>NC_142349.1:27123115-27839782 GCF_059441175.1 Urocampus carinirostris
ATTTTTCTCTTTTGAGTAGTTATTACATGCCATAGTAACAAACGTCTTGTGTCATTTTGAGTGCCAGTCTAATCTCGTTGAAAACAATGTTTAACATATCATGTATTAAAGACAAGTGCATTTAACATAGTCTGCTAAGCTTAAAGTTTTAAGACCAGTGTCGACCAATTGTTACTGTACATGATCAATAAAAGAGATATAACATTAATTTGATAAAGCTGAACTCAGGGTCTCTCTACAGTTTTTGATTAAGGACAGCATGAATGTTTAACGTCTCCCATTGAAAACAGCCAGCTTATGAATTGATCTTATCATGCATGCAAACGGGTGCCAAAACACACAAACAGCATTGAATAGATTAAAAGTTGCCCTTACTTGGCACTCTGTTGATGGCTTTCAGGGGACGGAGGACTCTCACTGTCCTAATGGCTGACAGGTTGATGTTCTGCAAATCCAGGGAGTATTCTACCATTCTGGGGACATAAAACAAGTGAGAGAAAGAAGAAGACTTTAATCTGCCTGTTGTCAAAACAGACAAGCATGGCTTCAGGGGTACCAAAGATCCCTGGTTGACTTTTTGCCTCAGTGGTCATTCTTTTCATCTAATCTCACCATTCCCTGAAGTGTTGGATATCAGGAGGAGACCAGAGGCAGGGAAAGCAAATTACGTGGAATGAGTCGAAAATGAGAATAGGAGCAGAAAAAGAGGAAGTTTCATATTCCAAGTGTTGCCCACAGGATGCTATGGCTCACTTAAAGGCTGGCATCTGTTAACAAGTGTCTGCAGCTCAGCAGCAAAACCACTTCCCCAGTTTGATAGGTGTTCAATGTGTATTTTTGGAGAAAGTTGGGTTTGATGGACGCTTTGTCAATTGTTATTGCCAGAAAAGATATGAACTCTCATTTAGATAGCATGTCCATGAGAATGGTTGTAAATTACGCCAGCCATGTGATCCACTGACAAAGTTGTCAATTTAAAGTCAGCTTCAAACTTTTTTTCTTTCATGTGCTCATATTAGTCTAAAAACAACATTACGTTTTGGGAAATATCATCGTTGTCATGTAAATAAAAGCAGGTCTAGAATTGTGTTTGTTCATTATGTAAATCATTTATCAATGTTTTATTAGACAGCTACTGAATGATTATTTTTTTTTCAATTCATTCTTTTGAAAAAGAAAAAAAACAACAACATAACAATATGGGAGATATGCTTTTTTTTACAGAAAAAACATGACTTAATCGATTTGACATAACACACTGTGACGTTCGTATGATAAGCGGTGATTGGTCAAAAATACCAGAACAAAAAGTGATGAACATGAGTAAACAATAAATAACAAGTAATACAAAATAATGCAAAGAAAAAAAATGCAGAATATATGTCCATATTTAATAATAAGAAAATGCAAGGGAATTTCATGTAAAAAAAAAAAGCAAAAATGTTTATGCACAAAAATACCAAAATAAATATTAAGTGTATTTAATACAATTTCTTTCAGAATTATACTGATATAGTAGTATTGGGTACTCATTAATACCACATATGGATACCATTAGTACATACAATTCCATTTGATCTGCCAAAAGTGATTGATATTGATAATAAATTACCTTTAAACCCCAGGAAGACATGTTTCCCTAATATGCACTAATTTCAAAGGGTATTAATTAGAATGAAGCCTTTCAAGCAGCCTTTCCAGCAGCTCCCCTGTTATCTCGCACTGTTTGTGATTGATTGTTTTATTTTCTGCTTCTATCTCCGGTGTTTTTTGCCCCGTTTGAGAACTAGACCTTGGATTACTTTCTATTCCATGGACATGGGTTTTAACGCTCAAAAATGCGTTTATTTGAGGAATGAACTCCTTGCCCTGAAGAATGCTCGTGCCGGCGTGATGTGGCGGCCTATCGTGGATGGAGAGCCAGAGCTAGCTAAGCGGTTATAAGTCTTTGGTACCATCCGGAATCATGGTAAATGTGAACTCTATACCAAATAAGACCGACGAACTGGCTGTGCTGGTAAAAAACATCAAAGCGCACAGGGATTGCAGTTGCTGTGTTTTACGGAAACGTGGCTCAAGTTTAGCGTCCCGGACACTAACGTGTAGCCACCCGGAGCTACCCGGACCGGAGCTAACCGGAGCTAACCGGCTTCAGCGCTGTTAGACAGAGACATGAAAGCCAGCGGAAGAGATGGACTCGCTAACGCGAGGTGGTGTAACCCTGGGCACAAAGATTTCCATCTGCTGCAGGGACGTCGAACTTTTGGACTAGCGCGACGTCATCCACTCCGTGGCTAAACTACAACACAAGCACCTCGAGGACATCATGTTAATCTGTTAATAAACAACATGGGAGACTGCTGGAAGTGTGAATTTCCCTGAGGGAATGAATAAAGTATCTATCTATCTATCTATCTATCTATCTATCTATCTATCTATCTATCTATCTATCTATCTATCTATCTATCTATCTATCTATCTATCTATCTATCTATCTATCTATCTATCTATCTATCTATCTATCTATCTATCTATCTATCTATCTATCTATCTATCTATCTATCTATCTATCTATCTATCTATCTATCTATCTATCTATCTATCTATCTATCTATCTATCTATCTATCTATCTATCTATCTATCTATCTATCTATCTATCTATCTATCTATCTATCTATCTATCTATCTATCTATCTATCCATCTATTATTCTCAATTGATATATGGCCGAAGAAAGCATTCCACATATATGACATCGGCTGCACTCACAAGTTTTACAAAAGGCTGGTCATAAGCATTAATATCAATACTATCCTAAGACACAGCAATTCAATTCAGCGTCAAATTGTTCTTCCTCAATTGTCTTTACTAATACAACTTACCACTCTGTGTCTGGCACTACAAAATTTGGATTGCAGCAACGGTACCTAAGATCGGCCGCCCTTGAGAAAAAAAGCCACCAGTTGTGCCAGCCCACTTGGGCTACGTCTTGTAAATTGCTGTGTGAGACCCTTGAGCTCATCTGCGCAAAACATAGCTGCGCCTGGAGCTACGTCAGCATGACACCGGCAGCATTGCCGAGCCGACAATTGGGCTGACATCACCCAAGGGCTTTACAAAACTCAACGACCCGTCATGCTGCACGAGAGGGAAGATTTTTACATTGACTCCTCAACTTGACTGCAGCTCAAACTTCAGTTAGCGGGGTTACAACAAGGGTTGTGTTGTTGTAGCCCGCAGCTGACAGGCAGCCGTTTAAGCTGCTAATTGTATCCCCTAGCAAGCAGGCGGGCCCCAGAGCTGGTGCGACCTATTGCCTTGAAACCTCTCGGATTTACATGTACTTGAATGTATTTCATAGTGAATCACTGCAGCTCATTTCGAATATTAAATCTCACTTCTTTAACCTCTTAACTCTCCTGTAAAATTTGCCTAAAAACCCAATCCAAGACGCACCCAAAATAGATTGAATGCTGTTCTTCAACCTTTCGAAGAATATGGAAGGTTTTTTTCTCTTTGGAAAGGTAAGACTGTGAAATTTTGTCTCAAATTAAAACAATCACTGCAAGCGGTACTAACATTGAGTTGTTTGAGTTAGAACACAGAGAGGTAGAAGGTTTTAATTCTCGCCTGAACTGTTTTTTAGAAATAAAATACCCGCAGAACAGTGTTGTATGGGCGTCTTAGCCGGGAAACAGGTGAGACAATAGCTTGAAGCCTTACCTGGTGCCTTGTTAAATCTGATTACACTCTGAAAAACTAAAAGTTGTAATTTACACATTTCTCCAAGGGTAGGTGTAGGTGTTTCCAAAAGGGGCCATTTGGAAACGACCCGATTTCAACACTCAAATCTTTGCAATTTGTAATTTACTTCGGCCATTGTCTATACATTGTGGAAGAGTTGATAATGTTTGAATTCTCTCTCCAGAAGTCAGTCAATAATTTTACACACCTGCGCATAAACATGGTGACTAAGAAATAATCCAACCATTGTTTCAATTATCATTTGAATCCGTCACTATTGGCTAAAGTTATTTGGAGGTGAAAGAAGCAGGTCCTTTTTAGCATCTACAGGCCCATATACTGTAGATTAATATAACATCCTAACCAAGGGAGTAACTATACAACTGTTTCTGGCGAGAGGGAATATCAACTGGAGGGAAGTGAACGTTTGACTTCCGCTCTCTCACGGGTATCGGTTTGTAAAACACAGGTTACTTGCTGTCGTCGCCTCTAACGCAACATAGTCATATAGAAGTAGCATATTGTGTCTTGATTTTACCAAAGCAATAAGACATAGTGTGATTCATTATTAATGTAATGAAATTGAGGTGGTATACTATGACAGAGTAATCACATGGTGGATCATTCTCCACGGAATGCACTGTATCCAACTATATATGGCTAAAATAGATACATAAACCGTTTGTAGCACTCACTGTAAGGCTAATACAAGGTTTTTTTTTTGTGGCTCCAGAAAAATTCGTTTTTTTTTTTTATCTAATATGGCTCTTTCAAGATTCTGTGTCGAAAAGAAAGATCTGATTTAGATTTGAATTTAGATTTGAAGTAATGTTAATTGCTATTCAAACATTACAGTGGCACTCATGACACCATGTACAGTCTGAAATAATTTCCAGCACAGTGGTTCATTTTACATCATAGGTCCCTGCATCATAATGAACTCGAGCCTTTCATGCTTATCGTATATCACTCACATCAATAAAACATCCTCATTCAACCTTCTCCTGACCTACAACAGCCTTCATAACCACGCCCTTTGCTATCTCTCTGACCTTCTGCGGTCTCAATGCCTTCCCTCCCCCTTTGTACCTATCACTCATGCAAAGTACCAAACCTGTCTTGTAAACTTGCTTTGCTTATTAAAACTTCCACAACACACGATTAAAGTTCGTTATTAGCATTTGAAGTGCTCCCCGTGTGAATGTGTCGACATCCAAGCGCCCGTGCTGCACCAAAAGAGAAGCTTAAGTGTTGTTTTTGATTCAACCTTTTCCTCCGATTTCTAATAAGAGCCTATCTGTGCTCATCTAATAAGATTCAAGAACACGAGATCCCAAAGAAAGTCTAAAAGACCCGAAGGGGGTTGTTTAACAAAGAACAATGTGCCCGACTTCTCCTGTTGAGCTTGGTGGCGAAGAAGTGAGTATGTTTTATGCCACACAGATGAATTGTACCAGTGACATAATATGAAATACCCCCAAACATGATTCACTGTCGCATGGATTAGTGATCCCATTGAATGTGGGCTACATTTGAATTGGAATTGAACTGCAGTTTTGCCAAAGACTGCAATCATTTGACTGCTTGTTGAGTGTTTGTGATGTGTGTCAAAAACATGCATCAATCAGAACAGTGTGAAAAAGTAATTAGTGGCTGGCCTTAGGCGAGGTATACATGCGTTCCTTTATTATTACGAGTGTATGTTTATAATGTTATGAAAAAATCCCTTGGAGAACCCTTCAACGGGAAAGACTTAAGGAGAAGATGCTGCTTTGACATGGAAGAGGAACCCTTAAGACTCAAAACATCAAAGCCACAGAGACATACAGTAACTGTCAAATTAGCACTAGGCTTGCTAGATGGTTTTCATTTAAGTTGATCTTCCCATGTGAACAAAACGCTTTTCCTCCATAATTTGTATATGTAGGCTATACTCTTTCCAAGGAAACACAATTTATTGTGGGACAACACTCTAAAAGAATCAGTGATAGGCGAAAGTAGAAACTTAATTTTTTGGACCCAGAGGATTTTTTTTACTTTCTTAAAATAAAGTGCAATTGCACCTTCACTACACCAGTGTGCTGCGGCGTTCTTATTGGCAGAGTGTTTTGTTTACATTTAGCCTCCACACACTGCATTAAGCACAGAGTATTAGTGTGGAGTATGAAGTGTAAACATTATTTAAAAATTGTTATTTTGCCTGTCAGTCTTTTGGTTTGTTTGGGGTGTTGTTTTTTTTTTCTTTTTTGTACGGAAAACTGTGACGACATAACAATTCACTGCAACCACATAGGGAGACGAGCAAAGAACATTTTGCTTGCTATGTTAAACATGTTGGCAGCAGAAAGCATAAACCCAAATAAATTAAGTTGTCACTCAAAGACATCACAACCCAATGACGCTGATAAGATACTTGTAGGAATAATTGCTTTGAATTATTTTTGGGTTCAGAATCTAATTCGGTGGTGACCAAGTTGACCAGCTTTTCGAAATAAAGTTCTCCAATTGATTGATTGAATAATAGGGAAGTTTCATCCGGAAACACAACAAAATCCGTCTGTAACATGAGTCATGATGACACAGAAATGCAAATCATTAATCTTTTGATGACAAATAAACACTTTAGGGGTTCAAATCTTTAATTTACAGCCAGAGAGTCTGGTCGCTTCCTGTAGGTGGAGAAAACGCCTTTGTCCGTGAGCACTGGTTTATGGAATTGAATACTCCCAGCAGAAATCAAATTAGGAAAAAAGGGAAGGGAAAAGGTCTTGTGTGATGGATTGTGAGTCTTTTGAGGTTCTTCCTTGTGTTGTAAGTCCGTGGCTATAAAAAGTTAGGGGAAATGTAATTGTTGCAATGTATTCCCTCTACATGTTTTTCTTTTTTCTCCTGTGGAAATGTACCAAAAGGCGTAGATTGAATTAAATTTGGATTGGTATGGACGAGCTAACGTGTTACCACCAATGTTGAGCAATCATTGTTTTGTTAAGCAAATATATATATTTAAAAAAAAAAAGTTCCTTTTTTTCTCGGGTTGGGTGTCAGAACATTATTGACCAACACTGGTAGAATACAGAAAAAAAAGTATGATGCAAATCATTGAACTAGCGGAACTTGACCCGCGTTATCGCAAGGGTTCACTGAAGTTGCATAGAACAGGAAAAACAAACAAACAGAGACATAATGTAAAACGTTAAACATTGCATTCGATTGAAAAAAATTGGTTGAAAACAATGAAAGGGATCGTGTGTATGATTTTGTGATTAAAAAAAAAAAAAACATAAAAAGAAAAAGAAAAACCTAACTTAAAATATAAGCAAAAATACATGTACTATCCTATAAACATGCGTTTTTAAAAATAGTCCTGGGTTGAAAAGTGTCCTCCATCTTGCTGCCCTATGTTCTTTGGGTACCCAAGAACCATAAAACCTTAAAAGAGGCTGGCCCCCAAAAAATAAAAGACACATTGTGCGGTTCAGTCACTTTTTTTCTCTGTAGTTTGTATTTTTCCTTGTGCTTGAAGCACAATGAAAAAATCTAATATTTTTAAGGGAAATAAATAAAGACTTGCTGTTGTTCACAATGTGCTTATAATTGTGCTTATTGTAACTGCCAAAATACTGGCAGTTTCAATTTTAAAAAACAGATATAATTTTAAGAGGATGAATATTCGACAAATATTTCCTTTCTGTACTGAACCGTGAGTTAAGGTTCCAATTGCCTCTGTAATTTATTAGACCCTCCCTAAAATATGCATGCTCTGCATACTAGCTGAGAAAGTGCACATTGAAATGAAAACCGTATTCAATTCGAGTTAGTCCCATACTTTTATTGTATGAGCCAGGCTACTGTGGGATTTTCTGTATCTTAGGGCATAAACCTATTTAACGAAGGAAATCAAAAGCGTGAGATGCTCGCCTGAAATAAAAGAGATAATAGCGGACTGTCGACTGAGATTTAGCCTGGGGGCGCTGGTAGCGCCCTGAGTAATTAGCATTGAGGCTAATCTAGAGAAGTGTGCAAGTGAAATGAAGGCACGAAAGGACAAGCTTTCTATACCAAAGACATGTGTGCAAAATTTAACAAAGCCAGGTTAAAGCTGCAAAACTAATTGAGCAATTGAGTTGTTAGTCAAGTAATTTTGTGTACCTTCCAACACTCACAGAAATACTTGGAGCGATTGAGTATCCACTCAAAAGAAATATTTCCAATTCAAATCAAAACGAATGTCCCGTCACCGTAGCAGACTCTACCTACTCTGCTGTTTGACTGTTACTAGTCCATCACATTAAAATCTGTCAACTTTGGCAACTTTGACACATTTACAACGGTTTTCAAAGCAGATGCATCATAATCACTCAGAAGTGTGTTGTTCAAGGGTGTTACTCCATATTGAGAAGCCATTTTAGAGTAATTGGTGTGTGGTAGTGTTTCTTTTGAAATTTTTCTTTTTTATTTATTCAATCACAAATGGAACAACAACATTAAGCGTTTTGTCTAAACATTGGACGATCGCTGCTTGAAAAGCATTGTTAAGTCAAGTCTAATTTATTTGTATAGCCCTTAATCACAATACATGACATACCGTCATTACAATCTTCCCTGATTTGAAACATACATAAGGATAAGGAAAAACTGAAAAACCTCAGCATGAGGACCATTAAGAGAACATGATAAATGACCACACATGGTGTAATTCCCCTTCCTGGATGACCAGGCTGGAATGGATGTTGCACGGAAATCAACAGACAATACATAGTCAACAGCAACACTAAATATAAGTGCCATATTTCACGCACTATATTGTGCGAACCCCAATAATAGTCCTTTTTCATATGATTATTATACATAAGGCGCAACGGACTGTACGGCACATGAATTTGAGACTAAAGTAAGAGCTACCGTGTAACCGTTAGACACTCACATTTATAATCAGGGTTGGGTAGGGTTACTTTAACTTGATTACTTTCAATTACTTTTGGATTACTTCAATACCAAATATGCCAATAAAAGACAAAAGAAACTAAATATGAATAAACTGACTAAATTTTGTGCAGGCTTGGGGAGTAACGGAATACATAGAACGGCAAAAATGATGTTGGCAAGCTGTTTGGATTTATTTTCATTTTGTTTCTGTCGCATTTTATGTTATTGTTGCCGGAGATCAAAGAGATCAAAGCCAGGAGAGAAAGCTTACCACGTGTTGTGAGTCATAATTGTATTCATATTTAGTTTCCTTTGTCTTTTATTAGCATATTTGGTATTGGAGTACAGTAATCCAAAAGTAATTGAAAGTAATCAAGTTAAAGTAACCCTACTCGACCCTGTTTATAATGCAATGAATGATCAGTTGTTCTGCACCACTATTTGAAGCACAAAATATCATTTGTATTGGGAATCAAACCCTTATCGCGGCATTGAGGGCACATACACTTTATCACAACATCACAAGTAAGTAGTACAGGTGACATGCGAAAAGGCATCAGAGCTTATCTCATTATGACACTATTTTACTTGTGGTGCCAGAAACAATGATCTGCATAATGCATTTTGATTGGTTAAACAGTCTCTCTACTTCTTCACCTTTACGTCAATGTTTTTGGCAACATCATTGACAGACAAGTGAGGAAGTGTAGATAAAGTGTAACCTATCAGAATGTACTATGCAAAGCTGTGTTTTTGGACTGAGTAAGAATAGTGTGATGATGAGATAAGATCGGATGCCTTTTCATATGTCATCTGTACCACTGGTGATCTTGTGGTAAAGTGTTAGCGCACTCACTGTTACGACCCGGGATCAAATCCCATTCCATTCAAAGTATTACGATTTGGGCCAGGAATGATAATTCATAATGTATTCCTCAAATACGGTAAAACTTAATGTAGTAACACACACCTAACACTTCCAAACTTTGTCACTTAAGGCTGTGGTATATAAAACACCCTTTTCTGGCCAATTTGTGTTTTCTAGGTGTGGCCTTTAGTCATAACAAATATGGTCAAATATGGTCATCAAATATGGTCAAAACAGAACTCATCCATATAATACACAGTTACATAATAATTTGATTGCAAAGAAGTTGATAAAAACATTTTCACTCAAGCTTACCCCGCCATGACAATGAAGAAGTCCAGCCGGTTCCACGTATCTCCCAGGTAACAGTGTCGCCCAAATATGCCAAGTGCCACCATCTTCACCACCATCTCCAGTGCAAAAAAGATGTAGATGAAGGCATCAAAGGCCTGTCGGAAACGTCCAAGACAAGAGTGTTCATTGTAAATATTTGATACAACTTGTGATTCAGTGAATCTGAAAAAGGTTTCTTTGGGAATAACATACTTTTATTAGACTGAAATGTGGTTTTACAAGAGGTGTGCATGTTGCCTTTGTTCTGCAGAAATGGTAATTTACCAAGTGGACCTTTCACCACATTTTCTAGGTCAGTTTTGATTCAGTTCTGACCTTTCATCAATTCAACAGTCTCAAAACAGTCCATTGCCATTTTTGCACCTTGAAAAGACAATTTTTACGAAAAAACAAGACAAGATGAATTATGAACTCATTACATTTATTAAATAATGGCGACCACAAACGGCTAAGTGTAATATGTTATTAAAATTAATGTGCGCTAAATCCAGTCACACTGCCAGAATGTGCACCAAATAATTGGTGTTGTCCTGCAATAATTGCAATATTGCACACAATGTCGTGCTTAAAGTCAAACATTTACATTCTATCAGTGAACTTTAAAAAGAAAACCGAAGAGGACAAGATTTCGCTTTGAAATTTGGAAAAAAGTGAGGAGACATATTTTCAGTTGTCATTGTAATGCAGCACATAAAACAAACTAAGCCTCCTTTTTGTATTTTTGGAAGGAAAAACATTTCTGGGCTTTAGGCTGTATGACTGTGTTTCCAGCCTTGCTTATACTGTAAGTCATTCAGGGGAATCTCTCTTTGGAAGCATTTATAGCCAGCAGGCTTCAAGATATGCCAAGTGTTTGGCTTCTTACGTTTACAAGGTTTTTCCTTTAATTTTCTTCAACGAAGTACCCAGGCTGTGTGGCGTCCGCATACAAATTTCCTAGCACGCATGCTGCTATCACCAAATTGTTTGTTGGATTGACGATGATGTGGTTGTTTGAAAAGTTTGGAACGTGACCTCTGAAATGAGAGCTTTTCAGAATGTAGACAGACTTTTTCTATATCACTTTTCAGGCAATCGACTGCAAACCAAAGTGAGGACTAAAACATTCAGTGTACAATAAGAAAATCAAATTCCCTCCTTTTTCTATAACCAACAATTCGGAAAGCTAGCTACACAGACGCACACAATAGTTTAAATGTAATAGAAAAAATCAATAGAAATAAAATCAAATAGTAAAAAATCATATTAATCAAATAAACAAAAATATGGCAATGCAAAGACTAACCATCTATCGCAGGGTTTGGAAAAATATGGCTCGTGATCCAGGTGTACTCTTTTTATCTGGCTCAAGGATAAAATTCAATAATTTGATGCCTCGTAAGGCAGGAGTGCAACACCGTGATTCTACCACTAGCAACAGGAGTGCTGTAGCCTTTTTTTTACCTTTAAGGCTGATGAGAACGAATGTCAATAAGGTTTTTTCCGTGTTCTTAGCCAACTGGATGCATCAGAATATGCAAGTGTGACGTTTGCCTTCAACTATTTTTTGTTGAAATTTCAAGTGGGATATTGGTTGTTGTGGTGTAGTGGGGCTCAAGCATTATTTAAAATATTTTATGAAATTAACAAATGTCACACAGAGAAATAAAATGCAATGAAAATTTTGCTTCTGTCTGGTGATCATGTTTAGCAGTTGTGTTAATTTCTGAATTAAAATATATGGTGTGGCTATTGCTGAAAAAAAAATCAAAATAGTCTGCTTTAAGGGCTCTTTGTATCAAAAAGGTTATGACACCTGATCTATTGGACATTCTTCTTGGATCTTGTTTATCTTTGTATTGTTTTATTTTGAAATGGGTAATTGGAACTAGCCATGTTTTAGTTTTAATGAGGTTACGTTGGTGAATGAAGATGTGCCAAGATACTCTGAAATTCATTGCTTGATTTGTTTCTCACAAACACTCTGATCAAAGGGCGATTCAAACTTCTGATACAAGTTACTGGACTATGGTATCTATCAAAAGGAATGTCCCTCTTTGTCCCATACACATGTTAGTTTTTATAAAAGTACAACAAGTTGATTTGAAGTTCACTGCCCTATATTTGTTTCTATTTTAAACATTGTTCTGTTGTGATAGAATTTCTGTTACTCAAAATTATTTTTTTGTTTTTGTTTAACGCAACACAGCTGAACTTAATACCTTTTGCAATTCAGCAGCTCATCTCAACCCTTAAGAAAAGGATTCGCTGAGATTACGATCATAATTTATGGGAATTCTTTGCAAGGTTACATTCATATGTCATACCTGTCAAGCTCAGTCAATTACTTCCCTTATTAATGATTGCAATTCCCCTTATTAAGAGATAATAAAACTATAATATATATTTATGACACAGCAAGACATACAAAGCAGAATAAAAACAAAGATGATTTGTGGAAGTGAGTTTTTCTTATTTACCAAATAAATAACAAACAATTCTCTCAGCATCTTTCTTAGTGCTTTCCTCTCTAGCGGGGCATTTTCTGTTGCTTATTATACGTAGCGGATTAGAGATTAGAGCCAAAATGGGCTGGATGAAATTTTTTTTTTCCCCATACAAAAATATTGCGTACACAATTTGATGCAATCCCTCCAAAAATGCAGCAGTATAGAAGTTAACAGGTATGGAATGTCAACCAACGTTAGCTGTTAAGTTTTCTTGAGCAAGCACATTCACCCTTAAATGTTCTCTCTCAAAGGCAGCATAGCGCTTCTATCATTCCCATTAACCCCACCCAACCAATAAAATAAATTAAAAAAATGTGACAAACTGTAAATGTCGTTTAAACTGCGTAAACGCCCGACAAATTAAGCAGCACGAATGGCCCAGACAATACACACGCTGCAATTGGAAATGTATTTTCTGCAAGTACTTCACGATTATTACCTTTGGAAGGTTTCAGGAAAAGGATAAATGACAAACAAAAGCATAAACAATTGCCCACAGCGGGTAACAGAACACCAATGAGAGAAAGTTGGACGCATCCTGCACTTATATGCTTCTCATAGTGAGAATTTCCTCTCTCACTACAGTGAAATTTCAGGAAGGGTGTTTTCCTCCCGAACCCATAAAATGCATGAGGAATGGGAGTGTTTGTATTTTTGTCGCTTTAGTACTTTCGTCTATAACTGCGTCCCAATTCCAATGTTATTTTTATATGATGAAATGTGGGTTCATCTTTTGATATAGGCTGTGTATTTGTTTTGTCATGTGTGCTGACTGCATTCGATATCAGCTCAAGTTTTATTTAAATCACCAATTAAGTCATACAGAGATCCCTCGCTACCTTGCGCTCTGGTTATCGTTGGTTCACTGCTTACGGATTTTAAATCGAATTGTCTTTATTGTCATTGATATAAACGCATAAATGCATTGTGTTCTAAGCAGACGGCACACAGCAAATGCTATCACTGGAGCAGGTTAGGGGGGCTTTATGTGTTAGGTGAACGTGCCTCTGTGATGTATGCTGTTAGTCAAACAGCATGGCGGGTGCACAAGTAATTATGTTTACGCAAAACAGACTGGGAAGCGTTAACGGCCTGTTATATTAAAAATAAATTCATTATTTAAATCAGACTTCGAGGGAAGTCAGGTAAGAGCAAAGAACTAATGATCACTAGTGGGTGCTCTGCGGATTGTTATCACGTCCGTGACGCGACAGATGAAGCATCAGAAGAGAAGGCAATGATGAAGCTGAAGGTCCAGCCTACTGCTACAGCTAGGCTAAAAACTCCCTTAAGCTACCCCAGCGGAGCCTGTATATCTCCAACAGCAGATACATTCCCAATGAAACGGATGACCTGGAGCCACAACTGGTGTTAAACCGCTACATTCAGAACAGTTCCAGCAACCTTGTTTTATTCTGAGGATACCTGATGCTAGCGTGCAGCTACTTAGCCACTCTCTAAAGCAATATCTTACTCTGAAAGGAAAAGCCCTCAAATTTTGTTATACTTTTGTATATTGACAATAAAGACAATTCATTCAACTGCAATTCCGTGCTTTATATTGTTATTTGTAGATCTATAGTAGCTATTGTGGTACAGTCGTGTACTCGGTCAGTAAGGGTGTCATCTCGAGGTAAGTTTGATCCCTTGGGGCATTTATGAAGGTGTGACGCTACTTTGTGGATTTTCACTTTTCGTGGGTGCTTTGGCCCCCATTAACCCCGATAACCGGGGGATTACTGCATTACCATATGAGATGGATCTTGTGTGTTCTTCAAGCCTTTGAAGACTCATATTCTTGGGAGATCTTACAAGCGCTCTTTAACTGGGTACAAATTACACAATTTGGATTCTTTTTATTTAACAAAAAATAAGATTTCAACTCCCAGTCAAATCAAAAACTATTCAAATTTTCATCACATGGTTGCTATTGTCGGTGTCTAGTGTGGTAGCCGCCATAAAACTATGAAGCACCTGGAGCCTGACCAGTTTTTAAAGCTTGAGGTAATTTTCTCAACAAGGTGCCATTTCTCCTCAACATATGACAAATGGACACCGATTTAATCTTTGTTGTTCTTATTTCCAATAGACAAAAATGTCTCACAAGGATAATGTCCAGTTTTGAATAAAACCACGACATTGATAAACACTTTCTTTACATATTCTTTAGCAGAGGTGGACATTGGGTAAACAGATTTGGCCATAGCGGCCAGGTCATTAGGAATAAATAATGATTGAACAATTGTCTCAAATCCAAAATACGCATACACACAACTTCATTACATATTTCAACCTATATTTGTTTAGAAATTTACCATTTCAATAACTTAGTTTTGAAAAACTAAAGCAAATATGTCCCTTTTTAATCTCAAAATATGACAATATGCATGGAAAAACTCAAAAGGAAATAGCAAAAGTCTTGCTAGATATTTAATAAATATCTTGACAAGTAAAATGATCAAAAATATAGCTAGCACAGTAGGTTGGGCGAAAGGAAAGGACAGTGGAGTCAAAGGTGGCACCAAAACAACGTTGTAATTAGTAGTTGACACAGTCCTGCAGTCAGATTTGATTTCCTCTTTGTATCCCTCTTACTTGCCCTTTCCTTATTTGCTCACTCACTTCCTGGCTCTAATTCTCAACCCACAACCGGTGTCTCTTGTTAAATGCTCTCCAATCTCACCTCTCTTGTTACTATTTAAACACTATGTCTCCTCAGTTGAGTGCTAGTACAATGTTCAGAGGGAGGACATGAAGAGAGGGCTGGTGGAAGAAAGAGTAATGGAATTATCAATGATACAGTTGCTGGACTTAAACAGTGGGCGTCAACCAAGGGTTCTGTAACATTTCTTGAGGAGTACAGGACTTTTTAATAGGATCTAAGTAGTGGTACAGTGACAGGATGTTGTGACAGGGGGCGTTAATGCACCAAAGAGATGAATGCCAGCTACTGTTAAACAGAGAGAAGTATAAGAAGAACAGTGCTACCGTATTTTCCGCACAATAGGGCGCTCCGGGTTATAGCGTGCACCCCCAAAAAATAGTTTTTGGTCCTATATCTTCTATACACCGGATTATAAGGCGCTACAATGGGAACGTCGACAAAACAGTCAGATAGTTCAGTCAAACTTATTACCCCCTTAACATTCCCAAAGCTTGCAAAGAAGCAAATACGTGTCGTAGACACGTGCGGATGCGGTGTCCGTACGATGTCACTCAAATGCATTGTTCCAAATATCATTCGGAAGGTTAAAGCCTTGGGATTCAAGAAATGCCAACCATTCCTTGTTTCTATTTTCTTTTTTGCTCGCAACTTTACTGTGCATATGACAACAAACACTTGGAAATGAGTTTAATTTAAAAAAAGACCCATCACAGAAACATCGATATCACTCTGAAACAAGATACTGGGAAAACATATAACCGGAGTAGCTCACCGAAGTTGTTGTGTTCAATAATAATGTGCAACCATGGTCCTCTTATATCCGTGAGTGTAGTAAATCCAGGAGAGTAAAATATTTACAAATACAGTACAGAAAAGTAAAATACTGTTTTCTCTATGCCGTCAACCCAACATGCTATTCACATTCATCTTTTTCGGCTAATTGCAGGCTTTGTTTTGCCCCTTTAGCCTATGCCAGCCTGTAAATGATAAAAAGGTTCTGCCCCTTTACCTCCGAATAACTTTAGCCAATAGTGATCGATTCAACTGATGATTGACACATCTTTTTCGGCCAATTACAGGCTTTGTTTTGCCCCTTTAGCCTATGCCAGCCTGTAAATGATAAAAAGGTTCTGCCCCTTTACCTCCGAATAACTTTAGCCAATAGTGATCGATTCAACTCATGATTGACAGATCTTTTTCGGCCAATTGCAGGG
The DNA here is from genome assembly GCF_059441175.1 of Urocampus carinirostris. Classification (NCBI taxonomy): domain Eukaryota; kingdom Metazoa; phylum Chordata; class Actinopteri; order Syngnathiformes; family Syngnathidae; genus Urocampus; species Urocampus carinirostris. The sequence goes on from NC_142349.1 coordinate 27,139,376, forward strand.
TTTGTTTTGCCCCTTTAGCCTATGCGAGCCTGTAAATGATAAAAAGGATCCGCCCCCTTTACCTCCGAATAACATTAGCCAATAGTGATGGATTCAAATGATGATTGACACATTGGTCAGCCAATGAAACGCCGGTATATAAATCCCAGCATACACTGCGGACTACTTCGCGTTCGGGGGGATATCTAGTCGGCGGCTGCTTTCATTAGTTGCAAGACTTTGCAACTTAATATTGATCCATATATAAGGTGCACTGTATTATAAGGCGCATGGTCAGCTTTTGAAAAAAAATAAAAATAAAAAAAGACTTTTAGGTGCGCTTTATAGTGCGGAAAATACGGTAGTTCATTCTATTAAGAACCCGTGCAGAAACACGGATAAGTGCAGCAATGTATGTCTTTATTCTGACATGATTCGGTATACTTGGAGTCAGGCAGGAGTCGTGTTCAAAGGAGCAGACAAGGCCTCGGTGATCCAGTAAACTCACTACAGCAAGGGCAAAAGTCCAAATTTTTGTTAGGCTGTAATCAAGATCAGAAAAGGAGGCATGTTTTGGAGAAATGTTGTATATGCCGATCAAGTCTTAAATGCAATACCTCGGCAATAATGTACAAGACAATCCAATTTTTTTTATGTTTGCATATACCTGCACACGTTTTGATTCAGCCATTCATTCTCACATGGGTCCCGGGGGTTCTGGAGCCCATCCCAGCCATATCCGGGCAGTGGGCAAGGGAACCCCCTTTTAACTGGTTGCCAGCCAGTTGCAGGGCACACAGTGACAGACAACACACTTGCTCGTTCACACCTAGGGAAAATTTGAACTGGCCAATTTACCTGACATGCATGTTTTTGGAATGTGGGAGGAAACCGGAGTGCCCAGAGGAATCCCACACGGACATGGGGAGAATATGCAAACTCCACATGAAGGAACCTGCGGTAGCTGGACATGAACCCTGAACCTCTGCAACGTGGGGCTGCGCGCTAGCCACCCACCCGCCGTGCCGCCCCTTGTTGATTCTTTGTTTATATGTTTATAAAGGGTCCGTTTCATCTGATTACTTTTGAAACACACAACAATAGAAATAAATTAGTTATTTTACAAATATGTTTTGATATCAAAGTATTGTGTCACTGTTTAAGCACTAAACTTTGAAAAAAATCAATGCAATAGGGCTACTTCCGCAGTGTTTTTAAAAGTGCATAAAATAAAATGTAATTTGAAAAATAAAATTGATATGTAAAAAAAAAATCCAGAAAAATGTAGCTGGCAATTTGAATGTTGGCAATGAGTGCAATAGGAAACAGTTTTCATGGGGGTACACAGGAACACAGGCTTAGACATTCAGGTGAGTGTGATTATATTGACCTGAACCTCTATTTCAAATCAAATAACATCTGAATGGGTTTTTGCAAAAATGTTTGATGCAGTGTGTGAGTGATGCTTGGATTTGACAGCATCCAGTGCACTAATAAAACCTGCAGGTCATTGGCTGACCAAAAGTGGCTTGTTTTTTGTCTTGTGCTTCTTTCAACATCATCTCGCAAGCCGGAATAAATCAGTTGGCGGGCAGGCTGTAGTTTGGTGACTCGTGATAAATATTATCATATTTTTACCACGTTTTATTTGGCGCGGCTTATTCAAAAGCCTGACAGGCTGTAGTTTTCCTATCCCTGTTCCATAAAAAAATGTTGATTGTGTTCAATGAAAATAAAGCCAAGTGTTCTCTATAATGTAATGATACAATTGAGTCACCGAATCAGACGTCTGGTATAGCTTCTAGATTTCCACTGATAGAAAACAAAATGAGTCTCAGCCGTTAAAAATATGTTTTGATAAACATGGCAGCCTGCCAGCCGCACGTGTTATCCGACATCGGCAAAGCCCCGTGTTGTTCAACAGAAAGGCGGGAACAAATTCATTGTAGCTATTTGTCACTGCCGCCAGCTTCTTTTTCAGTCAGCCTATCAGGTTTAATCATCAACATGATTTGTAAAGAAAGCGAGGGTGTTGCGTGTCAAGGGCCCTTTCATGGTGTGAAACGGGAGCTGCTGTGGAAGCAAGCTCATGTGCAGCTTTTGGGGAATGGAAGGGAAAAATGTGCTAAGTAGGTCACTTGGATTTTAATGATGAAACACGAAGATGGATTGTATATGCGTCTGGTGGTGGCATGCGCAAATGAGTGACAGGCAAAATTAATCAGAAGAGTAATTCCATTTCCAGATACAAATAGTACTGGAAAAGCACTAGCTATATAGTTATTGACTAAAAATAAGCAATTTCAAAATATTTTAGGATAAAGAAATGGGCAGAGAAAGGGAAAGGAGACATTGCATTCCTTCTGAAAATTATCTAATATAAAATAAGTACAAAAGCTGGTATGAGTCTTTCAAAACATCACCTGAAAAGGAAACTACATACCAGTGGCGGACTGTGCATTTCACACATAGGCCCATTTAGGATGTGTCGTTCATGAACAGACCGGCTCTATGAACCGACTTTTGGAAGTGAACAACAGGAACTGGCCCCCCACCAATCAAAAGCTGGTTCCCCTCAAGGCACTTTTTTTTCTCTTGAGATGATGCATACATATAAACATATATATATATATATATATATATATATGTGTGTGTATGTATATATTTCTTGTGAAACATCAACAATAAGTGGGACATAATCACGAAGTGGAACACACTTTATTGGATATTTTATACTTTTTTAACAGATAAAAATACGAAAAAGTGGGTTTACAAAATGATTTAGCCCAATTGAGTTAATACTTTGTAGCACCACCTTTTGCTGCGGTTACAGCTGCAAGTCACTCGGGGTATGTCTCTATCAGTTTTGCACATCGAGAAACAGATATTTTTGCCCATTCCTCCCTGCAAAACAGCTCGAGCTCAGTGAGGTTGGATGGAAAGCGTTTATGAACAGTAGTTTTCAGTTCTTTCCACAGATTCTCAATTGGATTGAGGTCTTGTTAGAAGAAAAATCTCCGTCCCAGTCTTAGCTCTTTTGCGGACTCCATCAGGTTTTCTTACAGAATGGTCATGTATTTGGCTCCATCCATCTTGCTATCAATTTTGACCATCGTCCCTGTCCCTGCTGAAGCAAAGCAAACATAATGCTGCCACCACCATGTTTGACTGTAGGGATGGTGTGTTGAGGGTGATGAGCCGTGCTGCTCTTACGCCAAACATAACGTCTTGCATTGTTGCCCAAAAAAAATCGATTTTGGTCTCATATGACCCGAGCACCTACTTCCACATGTTTGGTGTGTCTCCCAGGTGGCTTGTGGCAAACTTTTTATGGATATCTTTAAGAAATGGCTTCCTTCTTGCCACTCTTCCACAAAGGCCAGATTTGTGCAGTATACGACTGATTGTGGCAGCACGGCGGCGCAGTGGTTAGCGCGTGTGCGGCACAGTTCTAAGGTCTTGGGAACCTCCTGTGTGGGTTCAAATCCAGCTACCGGGCTTCCTGTGCGGAGTTTGTATGTTCTCCCCGTGCTTGCGTGGGTTTCCTCCGGGCACTCCGGTTTCCTCCCACATTCCAAAGACATGCATTTCAGGTGAATTGGCCGGTCCAAATTGTCCCTAGGTGTGAATGAGCGAGCGAGTTGTCTGTCCCTGTGTGCCCTGCGATTGGCTGGCAACCAGCTCAGGGTGTCCCCTGCCCACTGCCCGATGATTGCTGGGATGGGCTCCAGCACCCCCGCGACCCTACTGAGGATAAGCGGTGCAGCTAATGAGATGATGAGATGATGAGACGACTGATTGTTGTCCTATGGACAGATTCTTCCACCTCAGCTGTAGACCTCTGCAGTTCATCCACCAGAGTGATCATGAGCCTCTTTGTTGCGTCTCTGATCAGTTTTCTCCTTGTATAAGCTGAAAGTTTAGGGGGACGGCCCGATCTTGGTAGATTTGCATTGGTCTGATACACCTTCCATCTCAATATTATTGCTTGCGCATTGCTCCTGGATGTTTAAAGCTTGGGAAATCTTTTTGTATCCAAATCCAGCTTTAAACTTCTCCACAACAGAATCTCGGACCTGCCTGGTGTGTTCTCATTCTTCATGATGTTCTCTGTGCTTTAAACAGACCTCTGAGACAATCACAGTGCAGATGCATTTATACACAGACTTGATTACACACAGGTGGATTCCATTTATCATCGTTAGTCAATTAGATTAACATTGAATCATTCAGTGATCCTCACTGAACTTCTGGACAGAGTTTGCTGCACTGAAAGTAAAAACGATTAAAATTTCCAATAAAATGTGTTCCACTTCATGATTGCGTCCCACTTATTGTTGATGCTTCAAAATAAATTACAGTGTTATATCTTGATGTATGAAGTCTGAAATGTGGCAAAAGGTCACAAAGTTCAAGGGGGCCAAATAGTTTTGCAAGCCACTGTATATCTCATCTCATCTCATTAGCCGTACCGCTTATCCTCAGTAGGGTCGCGGGGGGCTGGAGCCCATCCCAGCAATCATCGGGCAGTGGGCAGGGGACACCCTGAACTGGTTGCCAGCCAATCGCAGGGCACACAGGGACAGACAACTCATTCGCTCATTCACACCTAGGGACAATTTGGACCGGCAAATTCACCTGAAATGCATGTCTTTGGAATGTGGGAGGAAACCGGAGTGCCCGGAGGAAACCCACGCAAGCACGGGGAGAACATACAAACTCCGCACAGAAAGTCTGGAGCTGGATTTGAACCCACGACAGGTTCCCATGACATGAACTGTGCCGCACAAGCGCTAACCATATATATATATATTTTTTTTTTTTTTTTACTTTTTGAAATAGAAAAATCCGATACCAGTGTCATGTCAATCAAAGGGGGTCACGATTAATTTGCAAGAATATAAATAAAAGGATGATTTCCAATTAATTTTTTGACAGCACACACAGACCAAAACACAGATGCTTATCCTTAAACATGTTTACCTAAAAAGCCCAAACTAAGACCACCTAAAAAGTAATGTGTGAGCTATGCATATTGTGTCAGCATAATCTCTACCTTTGCCATTAGTTGCAAAAAGAGGAACTACTTCTTGAAACAAAAGTCCTGTTCGAAAGAAAATGAAAAAAAAATGAAAAGGAGCTATTATGTGAGATGTTGGAATACTCAGGCCATTAAAGCACCTATATCAACGTACATAGTGGAATCATTCAGTCAAGGGGTATTTGCGGTTATAATTGTATTTGCAAGAGAGCTCAGTAGGCCCTATCTCATTTTGTAAAAATATATTTTTGTTCCGGCAGCACGGCAGCACAGTGGTTAGCGCATGTGCGGCACAGTTCATGTCTTGGGAACCTCCTGCGTGGGTTCAAATCCAGCTCCAGACTTCCTGTGCGGAGTTTGTATGTTCTCCTCGTGCTTGCGTGGGTTTCCTCCGGGCACTCCGGTTTCCTCCCACATTCCAAAAACATGCATTTCAGGTGAATTGGTCGGTCCAAATTGTCCCTAGGTGTAAATGAGCGAGTGAGTTGTCTGTCCCCTGCGATTGGCTGGCAACTATTTCAGGGTGTCCCCTGCCCACTGCCCGATGATTGCTGGGATGGGCTCCAGCACTCCCGTGACCCTACTGAGGATAAGCGGTGTAGCTAATGAGATGAGATGAGATATTTTTGTTCCATAGGGTGGGGGGATGGCGAAGGGCAGTTTGATGCATGAGTAAACGAGCTAAGTAATTTTCACTGTTGAGCTCTTCATTATGTTAACATTTTGTCAAAAACAAAGTTCACAATTGGACATGATTTGGAAAGGCACACACCTGTCTATATAATTCAGCTTGTGAAATTCTCAACCAGTTGGGTTATTACCATAAACACAAGCTTACAGTGCTGCTCTTCATGTGACATTTTCAAGTTTTCAACCATTCAACCCTACTAAATATAAATATATATCATCTATAAAATAGGCAAAGTTTGTAACGGTCGGTGGTTGGTTTACCTGAAGGATCTGGCAGCGGTCCGAGGTACAGTCGATATTCTCACAGGGCTGGTACATTCCAAGTGTCACGCAGTTGAGCAGGATGACCATGATGCTAATCCTCTCGAACCAAGTAACAGGGCTGGTGTCAAGGATAATAATGTACATCACTACATAATAAATACATAAATAAATATAATAGATAAATAAATACATAAACGATTTCATTAAGATACAAAAAAAAAAAATTCCATCCATCGAGGTCACTGGTGTTTGGAAAGCTGACTTGAGGCAAAATACAGCTTGGGCACTTTGCAAAATTCCATTTTCATTCTATAATAGTCATACACTTCAAGTCCTGATGCAAAAGCTGAAGATAATTGCGCCTAACAGGCCTGCTCTTAATCATGTGTACCCATCTGTGATTCAAAATTGTGATTTTATTACTAGAAGTAACATAACAAGCACATTTCCGAGGAACGGAATTATCATAAAAACAGCTTTTAGGCTCACGCAGAGACATCTCTTAGATGAAGGCCTCCAGAGAGTTTGCTTGAGGCGACCAAACACAATCGTCTTGCACGTGCATGCAATAAAGCTAGTGCACTAAATACAATATTGAGACTCTGTGATAATGCACACAAAGAAGGCAAAAAGTCAAAGTACTTAAAGACAGTGGCGCAAGATGGACCTACTATGCAAACATCTTCTCCCCCACTTTATCAAAATGTATTTGTATCGAATTTTTCAGGCAACTTATTGCAATGTCAAATAAGAAAATAAAATCCCCTCTTTTTTTCCCTACCCCAACACCTGGAACGCCAATAAAACAAATACACGTAATGGTTATAAAACCAAAAATACACATAAAAAAAAAATGAATTTATGAAACCATATCAGGCCACAGACTAACCATGTGAGGAAAGGGACCTAAGAGAGGCTGGACTACGGATTGAAGCTAAAATCCAAAGTGATTTTAGTGGCCAGCAAACTCCTTGAAAAAAAGGTAAATTATGCAGAAAAAAATCTAATCAAGCTGATGATGCTTTCACAGAAAGGATGTGAGGCATGCCTGGATGTATACACCCCAGAAGAATTGTTACTATTGTCCTATCTTGTTTTTATTGCTTCCAATTCCAATGCACACATTTTCACTTTACCCCAAATAGCCCCACTTTAGCCTACACATTTCCACTTTACTGTAAAACTTTAAGAATGGAAACATCCTTACTTTCAGACTAAAATGTTGTTTTACTGATATTAATTTGAATAAACACTGTTTATCATCAATGTTGTTTTTTTTTACCAAAGGACAACAAAAAAACATGAACACGTGGCGGCCTTTAAACTCACGAGTTACTCAAGAAATTAAAAAAAAAACAATGTGGAGCTCAATGTGAAGCTAAAGAATTCAATTTGGCCACTCAGACATCCCTGTACAGTGGTACATTTGCATACGGGCTTAATTTGTTCCAGGATCGTGCTTGAGTGACCACAAATTTGCCTCATATGCAATAATTAAAACCAAATTGGTCTCCTCCCCTCCTCCCAAAGCATCTACATGAACCCTACCTATAAAAAAACACAACTTCCTGATCACTAAAACGCTTTCAAATAGTAATTAATCAAAAATACAGTAATATGATATTAGCAGATAAAATGCAAGTTTAGTATGAGCACAGTAATGAATGTGGGGTTGGAACAAGGAGTCACGGAGAATGCGTACCTGTCAACTTATATGTTTCCATGTATTTTATACATGTTTTGATCATTTCACATTGCGTACAGCAAAAAACAATACATGACTTTTTTTTAAAGACTGATCTTGTCCGGGGGCAGCACGGCAGCGCAGTGGTTAGCGCATGTGCGGCACAGTTCATGTCTTGGGAACCTCCTGCGTGGGTTCAAATCCAGCTCTAGACTTCCTGTGCGGAGTTTGTATGTTCTCCCCGTGCTTGCGTGGGTTTCCTCCCACATTCCAAAAACAAACATTTCAGGTGAATTGGTCGGTCCAAATTGTCCCTAGGTGTAAATGAGCGAGTGGGTTTTCTGTCCCTGTGTGCCCTGCGATTGGCTGGCAACCAGTTCAGGGTGTCCCCTGCCCACTGCCCGATGATTGCTGGGATGGGCTCCAGCACCCCCGCGACCCTACTGAGGATAAGCGGTGTAGCTAATGAGATGAGATGAGATGAGATGAGATCTTGTCCGGCCCATTTTGGCTCTACTCCGGATTGTCACTGGTAGAAAACGACAATGTCATTGTAGATTGCTAATATTGTCACAGTATTCTTAATAGTATGTCTTTCTGTGAGTAGGTGCCACACTGTGTTTGTGTTGTTTATTATTGCTAGATAAGGAGAATTTGTTAGAGTCTGTTAGGCCTCCTTCTATCAGAGGGCGACAACCGGGTTTGGAATTGCGCAAAGGTGTGTCCAATCACCAAACATCTGTCTCTAATTATCCAGACTCTTTATATAATATACATCCCATGTTGCCTGGTCATTTAATTTTCATCACCATTGGTACCTCTGATTTGATTTCTGTTTCCTTTTGGGGCGGCAGTAGCTCAGGAGGTCGTCTTGGGATCAACAGGTCACAGGATCGGTTCCCGGCTCCTCTGTGTTATATGTCGAAGTGTCCTTGGGCAAGATACTGAACAGCTAATGCCCCCGATAAGCAGGTAGTTGCCCTGCATGGCTGACGATGCTATCGGTGTGCGAGTGTGTCTGAATGGGTAAGTGTGAAGCACATTGTACAAAGCTTTGGGAGATCTTCAGTGACTTTAAAAGCACTATATAAATGCAGACCATTTACATTTACATTTAAATTTTATACAGACCATTCATTTTGTAAGTTGTTTTGCTTGCACTATTTGTTTGTTTATTACATTGTTCCTTGCACTTTCACCGCCACGCCACGCCACGCCAGGTTTGTTTGTTTTTGTTTCTTTTTTTGGCTGAGAACTCGTTTTTGTTAGTTCAGTGCCCACTCATGTGTTGCATTTCCCATTTCAGGCTTTTTTTCTGGTTTGGATATTGTCTGGTCATGTTATCGATTTTTTGACCCCTTATTTGTTACTTTGCTCCTGGTTTAATTTTTAGATATTATCTTTATTTTAAGCAGCTATGCCTCAGTTCCTGCTCCTGTTCACATGGGTCCACTAGCAAAAAGCGTAACAAATTTATCATCGTTATTAATGAGAGCATTTAGTGGAGGTTGACAGGTATGTGATAGAGAGACTGCTGATTGTTTTGTCCACTGGTTATCAAATACAATTTTACATCAATACATTTTCTGCACCCCTCACCCACAGTAGGGTCTCGGGGTAAGAGTTTACAATAAATTGAAAATCAACAGTTTTGATGAGCAATTGACATAATAGAAGGAACACACAGGAAAAGGCCAGCCGGAATTTATCTTGGTCCTGTCCCTTTGAAAACCAAAACATTTTTCACATTATTCTAGTCATGTATTTAGATTTTAAAACGAAGCATTTTGAGTATCATAAATCACTTCTCGTTAGCACACAAAATAAATAATCATAAGTAAAATCTAGATCTAATATGTCAATTTAAGGTTCGCTTTGACATCTCCCTCATTTCGATTGTTTTTATTTCAATTTGGTATTTATCTATTTCTATCAGAAGTGCCAAATGTCATTCTAGATCTGACGCATCCTGTCTAGCTGGTCTGTCAGTCAGTAGTTCTATTTTGACGTGGAGGACCTTGAACTTGTCGTTGAACTTGTTGTAGAAGTCAGCTTTCGGCTTTTCCACTTTTGGTGATACATATATCAGGGTCTGGTGTGCCTCCTTCCACCAGGAGGCGCCATTTGCAACCACGCACAAGTGTGCCCAATATCCACACACCTGTCCCTAAGTATTCTCACCACATAATGATATTTGAACGGCGCATGTTGTCAGGTCATTTTCATTTCCACCACTCCAGATATGTTTGTGTCTGGTTTCTTTGTTATTTTGCTTCTTGCATTTTCCATTTCCAGTTTCAGTCTTTGTGATGTGGACATGTTCAAGTTTTGTTCTGTTTAGATGTTTTGTAAACCCATGTTTGTTTGTCACTTTGTACCTCATTTTGTTTTTAAAGCAATCCCTCTTTTGAGTACCCTATTCTTAGTTCCTGCTTCCCCCACGAGTGTCCATCACACCCAAAACTTAACAAAGTAAGCACTACTTGAAATTGAAGTTACTGTAACTTTAAATAAAATGTATGGACAAAAACATTTACAGAACAATGTACAATGTTTTTGCCTGCGCAAAATGGACGGCTTGATCTTGGTCGTGAGCAGACATGAGTTGTGAGCGGTCTCTAGTGTTAGCCTTTAGGACTGCAATTGAAATGGGTTTTCCTTCGTATGGAGGGCAAGAATATTGTTGCAAATAAAACTTGTATAGTGAAATTCTCGTGTTTAGAGCTGGTCGTATAAAGACGTACAACTGTATTGTCTTTCGGAACAAGATGAATATGATACATGTTGTCTGCAACTGTCAAAGATTTAGCGAAAGCTCCTTCGTCCAAAGATGTGTTGACATCACATAAAATCTCTTTTGCTTACTGTACGAAAACATCTTTAATAACTTTGATGTCTTGGTTAGTAACAGCACAAAGATCTGTGAGTCAAGCTACAAAACACCTGTTTGAGGTTCTTCTGCATTTTTACCCCAAACATGGCCTGCCCTCCACAGGGGGACGTCTGACTCATGTTCGCATGACACAGGCAAAAAAACAAGACTCATAATTTGTTGGTGCTTTGGCAGGCCCGGTCGTAAATTATTTCATGAGATTGAGCACCTGTTAATTGAACATATTGCTTGCGTCTGCCCTTATAGCCCTCCACTTCCTGCACAGAGCAATCTGTATGCCTGTCATACTGAGTCACTACAAATTCTCATACACAACTCTAATTTTGCAGTGGTTCCCAAATGTAGCAAACACATCATCTTTGCTTTTGGCAAAATGTACGCTGTCGAGATTTCTTTTATGTGGAGCAATGTGCATCCAGGTAACCAAAGAGCTTCATTTTTATGCTGCCAACCCTGGGGGAGAAAAGCCATTCTAATCATCACAATAATAAAATGGAGGGCAATGGCGCATGAACCAATTTAGTAGCTGGGTGCGTTTCATTTCGTTTTTTATTTTTTATTTCTTACCACCACTGAGGAGAGCTTTCACTGTTGGCAGCACAATAACAGTTTAAAGTGGGCCCAGTCTGAAAGCTGTGATGTTTTTAACAATGACGAGCTAAATACTTTATATACTGAACATACATCTGAAAGCAAACAATGTAATAAAAACCTTGCATGTGGAGCATGCAAAGTTTTATGATTCCTCACATTAGTTGTATACATTCATTTATTTGTTCCCCGAACTGCTTATCCTCAAAACGGTCACAGGGGTGCTGGAGCCAACCCAAGCTGACATCGGGCAGAGGACACCCTGAACTGATTTCCAGCCAATCACAACCCTGGCTATGTATAATTTTGTTTCATGATAGCCCTTTTAATCCTTTGCTTTGTTCAGTGAATGCATACTTTATATTTGAAGGTCAAAAAAAACATTATTTGAATGGAATCAATGTATGAAGGTGGAGATGAAGTGTAATGTACAAACCCAAACACTTTTGTTAATGCAAGGTTTATTCACTGATGGGAACCTAGGTTTTACTCACTGCATAAAGAAGTGCCCTCATCTGGGAATTAATTTTTACACCAAAACTTTCACACAAAGGCTTGCCGACTTTTATTTAGGTGTCCAAATAACTTTGCTGAAGGTTTCCAGAATACTAAAGGTTATGCTTCTGCTAGCAAAGAAAATGATCACATCCATCCATTATCTGCACCACTTATCCTCAGTAGGGTTGCAGGGGTGCTAGAGCCCATCCCAGCTATCTCCGGGAAGTTGCCCAGCAGTAGCAGGGCACACAGAGACAATTCGCTCGCTCATTCACACCGAGGGACAATTTGGACCGGCCAATTTAACCTGACATGCATGTTTTTGGAATGTGTGAGGAAACTGGAGTGCCCGGAGGAAACCCACGCAAGCACGTGGAGAACATACAAACTCCACACAGGAGGTTTGATCTCATGACCTCAGAACTGTGCCACACATGCGCTAACCGCTGCCCCGCCGTGCTGTCCGCATATATTCCTGCTTTTAGAATAATGTTTAAGCTTTACAAAGTTGGCTTGTTTCAGCTTTGACAAGAGTAAGATTGTCATTTTTAAAGTAAAAATAGATCCACCAAATTAAAACTTTTCCAAAATTTTCTGGTTGAGATTTATTTATCACATGAATAAGGAGGAAAATAAATTGGCAGGGGCATAGCTAACCAATGTGGGCATGCTTGCATTTCATTTAGTGAGGAAATGAAAATGTGTTCACAATTATTTGGGATATGTAAAACAATATCTCCTGACTGCAGACCAGACAATCAAACATACATACACAAGCACAGATGTTAAGAGGTACATTTACATTATGTCGACTTTTACTTCAGAATTAACTTTTCAAGCAAATTCATTTAAATCAATCCTTACTTTTTCTAATGATGTGTACTAAATGGCAGAATAAATGAGAAAATGGAGTCAGGTAGTTACAGTGGATTAGAAATTGTGGACTCAAAGTGACTTACATCAATTATAGCTTTGTAACAAAAACAGGTTGTTAGAATTTCAAAAGATTAGTTTACATCATATTGGACCAAGCCATCCTTTATTGGGTGAGTACATTTAGGAACAATATCGCAAATTCAGAAAAATATAAATGTAGAATAAAGTACTTTTATTATGGCCTTTCAAACTCAGTTGTACTGTATTGAATCCAATCCCACTGAGTTGAACACTCCTAATCAATTATCTCGTGTAAGCATTAAATTTAAGCCTTCGGAGACTGTTTTAATTTTATCTATCTTTTGCGCCTTCTTTTTCTCCTGATGTGACCGGTCCAATAAAATGGATCAACTTAACTTCTTATGAATACATCAGAATAGTGCTAGCATATTGTGTTGTCTCAAAGTAAAAGTCCTTTAAGCTCATAGCCAAGTGTGTGTATTCTTTCAAAAATATTCAATTGGAAAAGGATGTTTGCAGCGATTCAACTGCCGTGTGTGTGTGCTTCTGCCGTGAGAACGGGATGAGTCATGGCTGGAGGAGATTTGTGCTTGCAATGAGCCTTTTTGTCAGGCTGCAGTTCTTGCGCGTGTCGGGATCAGCCTCATTTCAAATCAAAATAGCGTTCAGAGTCTTATTGTGGAGGCTTCATGGCTCACATCCAGGAGTCATCTTCTGTGTTTCAATCCCCCCTTCTGTGCTTTTCTCTTCTTACTGAAGTTTAGATCAGTCACTGTAGAGCAATTGTTTTTGACTTGGGGGTTTTGACAGGTGCAAGGATCTATTCGTCAATGCAAATGTGTTTAAGTTGTGTGTTCAAACAAAAAATTACTTGCAAAAATTACTTAAGTGTCTTATTGCCTTAGACAATGGCTCATAGAGGTTATGTTGATCATGATCTTTTAACCAATGAACACAACGTTCTTGTACCACTTGAGAAATATTTTCCTTCTTTCGATTCTTATTTCTCTTCCTTTAATAAATTCTAACTAGTGTTTTACAATGATGGAATACAGTAATCCCTTGTTTATTGTGGGTGTACGTTTAGGGGCAAGAACAGGGATAAAAAACTGCCCTTCCCAGGCCCATGGGTATTAAAGCCAGGCAGAGCCCGAGCAGTTAACTTGATTTGCAAGACCAAGCCCGAAGCAAACAAACAATTAATTAATTTCTTTGTTAAGACTTAGAAGGACACCAGTTGATTTATGATCGCAAATCAACACTTGTCTTTTGTAAAAATTGTAAGTTAAACAAGACTGTATAAACATTTACATCTTCCATATTTCTCTGTCTGCAGGTGTTATATTGCATGTTGCAACAGTATGTCATTAAGGATACAGAGCGGCACTTTGAGAGAGAGAGATAGGCAAGGAGACGAAGAAGAACAATGCCGGGTGGAAAAAAAAGTCAGCGAGAGAAAAGCAAGCGTAACCAAAAGTAATGAATGAATTTTTAGGCTTCACTCAGCCTCAATTTTGGGTTGGATTGTACTTGGGCTTGAGAGCTTACATCTTCTACATTTAAAGAACAACCTGGGATAGGCCCAAACAGTGATTTATACTCTTAAACCAAAGAACAAGCCCTTTTTATAGAGTACAACTTTTGTTCACCAAATAAAAGTGCCGTATAAACTTTGTTTTAATAAATATTTTGTATAAAAACCTAATGAACAGTGGGCAGACTGTATAACCCATCAGAATGCAAATCCATAAAATAGTGCCCCGTTATAATTGTTTAGGGATTACTGTATTTTAAAAAGATCAACACTAGCTGGTATAGATATTTTGTTCATTTGTGTATTTTGCTTATTTTACAGAAACATTTCTTCAGAAGTGTCTAAAAGAACAATAATATTTAAAATCAACAAAATAACATGCCTGTGAAACTACATGAATTTACTGCTGTCCATTTTTTTGGAGACTTGGCAGTGTAGATAATGAATGAAGGGTTTTGTGTGGACAACATTTGTATCACACACAGGCAGGGGTCATCATTAATTGATTTTTGGAAAAAAAATTAATATTTAAGTGCGAAAAAATTAAAATTAATTTTTTTGCGGCAAGGCCAATTAATGGGTATTTATTGGATTTCTAGCCATTAATTGGTAATTTAATGGTATACTAGCCGTGTCAATATGGTCGAACAAACTGGTCCCTTTAATCTTTACTTTTAGTACAAAAAATATCTTCTGTAATGTTGTATCGATAAATTGATCAAAGGTGGGCAGCATCATGTTCAGGCGGCGCCGTTTTATCAAATTTTGGCCGAAGGCCATATCCGATGACTCATCTATTGGACTTTCATCGACCGGTGCAGTTTCGGTGACTTTGAGAGCCTCCACTGCTTGACGCTCTTTTGTCGTAAGTTGACCATGTTTTTGGTTTTGAATTTTCACAATAGCCCTCTCAAACATAGGCGCTTGAACGATTTCGGCGTCGGGGCTGAGGTGATGGGCCATGGCAGGATGGGACGACATTGCAACATCAAAGAGGTACCTCGCCTCTGCGACTGTCAGATCTTCTTGCTGCAAAGTAAGCGTCAAAGAATCCAACTTGGCCAAATCACCGTTGAGTTGAGTGAGTTTATGAACATCCGCTGCGTTGAGAAGTAAATCCATCACCCTTGGGTCGGTGGTGAAAACTTCTTTTGCAAGAATTTTCTGCAGCTCGAAGAACCTGCGCACCATCTTTGCCGTGCTTGACCACCGTGTCTCATTTCTCGTCAACGGTCGAAGGTCTGTGTACTCATCCAGTAGTGCACTAAGCGTGCTGTATCTCAGGCGAGCCATCAAGGAGTTCAACTTACAGAGTACCTTAAAAAAGTAAAAGCAGGAAATAAGAAATATGCTAAATTTGAGCAGCTTAAAATCGCCCTGCGTAAAATTCCTTTGATAGAAGGCGTGGCCGCGTGGGGTATGTGAAAAAAATATTGTGGAACCGCTGTGACAGAGTGCACTCTGTCTTCAATATAGATATTGTGAGATATAAGTAAGCAGCATAGAAAAGAAGTTCACCTTTTCGTACGGCTTCAAGAGTTCTTTGACAGCGAGGTTGAAGCGATGGGAGGCGCAGCCGACCAGAGGAACATTGCACTGCTTTGCAATGGCTTTGTTCACCTTGCAGTTGTCGCCACAAAGCGCCACCACGTTGGCCATAGACTTGCCGTACCTGCTAAGGATGTCTTCGATGAACACCAGGTGGTTTTCAGCCGTCTGTGCCTTGGGATCCAAAAGTGTTGAGAAGCCGAGGAGAGCACTTTCCCGACCGCGTGGGCTTATATACGAGGCGAAAACGCCAACGTAATAATCGGAAGAACACGTCCATCCGTCGAATACCACCGCGAATCGGGATGGCAGATCAAAGGCGATTTTCTGTCGCACACCCTGTGTCACCAAGGCCAAAAACTTCTTTAAGGTGTTTGTGCAGATTGGCTCCGTATTGCTGATGTCCCTGATGGTAGGCCGATCAACAACATTGAAAGGCTCCAGGTCGATACAAACCAACCGCAGCCACTTGAAGATTCGTATTCCTTTTCGGCAAACGGTTGAAGGTGACGACAGGAAATTTTCTATCGATCCAGGATTGGATGACTCCTGCTTCTTTGCATCACTTTCTTTCTGCAAGTGCTGACTTTTAATGTGGCTTTCCAAATTGCTCCAACCGGTGTTGCGCCGTTGGATGCGCTCGGCGCCACATGAGCAGCGCCATTTGCCGTTGATGACATCAATCTGTGTGAAGTACTCTCTAACCATTTTTTCCTTCGGTCCCATAACCGTGCGAAGATTACAATTAATACAGCGTAATAGTAGTGGTGTACAACATGTGCGTATGTGCATCCACGACGTACGTGCTTGAGGCAAAACGTGAGCTAATCAACGAGCCCGATTTTGTCCCGACCAATAAAAAGCTTCTTTGCAACCACACTATGTACGTACAGCTACCGTGTTTCCCCGAATATAAGGCCGGCCTTACTTCAAAATCATCGTCAAAAATTGAGGTTTTGAAATAAAAATATGTGCAAAAGTAATAAATTTTCGCTAAAAATTTCTTAGAAAAGCATTGCCGTTGTTAAATAACGTTGATATCTACGGTTTTCATAGGTAATATGAGCCTCTTATTTGCAGGAAGGTTGAATTTCATTTCTCATAAAAAGCTGGGCCTTATAATGGGGGAAACACGGTAGCTTACGCGTATGCATGCACTGTCCCGATTGTGCGTGTATGTGCCCTTGACCGCATACGAAATGCTCGCGCGGCGAGAAAATTTGCACGTTTGTTGACGCAATCGACTAACAAAAAACCCGAATATTTTCGCAATTAATGGGTCGCAAACTCGCAATAATTGCTAATTATTTAAATTTTGCAATAAATGGATTTATGAATTTAAGCAACCATTCCATTAATTTTCCGCAATTAATGGCATTAATTTTTCACCAATCATTTATTGCTGACCCCTGCACACAGGGTATGGAGAGGCCTGATTGGACAAATAAGAACATCTAAAAAAAATTAAGTAATCACATTAAAGTTTTGAAGCTAGAAGTAGTCTTTGGGTCACAACATTTGCCCAATAAGACATATGAATCAAGTTGTGTTTATTGTCATTGATAATAACACTGTGAGCATTGATGTAATTGTTTAAACAAAAACGTTGTTGAATCTTTACAATCAATTTTTATGAATAAAATGACAAGTTTCTTAGTGAGTTCCACTCAATGAAAGCAAAAGCTTAGCTTAATTCAGAGCAAAGTGCAGTGTCGCTAAGATAAAGCCTGAAGCAGCCCTCCCTTCACATAATTGCTTAATAGAATGAGCTACACCTAATGGTGACAAAAGACTCTCTGGTTCTTAATGTTCTCATCTAACACTTCGCAACATGCCTTTGGCTTAGTGAGGCGCACGCACGAAAAAACACGCAAACCTCCATCCAAGGGTTTGAATAAAATTAGCAGGAGTCGTCATCTTTGTCTCAACAAATTTCACTTTCCGTCTAGTTGATTAGTTTCGGATTCAGAAATTGGACTCTGTTCTGACAGTGACATGCCGTCAACCCAGTGGCTCAGTATTTGTTGTGTTACAATCTTAAAAATTAAAAAACATGTTATGTTTTTGAAACTATCAACAAATACTGAACATTGTTTTCATCAAGCAAAAGCTGCAGAAGATTTACAAATAGCGGCACAGCTGGAGGCAGCTCAGCAAATTCTGCACGATACATATTTGTTTACCAAATTCAAATGCGCTGGGGTGCGTTTTCTGCAAATCGGATGGGGATTTACTTGGTGTTGATACATTTTCAGGCGATGTTCAAACGGAGCTGGCAGATAGACTGGCAAGGCGTTTTGGGGAGGTGGCAGCTGTCGCCCCGTGGCTGTGTGGATCAAGCTATGCCCGACACACTTCTGTGAAAGCTTGAAAACATCACAGCAGCTTGGCTAAAATAACTGGACAGCACCTTCACATGGTCTTTGTGGAGTCAAAAATAAAATGCTGCATCATATTTGAAGATGTTTCTCTTATTTATCCTTTCTCATATAGCTAAAACTGCAAGAAGCGAAAACTTATGAGATCTATGAGTATGATTCATTCATTGGATAAATACACTATCATTTGCCGTATCATCAATCCCTAAAGTAAGCATTATAAATGACTCTGCTCAACCCTCTCACCACCTTATGACCTGTTACACTCTGGTAAGTGCTTAAGGTCCCTTAAAACAAGGACAAGCAGCATTTGGGACAGTTTCTTCTCCAGAGCCATCACCACCTTTGACAAGCATTCTTAATTTTCACTTTTGGAGTGCCATGTCTTACCTTTTGCAAACAATGTTTAATACCATGCTATCAATGACAACAAAAGCAATTCTGTTCAATCTTCTTTTTGGGTAAATATATGGGTTGTAGTCAGGTGTTAAATTTCTCCATCTTCTTATCACTTCCAGTAAACTAGTGTAAGTCTGTAACGACTATTAGAGAAAAAAGACTCAGAATGTTACAATGTGTTTGACAAATCAAAATACAGACTTAATTACAAGCCAACATATAAAAAGAGACAAACATAAATTTCTTGAAAAGCAGTTCAGACTAGACAGGTTTGCTCCAGACACACAGACACCGGAAGCTGTGTGTGAGTACTTGTATACGTGTTACAATGTGTGTCTCTCCACACATCTTTTGAAATGCTCTCAATACTCTGCAGACAGTTAAAATTTATACAGAGTCATAGTTTTGAACAATTTCTAGTTATGAGCCAATTCTGCATTTATAAAAACATGATTACCTTGTTTTAGCGCAATGGAAACATTTGGAATGCCGGGAGTTGTATGTGTGCTGTGTGTGTGTCCCGCTCTTTCTCCTCATATCAGCTCAACACAGCAGGTGCCTTGCTCCAGTACATTGCTGCAGCGAGTGAAGGCGAATGTGCTGCAGACACCATGGGAAATAAAAGCCAATCCATCTCGTGTGTGTATGTGTGTTTGGAGATAGAGTGTGAAATGAGTCAGTGGAAGAGGGATATAGTTGATAAGTGAAAGAATGTGACAGACCAGCAAAGGTTAGAATAAGGAAAAAACACAATTTGAACAAATGGATATCATATTGAAAAAGGCCTGCATTGGCAAGAAGGTAAGGACAGGACAGGCACAGGCGGAGCAAACACTACGAGCGGAGAATTTGCCGGCTCACTGGCTACAGTACACAAGCCATTAGCTTAAATTGGACACGGGGTCGGAGAATTGCTCACAGAGGAAGGAGAGTGAGAAGATGAAAACCAAGACGCAAGTAGGAAGCGAGGCTGCTGACACCTGCAGGGACGAACTGTCTTCAGATGTGATAAGCGGCCATCCTTATCGGCCCACAAACTCTTCACTGTGTGCCTGACACTGTCTATAAACCACATCAAATTATGGCTTTGTCAGCAGCTACAGTATCTTACATGAAAGTACACTCATTTGTCCACGTGCAAAGAATTATATTTTTTGATGGCCAATTTCAAGAACTTTTTGAGGACTTTCAAAGCCAATTTTCCAAGTTCTGCAGCACCGATAAAAGTTGAAATCCAGTGTGAATCATGTATTTTCCAGAGCCACAAATATATCTTTAATTTACACATGTAATTTTTAATCTTGTGTGTGCATTTATCAACACATATGATTTATAGATCTTGAGTATGTTGCGGATGTACAGTATATTTGTCGATAGGAACAATATGTGTGTAAATATTTTGAGACTAAGCTCTTGCCGTTGGATACAAATGACGGTAATATGTAGCTTGTATTTTCAGTTGCAGGAAGTTATTCCTATTACAACTTACCACTGGGAAACATTACCTTTCTTTTTTAGATGGGCAATTACAAATGTCCATGATTGAAAAGTAACCCTTTCACTAATACACATTCAATGGTGCCCGTTTAGGTCTAGCATGCACAAGTCCTCTTGGGGGTGATTTGTAGGGGTTGAAGATACTTCTTAGGACAAAACTAATCCCAACTGCCGTTAATAAGAGATGCAATGGCAAAAGCAAAGCAGTGTCAACATCATTTTTAACCCTTGGATGCATAAGTGGGATAAAGAATGACCCAGGTGGTTGATATTCTGTTTAAGAATATATTTGAAAATAAAAAGTTGGAATATTGTGTTATCCCATGTGTTCCTCAGAAAACATTTTTATGACATGATGCCAATAGTATTTTCATTTTTGACACTGCTCATGAAGGAGTGTATGTATCGGTAGGTCATGCATCCAAAGGATGATCAGTTTTTAATTCTTTCTTCATTTTAAGTCTGATCTATTGAGTGGAACTGCTGGGAAACATGGCAACAATCTCAAGCATATATAAGCATTTCACTGAAATTTAAGCACTTTTCAAACCTTAAAAACACAATGTTGGAATTCAAGCATTTTTAGCGATTTTAAGCACCAACATATATATTGTTTATACAATGAAAAGTAGACTTAAAGATTGTTGGGTACAAACCGGTGAAATGTGTGGATGTAAATGCTGTTAAAGGGACGTTGCTTATTGTTTACTTAATCCATTGAAAAAACAATATTGATATCAATAATAAGCAAAAATGCACAGATTATTACAGAAATGTGCATTTTTAAATAGTCTTAGGTCAGGAAATCTGTATTACTTTGTTTAGAACATAAAAAAACACTGTCACGGTCGCCGTGGCGACCAGTCTGCCGCGCCCCCGAACTCAAGCTGTAGCAGATCAGCTGATTGCTGGTCTGCTACTTAAGGCTGGGTTGTGGGTTTGGCGGGCGCTGGCCCATTACACATTCCCCGGTCTGTTATGCCTTGTCCTGTTTTAGTTTTAAACATTGTCCGTTCTTTTATGCCTTGTCCTGTTTAGTTGAGTTGGAAGAAACAACTGTTTGTTTTGTCATGTCCCAGAGTTTTGGACAACTTTTATTTTGGTGAATAAAAGTTTTGGATCGTTACGCAATTGAGTTCTCCCTTCCTGCCTCCTGCCTCCGTTCTGGTCCGGTCACCCCTTCCACTCCACCACGCCTCGTGACAGCCCCCTCCCACTCCATTTCGTGATAAACACAACAAAATCCTTGTGAGAACCTTGGTAAAAACTGAGGTGTGAAAGGGTGTAATTTGGTCACTTTGAGTCTCCTTAGCCTGTATTCTTCCATGTGCTTTCTAACACTTGTTTTCTGTTGCACTGAAACAATACGGCAACACCTAGTGGTCGACTATTAAACAAAGTCCTAGTCAAGGAATTTTGCCTCATTCATCTGAAATGTATCTAAACGTATTCACAAAAGTAATGCAAACTTTGGGCAGGTTATATAAGTTGACCAGATGCAAACACTTGATTGCTGCGTTTCTGTAAAACTATCAAGACGCTCATTTCATTTGCAACACGTAATGTTTTCTTCTTCCACTTGCATTTCCAATTTTTTCGCTCTGTTTTAGCCAGGCGCCTCTGAATTTTAAATAGTGATAGGCGTCCTTTTCCAAATGAAAAAAAAATAACATCCTAATCACAGAGGTCTTCAACAGTTTTGCATCAGTAACACAAATAAAATCCTCAACTATTGTCACACTCAGACATACTTCTATTCTATTTGAAAGCAGTTGACAATGAAGCATTATTTTACGATTCTTGCACTTAACATTCCATTTGTCTAGATCTGTATTGGCAGCTCTGGTGTTTTATTGGCAAAAAGGCTGAACAGCATTGTATTCATCACAGGGTAGTAAGTGGCTTGAACACTGAGTGTAATTTTTGACCAGCCTAAAATTTGCCCCACCCGAGAACCTTGGCTGCAGCGTGAATTAATTGACCTGCAATTCCGAATTGCACTAACAAAGCAATCTTAACGAGAACACGTAAATGTGCCTCTATCATTAAGAATACTTGTAAATGATACCTGCTCTTCCCGTTTAAACAAACAACAAAATCATATTACTCATACACAGGAAATTGTCAGAGCAATCATGACTATATAAGTATTGCAAATAACAACTATTGACTCAACTTGAATGCTCTTCAAAGCCAGCATTCACCTCGAAGCACTCTTCATTAATCACTTAGTCGCTTCATTTTGCACTCGTGGACAAAATAAATCATACAATAGCAGGCTAATCCACCTTAACAGCTTTGGAGGGCATGCGTGTGTACTTGTGTGAGTGCATGAGCCAAGATGTGATCGTATTTCCGTTGCTTTTGAAAGCAGATGGCCAGGGTTCACACATAACAAAGATTATTGCAAAAGACAACGATTATCACAAAGGAAGAAGCCTGAGGTTCAAGAGACAAGTTTCATGCAAGTTGGTGTGGGATCCAAATAATAAATCGTACACAGCGCTGATGTAATAGGGACATATTCATTCACATTGACACATTGCAAGCAATGGGCTGAGCCTATAGTACACGATTGAGTTGACATTGCTATTTTGGAAGGAAATAGCTTTAAATGCTTAAGTGCTGTTTGTTAACAAGTTGATTTCATAACAGTAACTTTTAAAATTCCTCTGGCTACTCCAAGGGCCCAAATCCGTAGTTCCTTCCACTAATGTGGTTGGAGAAAATCTCTCTACAGTACACCATTAAACCATCTAAGTCTTATAGTGTAGAGCAGGGGTTTCAAGCTCATTTCAGCTCCGGGGCCAAACTAACAAGGGCCATGTTAGTAATTTCGTGGCTTATCAAGTGCCATGGCTGAAAGGCGGGGGATATTTTGTAGACTCACAATTAAATAATGATAATAACCCAGGCGTGGAAGATTTTATTTCAAAACAATATTTTTTTTTTTGCCTCAATATTTTTTCCCTTACTAAAATCATGTGTAAGCTCTTGTAATGTTTATCAACTATGCATTTGTAAAAAAAATCAAAACAACAATTTCATTCATTTCCAATCTCTTTTTTAACTCAGGTAAACTGAAGTGAAAAAATAGAATCCAAACACTCAAGTGCAAATCGTCTATAATTCTTCTGCTACATAATCATACGGATTCAGATTACCCCAACTTTAACATAACCCACAATTTTACAACATTCAGGGATTTATTTTGCTTCTCTCACAATTCACTTCCCCCACAATACCACATTTCACCCCTGGATTCTTTTAGCATTTTTAATGCCTGAAATATTCCAAATTGATGCATGCAAAAGAAACAAACTATATATATTCTACATTGCAGCGCAAACCCAACCCCAGCCTGGGAAAGATAGCATCAGACGGTCACGGATGTGCAGGATCCAGATTCTGAGATGAACAGTGAGCATGCATAAATCTCACGCCCTTACTCTTATTTCGATGGAAATCTAAAAGACTAATATGCTACAAAGTTGTAAACAGACGGAGGGAAGACCAAATGCTCTGTGAGACAATCCCTCTCGAGAGATGTTCGACTCAGACAGACACCAAAGGAGAATTCTGACTCCTTCCTTCTGCAGTCAGTCCTAATTTGTGTGTGGGTTAAAAGAAACTCATTGCTGCAGTTTTTTCTTAGACGGGAACGACACCCTGAGTGGATGTTTGCCTTTTCAAATGTGATACATATCGAATCAGAACTCTGTGAGTGTGTGTGTGTGTGTGTGTGTCTCTCCTCGTTCCCAAGGCTGCATGAAAGTAGCTACATTTCACCAAAGGACACATATATTTACAAAAATCCCCCTATGAGTTTTACTCCCTCTTCCTGACCTTTGTAGAAAACGATTTGTTTGCCATTGGTCAGGGTTTGGGTGGATAACAGCAAGACAAAGGAAAATGAGATTATCCACACAAAAGGAAATATTTCTAGAATGTTACGCCTGCTACAATAGCTGTTCATTTCCAAACCACACCACGTGACAGCCGTTCTATGTTTATCCGCGCAAAAAGACGCAAAATTACGTAACTATTCTACCCACATCATAGTATATACTGTGTTCTCTTGATTGAAATATGTTCAAAGCGGGTATTTATCAAAGACTCACACAGTTCTTACTGGAACAAACAAGCCCAATCGAGGCCGTGTTTCACATTAAAATACACTTCTAACCTCATTTTGACTTGAGAGCTGAAAGCCCAGAGGACAGTATTAGCACAATACAGCCCAACATTTGGAGACTCACGTGGCAGACTGTCTCCCAGCAACATTTTAGTGTGTGAACATGTTCTGCAGTGAAGAGGTACCGAGGGATGCATTTTCACCTTTGTCTTAGGAGCAGTCCCCAAATGCCTTTTCTCTCTTAATACCTTTACAACACCAAACTCCACATTCAAAGGTGGAGCATTTCTCTCTACACAAGCTATCCTTGATGAATAAAAGGTATATGTGAAGTACAGTATTACTTAAAATTATGATGAAATATAAATGTACAACACACTTTTGTTTATATTGCCCATAAGGCAATTGGTTTTCTTAAATAAATGATTTCATGTGATTAAAATAAGGTAAAAGGCCAAAATCGCTTGTACTTTCATAATGACGCTTTTAACATAAATCTTTAATTTTATTTGAGCTTTTGATTAAAAAAAATATTCATATTGTACAATATGACTGACGCAATGGCTGACTTAACGGTTGCATAAGAAATCTGTCTCCCTCCATGTTTAACAATGCAATGTTGTAAGTTGCTAAATGTGTTTATATAATATGATTTATAACTAAATTTTGTATTTTATTATTGTATTGGCACATTTTCTCAATACACTGGTTTGTATTCTTAAAGTTTAGGCATCTGAAGAAAGATTTTAAAGCATCAATAACATGTCTCCAGAGGTCCTTGTCCTTATTTGGTGGTTTAACACAGTGTGATACTGATGACGCTGCATCGTTTAATTTATTAATGCATTTATCTATTTTATTTCTTTTTTTTTTTTTGTTCATGTTTTTTCAGCATGTTTCGTGCCGGAATTGAACCCATTACCTTTTAAGCTAAAGACAGTAGGAACAGTTTGCAAATGTATATGCTTGTCTGTATAGTAAAAAAAAATAGGGTGGTATTGCTACTATTTTTCTCCACACAGTGATAGTTACTGCATGTACAAAATTAAAATAAATCTTCGTCTGACCATTTTCAAAGTACTGCAAGCAGCGCTTCTCGTAGATCCCGGACGTAAACATACTTGTCGGTCCCATGCACATTTCGAAAGCAGCGTGACCGGATCTCATTGGCTACTAGGGCCACTTGTCTGTTGAGCACAGCCTAACATTCTATCCAATTTCCTATATCCTATGCAGATTTCAGTCTGTGTTTTTTAGGTCCTTAATGGCCCTTTCATCGTTCTCAAAAGAGGTCTGCTGTTAACGATAAGGTAGAGCAGTTAATACTCATGTGTGTATAACCCTTACTCCTCCAACCAAACTCTTCTATCTCTTTTGGGGAATTTGGAATGGATTAGTCATTTCTAGGGTGAATATGTTTACAAAGTTTTCTGTCAAAGAAAAGGCTTTCAGAGAACAAATTGCTGTGGCCCTTCTACAGTATATACGAGCTACTCTAGTATACAGAAATGTAAGATACGGGATGTCTTTCGAGCTAAAATTTTGCCCGACATACGAGAGAACATCCAAGTTATCTAGACACTACCAAGAGAGGGCCCAGTGCTGGAAATGAACTGGCATACTGCAAGTGCATGCACCAAATCTGCAGAAGAGTTTACGCGGGGCTTCGCTTCACTAAGTCTGGAGTTCATAACACCCAGAACTTGTTAAAATGTGACATGGTGGGCTTTTATGGGGATGCAAATGTTATGCAGGACATTCATCACCTCCGAGGAGAAAAATCAACAAGCCCATAGAATATTATCTGACCAGTGGTACAAAGTAGATCTGCTGCTGGTGTATCATGCAGAGAATCCACAGACATTTAAGACTCAGTTAACAATCGCCAAATTCCTCCACGTTAAGTTCTAATAATAAACTTGCATTTAATTTTGTTAAAATCATCTTATCTATTTTATCACTTTACTTTTATGTTCAATTCCTATTTTAATTCATATGTATTATATAGCTATTCAGGCTCAACCTAGATGATTGGGAGGTCGAGAACAGATTAATTGGTTTTCAGTTATTTCTTATTGGGAACATTGTTTCAAGATATGAAATTGAGATAGGAGCTTGACCCACAAATTAATCTTGTGTGTAGAGGGACCACTGTACTTTCGAATGTAGAGGTAACAATATACTTGTATATTTAAAGCATACTTTTGGTTTATCTTTAACTTGTCTTTATTCTTCAGTGTGATCCATGCATTCCTGAATAAACGTTTGTGGTGTTTAAAAAAATAGTTTATAAGACCTGTAATGAAGAAAAACATTCTTCATTTATACTTGAATAAAGTACTTTTTGCTACAGGTTTGGTCCATAATTCCCTACAAGCAAGGGTGATCATGTTAAAGTGGGTTTTTGGAGAGGGCGGGCAAAATCACTTTTAGCGGGTCAACACATCCCATTCTTTCCTTACTTCATGTTTGTCCTTATCAGACTACTACAATATTAATCCGCCAGTGCTGCAAGAGCGAAATGAAGCGAATGACTCAATAATGCATAGAAGCCTCTTTTCTATCTCCACCTCCAGGTTAAACTCGGGCTAAATTAGGACATTGAGATTAAGCACAAAAAGAATTGACTTTTTAAAATTTAAATAGGAAGTTCAGAGCAGAATAACTTTGTCGCCAGCCACTAATGTGTTTTCGTAAGAGGACTCCGTGTATTTGGCACATCCATTAGGTGCATGTCAACACCGCTGAGGCTGATCACTTTACAAAAATCCATTCTGATAACACACCTTGAGTCAACATACACCTGCCTCAGAAAATATGAATCTATTTTTTCCTACTAAACTCACAGAAACACAAGAGCAGAATGAAGCTGGTAATTTGTCCCCACGTCCCCTCTGCTTCTCGTTCCTTACGCTTGGTTAATTCGGCAAGGAGGCAGACCAAGCAGAATGACAAGACCGTAACGAAAGGCTACTGGCATGACCCCACAAAAAAACTGTAGTGTGCCGCAACGCTTGACGCGTTATATTTTTAGAGGTGCTGCCTTCAGCCTTCTCGTGGGCGATGCGGCGACATTTTCCTCAAGAGCCACAGACAGTCCTTGAAATATTGCATTTGTACATCCAAATATCCACCCTATTAAATTGCATAGCCTTTACTTTACATGCCCTCCAAATCTTCATTACGCTCAGTGCAAAACACAAAGCAGCCGTTGCCAGTGGCCAGCTGCCGCGTCTGAAACAAAACGGTGAAAAAACAGAGAAAGGTCACGCCTCAGTGGTTGCCAAACATGATCTCAGCGATGACATTATGCAACAATATTGGAAATGGCAATTCCTCACTGGGAGCTCGTGGAACATTATAGTGATGTTGGACACCAGATGCTTTCGCTCTCTCCCTGTTTTCTGTGCAGTCAAGTTTTGGCAAAGAGCATGCCTGTCTTTAAAGGACAAGTTTGTACAATAAAACAGAAATGGTGGTGTTATTTCCAAATTTTTTATGACTTATTTTTTAAGCCAAATGTTTTCATCTCTTAATGAGTTGCAGACAAATAAAATGTATATAAAAAAGAAAGACAATAACGACAAGCAAAGCGGTCCTGCATCGCATGTGGCTGCTTGGAGTGGCCAGTAGTCTGAAGCTGCAGTGCCCAATTCGTTAAGAGAACTCACGAAAGTAAACTACCTAGAAGCAGATGTTTATTGGTTTTGTTAGTATTTCTAATGGGTCCCTTGACATGTAAACAAGCAAAAGACATTTGCGGAGGCCTGCTGAACAACTATGTAAATTTCAAAGTTTAGATAGAGATTTATTTTTTTCGCAACACAGTTTAGCTAATTTTTATATCAACTGGGTGCCACTGTAGCTGACTGGTCAGCATGTGTTCTTCACAATTCTAAGGTTCTGTGTTCAATTCCAGCTATTAATCTCTCTGTGTGGAATTTGCACGTTTTCCCCGTGCCTTAGAGGACACTCTGGTTTTCTCCCTCATACCAAAAAGATGTGTGCAGGTTGATTGGCAATCCAACATTTTTCCCTAAAATGAGGGTGTCAGGTAATAATTGTATGTCTCTGCTTGCTCTGTGATTGGCTTGCAACCAAGCCAATCTAGTTTTTCTTTTTCGACAAATCCTTACTGGGAATTTTTAAATGGCCGCCAATGGCCTGCTACACCCCTGATGATAAACAAATACGAAAATTGATGGTTGGGTTGAAAAAGAAAAAACTAGAAATGGGCAAGTAAAGAAACTAGGGACTGGTTGTATACCAAATCTAATTTCAAGGTACCAGTAAAAACAATAGATCAGGTTTCTCCAACATGGTACATGCAAGGCACCAGGTTGCCCTCCAAGGACAGCCGTGGTGTCCGTGGACCTGTAAAGAAATGAAACCACCAGTGCTGCGTCATTGTGATTTTCCAGTAAAATTATATTTTTAATGGTTGACTGAGTCTATTTGACCCTACTTCTAATAATTAATCTGGTAATAACATAGTAACCACATAGTATTACCACAATAAGTTAGAAATGTATACAAAAATGGTTGACCATAGCTCTAGTAACATAAATTAAGTACCCCTGCAATTAAGGGTAACACCACTATCAACAATGCTCTTGTCACTTTTGCAATAAGGAACTGTATATCTTTTATATAAAATAGTTCTTACTTTTATTCTAGACCATATATTGATCCTTAACAAACAACAACTTTTGTTTTCAAAATATGATGTTGATTTGAAATATTTTTTCCAGTAGTGTTCAATCGAGGGAAAAACTAAAAATCGAATTTAAAGTGGCACTGTACATTTTCAGGTTGGTTGATCTGTACACAATATTTAATATGGGCCATATGAGTAGTAAATAAATATCAATTATCTCATCTCATCTCATCTCATCAGCCGTACCGCTTATCCTCATTAGGGTCGCGGGGGGGCTGGAGCCCATCCCAGCCATCTTCGGGCAGTGGGCAGGGGACACCCTGAACTGGTTGCCAGCCAATCGCAGGGCACACGGGGACAGACAACTCATTCGCTCATTCACACCTAGGGACAATTTGGACCGGCCAATTCACCTGAAATGCATGTTTTTGGAATGTGGGAGGAAACCGGAGTGCCCGGAGGAAACCCACGCAAGCACGGGGAGAACATACAAACTCCGCACAGAAAGTCTGGAGCTGGATTTGAACCCACGACAGGTTCCCATGACATGAACTGTGCCGCACAAGCGCTAACCACTGCGCCGCCGTGCTGCCATAAATATCAATTATACAGACCATTAATTTTACCCGACAAACGCTAATAACTTTTGCAAGAGTCTACAATCACCTTTGTAATCCCTTATCCGTTTCTTAGCTATTACAGGTCAAGAGCGATGACCGCTAATTAAGGAGTTGTACCATGAGAGGCTTATTAAAAAAAAAGCTTGAGTTTCACATTCCAAAAACAACATTTCTAAGAACAGTGAAAATAAAAATACTAATGGAAAAAATAGTCATGTATATTTGTGTAGCCCTGTCTCAAAGGACTGCCTAGACCACAATACATCTCCTGATCTGAAACCTACAACATGGTATAGAAAAACTCAAAAACTTCAGGATAAGGAAAATGAAGAAACCTTGAGAATGGGTCACACATGAGACAAGAACCAAACTATTTTCTTCTCTTTGGCAAAGGCTTTTTACCACTCGTTTGAACTCAGCCTCGCAGACTGGGCCACATTTCACCGACTGCACACGGACTTAATCCTTGCTTCAGGCAATGTCAAGACATTTTCTAGGGACGGTACCGTCATAGTATGTGTACGTTGCAACCGAGCATATCGAGACGCTCAACAACAGTGCAATTCACAATGAGAACCATTATATAAGACTAGACAGGGTTGCCGCGGATCGATGAAAAGGCATTTCAATTATTACTATAATGATAAAGCCTTGATTATCCCAACAATGTCTTAAATTCGATTTTTTTTTTAAGTCTTAAAAGTGTCAACACATTAGTAAGACTTATATTTGTTTGAACTATAAAGATTTAGTAACATTTTTTAATTGTCTTTTTTAACAATGCACTGATTACATTTTGTGGCAACATCGCATGACCGAAATAAAGCAACTATCATATCTACGTATATCTACCCACAATACAAATAGCAACTTCAGATAGAAACATTAACTGTGGACCATGGTAAAGTTTACATTTCATGAGAAGTGGCTGTCCGACAAACAATTTTTTTGCCATGACTAAAAGCTGTGCCAGGTAAAGTGTACTAGGCACGATGTATTGTGTGCAAGAAATATTTGAGTTTCTTTGTGTTTTTTGTTTTGATTGTGTTTTTTTGTCGACTCCGTCTTAAATTTGATTTCAAAAGGCATTAGAGAAGTATTTGAAAGTCTTGAATTTAGCTCGACTTAAGCTATAGCAACCCTGCTACTGCTAGTTGAAAAATATTAACACGTCATCTCATATTAAATTAAAAGACGCTTAAAAATACATAGCAATAAAATGGGGGTAGGTTCTGCATTATTTAGTATCTTTGGGAGTGTTGTAGCTTACACAGTAAAAGTATGTGTTGAAGGTTCAGCCATAAAGTGTGTAACGGTTTAAAGCATTGGAGTTACTTATCAATACGCCATCAAGCATTTACCCCCGGGGTCCAAAACTGTGCCTTAAGCTGACTATTTATTGGCTCCTACTTGGGGTCTATTCCTGCGTGTATATGCAAAACGACAGAATAACAATAACAATGCAAAGCAGAAGAGATGAGCTCACTGGTTAAGTGAAGCATTACCAAGGTCAGTTGTTGCAGCTCAGACCGTTTCACTGATATTAATAGGCCCTGACAGAGACTGTTCTCTGTGGGATCGCATCTCTGCATGTTGGCAAGCTCAAGTACAGGCAAGCTCAATATGCATCAGCACGCACACATACGAACACTCTCAAACCACAATAGGGCTTTTAAACAAATTTGCAGAGATTCAAGTGCATAAAAATGACAAAAGCAATACAAAATTGCAAGAAAGTTCAAACATTTTTTCACAAAGCTTCTCAACACTCATTTCCATTTCAAGCACTTTGCCCATGTAGTGCAATATTTTTAAATTAAAATCGCATCTCTTGGTTGCATAAATATTCAATGCAAGAACAGATGTTGCCTCCTTAATTCACGGTTGCTTTTTGTTCCTCCACAACTAAATCTTGGTAACATGTTGTGGAACAAATAATAAATCCTGATGTGTTTAGTCAAACAACCCTGTGGTCATTTTGAACTCTCAGATCTGGGTTCTTCGCCTCTGTGCTCACTTTCGATTTTGAACTGGAAATTGAGCAAACTGGAAATGCACACAAATAATCTTCAGTGTACTCTCCTATTGAATCCCTTAGCAAGAAACGGAATTGTGCGAAATTGCCTTGTCCGGTCTCGTTTGCGGGAGAAACCATGTTGAGTTCTACTTAAGGTCAGCAGGTGGTCGCACATAAATCACATTTTTATCTCTCGTGTCTGCACCCCGGTAGACGTGAATTCTTTTTTTGTGTGTATGTGATTACCATATGACAAATTGGGGTTGTTACAACTCATTATTTCAGCTATTTTTGTAATCAAGTCTTACCAAGGACATACGGTGCAGCATATGGTTACTTTAACTTCCAAGTTTGAGTTTTTGCAGACTCCTCCGCTTGTGTGCAGACGAAGGGTGTAAAATGATGACATTGTCATGCTCCCACTCATTGAGAGTCATGAGACGAAAGTGTGACAGAGTGGAGACGATATCAGACACCATCACATGGCTGGAAAAAAGGAGAGCCGGACTCCATTTCCTCATCGCTTTTCTATTTTCAGTCATTAAGCCGTTTGATGGAATGTCTTGCTGGCTCATTCCTGGATTTCTATGCATTTACTTTGTCTCCATCCACCCAACAAATATCCAAAATCTCGCTCCTAACTTCTTAACGCAACACCCTTCTTCTGTCAACGCTTTCGGAAGAAACTTCCCAGGTCAGCGACTTTAGCCAACACGTGTAGAGCTATGTTTGAAGCTGGAGTTTAATGACTTAAGCTATAAAGCTCTATTGGGCTACACACATCAGCTGTCAGCCATTTCAACATTCCCTGACACATAAACACACACTTTAAGACCGAGCTTTTCTCACTGGTCAGATATATTTAAGCTTATTCCCTGACACATATGCCCCTACAAGCCTGCACAGCATTTTTAAACAACAAAAATGGGATTTAGCTTGACCATGATCCATATATGTGCAACACATATTTGACAGGTTGGATTATGTGTATTTTTGAGTGAGGGGGCTATTTTGACGTGCATTTTGGTGAGTGTGTGTGTGGGTGGGGGCATGTGTGTCTGTGTGTGTGCATGTGACAGTGACAAAGCAGGGCCATTCCAGCAGGGCTGTGGTGGTGAGTAACTCTTTTTTCGCCTAAGACCCGAAGTCTTTTTTCTTTCTTTGACACCTAGTCTGCTCTCTATATTCTCTTCCAGCATCTTCTGGAGTTAACAGAGCGAGAGGAATCAGGGCGAAAGGGTCAGTGGACAAGAGCAAGTAAAATAGTGGCAGTTGATGTTGGTGAAGTACATTACGAGTTTTTATGATGGCAAGACAAAGGTAAAAAATGCAACAGAGATCTGTCTGTTTAAATAGTTCTGAGGAACAGCAGCAGGATAACTGACATTAATGTATCTAGGTGTTTTTGAATAGTGTATCGGCACAGGCTTCCCCACTGTTATCTCCTCTGTGATTCATTTAAATTCACCTCCAAATGTTTGATGCAGATGCCCCTCACTTCTCTTGTTCGTCTTTCCACTCATTTTTATGCTTTGCTATTTCCGTCCGACACTGAGTCTAAATCCAGGCTTTGTGGCACTCAAGATCCCTGTGGAAAAGGTCTAAAGTTGCAGACGACAGCGCAATTAGTAACTTGGAGCTCTCCTCCACTGGCTGTAGGAGAAAAGACGACACACGTGCACATGAATGCTACCCATTCTGTGTGCTGACAGAAACTGGGAAAGTGTGCATTTTGCTATTGTGTTAGCTATCCTGCTTCTCTTTTTGCTTTCTATCTGACAAACAGCTTCTTGAGGAAGAGTGCTAACAAGCAATTTCTCTCTTTTTCTGTTTATCTTTTCTTCCCATGCCTCAAACACCAGTGGTGATCAATAGCGCTGGAAGTATGCCCTTCTCAATGTTTCTATTCCGTGTCCTGTACAGCTTTTCATTTAAGTGTCAGCACTCGTCTTTGACTTTTTGAGATGTTGAAAACAGAATTTTTCTTTCAGTCTCAAAAAAAAAAATCAATTTCCATTTGATATTTTTTACACTTTAGTAACACCAGGAATACACTAACCACCTGAATCTACATGAATCCTACACCAAATCTGTTGTTAATCTAGATTTATCTTTATTGAAATTCTTTATTTTAGTTTTTAAAATATCTCTCTATACGTATATTAAAAAAATCTTAATGAATAAGACATGTTATAAAAACAATAATGTTGTACATAAAATATATAAAATACGGTGAAATAATTTAAATCTCATCTCATCTCATCAGCCGTACCGCTTATCCTCATTAGGGTCGCGGGGGGGCTGGAGCCCATCCCAGCCATCTCCAGGCAGTGGGCAGGGGACACCCTGAAATGGTTGCCAGCCAATCGCAGGGCACACAGGGACAGACAACTCATTCGCTCATTCACACCTAGGGACAATTTGGACCGGCCAATTCACCTGAAATTGTCTTATTTTGGTAAGTGCCCAATAAAGTTGGGTAAAATGTGCTTAAGAATTCAAATTATTGATACCAATAAAATTATGATTTGAGAGGACACCCGTCTACATATTTCAAAAGAGTCTTTACTTATCTTTTCCTTCACCAACAAATGAGGAATGCAAAATTGATCCATTTCAATAAGGAGGTTCAACACATATTAAATGTAACCCAACTTCTGAGTTGCGTTAGCCTGAGATAGAAATCAGTTTTTATTGCTTTGGCCGCAGATGAAGGATCATTCAGGTCATAGTTTCAAATGGATCACCAGTGCTTGATAAAAGACACCATAAATCGAGTCTTGATTAATACATTTTACGCGCCAGATCATGTTTTTGGAATGTGGGAGGAAAATGGAGTGCCTGGGGGAATCCCACACAGGCATGGGGAGGGAATACATGCAAACTCCGCACCAGAAGGGCGGTAGCTGGGATTGAATCCTGGGCCTCTGCATTGTAGGGCTGATGTGCTAACTACTCGGCCGCCCACTGTCAAATTATCATTTTTAAAATAATCTTGCTGTTATATTGCACTATTGATTGATTAGATTAAATCCGATTGGTTGTTTCACAAACGTGAATTATTTACTTATGTTATTAGTATGATGATAGATTCTTATCAGTAGGTGGAATAGTAGCATATGTCTACTTGAGCAGTTGTCTGATTTGAGATTGTGATTTATTCTACGGAGTGAAAGTCCTTTTATATTGTTTTACACGTGACTTTTGTTAGTGAACAAAATACTTGAATAGTAGCATACGTCTACTTAAACAGTTGTCTAATGTTGTGATAGTTAGATTTAATTTGTTAGAATCATTTTACATTGTTTACTGCTGATTGTTATTTTATAGAGTTTGCTGTTTATCATTGTTGCACCTAAAGTGTGGGATACATCTGGCAGTGGCGAGGTGCAATAAATATTAAAAGGATCTATCACACAATTATATGTCTGTTCTTCTCTATTTAACTCACTCGAATACTGCTCAGGAAATGTCAAATTTTTTTCACATACAACAACTTCCTTTTTAAAGTACCGGAAATAGTTGCTTTCCTTGGTCACTTGTTACTTTGATTATAGAGTAATTCAGTTTCTAACTCAGTTACATTTTGGAAGAAGTAGTGAGTAACTATAACTAATTACTTTTTTTTAAAGTAACGTGCCCAACACTGATTATCATTTTATTTTTGTCAGTTTTGTTTGGCAGGCCATATTATAAATGATTAAAGATCAATTCTGAATTTTCCAGAAGTATCCACTTTACTTCAAATGTTATTCCATCGTATTAAGTGGACATGATATAAAACTTCTTTACCTTCCTCTGCATTTTGGGCCCGGCTGCAGTCGGTTCAGGGCGGGTTTTTTTTGACATCGTAGCTTTTGGAGGAACTATAAATGGAAATACATGTCTGCGTACATAATGTAGGCTCATCAAGGTATTTTATGAATGTGAACAACTTAGACTGCAACGTGGTAAACAAGCAAACGGAAAAAGGGGGTGATTGTTGAGCCAATCAGAATGCAGAAAACAATACCTGTACATGATGAAAATGAGCAAAACCACCAAAGGTAAACCACATTACATTATACCTTCGAAAAACAAATCCTCCAGTAAGGTGTGCTACTCTTGATACATTTTGTTTGCCTTGGCCAATCAGCGTAAGACCAGAGTTAACATTAGATTAACAACAACATTTTCTTTGTTGCACGACAAGAGTCTCCCAATAACAAAGCAAGGTAACGCCATTAAAGGCCCAGCTTTACAATTTAGGTTAATCTATTGTTTACGTTTGCATCTAAAATGTACAGTAAAATACACAAATGAAGGCTATAATTACCAAGCAACAATTGAAGCCCCAAAAGGGCTTCAGATTTACACACAAAGGTTACAATTTATATGCAAACATAAGTGCTGAAAGGCTAGACTATACAATACAACCAGATAGATCATCAGATCCCTTCTGCCCCCCATCACAGCTCATTTTAACACTCACCTCATCAGCTGAGCTAACAGCAGAGCCAGTGACACTTTTCACCCCATGTAGTCACACTTTATTCTCTCAGGCCTCCAGGAAAAAAAATACCAGAGCCTCCAGACCCACTCTAAGGATGCTGAACTACATATACAACTGCTATCATGTATTCTTGCAGATATTGCTACCTAGGCTGCCCTGCAAACAGACTCATCTCATTAGCTGCACCGCTTATCCTCATTAGGGTCACGGAGGTGCTGGAGCCCATCCCAGCAATCATCGGGCAGTGGGCAGGGGACACCCTGAACTGGTTGCCAGCCAATTGCAGGGCACACAGGGACAGACTACTCGCTCGCTCATTCACACCTAGGGACAATTTGGACCGGCCAATCCACCTGAAATGCATGTCTTTGGAATGTGGGAGGAAACCAGAGTGCCAGAGGAAACCCACGCAGGCACGGGGAGAACATACAAACTCCTCACAGTAAGTCCGGTAGCTGGATTTGAACCCACACAGTAGGTTCCCAAGACCTTAGAACTGTGCCGCACGCGCGCTAACCACTGCGCCGCCGTGCTGCCCTAACAGACTCATTACATCCAATATTTACATTACAGCCTGCAACTGAAAACTGAAAACTGTTGCAAAAAAAAAAAAAATACCTCACACGTATGTCTGCACTATGTTTGTTCACTGCTCAACAGACACCGCACAAAAACTGAAAACTCGTGCCAACACTACCTCATACGAAAATAATGTTACTCAAGTCTTGTTCTTGCACATGTCGACTGCACTACGTTTAATGCTCAAATTGCACAATGTCTGACCATTTCCTTTTTTGCACTATGATGTCTATGCTTGCACCAATGTATATGCGGACTATTTTTGCACCATGATGACTTTGCACCAAATGCAATATTGCACAACCGTTACGATACAACGTTATCACGACAACCCTGTATGTAACATCCCACATGCTGACATTGTTGTGTAAATACCATGTAAATTATAACTATAGCCTTATTCCCCTTGTTTTATAACATTATCTTCTCTGTTCCTTTATCTTCTTGCTCATACCCTCACTATGTGTAAAACTGGAGTGTCATGCCCAATTTCGTTGTCACAATATGTTAGCCCATTGTAACAATGACAATAAAGGTATATTCTATTCTATTCTATTCTATTCTATTCTATTATTCTTGCCGTCAATGTTACCATTTACAAAATCATTTCTTTTTATGATATGGATTGGCGAAGATCCTCATACATAAATTTATTTGCTCACGTCTGCACTTTTTTAGTTTAGTTTTTTTGTTTTTCTGTTTTTACTGTTATTGCAATTTAATAAAATATATATCCAATAAAAGTAATTCAAATTGATCCAAAATTTTACCTGGTTTGGGTCTGTACTACAGTTTCACATTCCAATAAAGTCCTTAGGGAAGCTCTGCAGCTCTGAATGCAGAAAATGTTATGATAACTAGAAACCACAGAGGAGATTCTAATGTAACTTGCTAAAGCAAGTCTCTGTGTTGATAGTTCACAAGGTACAGCATCTGGATAATATACTGGGCTTACTTAATTATTTATTTTGTCATTTTTGTCCAGTTATCCTAAATGACAATGGTATATGGCTGGTATGATCACTCAATTTGGAATCGTGTTCACGTTTAATGCTGATCTTTAAGCCTGGAAGAACTAACCAAGGATAGTAGGTAGAGAGAAGGATGGCTAAAAAAGCGTGGGACTGAGCTAATACATGAAACAGTGAAGAACAACACCGTTGTATGAGCTTCAGTTATTTTAATGCTTCCCAAAAAAGAAAAGTTAGACCAGGGAGACATCTAGAAAAAACATTCAAAGACCCAACTTCCACTAATTTATACCACTCGGTCAGCAAAGTTGTGACTCACAACGGGCTTGGCTTGAGAAAATCGGTTAAGTAACAACATGGTTAAGCGGAGTTCTTTAAGATGAACAATAGCTCAAGGCCTTTGGATTTCAGTCACTTACTCGTACACCTGCTTCATTTGAAAGTTGACAATTCTAAGATAACATTCATTCCTCTCTTGTGAGACGAGACATCCAAAACCAGTATACACTTCACATTGAAATTGTTGCGTGCATATAAGCATAAATTCCTAAACCAATATCAGAGATTTTTCCTGAAATCCTCTAAAATCCAATCCTTTTTTAGCTGGCCAAAACCACATCAATATCGGAGAACTTCTGACAAATGATGTATACAATGCAGTAGTCCGTGATGCGCCTGTGCCAAAATAAAGTGACAGAAATGTTGCATTTTACACTGACGAAATAACATTTCAGGCAACCGATTGAGGGTGTCCCCAGCCCACTGCCCGAGACATCAAGGATATGCTCCGGCACCCCTGCGACCCGAGTAAGGATAAGCAGTGCGGATGAATGGATGGATGAAAATAGAATTTCTGCATAAATAAGCCCAAACAACAGACTTTTCAAATCAAGCCTTTCCGTTTCTCAGATGCAAATACAGTCTGGCCATCTCCCGGATGAATATATCATCGATATGAAAGACGTTTTTATTGTCAGGAGCCAATTCTCTGTCAATGATGCTCTGCAGCAAGCTGTGAAGACACCATCACACGACAGCTGTGGGAGAGTGAATCACAAAGTTCTCCACGCAAACTGGAAGCAGGAGGAGCTATGATGTGGAAAAAGTGTCACGCTGTCAAGTTTCTCAAATATTCCCCTCACAAAGGCAAAAGGACACGGCTAAGCCAATCGAGAATGTCATAATTGTTACACTGTCATTCATAGCATAGCGCGTTTTACCCGTAAAGCCACAAAGACCCACGCTGAAAAAAGGTCCTCAAAAGCCATGAAAGCGTGCACAATCTGCTCCTCTCCTTGATATTGTAATGAGTCTTTTTGTCTGCTAATGCACTCATAAGTATTCATTACAGAAGGGTGGACCTCAAAGCCGGTACTGCAAGTGGCCAAATGGATCCTGCTGAAACATTCTGATGATCAATCAAAAAGAAGAATATTCATAAACATCACCCAATGACTCATTTCCTGCAAACCTGAGCACGAAATTGGAATTAAAGCTACATTACTTTCACGCTTTCACGCAACCCAAACACACTGTACAATAATTGCATTTGTATTTATTTTTTTATCCTAATATCAACTGGAATTATACATCCTATGCATAGGGTACATTATGGTTCTGTAGCAATGATTTACTGAATCAGATACCAGATTTGTGTTGAATTGGTTATTTTTGTAATTGCCCTTGTAATATGAATATACAATATTACTACCTACACATATCATATTGGATTTTTGCAGTCAATGCCCAATCCTGCTTGATTAGGTGTAAAAATAACGAAGCTTTGTAAAATCTGCCTAAACACAAATACAAGAATGCTAATGCTGTACAGTGAAAACATTACATCTGATGGATTGATAGAATTAGAGAGACGTCAACTCACCAACTTGCGTTTTGTATTGCAGAGCTTGGCCGTTTTCATGCAGTTATTGTACATACAAACACTGGCATTAAATATATTCAGTTGAATCGGTGCAAAATCAAACATTAGAGTCACGGAGAGTCAATCAAGGCACAGATAAAAACAGACAACTATCATTGAGTAGGAACTGTACCCGCCCTGCCCAGGAGCAAGTCAGGCGAGGGGCACAGCACCATCAATTACAAGCGTATAACAGCTCAAAAGAATACAAACTTTGCAAATGTGGAATATTGTTCTAGCCAATGGGTTTTGCATTTGCAAAAATAATCACCCCTGCTCAGCATGTTTAAGCATGCAGCTATTGTTTACTTGTCATTGTTTCCTCTGCATTAGCTGCAAGCAAAGCGTATCACGATGTGCACGGAACGCCATTGTTATTTTCCGAAGCAAAAGGGAGGCGGAGTGGGAGTTGTCATATAGGAATTAACCTTTATCAGCTTGTTAGCCTCCGACAGTCTGAAGTCTACAGTAAGCTATAATAAAGGGAGCAGGGAGGAAAACATTCATTTTTAGAAACAGTGTTTGCAGATTCGGGGGAAATAGCATGAAAGTAATTATGAGAATAGGAATTTTATATTAATGGATGAACGTTATTTGTCAAAATTGATGAATGAAGTAGCTCCTTGTTTTTATCTTTCATCTTTCAAGTAATACATTTTACCAAGAGAATAGATCAATCATAACCAGTGTTGGGCATGTTACTTTAAAAAAGTAATTAGTTGTAGTTACTCACTACTTCTTCCAAAAAGTAACCGAGTTAGTAAAAGAGATAATCTAAAGTAAAATTAATTAGTTACCAGGGAAGTCACTATTTCCGTTACTTGAAACAGAATTTGTATGTCAAATAATTTTAGATTTTCTGAGCAGTATTCAAGTCAGTCGAATAGAGAAGAACAGATAGGTAGTTGTGTTATTGAACCTTGTAATATTTATTGCACATTGCCAGCAACAGATACATTCTACACTTGAAGTGCAACAAAAAGGCACAAAAAACAATATAATAAAATATCAATGAGCAGTAAACAATATAATGAACAAATTAAATCTAATGGCTCTTCAAGTTGTTGTTTATGTTAAATCCATATGTTACCAATTATTATGTATTATTATAAATTACCTAATATAGGGGAAAATAAAGCAGAGTCCATATCTCACAAGTGTAGAGGAAGAGGGTAGTAAAAAGCTTGCATTGGTCCTATCTTTGATTTGACTGCTTCGTTGTTGTTCCTTCAGATAGGTTCAAGTGTGGTTTGAGCTATCCTGGCCATGATCTCTGGTTCTGACCCCTCTTCTCATATAATAGCTCCAACATATTTCAATTTGGTGACAGGTTCAAGCTCTATGTGGTTAAAGGTGATGTTTGTGGTAATACATTTTGTTTATCTGTGGTAATTTCCAGGCGGTTGACCGGATCTCTGAGTTCCTGTTTGTCTCCTGCCAATCCGGCAATATCAATAGCAAAATGGAGATTAGTGATGGTGTGTCCTCCTATAGTGATTGTACCTTAATGCTGCTCCAAACCTCAGACATGATCCTCTCCAGGAAGATGTTGAATAAAGTTGCAGAGAGAATGCAGACTTGTTTCACACACCTTGTGTGAAACCACTCTCGATTAGTACCATTGATCAGTACCACATTGTTGGCATTGGCATACAGTTGTTCAATGGTTTTTGGCCCACGTTGTATATCCACATGGTGGCCCATGAAGCTGCTTGCCATACTCGATTGGTGGGTCAAAGAGACGGTTCATAGAGCCGTTTCATTTGCGAACGTCACATGCCGGTTGCCCCATTTACCAATTCTCCTTTCATTTATAACACTGTTATTCCCATCACTGATCATAACTAAAAACTGCACCATGCAGAATGCTTCATTCATAAAAACATTTTTTATAATTTAACTAAAATATAATATTTTACAAAGTGGTCACAATGCTGCCTGAGGCAGCACTGCCACTAATTGACTAATTTTATTTTCCGCACAAGGCATTGCATTTGCATGAGGCAGAAATTCAAAACAAATATCCTGTCCTTCGTAATAGTAAAATAATACGAATTTAAAGAACTCTAAATAGCACTTTCATACGACCTCATGTTATATATACACACATAGCTTAGAAGACAAGATCAAACATGACATATAATGTAACCAAATAGCAGTCATGGAACCACAATGGTCCACCCATCTATTCTTGCTTGCAACAATCGGAAAAACAAAGATGTTTGTGTACAACCGCAGGGTTTGCACTTCATTCAATATCAATATACTACCTACTGTATGCAGTTGACTTCGACAATTTTTTCCGACTGTTACATGATTGATGATTCCCGACTACTTACACCCCCTACTTCCCCCTGCGATGCATTGAGAAACACAGCAAATACACCCAGGAGCAAATCTAAGTGGATGCACGCCATATTGTAGCAAGAAAAATCCAAAAAGACTTATCAATACTTTGTTTTAATTTGATCCCATCATCAGTTAGCATACAAGCTCATTAGCGTGAATACAAATGTCTTATTTTAAATGAACCCCCACGAGAAGCTGTCTTTGATTTTCTTAAAAAAGCATTGCAATTATTTATTTTTTGGTAGGTTAGAATACAAATTAATGTGATAAGGATACTGAAACGAGAGTCCTAACTGATAATGACACAATAATTCGTATTCATACTGCGTTGGGTGACTCTTTTGCCTTTGAAATTTACACAGAATCAGACACTTGTGCTCATTACCTAGGCATTGCCCCAAAACAGTGCTTCATGTGAGAGAGGTCAGGCAAAGTGTGCAAGCACAGAGTCCTGCTTCAACTACAGTCATTACATCTACTTGAAAGCCGCCTTCTCCTAATGGAATTTGGGAAAGACCAGAGGGAGAAGGGCAACAGAGCCAAGAGGACGCAGAAGAACAGGATTGTTTCTTGAAATATTGCTAGCAATCAAACGTATTCATGAAGCATAATAAGTTTTATTTATCCAGTGTAACGGCTCATTAATGTCTGCTTCCAGGGCTTTCTCATTATGGGTAGAAACTTCATGAATGCATTAAATGAGAGAGGAGATACACATTTTAAACGTTTTTTCTGGCATATGTTAGACTATTGTAATATGTCACTGCATAGCTGCATTATAAGTGTGAGTTTTCCAGTTGTATCTTTTTACTTACTTGATTATCACATTATCCATTTAGTTGGAGTTGATAAACTTCATAATTATCTATTTATCTGAGTGAAGCATCTACTATGGGTGGGGGATACTGGAAACATTTGTATTGATCCGATCCAAATAAAAACAGGGTAGTATCGATTAATGCCAATATTTGTTTCCTTGGAAATGGCATGATCATTGAATGATTGAAGCCCTGCCCCTATTTTATAATTAAGACAAACACAGTGCAGATTGTAGTGACTAAGATTTACTTTTTGTATTAATATATGGGTTCAAATCCAGCTACCAACTTTCCTGTGTGGAGTTTGCATGTTCTCCCCGTGTTTGGAACCTATGTACACATGGTTCTGGATTTGAGTCACGTGTTTACTTCTGGTTGCGTTTATTTGATGTCTCATCCGGTGGTTGTGTAGTCCACGCATTTTTTTGATTGAACTGTAATTTTTCCAGACATACAGAGGCTGAAAAAAACTCACTCTTTCACATTTAAATGAAAAAGCAACTTCAGACTGGGGTTTTAACAAGAAAAATGACCCTGGTCCCATTTTCAAGTAAAGATTCCTGAAGTAAAACAAAAGTTGAACTCAAAGAGAGCAGCCTACAGATTGTATTAAGATGGAGCTGGAAGGTGAGCGAAAGTGGATGATGCGTCCCAGGTGTGTGCTCCATCCTCGGCA
This sequence comes from Urocampus carinirostris, assembly GCF_059441175.1. Taxonomy (NCBI): domain Eukaryota; kingdom Metazoa; phylum Chordata; class Actinopteri; order Syngnathiformes; family Syngnathidae; genus Urocampus; species Urocampus carinirostris. Next base: position 27,182,504 of record NC_142349.1, read on the forward strand.
CTAGTTAAGACCGAGGTACAGCAACACCTCAGCCATCCGTCACCATGGAGATAACAAGCTGTCAAAGCCAGAGAGGATCATGGGCCACAGAGGCCGGGCACTCTGCATGAACACCGCAGGAACCAATCAAAGGAGACGACGAGAAGGCGGTCGGTTCGATGCCAAAGGAGGAGAGACAAAGGGCGAGAATCACTGAGGGAGGAAACGTGAAGAGAAAGACATATTTTCGTCCCTTAGCTGGGCTGATGTTTGACGGGCAAAGAAGAAGGACCTGAGGCGGTGTAGCATCGTTTAAGACCAGACTTCCAAATCACAGGGATAGATTTCCTTCAGGAACGGCTCGGAGTAATTAAAGCCAATTTCACTTACATCTTCAAGTGTCCCGATGGAGCAGGTGTGAAGCACTCGTTTATTGCAATTATATTAAAATGTCCGTGCATTCTAACATTGGGGATAGACTTCCCAAGACGGGTAGAAATGAAATTAAAAAATCAAAAACAACCTTCAGGCAATCGATGAAATTCATGCCTGTATACAGTAGCCACAACTTTAAGGACCGACATGTGATGTCATGTGAACTGAAAACATGAAACATCATTGCAGAGCATTGCAGCACAAAAATGCTTCAACAACTTAAAGGTATTTTAAGGCATATTTCATTCTTTCACATGCAAATATGAAATAAAAATTACACTTCTGCACACTTTATATCAGCACTGATTCTCCAATACTCCCCCGAAAATAGTAGTAATAAACTGACTCACTTGATATCGCGTAAGAACCAGATAGCATGGTAAAATCAGCCAGAAGTTGGAATACAACCTAAAAGTAAAAATCTTAAAGGTGCAGTCCGGAATTTGAAACTTTGGTACGCTCTCCGCTATCTCCTGGTTTTAAGTCTTGATCGCAACCTTAGTCAGTCCACTCTCCAAAAACGCGCTCAAATGAATTCTACATTTTTAAGCTTTTTGGGGGGTTTGGTTTGGCGTTTAGACGGTATTTGAAACAGGCCTTTTCTTACTTTTACCATTTTTACGGTGCCCTAACAAAATACTACAATCGTGAGCATAAAGTAATACTTCTACACGACGACATCAAGCCAGTCACAACCCTTCCCAATGCTGGGAAGGTTTGTCATTGTTCCCAGTTCTCTCCGTTTGTGGTTAATGGCTCTTACATCTTACAGTGGATCACTGGATCCCTACAAACTTGGAAATGGCTTTCTGACGTTTATGGACTATATATATATATGTATATATATATATATATATATATATATATATATATATATATATATATATATATATATATATATATATATATATATATTTATATGTCACATTTTTTATTTTGTCTATTGATCCTCAAGCACATATTTCCAAGTAAAAAATTAGTTTGCCCAAATTGTTTACATAAGTTTTATGTAAAGCAGGTTCTCTACATGATTTAATTCAAAAAAAATTACATACAGAGGTATATATATACATATATATACAATATACAGTGGAACCTCGGTTCTCGACCATAATCCGTTCCATTTCTTTGTACGAAAATTGATTTGTACGATCACCGAAGCCGTTTTTTCCCATTAAAAGTAATGTAAAATTGTTTTAATCCCTTCCAACACCCTAAATGTTTACCACGAAAGTAAACATGAAGCTAACCTAGGCTAATCGTACGTTCGCGTTAGCGTAATCTTCCGTACGAAAGATTACGCTAACATGAACGTGTAAAAATAAAAAAATCAGGTTGTCTACACGTCATTTAGCACCTGGGTCTCCACAACAAGTGGTGAGCAGTAAAAGGATAAAGAAAAGAATTATGAGTAGGATTTCTTACCTTGGCGGTTGTCTGCAGAAGCCATGCCATTCCTGAAAGAAGGGAAACTCGCACACCTTCTTCATATTTTGCTATTATTTCTTTCTTAAATGCAATAGTTGTACGCACTACTCCTCTTTTTTCACCTGTAGCAACTTTTGCTGCTTGCACCAACCTTCTTCCGAGGCATAATTAGGAGTTAAAACACTCCCTTCACCGCTTTTGAAAAACGAAAGCAGAGAAGGAGTGTGCGTTGCCGTGCAATCTACTCTCGTACGCCGCTCAGCATCGCCCCTAGCGTACCGGCGTTCGAACTCCGATTTTTTGAACGAAAAGCGAAGCAAGAATTTCTCGAAATTTTTGGTCGAGAACCGATTTGTTCGAACTGAGAGGCGTTCAAAAACCGAGTTTCCACTGTATATAATTTTTTTGAATTAAATCATGTAGAGAACCTGCTTTACATAAAACGTATGTAAACAAGCTTTATTACTTCAATTTGGGCAAACTAATTTTTTACTTGGAAATATGTGCTTGAGGATCAATAGACAAAATAAAAACTGTGACATGTTAGCAGGAGACGTCCAGCCTCACCTAACATGATGGAAACAAAATAAATATATACATATTTTTAACAATGATATAAGACAACGATATAACTTCTTAATTCAATTTTTTTTAATTTTTGAATTTTCACTTTTATTATGAATACTATTAATTTAATATGTAACATATTAATGTGCTTGGCTCTAACAGATGCACAGTGAGGCACGCAATTCTCTTGCCTCATGGCAGAGGGCAATAGTTAGACCAGAGATTGTAATTTGGTGCACACCTCAGCCTCAAACAATGTAATTAGTCATAGTATTAACAGTCGTTTGTTTTTCCTCGCATGGATTTTTTTTTCCATAATAGAGGACCACCTAATGATTCTTTTATTCAAATAGAGTAGCTTATTTTCAATGCTACGGTTTATGTAGGGGGGTACTTTTAGGCTGTGCCAATAAAATGATGAATAAGTTACTTTATTTGTTTATCTGACTGTAACGTAAAGATCACCAAACTCTGGTAGGCTTGACACCTGTTCATGGACCCACAGATTTCTGTATTCCTTTTCAGCTTACCTGCTGCGCGTGTGAAAATTTGCACGGAAGAAAAAGTGCATACAGCCGTGTAAAGAAAGCACTAATATGGCCCTAAGTGCTTTGTAATGTGCAGGACTGCAGTGCATCAACTTAAAGAGATTGTGTTTGGCCATCTATCTTCTTTAGAGCGGCAACAGATCACAAACAGTATTGAGTGAGATGCACTGCAGTCTCACCACTACAAACGACAACATTGTTAAACGAACACTTCTCTAACGGCATCCTTCCTCATAATCTTTGTATATTGTTGTCGTGCGAGTGCAACAAATCAAGTTTCCTCGTGTGTGCTGTAAACTACGCCATAACCAGTAAAAACAGTGGCGCATGGCGTGAATTACAGCAGCGCGGGAAGAGTTGCGGGATCTCTGCAGTAGGCGTGGGAGACAAGTGGAGACGTGAGTGTAGGGGTGTGTGTGTATGGGAGACGGAAGGCCCCTCTTAACTGAGTAGCGCACGGATTTATTGGTCTGCCAAGAGATAGTGAAACAGCCTTTTATAACCCTCTTACCAATGCACATACAAGCGCACACTTCACAGACACTTAACAGACCTCGTCTGATCTGGTCATCACATAAACATTCTGTATAATATGCTTTTGTGCATTTTTGTCTTCTCTTCAAATGAGAAATGTTGCCTCTGTTCAAGCTGGTGCAACAAACAGTATTTATTCAAGTACAACCTGCTCTTTAAACTATTGATTGTTTGACTTGTTGTCAGCTAAAACATAGCATTGTAAGTGACAAACAATCAGACGAGGCAACCGCGTGTTAGAACCACTTGTCCTTTGTCCAAATGTATGCCCAAGCAGCACTGCTGTGGTGTGTGATGTCATGTCGAAGATGCTGTTAAGTTTACAAGATGATGGACCCATGTGGGGAAATCAGGAACTGAGGCAGGGCTGCTCAAACAGAGGGATTGGTAACTAAAGGGGGTACAAAGTGACAAACAAACATGTGTTCACAGAACAGAGAAATGTCCAAACAATACAAAACTTGACAAAGTTCAAATCAGAAACAAAGACCAAAACTGGAAATGAAAAATGTAATAAAAGGATAACAGAAACAGAAAAACCTGGCATGGTAGTGGAAACAAAAAGTTCCCAACAACCCATGTGGGGGGCCAAAAAGCAACAAAAACAAAATAATAATAATAATAATAATAATAGATAAATACATACAAATCCCGAAGCCGGCAGCAACAGGACGGCTAAAGCTCCTTGCCCCTTGCCACCAAGACAGGAAACAGGTTGCGGCCAAAGAAAATGTTCAGCTGTGCCAGGTTTTCTGTCCTGGTGGCAAGGAGAAAGCTCCTCTGCCACGTCTGGTTTCCTGTCTCGGTGGTGAGAGCCATGGACCTGCAGCCATTCCATGGCTGCAGCCTTAATTACTTTTTTTCCCTTTAGTGGTCGGGTCGGTTAGTTTTTTTTGTACATTTTGTTGGTTTAGGGTTAGTGGATTAGGGCCCACTTGTTATTTGGTTACTTGTATTTTTCATTTCCGGTTTTGGTCTTGGTTTTCGGGTTTTGTTTTGTTTGGGCATTACGTTGTTTTGTAAACCCTCGATTGTTTGTCACTTGTACCTCTTTTTGATATTAAATGCCATCCCTATTTTTGAGCACTCCAGTTCCTCCTTCCCACACCTGGTTTCATCGCCCCACAAAACACATGCGGGAGTTCAATACAGTTCACTTGAGCATACGCTACAGTTCTCTGCCACATTATTTTTATCACAGCTCATACACACAAACACCAGAGTGTGGCGGCGACAAAGGCGATGCAGGTACCGGGAAATGCACGATGGGTAGCAGCTGCAACGGGGCACGGACCTCCCTCACCGGGTCGCAAATATCCCAATATACTACCGTAATCCAGCCATGCGTATTACGCCAGCCCTCGTTTATAACACAGACCAAAACCTAGAGTTCTTTAGGTAAAAAAAAAAAAAAATGTTGTACTCAAATGAATACTTTACATGTGTACACCTGGGTTACGTGTTTGGCGTATTCACTACAGGCAACATGTTTGCTGATGAATTCTGATTTGTCTGAGATGCATAATCGTCTTTAAACAAAAAATAGTTCTTGTGTTCTAGCAATTCTACATGAATTAATCATGCCACGCATAATAAGGATCACCCTTTTTTACCACTGTGGACATCTAATGCCTGTTGACAACAAGTAGATTCCCTCTAAATAAATAGAATAGCAAAAAGGTGGAAAACAGTTAACATTACTACTTTTCAATCTAGTACAACATTAATTTTATCCTTTCCCAATCTTTAATTGTGTAATCATAACAAAATTCTTGTTCAGCCGCGATAATCTAGACCCAGTGATTCTCAACTGTTGGGTCGTGACCCAAAACTGGGTTTTAGTGGGTCGCTTGCTTTTGCTTTGGCAAAAAAATGCTGAGAGAAGAAAAAAACAGTAGATTCAGTGACAGACCTTAACAGTTGATGGCTATAATACTCTGCAAATAAAAGTTGACACCCATCATTTCACACCACAGAAAAAGACTGTTTTCATTACAGATTTTGAGCAATGAATATTTAAGAATATCGAAGATATAAATACTATCTTGAAGATAAAGCTACAGAAAATGTTTTGGATTTTAATATATATATATATATATATATATATATATATATATATATATATATATATATATATATATATATATATATATATATATATATATATATATATATATATATATATATATATATATATACAGGACTGTCTCAGAAAATTAGAATATTGTGATAAAGTTCTTTATTTTCTGTAATGCAATTAAAAAAACAAATATGTCATACATTCTGGATTCATTACACATCAACTGAACTATTTCAAGCCTTTTATTATTTTAATATTGCTGAATTTGGCTTACAGCTTAAGAAAACTGAAAAATCCTATCTCAAAATATTAGAATATCATGAAAAAGTATACAAGTAGGCTATTCAACTAATCACCTGAATCATCTAATTAACTCGAAACACCTTGCGAGGGTTTCCTGAGCCTTAAAAACACTCAGCTTGGTTCAGTAAACTAAATCACAAGTATGGGGAAGACTGCTGATCTGACTGCTGTCCAGAGGACCATCATTGATACCCTCCATCAGGAGGGTAAGACACAAAAATAAATTTCTCAAAGAGCAGGCTGTTCACAGAGTGCATTTTCAAAGCATATCCACAAAAAGTCTGTTGGAAGGGAAAAATGTGGCCGGAAACGCTGCACAACCAAGAGAGATGACCGCAGCCTTAACAAAATTGTGAAGAAGAGCCGCTTCCAGAATTTGGGGGAGCTTCAAAGACAGTGGGCTGAAGCTGGAGTCCAGGTATCAAAAGCCACAGTTAACAGACGTGTCCGGGAAATGGGCTACAATAGCCGTATTCCCATGGTCAAGCCACTTCTGAACTCAAGACAACGGAAGAAGCGTCTGACTTGGGCTATGGAGAAGAAGCACTGGACAGTTGCAGAATGGTCCAAAGTCCTCTTTTCAGACGAAAGCAAGTTTTGCATTTCATTTGGAAGTCAAGGCGCCAGAGTCTGGAGAAAGGCTGGAGAGGAGCAAAATTCAAGTTGCTTGAAATCCAGTGTGAAGTTCCCACAGTCAGCAATGGTTTGGGGAGCCATGTCAGCTGCTGGTGTTGGTCCACTGTGTTTCATCAAGTCCAGAGTATATGCAACTGTGTACCAAGAGATTTTAGAGCACCACATGCTTCCATCTGCTGAAAAGCTCTATGGAGATGAGGATTTCATTTTCCAGCATGATCTGGCACCTACACACAGTGCCAAAACCACCAGTAACTGGCGCACTGACCATGGCATCACTGTCCTTGATTGGCCTGCTAATTCCCCTGACCTGAACCCCATTGAGAATTTGTGGGGTATAGTTAAGAAGAAGATGAAAGACACCAGACCTACAAATGCAAATGAGCTGAAGGCCGCTATCGAAGCATCCTGGGCATCAATAACACCTCAGCAATGCCACAGGCTGATTGCCTCTATGCCACGCCGGATTGATGCAGTAATCCGTGCAAAAGGATTCCCAACCAAGTACTGAGTGCATCAATGGACATTTTCAAATGTTTGATTTAGTTTTGCTGTTATAAAATTATTTTTTTACTTGGTCTGAGGAAGTATTCTAATATTTTGAGATACGATTTTTGAGTTTTTTTCAGCTGTAAGCCAAAATCAGCAATATTCAAATAATAAAAGGCTTGAAATAGTTCAGTTGATGTGTAATGATTCCAGAATGTATGACATTTTTGTTTTTTTAATTGCATTACAGAAAATAAAGAACTTTATCACAATATTCTAATTTTCTGAGACAGTACTGTATATATATATATATATATATATATATATATATATATATATATATATATATATATATAGGCAGCACAGCGGCGCAGTGGTTAGCGCATGTGCGGCACAGTTCAAGTCATGAGAACCTCCTGCGTGGGTTCAAATCCAGCTCTAGACTTCCTGTGCGGAGTTTGTATGTTCTCCCCGTGCTTGTGTGGGTTTCCTCCGGGCACTCCGGTTTCCTCCCACATTCCAAAAACATGCATTTCAGGTGAATTGGCCGGTCCGAATTGTCCCTAGGTGTGAATGAGCGAGTGAGTTGTCTGTCCCTGTGTACCCTGCGATTGGCTGGCAATCAGTTCAGGGTGTCCCCTCCCCACTGCCCGATGATTGCTGGGATGGGCTCCAGCACACCCGCGACCCTACTGAGGATAAGCGGTGCAGCTGATGAGATGATATATATATATATATATATATATATATATATATATATATATATATATATATATATATATATATATATATATATATATATATATATTGAAGGACATAATATTACTTAAAGTTGTGTCGTTGTAAGAAAACATAAATAGATTTTACTATTTCTGGTTCAAATCGATAATATTTTCATTCCAAAAATATGACATATGGTAGTCAGGGTGGGATAGAGGTTCTTCAAGTCAGATCAGTTGAAAACCACTGGTCTAATCCTCCGTACGAAAAACTCTAGCAAAAGCACTAAGGGTAGATAAGCTAAAGCCAACCGTATGTGTGCCCTGCCACATCCCCAAGATGGATGCACAATGTTGCAGCTCAGCATGATTTCTGTACGGTCTGAAGAAGGATCGTCTTCACTCCCGACACCTCATCAGTGCGTGCGGTCAGCAAACACACAGCTCATGTTTCTTTACTGTTGTCCCAAAATATGGTCGGTGAACATTTTGTATACTCAAACTAAGTATTATATCATATTTCCTCCTGATAAAAAGTGCTTTGTACACTGTACTCGTGTTTTCTTTAAATATCCAAAAATGCAAATTAACTATTTACCGTTTTTTTTTAACCTCAAATCATGGATTCTTGTGAAGGGGGCAGTTATGGCCTGTGATCAAATTTTTTACATTCCCGCTTCATTAATAATATCATTAATATGTGGCCAGCCAGTGATGTTGACCACAGTAGAACATAAATTTGTACCGAAAAAGGGGAAAAATATTGCCAGGCAACGGGATTAACTCTTTGATCACCTTGCTCTTGGTTGACTGTGTTGGCCATGAGGGCCACCACTTCCAGGACAAGTGGGAATTGGAGTATTTTTTCCCCGAAATCCAAAACAACAGCGTCTGCCTAATTCACCAAGAGACTGTGGCTGTCTTCAAAGAATATAGTATCAAGGTGCACTGCCAGACGAAACATGCTGACCACAAAAAGCTAACTGGAAACAATAGCTGTGAAAAGGTTAAGCGACTACAAGCTGTTTTAACAGCACAGTAGCTTTATTTCACGAGACCCTGCGTATCAAATGAAAAGGCTACTAAGGCAAGCTACTAAGGCAAGCTACCAGGTCACGACGCTGAACACCAAGCACTGCAGACCTTTCATGAAGGGTGAATTTAATAAAGACTGCCAGGCTGAAATCTATCCTGCTTTCTGAAAAGTTTGGACACCAACGGGTTAAGGGATCTGGGGACCGTGAGATGCAAAAAAACGTGATTGATTAAAAATGTTGATTTCAATAAATGGTAAAAGTCCGTTGTTTGAGTGTCCGTAGTTTGTAATCTTCCTTGTGTTTTGTAGCACTCGTTTTCGGTTGCGCTACTCAATACAATGACAGCCAGTGGTCAAATTTTACATAAAGTCACTTGAAAGAAAGCTACATTTTTAAGCTGGAAATGACATCGGATTTCACCTGAAACAGTTGCCAAGCATCTGACTGACTTTCAAATGTACCGTATCTGGATAATGAGGTTGCTTAACTGCGATTGGTCAATCGAAATGTTTTATTTATATATCATAATGTGGAATGAACTATATCCGTAATTTTGATCCATACACTCTTGTTATTCTAATTAATATAATTTGAATTTAATTAGGGGCTATACAAATAAGGATGACTTGACTTGGAATGAGTGGAATTTTCATTTTTTTTATATACCACACTACAACCGAAATGAATACTGCATTTAAAACTTTGTAATAAACAGAAAAACCGTACTGTATTGTAATTGAGTTAAATACAAACTTGAGAATTTAGGAAAGCGTAAATTAAGATAATATAATCCATATTAGATTTATATACATTTATTATAATATGTAGTGATTCAATTGATTCATTTAAGTAACTTAAAATTACATATTGATTTAGGACCTAAATTATAACCCTCAAGCATTGTATTAGAATAATTGAGAAATTAAAATGAAATAAGCAAATAATAATGTATATATTATATTACAAATTTAAATGGGTAAATATGATGATGTTGACTAAAAGTTAAAACGTTTAATTATTAGTTGTTGAAAATATAGTACATCCCCTTTAATTGAATACAAAATGGATAAATAATAAAAGACTGACAATTAGAAAAATAATTTAATAGAACGCAACATATTATAATGAATCGAAAATAATTAGCTATTTCAAACATTGAATTAATAATTGTTGAATGTGTTATCAAATGATTAGAATAATTAAAAATGTAAAAAGATCAATTTCCCACTGTTTGAAATGTGGTTCACAAAATGAAAACAGTTTAACTACTTCAATAAAACCTGTCACATTAGAGTTAAGTACAGTATAGTGTTGACAATGGAGCCCTATGAATGACATTTTGAATGGCAGTTTTTAAAACAACCATGTTACAAAACGAGGCGCTATACGAATGAAAACCTCCTCTGAATGTCCACTGAATGCAATGGAATCACTTATTCTTAATCATTAACTGCAAGTTAAGCATGCTTGAAAATTACTGTATGCTCTAAAACCGTGGGCCTCTAACTACGGCCTGCGGGCCGAATACACACTGCTTTGCATTGGGTACGGCCTCCTGAACATCACCAGGGCATTTTATCTCATTATCACATTTTCTTTAGTGACTGTGCCAGAGACAAATGTTAATTTGTTAATTTGACAAATTTGTTAATTTCGTTGTGCACTCCACAGGTTGAAATGAAAATACACTTACAATTCTTAGAACACAAAAGAAAAGTATAATTTACTGCATTCGTACCTCTCTGGTACCATCACTAAAAATAGTGTGATAATGAAATAAAATACTTATTTTTCGCAAACCATCTATATCAGAATGTTTAGTTACTATTCATTTCATTAAAAAAGCATTATTGTTTATTTCAGACTTAAGTTCTGTGAAGAATCCAATAGGGTTTTTGGATTTTGGCTTTCAGGAAAAAAAAACATTTTACATGTAGTCGTGACACTTTTTCTTTTACAAGCTGACGGCCCATTATCAGAGAAGAGATAAGTAATGGGGCCCTCACAGGAAAAAAGTTTGTGGACCCCTGCACTAAAATATTAAACGTGCATGTATAACATGTATAAAAATGTATACTGGTAAATCTCTTCTGATATGTTCTCTCATTTAATAGGCACATCACACAAAAAAGAGCTCGTTAAAAAAAGAAAGAAGAGCATTTTCTCCAGCGAAGGTAAAGGATATGGACTGGAAACCATTCGGATGCACCAGCTGCGGGGGCAGGTGGTCTGCTTGAGGCAGAAGAAGACAACGGGCGCCATATCAGGGAAGGGCACCACGAGCGCGCTCAGGTCACTCCCAATGCTGGCGTCCTCACAAGGACCCACTTCCTCGATGATATCATCATCCTGCGCCAAGCCGTAATCCTCCTGGTGCCCTGGCGCTACCGAGGGAATGCCCCCCAGCGGTGCAGGACACTCCTCGCTTGTCATGGCAACCCAGACGGATTCTGAGAAGAAGAAAGAATAAGGTTACGGCAATGACATATGATAAAACAGTAAAAAGCAAAGTAATACGGTATTAGAGACTGCCTTAAGATGGTCTTAATGATAATTATGGTAAAAAGACAAATCTTTTTCCTTTTCCTCAGGGCCATCACCACCCGAAAAAAACGACAGAATGTGAAACATATACTGTATATCCATCCATCCATCTTCTGTGCCGCTTATCCTCACAAGGATCGCGGGGGTGCCGGAGCCCACCCTAGCCATTACTTTTATGTACCATATCTGCACTGTAAGGCGCACATAAAAACTTTTATTTTTTTCAGAAGGTGACCATACGCCTTATAATCCGGAGTGCCTTGTATATGGATCAATATTTAGTCGCAAGGTCTCACAACTAAGGCAAGCAACCGCCGACTCGATTTTCCCCCATAAAATAAGTAGTCCGCGAGGCATGCTGGGATATATACCGGCGTTTCATTTCGTAACCAATGTGTCAACCATCATTTGAATCGGTCACTATTGGTGTAAAACAAAGCCTGCAATTGGACGAAAAAAATGTGAATCGCAAGTTAGGTCTGTCTACAACCTGGAAAACATTTTTTTACTAGTCTGTATTTGTAAACAGGAATTATGGGGCTAAACAGACAGCTAGCAAACAGCAACGTCCATCGATGCAGAGATGCTTTACTGTGGATTTTTGAAATTTTTTGGCATTAATGTGTGTTTTAAAGTACGTACATATTTTACACGGTTGGATTTACTACACTCACGGATGTAAGAGGACGATGGTTGCGTATTTTTATTGAATGTGATGGCTGCAAGACGACCTTGGTGAGCTATTCTGGCTTTATATTTTCCCGGTATGTTTCAGACTGATCTTGGTCTCTCTGTGATGAGTCTATTTTTAAATTCAATTCAAATGAAAGTGATTATTGTCAAATACACAGTAAAGAACATCACAATGAAATCCCTACTTACAGTTGCCAGCGTGAAAAAAAACAACTAAGAAATGGTTCGCATTTCTTGAATCCCAAGAGTTTAATCATCCTAATGATATGTGGAATGACGTATTTCAGTGATTGGTGACATCGCACGACACACATTTGCTTCTTTGTCGGAATGTTAAAGTTCGACTGAACTTTCTGACTGGTTTATTAATGTTCCCACTGTAGGGCCTTATAGTCTGGTGCGCCTTATGTATGGTAAATATATGACAAAAAACTATTTTTGGGGGGTGCGCCTTATAACCCAGTGCGCCATATAGTGCACAAAGTACAGTAATTGCCAGATTGTAATTATTAGAAGTTAGGTTAAAATTGGCAAAAAAAAGTTAGAAATCAATTTCCCTAAAACAACAATGACCTTTTACTACTGAGCAATTTTCTAAACCAGTCCACGAAATACTCATGTATTCTTACGAATAAGCGTCTCACGTGTTTATCAAGGAGTGCTTTGTTTACTGGGGTTGTAAAATATGTTAAACGACAATAAAGACAATTCAATTTCATTAAAGAGATCCCTCGCTTCTTCATGCTTTGGTTATCGCTGGTTTAATGCATCGCAGACTTTGAATTGAATTATCTTGATTGTCATGTTCTAAGCAGACAGCAGACACTAAATGCTATCATGGGGTCACGTTAGGAAGGGCTTTGTTTGTTGGGTGGGCGTGAATGTGTGTGGGACTGCGATAGGCAGGTGTATGATTTCAGTCAAACAGCAAGACAATGCACAAGTGGCCACCAAAGCTAAAGGCGAAGCATGGCGTCCCACCAACATAACATCCATTACCCATGAAACAGATTCCCTGGAGCTACTACTCGTGGGAAACAGCTGCATTTGGGACGGTTCTATTTTAACCATTGAGGAGACCTGGCTCAATTAGAGGACACGAGATGCTAGAGTGGAGCTAGCCAGATGCTCTCTAAATCGCTTTCTTAATCTGAAAGAAGAAACTCTTCAATTTAGTTGTACTTTTATACAATCAAAATAAAAAGCATTCACCTGAAATAATTTGTTCTGTGTTTGGTCCTCATTAACCGTGGTAACCGAGGGATTACTGTATGAATATTCTCATAGAATAAGCACTTTTTTTTTAATGACAAAAAAGCTTTTGGATTTCAGCCCCAGCCCAGTTTCCAAACGTTCAAGCTGCGAGAAAACATGTGAGTCGGATCGAGCAGCTGAAGCCTGAGTGGATGCAAAGGAACATATTGAGCTTGGGTGTCCTCTTGCTTTCAATTTGCAGCCAGCAGGGAGGCAAGCCAAGGCTAGAAACACACTTACAAATATTCCTGTTAGGTGCTAGCCATGCCACGTGCTCTGAAGACGAGCGAGTCATTATTTTAAGCTGCAGCATCACAAGTGAGCATTCATTTTGATTAATTACTACAATGGGGAGACATGTGTGCCAACACGTAGCGTAGGTGCTATATTTATGCAAAATCCTACTACAGGAGCGGGAGGATTAACAGCCTGTGGAGGGAAAAGCTTTGTTTTTACACGATAATTATATTTAAGGCTATTTTTTAGAAAGGAAGAAAATAGGCCACGAGTGATATAATAAGCAGCATATAATCTTCTGACGAGATGCGTTTCCAGAAGGAAAAATGCCTTTGTTTACTCACGCATGTCAGAAAAAAAACAAGAAACAATATATCACAATGACAGGAATCTGCTGAAAACACTCGTTATCCACATAATCTATTAATCATAATGCTACTTTCAAATACTGCGTCACAAAAACGTATTGAAACATTTGTTTGAGTCGTTCTATTTTCACAGGATCCAAATCTGACTGACCCTGCTGTTTGTTAATTATAACTGGTTAAAGAAAAATGTACATGTTCACCAAATCAGTTAACAGTGTTTTCTGAGGAATCTGGAAACAAATTATTTCGAAAATGTTTTTGAGAGAAGGGATGGTCGATATTGGAATTGGTGGTATCTATCCGATTACAGTTTAAACAGGGTAGCATCGATCAATAGAGATCCGTCACGGATACGTTTTGCTTGGAAATGTCATGAATATTGGTTAATTGAACCCATACCCCCTTGAGTTTGTTCATAATTATCATTAACACAGCATAGACGTTTTAACAACTACAAATGTTGTATTTTTGATTAAATAATTACAATGCAAACTGTAACAACTGAATAAATAAATATACTGTGAATATTTCTATAATGATTGTTTAGGCACAAAAGTCAAGACAGTTAAACAAAAAAAGCAGCCACCAGGCAAAAACAAGAATACTGTATAACAATGTCAGAAAGACAACTTAAATTTACACAATATCCTGAAAATATCAATATCATAAATATGTATGTGATGTCAATATTTTGATTGACGTTTTTAAAAAACAAACTTTTCACGGTACTCAATTTTATTGTGAAAAAGACAAAAGGAGAGTAAAATGTTTTTGTTTGCAGATAAATTTACTTTAAGTACGGTATATGCATGTTTTTCTTATTCGGCTTAGTGGCTAGCACGGCACCCTACGTTGTGGCCGTCCGGGGTTTAATTCCAGCTACTGCAGTCTCCCTCTGCGGAGTTTTCGTGTTCTCACCGTGACTGGGTGGGTCTCCTCCGGGCACTCTGGTTTTCTCCCATATTTCAAAAACATAATGTACCCATGATTGACCATTCTAAATTGTCCCAAGGGGTAAATGAGCGAGTCTGTAGTGTGTCTCTGTGTACCCTGCGACCTGGCTGGCAACCAGTTCAGGGTGTCCCCTGCCCACTGCCAGAAGACGGCTGGGATGGGCTACGGCACCCATCGCGACCCTACTGAGGATAAGCGGTACAGAAAGTAGATGGATGGATGTTTCTCTTATTTTACCATATTTCCCCTCAATGTTTCACAGACAAAGAATGAGATAAAAATATGGATAAAAAGAAAAAAATAATGTATGATTAAAAAAAACTTAACATTATCAAAATAAACATCTGTTTAAGTTCATTATAAGCTTAAAAAATGCACATGTATTTAAAAAGGTGATGTTTCTCTTTTGTATAACACAATCATATAGGGGAAGTACAAACTATCTTAGTAATAAAGGCCTTTTTTATTACTGGTATAAAGTGAAAATATCCTCCATCTAAATTGCCATATTACTCTATTCAAGTTAAAAAAAAACATATTGAGTGGAAAAAAACAAACAATAGTTTGTTTTTGTATATTGTATTTGTGAAAATATGTGCACAGTTTCGGTTCTTGTTTTTAGTGTAAATGAAAAATAAATGCAGTTTTTTAGATGTGAATGTGACTGATTATATATGTAAACATAAACTGTATATAATTGTACATTTTTGGTGTGGTATGGCTGCGACTCACCTCAATCTTAAAAACATAATGGGATGAAATGCAAAGTGAAGATTTTCATCTCACCTTTGCAGTGTTCATTTTACCTGTGAAAAGTGATGGGTCCCGGGGACTCGCATGCTCAAAAATCTATGGGTCCCAACAGAGATCTATGGGTCCCCAAAATTTAGTGTGCTCCATGCCCTTACAAACTGTCGTATTTACCTTAAAAAATACAAAAAAATCTTTTTTTTTCAAACATGTTTATTTATGTAGTTTAACATGTTATATTCTACATGTGTTTCCTTACATCATATATATTGTTAATGAACATTTTGTTGTGAGACACTGAGTTGCTTGACAAGAATGAGGTTTATTATAAAAAAAAGTTCAAAATGAAGTCGCTTGGACGCTCACTGTAGAAGGAAAAAATACATGCAAATATAATTAAGTAGAATAATACATTTTCTTATTCAAATTATGAATTCGTTTTCTGCATCAAATTATTGTTGGTAATATACTGATTAAAAGGGATCACCACAAACCTGTCTTTTTTCATTTTCTCCTTTTATACTTCCCTTTTTTCTTAACTTCTTTATACAACATAATCATTCGTAATGTAACGCATCAAAGCAAGTGAGCCGTTTGAGGGCCGGCTCTCTCTTTAATGAGTTGAGCCGAAAAAGCCGGTTCTCTAAAAAGAAACGGACTTTCACTACACAACTCGAACTGTAAATCGGCGTGCAGACGAAAACTCGAACCACAAGACCAGAACATCAATGGCGGATCTGCCTCACGAAAAGTTTGGAGTGCGGTAAATCTTTGTTAAAAAATGATAATGACAATTTCGTGTCCCGGGGACGCACGTTGATTTGACCATATGCGTCTCCAGCAAAAATAATGCGTCTAGGAAGCAGGGACGCGGGCAAACGAGAACACTGCATTTGTGTGTGTGTCTTTTATAAATAAATACAGTGATCACGTTTATAACACTCAAACGCTCAGCAGGTGACAAACACGCTAACAAATTTACACCTTTACTTGAAGTAGAGGTAAACTGTTATTCACACCACAAAAACACTGTGACACAAATATACAGAATATGTGCTTCCTCTCTTTAAATCAGGGGTCGGGAACATATGGCTCGCGAGCCATATATGGCTCTTTCTATGAGTATCTGTGGCTCAGAGACAAATTTGATTGCATGCAAAATTTCTCCATCCTGTTCAAAACTTGGGTTGTCTATCCTATTCAGGTACACGCAAAGCCAAACCAATATTAAAGATAATGGCATTACTTCGCAGTATATATATAGGGCACGTTTTTCACTACAATTTACAGTCGAGGTGTCACACAAAAAAAGGGGGGAAAAAAACTCGTTTTGGCTGTACAACGCTAAAGAATCCTTTATATAAAAGTTCACTATATAATCTGTGTTCAGTGTTCAGATACCTTATGATGAATCCACAGAACTGTAAATAAGCCAAAACACCGGAAGAGAACTTAAAGTCATTTGATTGGGTGAGTGGGAGGGATGGGTGGAGCTATGCAAAAAGTGCAAGCACTCCCTCACATCTCTCGCCCTATGCCGTCTGCGCCAAAAGTGAGCTCATCAGGCTCCCTGTTTGCAGAATGTTGTGACGTTTTTACACAATAACTGCTTGCATCTGGTTTTGAAACCAATATGTATGAAAAAAAGGGTCAAAAGGAGTTTAACCGATCTTGAGTAATTGCAAGAAAGAGACAAGTTTAAAGTGGTATGTTTGTTGATTTTGGGACAGGGGCTCTGGCATTATTTTCTTTTCATAATTTTTATCAAATCATCAAAAATAAATGTGCCGAAGACTAAGCTTTTGTCTGGGGCGCGGGTTTAGCAATTTAGTAAATTTGTCTCATAATACATGGTGTGGCTTTTTCCCAAAATAAAATTAATATTTTTTGCTTTTATGGCTCTTTGAGTCAAAAAGGTTCCCGACCCCTGCTTTAAATCAATGAAACTGTATTTGAATCAGAGTTTGAAGGGAAAATGAACTATTCACTTGCTCTGTCCACTCCACGCATCGGCCCGGTATTGCAGTACTTCCGGGAACGGTGCATTCGCAATGATCACAGCAATGCTTTAGGGCTAGGACCTTAGCTTGGCCTTTTGGCTGAGAGTAAGTGTCCCGGCTCCTAGGCTTTGTAGCGTATTATGAACTGACCGATAACGGATAATGGATAATGAATAACGAAGATAGAACAATAACCCTTAAAAACCCCACTAGATGTTGCTGTATTCTGTCGTGCAAGCAAAATTACAAAGGTTGGAACTACAGAGACTCAAAAGTGATTAAAATGTACCATTTTTTTGCCCATCATTTTGGATTTTTGTTTTTTGGGGGGACCCTTGGCAGCAAGATCACAGAAAATCATGTCAGATCCTTATATGTGAGCCTCAGGGTTGGGTAGGGTTACTTTAACTGGATTAATTTCAATTACTTTTGGATTACTCCAATACCAAATAGATAGATAGATAGATAGATAGATAGATAGATAGATACTTTGTTCATCCCCGAAGGGAAATTCACATTTCCAGCAGCATCCCTGAGCTGAGAACAATCGAGAACAATCGAAAATAACACGGGAGCTGCTGGAGTGGCTGCCATTCGTGACGGCGCCGGAAGAAAAGATTCAATTTGAATCATGTACAAACAAACAAACAATTGAATCATGTACAAACAAACAAACAAACAAAATATTCATGTTTCAATAAGTGGAGTGTTAATAAAATGGGGGGAAAATAATTTCTGATACTGATATAACCAGGTAAAACTAATTTTAAGTTACCTAGTGAAAAGCTGTGAAAAAAAGAAACAAAAGGAAGAGAAAAAAAGAAGGAAAAATTTAGAAAAAAGCCAGAAAAAAAAGAAAAGAAAGAAACGTAGGGAAAAAGTAAATGGAGAACAAAAATAAAAAAGTAACATAGGACGAGACAGACGGGATCAATACCGGATACTGGAGACTAGAGCAAGATACCGGACAAGACAAGCCAGACGGTATCGATACCAGATACTGGAGACTGGAGCCAGATATCGGACAAGCTAATAAAAGACAAAAGAAACTAAATCTGAATAAAATGACTAAATTTTGTGCAGGCTTGGGGAGTAACGGAACACATGGAACGGCAAAAATGATGTTGGCAAGCTGTTTGGATTTATTTTCATTTTGTTTCTGTCGTATTTTATGTTCGTTTTGCCGGAGATCAAAGAGATCAAAGCCAGGAGAGAAAGCCGACCATGTGTTGTGAGTCATCATTTTATTCATATTTAGTTTATTTTGTCTTTTATCAGCATATTTGGTATTGGAGTAATCCAAAAGGAATTGAAAGTAATCGAGTTAAAGTAACCCTACCCAACCCTGGTGAGCCTCCTGTTATATCAAATAAATACAAAATATTCAAACAATGCTTATTTTAAAAAATGCACTTTAGGTCATTAACTTTTTTCACACTCTGAATGATATCACTGCCCCTTTAAATCATCCTATAGTTCTAAATTTAAAAATAGTGAATGTTTCTAGTTTCAGATTAATTTAAAAAACAATCCGTCTACTCCAGATTTATAATTCCTGAATTAAAACCCAGGATAAGTAATACCAAAAAGAAAATTCTTGTAAATAAATACATCTATGGATGATGAAAATAAGCATATTGCATTTATTTAAGATTGTGGTGCTATTAGTGTGATATTTTGTTTTAATATTCTGTAAATTAGTACAAATAAACTAGCATTTCCATCCAATGCAGTCCATCAGCAACATCACTGGTTATTTGAGAACTGAAGTTTGATTTTTACGTTGTCCATCTCAGTTATATATTCAAAAAAATGATCAGTTCTATAGAAACCATATATTTTTCCATTTTCAACAATTTTGAAATAGTGCCAGAGAGCACCTAGGGAGCGCCAAAGACACACGTGTGGCTCCGGAGAAAGTTTGGCAGGCTGAGATGTCCAACTTTGTTTGGCAATAGAAAGTAACTCCCTGGGTTTTGCCAATCGAAATCCTGAAGACAATTTATGAAGAAAATCCGCGTATTAGCTAAATCGTGACACAGCAAGGTATTACTGTATTTTAAAAAGTGTACGTTTGTATGATGTTAATGTATTTTTGCCTGTTATCCAAATCAATCTATTTCTTCGAGATTAATAATATTTTTTTATCACTACGAGGTGCTAAAAAACACAAAATGTCCATTTTGGTAGTACATTTTTTCATCTTGTGTTTTTGCTCCAATCTTTTATAGAACACTCAGCTTGTAAAACCTGATGTTTATTATTCAGTAGGACACAGCAAGTAAAGACTGAAATCCAAATCGAGTTATGAGTTCAAAGGAAAAGTCTGAAGTTGAGGAATTCCAAAAGTGTACTACTGCACTGCACGGATAAATTTTCTATGAACGCTAGAGGAATTTACTATGTCTAGGGTAATATTTGTTCCATTCCCATGTTGGTTCCTCAAATCAAAATTAACTGGTAAAAACATGCAACCCAAACTTGTTGAATTTACAATAGACAATAATGAAATATTAAGAATGTGGCACGCCACCCTTCCCTAGCACAGTGATTCTTAATGTGTCCGTTTTCTGTGCCTTGACAAAATGTTCAGAATAAGAATGAAATGAAATCAAATGATCTGCATTTATATAGCTCTTTTCAAGTCAATGACTTCCCAAAGCGCTTTACAATGTGCTTCACATTTCCCAATAGCGGCCGTGCAGCCATGTAAGGCACTAACCTGCTTATTGGGGGTATTAGGGGTTCAGTGTCTTACCCAAAGACACTCGACACGTAACACGGATGAGTCGGGATTCGAACTGGGATCCCTTGATCCCAAGACGAGCGCTCTACCTCCTGAGCTACTGCCGCCCGAAGGCTTTTGGGAGTTGGTTGTTTGCGAGCATATACAGTATTTGAGTCGCTTTTGGTTTTGCTGGGAAAAAAGAAACACATTCTATTTCTGCTGTACATAGCACAATCTTTTCATTTGAGAAATAGATTTTTTTCTTGATCTCGATCGCAGCTTGTCATGTGGATGGATCGGTGGGCCCTGGAGCCAAACCAGTTGAGAAATATTTCCCTAGATGGCGCCAAACAGGGATGGAACTGGACATTCCTATGCTCAATCTCTCCACACCTGGTTGTGATTTCATGGACCCTTTATAACAGAGGTATAGCTCTTTTTATTAGTTCACCTAGCTCGGGATAAATTCCACCATTTTTTTAATGCAATTACCCTGGAAGTGTAACATCATATTTCTACCACTCAGGGCAGGCGCGCATCTCTACGTTTAAGGTTGGTAAGAAGGATATTTAATCAGATTTTTTCAGTGTCTTTTAGCCAATCTGGTGCATTCAAAGACACATGGCCAGGTCACATAGCCGAAGGTAAATACTTCTGTGTCCTTCTCGTTTTCAGAATTTTGTAACTTTCTTAAAAAGTAACTTCACACCTTTTACTTTTGCTGTTTGACGTGTCTTTTAAAAGTTGAAAGTTAAATGTGTTCTTTATTAGTATTTGTTATTCCCAACTGAGTTCATTCTTTATTTTGAACTGCTCCTTTCTGTTTTCATCTTATTTGTATCAGAGCTCTCCGGAGCGGAACACATTTGGTTGCACGAATAGGGGTTGGGGAGAATGCTGGAGAATGACGTCATGCGCTTCCCTGCAAGTTTTGTTTTTATTTCTATTTGTTAGTGTAGCATGAAAATGGTGAAAGTAAGAAAAGGTTGTACTCCATTCCAAACCCCGTAAAGATGGAAAAATACGAGTTTTTTCCAGTGCGTCTAAGAAATGCATGTGCTTGCAACCGTATCGTTAATGAGCTGACTGAGACTGCAATCATGACATTAAGCCAAGAAATGGTGGAGGGTAAGAAATCCCTAATTCCGTACAGCTCCTTTAAGTAACTGCGGGGTAGACAAATTTGAAGTGGTATATTTCTTTAGGTGGGACACAGGTTCTGGTATTTCTAATACTTCATACATTATATGAAATTCTCAAATGTCACTCCGTGAAACAAATGTGTTGAAAAATAAGCTGTTGTCAGGAGATAACATTTCGAAGCTTTGTTTAAATTTGTCTCAAAAAGGACGGTGGGGTTCGCAAAAAAATATAGATATTTTCCATTCAAGGCTCTTTGAGTCAAAAAGGTTCCTGGCCCTTGCTTTATAGGGATTGCTTGGACAGTAGGGTCATGGGTATTGTCATCCTGTTTGCCATTTCCAATTTTGTTACCACATCCATTTCTGCTTACTTTTAACTTATATGTCAGGTTTTGTTTTGTTTGCACATGTTGCCATGTGTTCTGAGACCATTTGTTTGTTACCTTGCTCTTGAGTTTGTTATTCAATACAATCCTTGTTTTAAGCACACCTGTATTTGGTTCCACCCCCAAAACATGAACTATGATTTAACAAGCATTTTTAAAAAAATACTTGTATGTCAAAAAATTAAATGTTATTTTACATAGCATGAGGCTCACTTACAGGAAGCTGACATAATTGTCCATTATCTAGCTACTGCAGGCACCCTCAAAAAAAGGAGCAAATGGCTGGGCGAAAAATGAAAAGACCAATGATGGTGCTTGCTCACTTTCAATCTCCATAGTTTGTATTGTTAGTGGTTTGTAGTACTCATTTTCGGTTGCACTACACTACAGAGCGACATCTAGCGGTCAAACATTACACAGTGTCTCTTTAGGGCGCATAATCAGTTCATCCTGGCGTGTGACCCTTGTGGGAGCAGTATAGGAAAGAGAAGAGGCTTCGCTTCCATTTTGTGATATTACTTGTTCTTCACAAAAGAAAGAGGAATACAATGTACTGTCTTTATGTATTTGTGGGTTAAACCAGCAGAATTAGATGCAAGCATGTGTGGTCATATGACCAGGCAGGAAAACGTATGTACCTAATGAAAGCCAGGATTGCTCGAATCTCAAGGCGACCGCACCACTGAATATTCTACACAGATATAATCTTTGTATCAATAAATTATAAAATACTTAAGACTTGCACACTGGTCATTACATTTATAACAGCACAATCTAATGGTTGTAAAACGATTTTAATTACCTTATTCTACTCCAATAAAAAGCCCTTACTGTTTAACCAGGCAGTTGAAATCTCTGCAAATTTAGCATATTGTGGAATTGAAAACCTTTCCGACTTATTAAAAAAAAAGGCTTTGTTGATATATACATATATTTATGTATGTGTGTGTGTATATATATATATATATATATATATATATATATATATATATATATATATATATATATATACCGTATTTTCCACACTATAAGGCGCACATAAAATCAGATTTTTTTTTTTTTTTAAAGCTGACTATGCGCCTTATATTCCGGTGCGCCTTATATATGGATCAATATTGAATTACAAGGTCTCGCAACTTAGGGTAAGCAGCCACCGACTCCATTTTTCGCGTAGAAGAAGTGCGCTGTGCATACCGGGAAATATTAAACAACGATTCTCTTTTATTTGTGCGTTTGTATAAAGACCCTGAAATGGCTCCTATTAAGAGACACGCTTACAACGCAGAGTTTAAACTCAAGGCGATCAGTCACGCAGTAGAACACGGGAATAGAGCAGCAGCGAGAGAGTTCAACATTAATGAATCGAACACGAGAGTGGCTCGAGCCGGAAGAATTAAGAGTCCCCCTAGGAACTCGCTAACTGAACAATGGTTCCATGGGTGAATTATGTAAAACCGACTACAACGTTTTACATTTTACAGTTATTATGTTATTGCTTTACTGTTATTGTTTTGCACTTGTTGTTTTTGCACATTACGAGTGTCACTATATTGCGATTCCACTAACATCAGACGTTTTTTTGCGTGTTGACTAAATGGAGGAAAAGTAAAATGTTATGCCTTGCTGTTCAAAGATGTTAAAGATGTGTCACGAAAATGCTTTACCTCAGAGAAAATAATAAAACGGCTGTTTATTCATTTTGGGAGTAAATGGAGTTGTGGAAAGCTTGTTATCTATTAATAAAGTTTGACTGACCTATCTGACTGTTTTGTTGACATTCCCTTTAGCGCGGCACCATCTAACGGTTGCATAACGTGACTACATCCTCTACTGTAGCCAAGTCAAGTTAAGTCACATTTATTTATGACGCCCTTAATCGCAAAAATGTCTCGAAGGACTGCACAGGATTACAATTACAAAATTGCACAATTACCTGATCCTAAACCAGCATGCACTTATAGCGCCTTATAATGGGGTGCGCCTTATGTATGGAAAAAGTTTAAAAATATATCATTCATTGAAGGTGCGCCTTATAACACGTGCGCCTTATAGTGCGGAAAATACGGTATATATATATATATATATATATATATATATATATATATATATATATATATATAGATATCAGCTCATAATATTTCAGTATAGTCCTGCGACTGGCTGGCAACCTGTTCAGGCTGTTCAAGGTGTCCCCTGCCCACTGCCCGAAGCTGGGATGGGCTCCAGCACCCTCGCAACCCTACTGGAGATAAGCGGTGTAGATAATGGATGAATGTACAGATATTACAGTATATGGTAAATGTTATTGATTTGAAGATGTGTTACCTAAAAGTTATTTTTTTAATGTGGCTGAAGTTCAGTGTCAACAGTTGTGTTACTTTAGTTAAAAAATAGAAATAACTTTTGAGAAAGCCACTATGAGCTGATGGAAGTTTTATTTGGTCAAATACTAACCTCTTAGTCAGTTGCATTCCCTACTGCTCTCTCTCTCTTGCTTTCCCTTTCCTTATTTTGTCACACACTTCCAAGTTCAAGATTCCCTCTCACTGCTGCTCTCATTTGGCTGGTTTTCTGCACATGTTTCTTTCATATCACGATTATAGCGTTGTTTTTGTATCGGTACTTTTCCTCTTGGTTCCTTGCTAGTTTGTTGTTTTTTTTTTTCATCACGTTCTAAGCACCATTTTTACACACTCTTGTTTACTCAGAGTACCGGAACCCTGCCAGACCCAGAGGTGGGTAGAGACAAAGTATATTTACTATGTTACATTTAATTGAGGAAGTTTTGGAAAATTTTGCACTTCTAGGAGTATTTTCAAATCCGTATACTTTTACTTGAGTGAATTTATGAAGAAAAAAAACTGTACTTTTACTCTGCTACATTAGACAACATTGAAGTCTCTACCATGTTAGACCAATCAAATGTAGCAGTCTCGTCACGTGACCATATTCAAGTTCAACGGGGGACATTTTGTTGACGGTTGAAACGGATCGAAAATGTTGCTTAGCAATACAGAATATACAGTAAAAACACAGAAGAGAAGGAGCACCCCTGGCCTCACATCAAAATCATGTTCCCCTTGAAAAGGGAGCGAAACACCAGCTACAATATGCAATGTCTTTGTCTGAGTTCATGGGCTAGCCTGTTGTCCTGCTTGCAGATCCTATTAAGAAGTATTAGGGCTTTAAATGTGCTACTTGGTGCTACATGTGCTCAATTTGTTTATTTGATTTGTATTATTTTTTATTTTATTTTTTGTTAAAGCACTTGGATTTACGTTCATTATTTTGATCTACTTTTAAATTAAATGTATTTTTTGTTGATTGGATGGACTTAGATTATTGGATAATGTCATGAAGGCTGATTCGGGGCACCTGCGACTGCCCCGTTGGCGCCAACAGCCATAGTCGCTGATTGGCTCCCTGACCTTTTTTAAACCCCCGTCTTCCAAGAGGAAGCTGTCAGACCATTTGCGAACCTATGCTTTTAGCTAGGCAAGCTCTGCACTATCCGACATTCTCCTGCCCTGTTTTCTCCTGCCTGATACCTGTTGCCGACCTGTTTTTGGACCCGTTTCTGCCTTCCTCTTCCGTCCCGGCCAGCGACTTGTTTTGCCCTGTTTCCTGCCTGATACGTGTTGCTGACCTTTTTTCTGGACTCGTTATTGCCCTTGCTCCTTCGTCCCGGCCATCGACCTGTTTTCCCGTTGCCTACGACTACCCTTGCTCGACACGGAAGTGCCACTTCCGCGTTCCTGCCACCAGTTACCTGTGTCCCACGATCATCGGATCATGGAAGCAAGAACTGCTCTAACTTTATCAATAAAACTGAGTGAAATGAACGCTATTGGGTCCTGTCTCCGTTTCTGGCTTGTGACAGATAATCTGATTGGTTGTTCTAATAAAATCAATAAATACGACTTTGCTACATTTACCTAATAATCGAATATTTTTTTCACCAAATACTTTTTTACTTTTACTCAAATGATTATTTGGATGGGTACTTTTAATTCTACCTGAGTAATATTATTCTGAAGTAACAGTACTTTTACTTGAATAATTTCTTTGGCTACTCGACCCAGCTCTGGCCTGACTTCCAGGAATATGAGCGCCGCCCAATGAACTATTGGACTGTTGTCTTTGCTGCTTGACTTTACTGGATTACAGAACTTTTCACCCGTCTATCCGGCTCCATTTGTTTGCCTCTGGTGTTCCAGATTCTGTTGCCTCACTGTCTGACTTTGTGTGTAGCAAACCCTGCCCTACAAATGGTCAACCAATTTATTGTACTAAGCCGTGCTTCTGCTTTTTGCTCCTACACCATCCCGAGTGAGTTGATGACCGAGACGGTATCCCGAGAATTACTCTTCACCAGTCGTTCTTCCCTGTTTCGTATGCCATCTATTCTTTGTGTGTTTATTTGCTTTGACCCCATTAGTCAGAACTCTGCTTCCTACTTTTTGGTGATCCTCAGGTGTCAGTCTCTTTTTGGCTCTAACAAGCTTCAACACTATGATGCAATTTGTAGGTTGTTTTTCAGTTTGCAGCAATGGTTGTTGTTATTTATTCCAAGATATCAAGATTATTTTAGTATGGTTTTCTTTTCAAAATCTGACCATTGATTAACCAGAGTGGGAATTTCAGTGAAATTCTGGCAACAGGCACAAAAGTGTGTGTAAACACGGATGTGCGTAACCACGGGTTTGTGTCGGTGAATACTTCTTTCTGTGTTCTGCTGCACGATTTGGGACAACGCTGAGCCAAGCAGAGCTGCCACAGTTCTGACTGTTGCACTGACTTAGCACCCTGCCACAACCAAGCTAGAGCGCTTCCTTTCACTGTGACACAACGCACAATGCAATCGGCTAAGAACACACATATTTAAAGCGCATACTCATATGTACCCTTTCACCAGTATTGGAGTGAAAAATGAGCATGGATACTAAGAATTTTAGAAAAAAAGACACGTCCCTTGTGAATATTCTGTAAGTATTGGTTAGTAGAAAGAAGTATAGCATCAAACACACACATACGCAGCATACATAGTCAACCTCATCATCCAGTCCATCGTAACTTTTTGCACTATGACCTGACACAAAGCAGTTTTGACACAAGCAGCTGCATGATAGAAATGACACATTTGTGCTTTGTTGGTGAGGCCATTATGACAGAACATAACATAAATGAACTACCTATTCGGTGATAGCGACGCCAACCCGTAATGAAACTCTTGGCTTTTTGACAGCATCATAAAACATATTTGGAAAATGTGATTAATGTTACTGAGGCCAAATGGAGAATATAGTTCCAACTTGGCAACTTAATTGCAATTGTAGATAAACATGATCTCGGTCATAGAGATTCTGAAATTTGTGTCGCCTTGATTTTTGCAGAACAATTACATAACATATACTGTAAGTATAACGGCTTAAATGAGTCACTCATGGAGCATTTTTGTTTGCTTTTGTACATATAATATCAAGCATAAGTCAAGAAAAAAGTGTGAAGAATCACCACTTTTTGTCAAGCTGCACAATATAATGCTGCAAAAGTTACATTAGCGCCTTGCATTCGACGCAATGCGACCTACTGACACTCAAGCATTTAAAGACTGAGAGGCACCAGACCAATCTTCTGCTTTCTGTCGGATTTTATTTCAGTCAGACATCTTCCGTTGGAAACAGACCACCTGAAAGGCAGTATTGGTCATAAAAGCCAGACGTTCAAACTTTAAAAGCACACTCATATATCAAGACCTGCTCATCAGAGTAATCACCTGTGACAACGAGATAAACAAATGCGACTTAGGTCGAATCAATTGGAGTTTTATTATACCACCACCCATTCACAGGTATTTCTGCAGTCTACAAACTGACAACTCGCAAAACACAACAGAAAACTAAGTAAAAATGGAACATTCATTGAGCCATAACAGTGATGGTACTTTGTATTATAAAAGCTCCATTACGAGCAGATAGGTTCATGGTTCAAAGAGGTGGGCATAACAATGATTTTACACAACTTTTACAAATTTGACTCATGCAAAACTGTGTACTAACAATATACCTTTATGCTTTGTTTAGCGACAAGTCCTTTAAAAAATAAATTTAATTTACTAGACCAGTTGAAATTAATCGAATTTCTAAATTAGTTTAAGAATCTAAAGGCTCTATTTCGTCTATATGCTAATTGATCCCATTCACATTTGCACGCCTTTGCTTTCAACCTATTGCACTCTCATCCCCTGACTCCTCTCTTGCTTTAATGATAAACAGGCTGTCTGAGTTTGCTGTCTCAAAACATCTTCAAAAGGTGTTTCTCAGTGATTTACACCGAGCCGGTTACCTCATCAGCGTTATCTGTTTTAGCACTATCAGCCGTAAACAAGCCGTCAGGAATCGATCATTTACTGTTCAGATAGGTGACTGCACATAATCATAGCCCGCACAGGTAATTTTGGCTCAACGAATAAAGCAAAATCTTTTAAATTACATTTTGGAAATAGATAAAGTTAATGTGAAAGTGTGAATTTTTCACTTTTCCAACTTTTTTATCAAGTCAGCACCCACATTTTTTTCATGGTCAACTTCAGCGGAGGTCGGTAAAATCCAACTGACATGTTCTGGCATGTGAATAACTCAAAACGAATAGACATGTTGGGATTGAAAAGAGAGTTTACTTCAATGATGACTGATTTTTAGCATACGTTTCTGAAACCAGTTGTCTACTGTTACACTATCAGATTCAATTTTGACAAAAAAAGTGAAATGTGAAGTCTGTCGAGCAAATGTATGAGTGCAAACAATGTGGGACGCTTTCTTGTTTTGATATCCTAACCAATTTCCTTTTACAAAATAGATTGAAAATATAGAATACACTAGAGTGAGTTTACAATTCTTCCTTCTGCGATGTTAACAAGCCTCAATAAGGAATAGTATGTAAATTTACCTTTACTTTATGAACTCCTGAGTTTCAAGTTGAAGCAAGTTTAAAGCTTTAAATAAAAGAAATAAAAATAAAAATTGCTTTAGTTTTCGCAATTCATTATTTTGACTATGTTGCCACAACTAACTTGGCTGTGACATTACTCACCGTTAGCTGTGAGAGTTACCGCTGCTACTCAATGTGATCTTATTTATAAGTTGTATGCAAGGGACCCCAGGTAAATAGAATGGTACCTGCATTTTGGAATTGGCACACACCACAATACTGACCTGGTCCAAACCAACAAATCAAAATAATTAACTCGGCCCTGTCCAAGACCAAACCAAGACAGACTAAGAACACATATGATTCCGAAACAGCAGTAAGAGCCTTGTCAAGAAAAACAACTAAAAAACAATGAGAGCGACTTAGTCACTGTCAAATGTGTTTTGCACTGTTCTGTGTCACTGTTTGTGTTTTTGGCCGTTTCAAGTCAAAACATACTATAAACAGGGTCAAAAATCTAATTTTGACAAATGCCAATAAGCCCCATTTCTATAATTGTCCATTTGTCATATAGCGCTCACAGAATGGCTTTACAACCAAATCTGTATTCCCTTGCTCAAAAAGGTCACTGGCAAATTTGTATGCGGTCATTGAAAAACAAACCTGGTCCACGTCCTTTAAGTGATGCATTTCAGTGATTATGCTACAAAGACAGTAGATGTGTCTGCTGAATCAGATTAGTTACTGTCCAGTTATACAGAATGCACGCAGACCTTACAGACTCGGAAGAAGTTGACGTTGGCTAGCCGTTGAGTGATTTATAAGGGTCTCCCTCAACTGCTGACCAAACTCTGTAGAGGGATGGTTCAATAATGATTCTGATGATTTACTGTTGGCCCTCGTGCTGTCTCTCATGCATCCTGATAGATGGGAGTGTCATTTTCCTTCGGAGAGAGCGACAGTTGTCGCACTCAAAAGCGTAGCAAATCAGGGTTATTCATACACGGCCTGATGCAGCTGGAAGTAATCTGGAGTTTTTAATACATGTGTGTTTTCAAACCCAAATATGACAAAAGACTGCGACTGGCTGGCAAATTGTCCAGGGTGTCTCATGTCCATTGCCTTATGTCAGCTGGGATGGGCTCCAGCAACCCTTCAGCCATATTGTGATTAAGGGGTTGAGACATGAACATATAAATGAATGAATACATGAACGATATTATCAATACCCCAAACCCGCTCACCAGACAAAAGTTAAATCTTCAGCACATTTCATTTCACCTTGTGACGTGTGGCGATCTAATAAAAACTATGATATAATGCTAATGAAAGACCCTGTGTCCTTCATCAACAAATATACCACTTAAAATGTGTCCATTGACAGTCAGCTGTGTGACGAGGTCAAAGTTGCAACCTTTGGAATCGAGTGGTCATTCATTGTCCTCCGTTCCGTTTCATAGATGCAAATCTTCGACATCTTTGTCTTAAAAATCCTTGAGCACGTTCTTGAGCATTCAACATTTTTTCATAATTCGTGCAAAATACGGTAAAACATCCGGTAGAATTCTCATCTCATTGCTAAGAAACATGGAAAAGGCTAAAGACACAAAAAACCCCAATGAAAAATTAAATAATCATAATTGTCTCTTAATCACAATGTTCCTTCAGGGGTACATCACTGACACCATAGCAATTTGCATTGGTTCTTAAAAGATAAAAAGCAAGTATATGTGGGTATTACACAAATGTAGATAGTGCTTTGCTCAATGTTCACAACAGTAAACTTGGGCTGTAGAAAGTAGAATGTAAAATTCTCGACATTTTTTTCTGAAAATAACAATCTTGACAAACTGATGCTTGTATCGATTGGCAAATAACTGCTCATTTGCATTTGCCTTTACATTTACTTTTCCAAGAATTCTCTGCTCCAGTATGTCACAGTACATGGTTGAGTTCATTTTTTCATCCATAAAATGCAAATCCCCATTTGCACTCAAGCAGCCCCAAACCATGACATTCCCAACACCGTGCTTGACTTAGGCACGAAAAAAACGTGTTTGTACTGATTGCCGCCACACAAGCTTCACACCATCTGAGCCAAATACATTTATATTTGTCTCATCAGACCGGAGGATATCTTTCCACTGTTGACAGACTACTCTTAATTGTGTCAAAAATATGTTTCTTCAGTCATGTTCTATTAAACTTATAATGAAATATTATGAATGTTTTCTCTTTTGTGACATACTGTAGTTTTGAGGGTTCATTTAAAAACTGTGTTGTATCGGGGGTCTTAATATACAATATGAAGTGATATTGAACTTTGAAGCCGACATGGCAAGTGAATGCCGCTCTCTGATAAATAAAGACGAGACCAAAAAAAAGTGTTACCACGGCAACCTGTGCCGGGGAGAACTATTGGGAGGTATTATGATTTAGTTTCTCTCCCCTCGACATTTCTCCTTGTAACTGACGACAGGCTTCAATGAGTGTGTTGCAAAACTACACATTGATTTGCTGCTACCTAAAAGCCTGTGTGAGAACATCTCTGGCGTGGCGTAAACTGGACGTGACGTGGGCAGGAACATGAAGTAAGAGCATTTAACAGCAATTTATTGTGCTCATTTGGGGCAGTGTGTCTTGTCAAGTCAAGTCATGTTTATTTGTCTAGTCCTTAATCACAAATGAAATGATCTGCATTTATATAGCGCTTTTCAAGTCAATGACTTCCCAAAGCGCTTTACAATGTGCTCCATAATTCCCAATAGCGGTCTTGTAAGGCGCTAACCTGCTCATTGGGGATATTAGGGGTTCAGTGTCTTACCCAAGGACACTTCGACATGTAACACGGACGAGCCGGGATTCCCTTGATCCCAAGACGAGCGCTCTACCTCCTGAGCTACTGCCGAGTCTCAAAGGGCTGCACCGCAGATGATTGCAAACCACAGACTATTGACACCATCCCCTGATCTAAAACCTACATGAGGGCAAGGAAAAACTCAAAAGCCTCAACATGAGGAAAAAGAAGAAACTTTGAGAAGGAACCGCACATGAGGTAATCCCCCTTCCAGGATGACCAGGCTGCAATGGATGTTGCTTTTGGGATCACAAGTAGACCAGCATTTTCAGAGCGAAGGCTCCGGACCGGAACATAGGGGGAAATTAAATCAAAATATGTCTTTTTTTACTCGAACATTTCCTCTACATTTCGAAAATTATTGCCAAAGTTTGTTCTCTCCCTCTTCTCTCTTTTTTTCTTTATCTCTTGATCGCTCTCTTTTTCTCTTTATTTCATTCTTACTCTTTCTTTGTTTATTTTCTACCTCCCTGTTTCTCTCTCTCTCTGTTACTCTCTCTCTCTCCCTTTCACTTTATCTTTCTTTATTTTATCTGCACCGCTTATCCTCAGTAGGGTTGCAGAGGTGCTGGAGCCCATCCCAGCTGTCCTCGGGCAGTGGGCAAGGGGGACACCCTCCATTGGTTGCCACCTAGTCGCAGGGCATACAATGACAGAAAACTCACTACCTCATCCACACCTTGGGACGATTTGGACCGCACAATCAACCTGACATGCATGTTTTTGGAATGTGGGAGTGCCAGGGGGAAACTCACCCAGGCAGGGGGAGAACACGAAAACTCCGCACAAGGAGGCTAGTAGCTGGATTTGATTCCATGACCTCAGAACTGTGCCGCTTACATATTATATTATATTATATTTTGACGTATGAATTATAAATATTATTAATTATTGCCTGCATAGAAACTGTCAATGTATGAACAGTTTACCATTGACATTCTCTATACAAGAAAAAAAACATGAGAAATGATATGAAGGAAAATACTGGTGGAGTGCAAAGAAAAAGTACGAGTGAGATTTGATCATGCATAATATGAAGAGTGATAGGAAGACAAAGTGAGAGAAGGCAGTAATTGAGGGCGACAGAGACGAAAAGACCTAAAGTAAAGGACAACGGACACACATGGATGAAAAACGCAACGTTGCTTGGAACCTGAAAGAGATTTTATCGCTAAGAAAAAGTGCAAAATGAAAATAGTCATCTTGGTGATCTAGATGTTCTGGTCTCGTCTGGTGTACTCAAATGAGGGAAAACATATGGCAAATGTGCTTAGTATATCGGCTGCATACTGAGAGGTCGACATCATACTTCTGCACGCTCCTTTAACAAATCGGGTGGAAACTATTCATGGATGATGCAGGGGATTTTTTAAAAATATATTTTCAAAATCTCATTGGTATTGTCAATCACAAATGAAAACCATTATCTCTACTGCCGCACCGTAGTTCTTTTATGAATTTTATAAGTTGATTCAGGTGTACCTAATGAAGCATTAGAACAGGTAGATGCAGGATGAATCCCTGGCTGCTACCTTCTCTTCCCTCTCCTCGGATCTTTTCGCAAACCTTGAAGCTCAAAGGAATCCTCTCTAATTACTTCATTTGCACAAATACGCTCATTGTGCAAGAGAAAAAGGAAGGAAGGGTCAGCGTTTCACCTGTGCATTGGAGGAGGAAATGAACGGTGGGGACATTTCGACAGGGTTGCACATGCTACCCACACATGGAGAATAAAAGCATCAGGATTTGTTTTTGTTTGTAATCCAGATACAAAATTAGTTACGGTGCAAAATACTATCATTAACAAAGAAGTGTACAGTACATGCAGGAGGATTGAAACGGCCTATTGACAGTATTTCAGTTATGTAAAGCGGCGCCCCTGTTCGGCTGCGGCTACATCGGCTCGCTACAGTTTTTTATACTTCGGCCATAAAACTCAGTTTTGACGGCGCACAAAGTCAACTCAAACTTCAGATTAATATACGATCGCAGTTTTTTTGCTGGATACGACCACTCGGGAGTGTTTATTTAGCCACGGACTGCTACGTCAACAAGACCCAGCGGCCTACAAAGCAGCGAAGCAGAGTGGCAAGAGAGCAGTGTGACCGGAGGAGGAAGCGAGGTTGTCGGGCCGGGCTAACCGCTAGGCTAAAGGCTAAACCCTTCAAAACGCCTCTCCCATCCATTTTCCTCTCCAACGTTTGCTCTCTGGACAATAAACTGGACCATTCACAACTGGAAGTAACATCGAACCGCGAGATGACGAACTGCTGCGCTAAAATTCTGACGAAGACATGGTTAATCTTATCTATCCCGGCTGACGCTCAAGGAAACTGTGCGGGTCAGGTGTATCGACATTTCGTTCTGTATACACGTGTACACGAATGACAAAGTATATCTGAATCTGATGTCAATGCACTCACTGATCCAAATATGGTCTTACTCCAAGAGCAAATAGTCCAATTGAAATGGTAGGGTTAGGCATGTCAACTATGCAATCTGTGGGCCGGTTTTGACTCGTTGGGTGACCTAATCCGCCATCAATTTCCGAGTGTGTCACAAAATAGAAGTGAGTGTCTATTTCATTCCATTCAAAGTTATGATTTTTAAAAAGAAATGCAAACCAAATGCTCACTTACCCGCTGACAGGGCTGCCTTGAGTTTGTATATGTGGTGTGTAAAACTGCATTCAAGTATTGAGATAAATCAGTTTATACATTCAATGCAATTAAACAATATGAAAAACCTTTTCTCACCCAAGTTACTAATGTAGGCTGAATGATAAGGCATAATACTGGAAAAACAAGGCTCAAATTCTGTTGAGTTGACATTGTTTTACTGATCCGGCTCGCCTCAGAACAGAAAGTCTGGCCCCAGAGCCAACCTTAATTTGACATCCCTATGTAAGTCGATTTATTATCCATTATTTACCATTCCATTCCATTCAATTCATTCCATTGTTTTTCTTTGCGCCACCAAAAATTGTGGGCAAAAAATAAATGCTAGCTCTGGTTTATGCATTTAACCCAAACAACAAATCAAATTTTAAGACTTAAGCATTTGTGTAACAAATAAAAGTTGTCACGACCTTTAAAAGCAGGGGACCCAATATGCGTAACGTTTCACTTAATCCTTTATTAAGGTATTGGGGTAGTCAGGGCAAGAGGAAAAAGATAGCAATCTGGTGTTCGCTGGGCAGGAGGGGCGGGAAGCCCTCACAAACGAAGCGTGGTCGTAGATCGGAACAAGTCGGTTAGCCGGGACGAGCGGGAAGCCAAGGATCGGGGATGGATACAGGAAACAGAATCAGGATATGTGTAGCCGGGACAGAAGAACAGAGCTTGGATCGCGGATCGATACAGAAACAGGTCAGGATCAAAACGGGAGCCAGGGTCAAAAGTGCTTGCCTTGCATGCGCTGAGGTTCGCAGATGGACTGACCAGGAGTGAACGAGAATGACGTGCTTAAATGGGAGGATGATTACTAAAGGAATGAGTGGCAGCTGGGGATGAACAAGTGAGCGCAGGTGAGGGCAATTCATGACTAAAAGTGCTGTATTTTATAAATGAATGTTCTAACTAATAGCTTCTGTACTGTCAAATTTTCATTTTGAAAAAAATATTGCTGCTATACTGTATTTAGAGTTTAGGAATAACGGTATACATGTAACGGCATTACGATATTTTGATACGAAAAAAATGTAATTGTATTTTGTTACAGTTAAAGAAAAAACGACATTATCATAATATAGGTACACTTGGGTAAAATAAGTATTACTTTGCTGGGTAACAATTCAATTTATTACTATAATTACATATATACAATGCACCAATAGACAAATTGTGTCATCATTTCAATTAGTGACATGAGAGAGACAGAGGGAGATTAGGTTTACACGCAACACGCCCAAGATGCATCTGTCACGCAAATTGTACATATGAGCAACTCATACACTGTGTACTGCAGGTAAAATCCCTTTTCTTTGTGTCTGTAATTTATGCCTCCTTACATGTACCACTCAATTTGTTGAATTACCGTAAACCTGTAGTTTTGTTAGCGTGCTAGTGATGCATTCAGGTATATTTTGTTAATATGATTGATTGTCTTTTTTTGTATTTTTCAGTAAATTGGTGTTCAAAATCACTGCGCAGTCACCGTATTGATGTATTGTAAGAATATTTTCAAGCAGTATGGCATCCCTACTTCAAACAAGCAAAACCTGAACTTGGACACTAGACAGCAGAGTTTGTTGGGAATTTAGAAAGTGAACACGTGGTGGTTAAAATACTATTTGGTTGTTAATGTGCTCTTAATGTAAACTATAACAGAGTATTTATAGTCTGTCATTTTCTATCTTTATTTCTTATCAGGATGTAAACTATCATCATTTTGTTATAAAGTTTGCAAGTTTCGGGTATAAAGCGCATTTAACCACAAATGTTTTGGAAATCATCAATTTATATATTTACATATTCATATAAGTTTATGAAAAAGTTTTTTTTTATCACATGCACTGCTGAAGAAAATCCTTTTCTTGTTTTTTGATCTTAAATATGTGATATTTACCTAAAAATGGCCAAACTTGACAAACATGACAACATTGCCTCATGCAAATACCCCCCTTGTTTTATCCCATTTCCCTTTGCAGAATTGACCAACTTCAAACAATTATCCACTCAGTTCCTCATTCCTGCTCCAATTCACCTGTCCCTCTGGTAGGAAGATAGCGAGGTCCACATTCCCATCTCTTTTCCTCCCCCACGCTTGTTTTTTTTTCCATTCTATTTGCATCTCCTGCCATCTTCCTCCTGTTTTACCCTCTCTTGCTTGCCTTCCATGCAGAGTGCCTAGTCAGGTCTTTTTACCCTGAGCTGCGTAAAACGAGATTTGAAAATGGGTCTCAGAGCATTTGAGGCTTGCGTGCGCCAAACCTCCACCCCACACCCAACACACTGCAAAGAAAACACACGTGCAGGCACACACGCTCGTAAATATAAAAGATGGCAATGCCGCTTCATGGCATTGCAGGAGTGGAAGAGTGGGTCAAGAGCAAAAAGAGTGAAA
Source organism: Urocampus carinirostris (assembly GCF_059441175.1). Lineage (NCBI taxonomy): Eukaryota > Metazoa > Chordata > Actinopteri > Syngnathiformes > Syngnathidae > Urocampus > Urocampus carinirostris. The sequence continues at coordinate 27,219,166 of NC_142349.1, forward strand.
TAGGAGAAAATGAAACACCACCAGGTAATCAAGTGGAAAATGGCATAAACAGAGAGGCTTCACTTAAAATTCACTATCCTTTTCCCCAGTGAGAGTCAAAAACACAGTGAAATGTTTTAGGTATGAAATGTCCATCAGTTCTCAGTATATTTCAAAGTAAAATATACAGTTAAACCTTGATTTTCACCAAAAAACAGACGTTTGAATGTTTGGGGTCACCCGGAATATTGTATATTTTCCATTAAAATGTCACCCTTTTATTTATCAAACGAGTTGTCCATCTTCTGTGTGCCTTTGCCTATATTAATCTCTTTCATTTGTTGGCCAATCTGAAAAGGAACCCTTGTGCCATTTGCACTTAAAGGCCAGCAGTTAGGGTCTCCTGTCTCTGGGCATGTTAGTCTTTGTTTTAAGGGACCAGTAGCATCCGCAGGTCAAAGAGGTGGTGGCCAGAGTGAGAGGAAGAGTTTGCATCCTGACTGGTGTTCTATATAGGTCCTTTCCTCTAAAATCCCCAAATGTATTACTCCATATGAACACTAAATGTAGCATTAGCTAGCAAAGAAGACAGATATCTGGTGAGCGCAGGAGTAAACTGGTGTGTGCCTGTGTAGTGCAGGCAGCTCAAATGTGGACTATAAACAAGCAAAAACACTGCATCCTCATCTCATTAGCTGCACCGCTTATCCTCAGTAGGGTCGCGGGGGTGCTGGAGCCCATCCCAGCAATTATCGGGCAGTGGGCAGGGGACACCCTGAACTGGTTGCCAGCCAAACGCAGACACTGCATCCTGAATTGACTTAATGGGCTTTTCTGTTGATTTTACACTACCAATATAATAATAAATACATTCTACTAAAAAATATTAACAGCACGAAAAACTTTGAATTATATATCTAAAAACACTAAAGTGAAAGGTAAAGTGAGATCCACCATTCAACAAGTATTTATTAGTATATTTAATACAATACTTATTATATGTAAACGTGTGTGTGTAATTGTGAGTAGTTGGGCGTGGTTGTATATCTGTGTTGCTGCGGAAAATAATCCCGCAGTTTTGCATGGCTGATCTTTAATTGAAGATTGGTCAGCCCGCTAATAGCGGCTGGGTAGCACTCGTGTGTATGTAGCATGCAGGTGGGCTGGAGATAATCCTGTCAGGCACAAATTGACTTTAATACTCCAATTTGCACCCGAATAACACAACCACCCTGCACATTACTGAATTATTTAGCCTCTCTCTTCTCGTCCTCGGCTCTTTATTATTTAGAAGATTACAGATTTTCTTTGCTTTCATTTTCCCTTCACTCTGTTTTGCTCCTTGATCATGATGCTCTTAATGCCGACTTTGACTGATGTTTGTTTTTAAAAAATCTACGTCCATATAGCACTTAATCTTAACGCCTCCATATCCCCAAATGTGCTTTATTGCTCTCTGGGGAAGATATGGACCTTCTAGTTATTATTATGTGGGCTGGTGCACCTGCTACCACTGCTTTGATTCTTACATAGCCAATCAACCTTATTTTAAGTGTTTCTTACATGAACACTGATGAGGTAGTCTTTCCAAATCAGTCTTGTCCAAAGTTGTGCACGTGTGCAATGGCCGCCCATTTTCAGTGCACAAGTAAATGTATCCAAGAAAAAGAAGGAGAGAGAGACAGAGACATAGTGGCACGTGCTTGCATGGCCGTACAATCAGAGGAATAGACGGGAGTGGAAGAATGCATTTGAGTTTGACACATGTCTGCTTTGTAACATGTGTGGCTAGCTAGGTCCTGCTTTGGGTTGTGGCATACATGCATATGCCTGCAATGTCACAGACTCTAATTATCATGAAACAAGTTCATTCTTATGAAGAAACCTTTTGTTGTCTTTTAGTCTTGTTTTTTGGGATGTGATCATTGAAACGTGGAACAAAAAACACAATGGTTGCAAGGGAAGAGAACATCTCTACTGTTGAACTAAAGCTTAAAAGACAGATGTTTACTGTATATATATATATATATATATATATATATATATATATATATATATAAATGTTTTTTTTATATACAAAGCATTAATCGTGTACTGCACTCAGGCCCACATTGTAATACCTGGCTACATATTATTTGTATGTATTTCATGTGTTTCATTTTTCAGTATATTTAACAAATCTCATGCACGAAAAAAAAAACATTCAAGCTAACTCGACTGCATCTTGTGTTTTAGATCTTGCCAAAAACAACAAACTAATATATTGCTTTAATACAAATCTGAATGTTTCAAGACAAATTGCATGAAATTAATTTATTTATCAACAAATTTAATACAACCTTTATATGCATATATGGATGTATGTTTATTCGTAAAATAAAATAGAAGCATTTTTAGGTTCTAAATCATCTTTTTTTTCCTTTTATATTGACAAGCTTTGAGACAATTGGCATAAAAAAAATCATTTTATCATTTTCACATGCACTTTTCATGTTAGAATGAACAAATTAGCAAATATATCTATAGTCAAAACCAGAACAGAAACAGGACCCAATTGCGTGACATTCTCACACAGGCCTTTTATTTTATGGGAAATGGGGAGTCATGCACGGTAGGAAGCCGGTCTGGCGTGGAAGGACAGGAAGCCAGAGACCGACGAGACCGATTCCAATTGCCCGAGTTGATATCGGACAAATGGGGTCGATACTGGACAGGAAGGGACAGACAGGATAGACAACAAATCAGGACATCGATAACTATCAGGAGAAACTAGACGGGAATGAAAACTGGAGAAAATAATCAACAGGACCAAAATAGACGGAAACAAAACTGGAACCCGAAATTAAACAGGACAAAAATAAACGGGAACAATACCGGACTTGAAATACCCACAGCAAAAGAGGCCCGAGTCAGAACCCACGTCTTCTGGGGCAGAAGTTCGTTTGACAGGCTGACAACCGAAGCAAGAGGTTTATACAGAAGGAAAGCCAATTTCTCAATGAGCCGCAGCTGGCGCCGCACAGGGGAGGCCAATTGGGCACCATGGCAACCGTGACACACACGGGCGGGGCCAATTGGGCGCCATGGCAACCATGACAGATGTAATATAACTGACAGCCTGTCCTATAGTACATTAGCCAATTCATTAACATGTGAAAAATGTAATTACCCAGAATAATGTATTTTGATTTGATCTCAGGTTTTCAACATGTGTGATCATGTTTTGGTAGCCGCACACAGGACTAAGGTCGCTCACTGTTGTTCCAAGCAATGCTCACAGTCTTTTTGTAGATACGCATACCCTTTAAAAATTAGAGAGAAGCTGGCCTTGTCCTACTTGTCGTTTTGTCAGTGCATCATTTCAAATAAAGAAAAGGTTGGCGTGGCAAAATACATTCAAATGAACCAATGCAAGTGACATAGATTGAAACTTGTTTGATCGTAACATCCAGCAGGCAGTCAATCTTCAAGACGATGGATGACACAATCACAAGTGACAACATCCCCTATCCATTTTCAGTCCATCAAGTTATTTAACTGACAGACAAGTAATGCAGTCAGCTGCACACTATAAAGTACTGATAGAAAACAAAGGGAAAGTAAAAGGAAAGAGAATGCCATGCAAAGATCTGCTAAGGAATGCAAAGATATTGTGACAGCGGGCCGAGAGGCAGTTCTACACTGTCAGGCATGGGCTCCCTCGGGGGTGCTTAAATGCATTACGGCTATCCACTGGGAAGCACTGAAGTCATTAGCTGTACTTTTGCTTAAAGACAAAAATAGTTTGGGTTGCATGGAACTGAGGCATTGCCACATGAAACTGCGCATACTTTTCAACTGCATTTCACCAATTTTTCGAAAAACGCCTAGACAGATATTGATGCAAAGCAGCAAGATATTCCTTAGCTTGTCTGCATTATACTGTAGTTCATAGGTCCCGGGCTCAAAACCAGGAACCAGTCTTCCTGCAGTGAGGTTGCATTTTCTTCCCATGTACAAGTGGGTGATCTCAGGGCACTCCGGTTTCCTCCCACATATCAAAAACATACTTGGCAGGTTGATTGGCGAGTCGGATTACTGTATTTACTTAAAATGAGTCTGTGGGTGAATGATTGTCTGTGTGTCCTGTGATTGGCTAGCAACCAGATCAAGGTGCTTGCTTGCCAAAGTCAGCTGAGATGGGTTCCAGTTCCCCTTTGAACCTGAAGTGGCAGGAAAATAAATTCATGTTTTGATGAAAATTAATTATTTAAATTTAAAGATCACATAATTTTTCCCCTAAAACTAATTTGCAATAGACGATTGATTATCTTTCACAATCCAGAGGTGAGTAAGTGGTCATGCCAATATATTAGTTTATGTTTATCCAGGTTTGAATTGAATGCACTTGAATCGTGGAACAAAAAAACACAATGGTTGACTATAAGGACGCTCCAAATAAAGTATCAGTTTTGTCATCTCCTGCAGGGTCGTCATGGCACCCAGCTGGCCCCGCCCCTTAAAACCGGCTGAGACAAATTGAATTGATTGCTTGTGGAGTACTAAAACGCTCCTTCTGGGACTGCCCGTTGCCAGACCATTGCTTAACTATGAGGAAAACTTGTTCATGCCTGTTTGTTCTGAGTAAATGCCTTGTTTGTAATTTTGAGTGCCTTCAAGCCTGTTTTGTTTTGTCTTTGGTCCCTGTGTGTTGGACAACTTTTATTTTCCAATTAAAGTGACAGATCGTCTACGCTTTTGAGTTCACACTTCCTGCTTCCTGGCCCGTTTCCTGACAGAATGGTCTGGCCAAGCCCTGTGAACTCAGCGAACGATCTCCACCCACTTCGGGTAATACTGAAGTACGCCGCTTGGCTAACGCCTAGTCAAGTCACTGCCCTTCAGCTGCAGGTCAAGCAAGCTCAACGCATACATCCCCGGATGGAGCAATTAGCTCAGCGGGCTGAGTTCCTGTCGCGTCATCTGAATGAGCTGTTCGAGGTGCCTGTCGGCCTCGACGCCGTGTGTGTCGGCCTCAACGCCTCGCCTGTTGGCCGACCTTCCGTACCTATCTATCGGTCTGACTCTCCTGCTTGCCTGTCTGATTTTCCTGCTTGCCTGTCCGACTCCCCTGCTTGCCTGTCCGACTCCCCTGCTTGCCAGTCCGACTCCCCTGGTTGCCAGTCCGACTCCCCTGGTTGCCAGTCCGACTCCCCTGCTTGCCAGTCCGACTCCCCTGCTTGCCCGTCCGACTCCCCTGCTTGCCAGTCCGACTCCCCTGCTTGCCAGCCCGACTCCGCCGACGGCCAGCCCAACTCCGCCGATGGCCAGCCCGACTCCGCCGACGGCCAGCCCGACTTGTCCGCCTTCTGCCCCTGCCTCTCCCCGTTCCCGCATTTTCGGAAGAGGGAGTGGGGTTGCCCTCATTGGGAGCGTCGACTGAATCTGGGGGGGTGAGGTATTTGATACATTTTGGGACCTCAGGAGCTGTCCCTTGAAGGGGGGTTCTGTCATGTCCTGCACGGTCGTCATGGCACCCAGCTGGCCCCGCCCCTTGAAACCGGCTGAGACAAATTGAATTGATTGTTTGTGGAGTACTAAAACGCTCCTTTTGGGACTGCCTGTAGCCAGACCATTGCTTAACTATGAGGAAAACCTGTTCATGCCTGTTTGTTCTGAGTAAATGCCTTGTTTGTAATTTTGATTGCCTTTAAGCCTGTTTTGTTTTGTCTTTGGTCCCTGTGTGTTGGACAACTTTTATTTTCCAATTAAAGTGACGGATCGTCTACGCTTTTGAGTTCACACTCCTTGCTTCCTGGCCCGTTTCTTGACAAGTTTTGGTAGAGAATAACCAGTGTTTTGATGTGTATTTTACTCTTTTCATCAAACCTACTGTGTGGAGTTTGTATGTTATCCCATGCTTGCGTGGGTTTCTTCCGGGAACTCCGGTTTCCTCCCACATTCCAAAAACATGCATATCAGGTTAATTGGTCTGTCCAAATTGTCCCTAGGTGTGAATGAGCAGGTGAATTGTCTGTCTTTGTAAGCCCTGCGACTGCTTGTCAACCAGTTCAGAGTGTTCCCTGACCACTGCCCGAAGATAGCTCGGATGGGCTCCAGCACCCCCGCGACCTTAACTGAGAACAAGTGGTGCAAATAATGGATGTATACTCTTTTCATGTTGGATATAATAGCGGCATTACACTGCATTTGAATTTGTTTCTGCTGCAACTACAAGTGTCCTAAGAGTTCTAGCTGTTCACACCTCGGTAAATACATCATCATTATGCTGAGCATCTAAAGAATCTAAAATAAAATACTTAAGTGTTACTTTTCCTGCATCTGGGTGATTTTGAAGCACTGTGACGATTGTAACTGTTCTCTCCTGGAACTGTTTCTCATTGCTGTCTCACGAGTTCAATCAAAAACTGATACAGCTTCATTTCAAATGTTGGCCTCTCTGAAATGATCGTCACACCGAATCTCTGAAATATAAGCCTGGATACATTTATTTTTATTAGGACTGGGTTATAAGCCCCCAAAAATTTAGAATGCTGCTCCGACACTCCTCAAATAATACAATGACATGAATTTTATTTGGTTTCAAGAGTAAGAAATGTACCATAACACGGAATGACAGATGACGGATTCAGATAACCTTCAGTACAACATAAGACAGACCGCACTTTTCAGGCAACACATTGCAACTCGAAATATTTGATGTAAAATAAGAAAATAAAATAAAGAAAATAAACGTGAAAAATATGGACTCACACAATGATGAGAATGAAATAAAAAAAACAAAATAAATAATCTCAAAAATAATAAAATAAACACAATAATGGCAAGGCATAGAATAACTATGTGAGGAAAGGGACCTGAGGGAGGCTCGTCCACGCTGATAGGAATGGCAGCAGATGGTCACAGAACGGATTTTCTGCCAACATCCTAACAGTGAAGAGCACACCACATGAAGAACCACTAAAATTATTATTTTTTTAACTACTAAGAAATAAGACATAAAAATGTAAATACAAAGTAAAGATATTGCAGTAAAGTTTTAGTAGTAAAAATAATCAGACTAGATTAAAATGATCAACTGAAAGCCATACTTAATTAGTAGGTCTTGAGCCTACTGTTAAAAAAATACATTTAAAAAAAGGCTATAACATTTCACATTTTGACTTGAGATCATGAACAGGGATGAATTCAATCTGCTACAATCTTTAAACATGGATCCAGCCATGCACAACTCACCATCTTAATCACACTTATTGCCTAAAGCATGCATAAGTAAGTGGACATGCATTTTAGCTCCTGTTCCTCTGAATAAATCAAGTCTAGTAACAGGGATGTTGGCCACTGCATGAGCATCTGCACTCATATGTAAGATAGAGGCCATATTGTACATTTACTAAGACTTCAGTCAGATATATGAAATGATCAATGATAGCAACGGGAAAAAAAAGGTTGATTTAGATTTCAGCAAATGAAATGTGTAAAATATTTATAGTTTCGTGCATGACCTCACTGATGGCACAAAATCAAAAGTGCATGATCTTTTTGTGAGCCATTCATCATCTCCATATTGTCTGAGCAAGCATTCAAGGCTGGTGTCAGTCTGTTGCGTGTATGTACTCTGCAATGCCTGGAAGTCCTCCGTGGATGACTGCAGGCAAAACAGCATCCCAAATTCAATCACCTCGAACTTGGCATCGAAAACTGTTGGGCAATGACCTTACATAAATGTCAAACCAAATTTATGCAGTATGATTTTACATAATATTGAAATCTCCCAGAAGACCGAATTCATCACGGCACCCTTTGTCTAAAAGACCCTGTTGTGGAAAAAGGGGACGAAATGCCCATGCTGATCATTTTATTTTAACATTTTTCTTTTCTTGCAAACGGGCGACTGCAGCAGAATTATGCAGCTGCCAGGAGAAATTAGTTTAGGATATTAAATATTAATTAAACAATTACCTTGTTGTACATGCACTTGGGTCTTCTGTTGAATAAAACATGGAATATCGTAATGCCCTGCCTCCTCTATTTGAAAAGGATCACTCCTAATACGAAACTTATGTTCGGAACCGCAAACATCTCACATCTCACCTCAAACCACAACATAGAAACTGTTTTTGATGCAATAAATGTATTTTCAGTACACAAACTTTTAATGAGCATAAAATCTAAAACAGGGATGTCAAACTCTATTTAGTTCTGGGGTCAGATCCAGAATTTCTGTTATTAGGCAGGTTGAATACCAAGAATACCAAGAATGTCAACTTTAAATGTTTTGTTTTGTTTTTCAGTATTATGCTTCATCATTAGTAACCTCCCCTACTTTTTAAAATCACAGATGAAAAGGGATCTTTTCTATGATCAACACATTTTTATTAACCTGCCAACACTGCCGCTTGATAGACTACAGCTTATTGACCATTAGAAACACCTGCTTTTTAAAAATAATCTGTCACTTTTTTAATTTAAACAACAACAAAAAATCTTGACTCGAGATCAGTATTTAAGTCTGTGGCTGCTTTTTTTTTTTTAAGCATGATGAAGTCTTTGTGCATCCAAGATTGATTGCATTAGATATCTGTTTTGGTAAAAGTTTGCCACTTCTGGTTAAACAAGCAAATTTTTTTTTTTCAATATTCAGGAGACGGATTCTGTTCCATGGGTAAAAGTAGAGTGTGCAAACAAATCTACCACTTTTTAATGTCAAAAAGTTTGGCATGTATGCATTTATTTACAATTATTAGGGAAGGATGTTCATGTTTTGCACTGTATGTATATAATTGCTTTATTTTAACAGTTGAACAACTGCACTTTTACGCCTGAACCAACTCACCATGCAATAGAAACTCAAAACTGCCCTTTAATGTTCAGCTAGAGCAGTTGAGTTTATTTATTTTAAAAATATTTTGATAGACTTAAGACTCACTTCTTTTTTTGACATAGAAATTTAGAAATGCATGGCGGGCCAGATTCAATCGGGATTGATCCGGCCCCCGGGCCATATCTTTGACCGTTCTACTATAGCAGGATCAGGATTTTTTATTTTTTTAGGTCATATTGTAATTTATGTACACTTGATTTAGGCAGGGTATCATAGATGTGCAATCCAGTATGTTTTTTGAAACAATTTCTCAGATTCAATTCCAACTTGTTCATGCACCAAATTGCTGCCGTTGCAGGGGGCCTCCTGTGCAACAAGAACATCGATTGCTCCTGTCCCATTAAAGCTAAACTGCAACTGTAGCAACAATCATCATTTTGCTGTCTGCCACCATACCTTGCAGAATTTTCTTCGGTCGTTAATTGGGCTTTTTCTTTGTTTATCTGGACACATTCAATGTGAATCCAGGCAAGATGGATTTGCAAGACTTTGTTCGCACAGCTGCATTGGACATGTTCAACAATCACTATAATTGCTGCCGGAGAAGACCAAGAAAATGTCCCCAAAGAGGTAGTAGCATAAAATTCACATAATAAGTTATATTACAAGCCAGACTGGGCAGCACGGGGGTGAAGCGGTTAGCATGTGTGCGGCACAGTTCTAAGGTCTTGGGAACCTCCTGTGTGGGTTCAAATCCAGCTACCGGACTTCCTGTGCGGAGTTTGTATGTTCTCCCCGTGCTTGCGTGGGTTTCCTCCGGGCACTCAGGTTTCCTCCCACATTCCAAAGACATGCATTTCAGGTGGATTGGCCGGTCCAAATTGTCCCTAGGTGTGAATGAGCGAGCGGATTGTCTGTCCCTGTGTGCCCTGTGACTGGTTGGCAACCAGTTCAGGGTGTCCCCTGCCCACTGCCCGATGATTGTTGGGATGGGCTCCAGCACCCCTGCGACCCTACTGAGGATAAACGGTGCAGCTAATGAGATGAGATGAGAGATGAGAAAAGCCAGACTCTCACTTTAATTTCTTGTGACTGTCTCACAACAAGAAATTAAAATAGGTTTTCCAAAATCACAAACGTGCCTCTCTTGGGGTATCATGAGGTATTTTGACACACGGACAATCACATTCGATATCACTCGCTACTTCGCGTCTCAGGTATCGCAGGTTCACTGCTTCGCGTATTTTTAATTTAATCCATTGTCACTGATACCAAGGTATCGTGCATTGTGTTCCGCAGCAGACAGCAAATGCTATCACAGGGACAGCTGGTATGAATGTGTGTGGGTTAGGAGTGACTGTGAGCGCAACTGTGATAGACTGGTGAGGAGGGCACAAGACAATGTGGCCACCAAAACAAACTGAGACGTATTGTGACAGTTAGCTTTAAGTGGTTCGCTATATTGAAAATAAACTCATCAATAAATCGGACCCTTAAGAAAGTCAGAAGACTGCAAAGCAATTCTGATCACCAGCGGGTGCTCCATAGATTATTTTCGGGTTCGGGAAGTGACTAAGGTGGCGTCAGGAGAAAGGGCAACAGCAGCGCCACAGGTCTGGCATAGTGTGGCTAGGCTACGTAAGATTTCTCAAAAGCTACTCCTGCTGAGCCTGTATCTCATCAATGCCAGATCCATTACCATGAAACGGATGACCCCCAGTTACAATTGATTTGAAACCACTACATTTGGGACGGTTCTTGTATAATGACAATAAAGAACATTCATTTATTCATGTTTGTTTGCAGATGTATAGTTATTTTGCTACGGTCTAATACTTTTTTTTATCTTGAGGTAAGTTGGTCCTCGGGGTCTTTTGTGACGGGGTACTTTGCAGATTTTCACATTCGCAAGGGTCTTGGTCCCTGTTAACCGCAATTTTCAAGGGATTACTGTACGTCGTTCTCAAAATAAATGAACTGCAGATGGACTCAATCATTTCAAACACAAATGAACGGCACACAGACAAAACAAAATAGAAGAGTAAGGAATACTCGTGGCTGCGTACAAAAACAAAAGAGGGCCCAATTGTCAAAGGCTAAATCAGACCACTCATCTTCAAAGCCCAGTTAATCTTATTTCACTTCCCCTTTCCATCATCAGTAGCTTCTATTTCACTAACCAACCCATTTATTTTCCGGCTTTGTGAATTTCTATTTGGACCTTGGTCATTGAGCATTTCGGCACTCGACTGGTGCAGTTAATAATGCAGAAAGCAGTTGTTTGATGAATCATCGCTCCACTTAATAAAAGGATATCACTTTAATTTTGTCCGAGAAGCTTATTTGTGGTCTCAAGTCACCAGATGAAATCAAACCACAGGTCTAAGTGCCCAATACCTTAATCAAAGCTCGATTTACATTTATATTGTTACCTTGAGTTTAATCCTGAACACTTAATTGTTTTCCAGTGAAACATAACAAATCCATTTCAGCTGAAAACACAATTTACGTATAATGATAACATAACCCAAACCTTCACAATTAATTGCTTAGCCATACATTTTATCTTAACCCTAGATGAAATACAATCCAAACTTAACTTTAAAACCAAGTCTTGACACTGAAAGAAAGGTTGTGAAGTTCACGGTTTACCGATCCCTTTAACGCTAGGGGTCATCGGGGCACAACTTTCTGTGGTGTGTCTTGGACAGGTACAGCTTAGCTGCCCCCATCCCTCTTCAGGCCATTTTTTGGGTAGGGTTTTGCTCCTCCACATGAAACAGATTCAATGGTTACCAGCAGCAGTCGGATCCCCCTGATCTGACTCAGATACATGTTTGCGGTGTTTTTTCTACAATCTAATTGTTTACTTTGGCATTAGCTCAGGAGGTAGGTGGAGCACGGTCATAGCACGTTTGTTCTGCACCTGTATCGCGGTGTTATCACGTGCATTAGCGTGTGCAACGCGTGTAAGCACGGTCAAACGCGATGCAGCTGCGGTTACCCGCGATAAGGACGCGGAACAGTCGCCGGCGTCTGTTTCGCGGGCATACCACGGGTAAACAGCGGGTTTAGCCAATTTTGCACATTTTCTATCGCGTCTGCTTCACGGGCGGAAATTTCTGGCCGTGATTCAGCCTCGATACGCTCGTGAAAGGCTGTGTGACCGGGCCTTTAGCCATGCAACAAACCAAACGGTGTGCACCACCATCAGAGGGCTGATTGGACCATACGAAGAACTGTAGTCAACGTTGCGCAGACTGAAACTTCAGTGTATGGTCACGTCATAAGATCATCAGGACTGGCCAAGATAGTTCACCAGGGCACAGTCCAAGGGGGTAGGAGGAGAGGAAGACCGACTTTGCCACAACCCCAAAACAGTCAAGGAACCGTCGACAGTGGAGAAAGCTGTCTAGAGTTGCAGTTAAGGGATCAGTCAACTATTAAACATGTTGGCATGCTCAGAAAACTACTTTATCAAAGACATACCAAAATTTGCTTGATTGAGACCAATCATTGAAAGGAAATTAACCCAGAAATAACCAAAGATTTTCTTTAAAAAATAAGGTCAGGTCTGCAGGGGACCCTTGATATATGTAAGAAGATACATACAACCCATTTTTTATATGGCTCTTGAGAAAAAAAAAATCTTTATCACTTTGATTCAACAAAGTGTGCAATCTGTGTGTTTCATAACACTTTTTTTGGTTGCACTACACAATACAATGACAAATATTACTATATTATTAAAGGGTGACCAAATATCACATAATGCCCCTTTAATTGTTTTTTTTATTTGCTGTGATAAAAGGATTCTATGTTGGGAATATTCTTTAAAGTTATGTAAAAAAAATATTGAAAGGAACACATTTTAATATACAACATTTCAGATGATTTAACAGCTTGAACTGTCGCAGACATGTAATGTAAAAAATAATGAGGACCATTTTCTCTATTCTGCTAAGTGTAATGTTTGCATAGAAAAATCCTGGTCAACAAAGATAAAACTGTACCAACACAAATGAGAAAATTGAGTTGAGGAAAAGTCCTTGTAAATTGACATTTCCATGTATTACGGATGCAGAAAGAATAGTTCAGCCTTGTACTTTTTGTATTATGATCGGACACGATCTCTTTCTAAAGTTTAGTTTCCTCTGAAACAAGTCCAAAATCGGCCACAACAGAAAAGAGCATTTCCTTTAGTTGAATTCTTTTCAGCATTGACACTGACAAGCATTATTTTCTCCTTCGGTTCTTTTGTGATAACAAAAACCACATGTAGGTATAAGACCCACACATTGAAATATTTCTGCACAGCAACAAAGCATTTCAGTATTTGAGGTTTGACTCATCTCCCTCGCCAATACGCTTCACTTCCTTTGCTGCCCTAATAAGTTAAATAGAATGCGAGGCAAAGGAGGAGGCCAAAAACAAAAGAATTGTTCAAAAATTTAAGACTGTATGGGTGAATTATTAACAAAGTAAATTAAAAAAAACACTATATTCATAAGAAATCATGCAAACTACAACAAAAAAAAATGTTTAAAGTAAACACTTGTGACTGTTAAAGACTCTCCCTGTATCTAGACACTTGAAACACCGTGGTACACGCTCTGTACCTTCACAGTCCCCAGAACTCATCTTTTTCACTTAATTGAATAGTTCCTAACTGAACACATCATCCATTTTTGTGAATAAACATACCAATAATGCTAGAAAAATAAGGTGAGGGTGATGGCTTACATGTTAATTAGTAAGTATCCTGTCCAAGCATCTGTCTTGGCTTCTATCCTTTCCGACGGTTTCTGGGAAAAGCGCTAGAAAAAGATACTCAACACTTAACACATGTAAGCCATTTGCTTTATCGTTCACTCGTGGTCTGGTACTATCTGAATTAGTTTTACTTGACGCATGGAAGCATCCAAACAAGGACCCATTTTAAGGTATGGGGATCCTTTTAGCTGAACAGCCAACAATTTTCTGCACCTCTTTAAAGGGTTTTTTACTCTCCAATCAAATTTTTAATCAAACAACGCCGTTCTTCAGAGGAGTGTCTTGAACGACCCATTTTCCTCAAATGCATGGTCAACCTGTGCTTCCTTCATCATCCTTGAATAGGCGCCACCCGATTCACACCTGTTTAACACCTGTTTTTGTCGTTCTTCTTCCCTAAAATTGATGAATTAAGAGATTGGTTGCCGCACTATTGTTTAACACATCCATTTGAAGTATTTGCCCAATTTCAATGCCTTAAGAGTGTGCCTATTATGAATGCTTCTTGTTTGTTGTCTGAGAATCTACTGCTAACCTACTGGTAACTTGTCTGGAATATACATATAAATAATACTGTATGCTTAAGAGCAGGGATATTCTAGTTAGTCACATTGCACTGCTATTATCTTGAACACGACTGCATATAAAAGTTTTAGTCTTTACTAAATGACCATTAGATTAACTTATATTTCTGTTAGCCTGGCAACTAGAAGGCGGACCATTCCAAATAATGATATTATCAATAGTAATCAAGTACTTGGATCCAATTGATCCTGTTGTCCTGGGATTAAATATTTGCTCTTGCACCAATGTTTGCAAAGTGCTACTTCTCTGCTTAGATTAGTGCACCCAAAACCCCCCCCCTATCCCTCTACAGGCCAACATATGTTTCCATAAAAATAATCATTTTAGTGACAAAATTGTTGTTAAAGTGCTATGTATTGTGATTAAAAAACACAACATCTTAAAAATAGATTCAGATTAACCAAGCGCACATAATCAAATTTAGTCATTTAATGCACATGGACATAAATGCAAACTGAGATGTCAGGCTGAGATGTCACTGTCAATCATCATCTTGCTCTTCTGGGTTTTACTGTGATAAATCCCTCCACACCACCACCACACGCATGTGTGCAGGCATATCGACCTGTTCCATGCTCCATGTGGCTCAACCATCCAAAAACACTTAAAATGCAGCTCAAACCTTCCATGCAGGGCAAACCAAAGACTACCTCTCGCTTGTCTACTTTCTCTTCATTTATTTTTGACAGAGCTTAATGGAAATCATAAGACAAAGGAGGAATTGGTTGGTAAATGAGGCATGTAAGAGTGGAGGAGCGGGGAGCACAGAAATTAACTATTAGCCCCCGCTTGTGATCAACAAGCGTGGACTTGTGGAGCTGTTCGTGTCTATTGCAATTAAAAGTGATAAAATTCCCAACCATTTCATGTAAGAATTCAACCACCCAATTTCGTCAGGGAAAAGAGAACCCGTTTATGTTTGTGTACCGTATTTTCACGAGTGTAAGGTGTACATAAAAATCTCAGAATTTCTTCAAATTCTGTGGCGAGCCCTATGCAGCAGTGCACCTTGTGTGTGACGTAAAGGAATAAAAGTAACTGAGGACACGATACGGCTGCAAGGGTGTAGTGTGGGAAACCCCGCTAAAGTGTGAGGTGTGGGAGTATATATAAGGCTAGAACACAACAGAGCTCAATGCTCAATTACGATGTTTGGCTGGAATTTGATGTTTTTGTGAGATTTCCAACTAAATGCGACTTGTATGCGATCTCCTGTAACTTCCATGCATCTCCTGTGCAAACGCCACCAATGTCACCAAGAGGACTCGTGACATCACGCACAATGTGTCTATTGTTTGTGGAAGTTCTCATGGATATTGACGTCGTAGCATATCTATCAATTTGAAAGTTAGGCTAAACATGTCACAAGCCAGAAACGTAGACAGGACCCAGTAGCGTTCGTCTACTCAGTTTTATTGATAAAGAGGGAGAGCAGTGCTTGCTTCCACGATCCGATGATCGACGGACACTGGTAGCAGGTGGCTGGAACGCGGAAGTGGCACTTCCGTGTCGAGCGAGGATAGTCGTAGGCAGCAGGGATACTGGTCACTAGCCGGGACGGGAGAGCAAGGACAGTATCGAGTTCAGAAAAGAAGTCGGCAACAGGTATCAGGCAGGAAACAGGGCAAAACAGGTCGGTGGTTGGAATAGCAGATCAAGGCATAAACAGCTCCAGAAACAGGTCGGCAACAGGTATCAGGCAGGAGAAAACAGGGCAGGAAAATGCCGGAAGGTATGAGCTTGCCTAGCTGGGAGCATGGGTTCGCAAACGGTCTGACGGCTTCCTCTCGGAAGCCGGGGGTTTAAAGAGAATCTCTGAACCAATCAGCGCTCAGGGCTGTTGGCGCTACTTGGGCTGTCACAGGTGCCCTGAATCAGCAAACATGACAGAACAGACTTGTCACCCCAAATATTATTTACTCCAAAAGCTCATTTTCCCTCCATTGATCCATTCATCTGCCATGGTGTGTTGATTTTTACAAGGAAACCGAGCAGCCACAAGATAATTAAAGATTGATGAATAGATAGTTCGCAATTGGAGGAAGCTGAAAAGCAAACTGCAACAAGTGTGTTTTTTTTTTTCTAATCAATACTTAAACCACAACCAACTCCGTTTTGCTTCCGCTGTATTTTTAAATATGTACACTTGTATGCTATGTTGTTGTCTGGCAGCTGCAGCACAGGGCACCCGTGCCCTATGGTTTGGTGTGCCCTGTATATGTGTTAAATAGAGGAATAGAACTGGCACCTTTTAACACGGTGCGCCCTATGTCCGTAAAAATACGGTATGTGGTTTGCATTGCTCAACAAATGGATCACAGTCTCCACAACGCGCCTATTAAATGTGCTATTTGGAATATGAAACTTTGCTACTCTCTGTCACCATCTCTTGGCTCGCGGTCATGATCAAAGACTCAGTCAGCTCATTCTGAGAACAGTCAATCCAGTCCATATCTTAGAGGTGCTCAAATAAACTATTATTTATGAATCTTCTGGGTAATTTGGGTTGGTGTTCGGACTGTATTTGAAACAGGCCTTTTCTTACTTTAACCATTTTCAAGCTAAACTAATATAAAAAAAATTGCATGAATAAAGTTACTCTCCTCTCCTTTTCCTGCTTAATTTCCGGAACAGCGAAGCTACAAGTCAGATAAAAGCAAATAGGCGTGGTGGAAAAAATTATACAAAGAATCTTTAAACACAGTTGGGCATTGTTAACAAATACTCAATTGAGAAAGTATTCAGCTTTAAACTTGTTCAGGTCATCTTAAATTGATGCACTTAACCATTAGGGTTTGAATGCATAGCCATGGTAATCACCCAAAAATGTATGGTCATCAGAAAAGTTGCGGTCATTGAAATTTGAAATGATCAAGTTAAAGATCTGAAAAAGTCCAAAGCACAATAATTGAGCAACAACTAAATTCGTGAAATAGAGCGACTCCCGGAAGTGCCAAAAGTCCACAGGAAGGGTTCCAAATAAAGTTGTGTGGGGTACTAAAATATTTTGTTTTTGAAAATGAGTTCTTGACCAGATGCCAACCAAAACTGCACTTGATTTGAAACATTAATTTATCAATTGTTTGGTGAAAACAGGAACACAAAAAACTGTCAGGACCAGAACGGAAAAAGGACCCACTTGCGTTACGTTTCTCTCAGTTTTATTGGGAAGAAAGGAAAGGATTGCACCAACGGTGGTCGCGGGAAGCAGGTCGCTCTGAATGTGGAAGTGGCCCTTCCGTGGCGAGCGATGGCGGTGTCGGGAACGGAAAAAACGGGTCAGTAGCCGGGACAGGGGAGCAAAAACGTGGTGGGGATCAGCAACGAGTCAAAAGCCAGGAGAGGCGAGTAGACGTGGTCAAGATCAAAAAACAGTCAAAGCCGGGGAACAGACGGGAGCAAAAACAGGAGTGAGTCAGGGACAAAAAAGCTTGCCTAGGGTAAACTGAGTTTCACAGAAGGACTGACAACAGGTTACAGATAGATGTGGGTTAAAATAGTGACAGGGAGCCAATCAGAGTCCAAGGAAGTTGGCGCCAAAGGAGCGGGCATAGGTGCATCACAAAATGACAAAAACAATAGTGATAATATTTGTATTATCCTTTTCATTGTAATCATCACGTTATAAACAAGCAGTGTTTTTTATTTTATTGTTTTAGTGATTAGATCAGGGGTAGCCAACCTTTTAGCTGAGAGATACTTTTTTGTTACAATTTAGCGCAAAAGGATCACCAGTTTGATATCTAATTCTCAAATAACATGTTGTTACTGTGTTGTTACTATCTTATTCATATTTTATTACCAGGTTGGAATAATTAAATGCTAGAATGGGCTTGGTGGTTGACTGAACATCATGCTAGAAATCAAATTTGCAATAATATCACAAAAAAAGTGATATATTGATATATCTCAGAACCAGCCCCTGGGCTCCTCAGGTGGTCCTAGAGGATTCGGTATGGGCGACCTTTGAGACCCCTGGATTGAATGGTTGATTTGAAGTACGTCATAGTAGTTCTGAAAATAGATGATGGGTTGCTGTCTTGATTTGAATTTTTTTGAACTTTGTGTATTCACTTGACACGCTCACTAAAAGCTAAAAAAAAACCTCTTAATGTTTTACCAATTTGAAGCCTCATTTTAAACTTGGGAATTGTCTTGCTTGTTCAGATTTGGCAGGCTTATTAAAGACTATTCAGGGTTGTGAGCCATTTTTTTAACTTCAGTTTGAGGAAAACGGTCTGCAGTTAAATAACATGTACCTGACATAACAGAAGGCTTGCAACACTGTACAGCTACTGTGTGTAATGCTACGTTCAGTCAAAAACAGAACACTTGTATGAAAACGTGTATTTCTCATGTATTGTTGGGTCTTCACATTTAATATTCCCTCATCCAATAGAAGCCCAAAAGGGACACTTAAACTCCTGTTCTATTATATTACATTACCAAACAGGAACAGAGACGGACAGGCAAAACCAAGAATCAGGGAGGTCCAAGGCAAAACTACAATATCAATTACTCCCTCTTCCCCTCAATTTCACCCCTTACGCTAGATTGTCCCTAGCTGTCAAGGGGGGGAATGAACCAATCACATGTTTTCATTATGCGTTGTGACATGGAAAGACGAGGAATAACTAACTGAAGTGAAGAGCATTACTTGTCTTGCAGCATAATTATTTGTTTTTGCAAGTAAAAGCCTACAGTTTATTGTTGCAACCAGTTCCAATGTTACTGTTTCGAAGTGACAGATATTAAAACAAGGATAGACTTGGTAAGCAGAAGGTGTATTTCTAATTCCTAAAGAGCAATGTTTCCCTTTACCTCACCAAAAGTGGGTAGGTGAAAGAGGAAGTAACAGGATCTGACCGCAGTTAAGGAAATAGCCTTAAGGATGTAAATAGCAGGAAAACCAAGTGGGACTTTGGAAATCAGGAAATTGATTTTAGGAAAATGATTAAAAAGGAGGTAGCAAATATTTGTGTTTGTCTGAAAATCATCTCATATGATCAAGTCAAGCTCAAAAACCTTTAACTCCAAAGCCAGTACAACTTTATCTTAAACCATACTAATTAAAATATCGCGGTGATGAAGCAATTATTGATAATGAAACAAAATGTAATGAAGGTTGTTTTTGTTATTATATCAAATCTGATCGTTATTATATTTAATTGGATCCTGGGATGATGCTGCGTCCATTAAATTAAGTGTGTCTGCTTACTCTTGCGTGTTGTGAATCTTTAGCTATAGGTGAGCACATTATCCTCCGTCCATCCTCAAAATGGATGCCTTGGGGCTAGTTGAAAGAATAACCCAAACATACAGAATGTTCTTGTTTTGTATGTACGCATCATTGGAATTGTATGAGAGGCTCTTTGATGAGTAAATTATGCTTGATCTCACATTTGACATCATGGTCTTACACATGCAACACTACACTCTCAAACAGACAGTCATACCCATGCACAAACACTTCTATAGTATCTCATACACACTACTATATTTTCTCACACATACTACACTACTTTCATACACACACTTGGCTGTTTGAGAGGGAAATAATACTTGTTTTCACATTCATAAAACATCATCCTCTCACACATGCCCAACTACACTCCCATACAAACACAGCCACACACATGCAAAAACAATATCAAAGTCTCTCATGCACACTACTATAATCTCTACACAAAGTACTTTACACTCTCACGCATACTATCTTACTCTCATACACATTTGGTCAGTAGAGATGCAAATCATAAGTGCTCTCACATACACATGAATGAATGAATGAATGAATGAATGAATGAATTAATGAAAACTTTATTTCGAACATAAAAATAAAAACAGGACAAAAACAATGAGTCAACAACGAAATAATGTCACACAACATGTTCGAAAAGACATGCACATGTACATATACATACACATACACATTCCACGATACAGAACTGTATTTAATTCCAATTTTTTTTTTTGTGGAAGTACAATGTTGGCAACAATATTGGCTTGATATAATTGGAAATTATTTGAATGCAACACAATTCTTTTTTTGTTTTTCCCTGTTTTTTCTACTTTTTTTAAATAATTCCTTTTTTTTTTAAATATTTTATTTTTTCCTGTTTTTTCTTGCTTTTTTGTTCTCTATTTACTTGTTTCTGTCACGGTCGCCTTGGTGACCAGTCTGCCCCGCCCCCTGGGCAACAGCTGAAAGCAGTTCCACTAATGGTGGGTCTGTACTTAAGGCTGCATGGTGGGCTCTGCGGTTGCGGGTTCATTACTACTCATAATTCACAATCCCGGTCTGTTATGCCTTGTCCTGTTTTAGTCTGTTATGCCTTGTCCTGTTGAGTTCGTGCCGGAGGAACTCTGTATTGTTCTGTTTTGCCTCGGAGTATTGGGCGACTTTTATTTTATTAAATAAAACCTATGGATCGTCAACGCATTTGAGTTCTCCCTTCATGCCTCCTGCCTCCGTTCTGGTCCGGTCACCTTCCACGCCACCACGTCTCGTGACAGAATGAACCCGCCAACAATTGAACTCAGCGAACGATCCCAGCGCGACTTTGGGAGAGCTGGAGTGCGCAGTTTGGCAGGCGCCTACTGAGTTGGCCTTCCCTGCCCGTTCGAACCACGGCCCCGCCCGTCGTGGCCCTTGCTGTGCCTCGAATGGGGTCCCAGGAAGAATTGACGCCTGCCTGCCCGACTCCCGTGCCGATTGCCTGCTATTCCCTCTCCCCTGCGTGCAAGTCCGACTCCGACTCCGCTGCCCGTCGGGCCAACTCCGACTCCGCTGCCCGTCGGGCCGACTCCGACTCCCAAGCCTGCCTGTTCGACTCCCAAGCCTGCCTGTTCGACTCCCAAGCCTGCCTGTTCGACTCCCAAGCCTGCCTGTTCGACTCCCAAGCCTGCCTGTTCGACTCCCAAGCCTGCCTGTTCGACTCCCATGCCTGCCTGTTCGACTCCCATGCCTGCCTGTTCGACTCCCAAGCCTGCCTGTTCGACTCCCATGCCTGCCTGTTCGACTCCCATGCCTGCCTGTTCGACTCCCATGCCTGCCTGTTCGACTCCCATGCCTGCCTGTTCGACTCCCATGCCTGCCTGTTCGACTCCCATGCCTGCCTGTTCGACTCCCATGCCTGCCCGTTCGACTCCCATGCCTGCCTTGAGTCTCCCTGTACTGATTTTGTTCAGTCTTTCCTGTCCTGTCTTGTCTCTTCTGAATCTGATCCCCCCTGAGTCTGACTCTTCTGAATCTGATCCCCCCTGAGTCTGACTCTTCTGAATCTGATCCCCCCTGAGTCCGACTCTTCTGCACCTGAACCCCCTGAGTGCGACTCTTCTGTAGAGGCCTGTCCTGTTTACCTGTTCTGATTCTGCCCTGATTTTGCCTGTCTGTTATCCCCTGTCCAGCTTGCCCGCCGGACCCCCCCCTGCCGAGCGCCGATTCCGATCCGCCCGACGCAGATGGCGCCTGACTCTCCCCGTTCCTGCGTGTTCGGAGGAGGGAGCGGGGTTGCCCCAATCGTGAGCGTCGAACCATTCCGGGGCGTGAGGTTGTAATTTTTTCTTTTTTGGGACCTCGGGAGCTGTCCCTTAAGAGGGGGGCTCTGTCACGGTCGCCTTGGTGACCAGTCTGCCCCGCCCCCTGGGCAACAGCTGAAAGCAGTTCCACTAATGGTGGGTCTGTACTTAAGGCTGCATGGTGGGCTCTGCGGTTGCGGGTTCATTACTACTCATAATTCACAATCCCGGTCTGTTATGCCTTGTCCTGTTTTAGTCTGTTATGCCTTGTCCTGTTGAGTTCGTGCCGGAGGAACTCTGTATTGTTCTATTTTGCCTCGGAGTATTGGGCGACTTTTATTTTATTAAATAAAACCTATGGATCGTCAACGCATTTGAGTTCTCCCTTCATGCCTCCTGCCTCCGTTCTGGTCCGGTCACCTTCCACGCCACCACGTCTCGTGACAGTTTCCTTTATTTGTGTCTTTCTTTTCTTTTGGCTTTTTTTCTGATTTTGTTCCTGCTCTTTTTTCACTTTTTCTCTCCTTTTGTTTCTTCTTTTCTCAGCTTTTCACTACTTTTTCATTTTTTTCTTTTTTGCTCTATTTCCCCCTTCCTACATAATTTTAGATAATATTTGGTCGTGTAGGGATTAAAGAAGCAGAAATAACCTGAAGAGCCGTTTGGGACCCGAAAGAGCCGGTTCTTTTTAAGTGATTCAAGCCGAAGAAGCCTTTTCTCGAAAAATTCTACTGACTTTACTCAACTTCGTTCTACTTCGACTTTGACTTCAAAATACCACATTTAGAACACAGCGTCAGGGGAACCCGTGTATTTTTACCTTCATGCACCGTAACTTTTACTTAATTCGCTTCTTTTTGTGAGCTGGCTAGATTTTCTTGTGCGCGGAAAAGCTCTGGGCGGTATGCAATTGTGCAATTAGGGGGAACATTGCTCCCACTCATACACTACTATAGAATCTCATCCCAAATATGATACTCTCACATAAACTACTATTTTTTTCTCAACACTATTAAACTGCTAATGTTTTTCACATCTAATGTAATAATCGCTTAACCTCTGAGTGTTGCTTTCCTTTGGGTAATTTTGTAACCATGGCGCTGCACACTGAGTGTATATGTAGTACAGCTCGAGGTCAAAAAACCTTTTTCCCAGTATCGTAATATGTGTAAGAGATTATAGTAGTATACAGTATATAAGAGATTAAAGTACTGTATGTGAGACTAGATAGTGTGTATATGCGAGATCAGTATCATGCGTGTGAGAATATAGTATTGAGTATGAGAGTATAGTGTCATGTGTGAGTGATTATAGTAATGTGTGCATGAGAGGATTGTAGTATGTCTGAGAGGGTATAAACAGTGTTTGGTCGTGCGTGTGATTGTGTCCGTACAAGAGTATAGTTCTGCATTTGGGACAGCATGATGTATATGCTAAAGGAAGTCTGATATATTTCTCAAACGGCCTCCAACAGAATCGGTCTGCCAAAAATTGCAATGAAAAACAGTAAAAGAGCATAAGCCCAAGTAGAGAAATGGCCGATTGCTGATTCAATGCACCTGTGCACCCAGGTGCATAGCGTGGCTAATGGCGTAGCAATGGCTGACTGGCACACTGTAGCAGTGTTGAGAAGGGCAAAAACACATGAGAGCATACACAGATCAACAATTGGGCCTGGCTGTTCATTAACAAATGGGTCTTTATTTAAGAGCTTTTGTGTTTTGAAGCAAACTGAATAACTTAATTTAATTTGTACTGTATTTTCCGCACAACATACAAAAATATTGTACGATTGTCTGCAAATAAGCACTGCTCAAAAAACCTGTAAATAGATTAGAAATACTATATTTATTTACCAGTATATTGGTCTTTATTATCTACACAATTAGGTAAATAGTGTCGTTTAGGTACATCATTTTTTTCAACAAAGTTCAGTTTTAGGGGGCCGCGTATATGCATTGCAAGCATATACAGTATGTGAGTATGTACGGTACTTGAATTAGTTTTGCTGCTCCCTTTGTTTTTGAAAATGGAAAATTATGTGAATCAATCATACAATAATTGCTTTGAACTATCTTTTTCTATACATTTGAGGGATTAGAGTTTTTTCTTGATATAGATTGCGGCTGGTAATTAAGGTAATATGGTGGATTTTGTAAATCAGATCAGTTGAGAACCAGTGCCTGAACCATTAGGGATAAGGAGTACATAAGACAATACATTAGGTTTTATCTCATCATCACACTCATTCTAGTCAAGGTACAATTTTTGAGAATGAAGAAAACAGAAAGTCTTAAACGCAAATGAGCACCACAGGGAAACAACTCTTTAGTTTTTCTGATAATCAGACTTTGAAGGACATCAGATAAATACATTTAAGTTCAATGCTTCAATTGTGTTCATAGTTTACATTGTTAATAAATAATTGTAGTCATGGCCGCACGTATTTACTGAGGAAAAGTAAAACAACAGATTTTTAATTACTTTCTGTTTTATCCATTCCCTAACATTTCCCTAACATTCGCATCTTGCACCGTGGCTAAAAATATTGTGATAATAAGGTAAGAGCTGATTTTCATACCCAGTGGTCTGGTGGGTAGGGGACAGCGCTCTCACCTCCCCTACCAGGGTTCGATTTGACTTATCAGGAATTGCATACATATGGCAATTACCAGTTCACATTTGCAATTTTCACTGGTCCACAAGGGACAGCAAATTATAGGATGCATGTTCAAAGTTCTGGTCAATTGGTAGTTTTTAGATGTGTCTTGTACAAGTTGTGCACACAATTTGTCTTTATTTGACAAATTCAAGCTCTTTTTATGGACTTTCAAAGGCAATTATTTAAGTTCTCAAGTACCAATAAATTAGTCATATTTTTTGCAGAGCCAGAAATATCTCTGCAATTTACATATGCAATTTCTAATCTTGTGTTTGCATTTATCTTGAGTAAATAGCAAATATATTTGTGGATCTGAACAATACGTGTGTAAATATTTTGGAGACAAATCTCTCTCCATATAGGTGTAAAATGAATCCAAGATGTTGCTTGTACTTTCATTGCAGGAAGTTCTTCCAATTTCAATTTACCACTAAGAAATGCCATTTTTTTTCATGCCCCTTACAAAATGTCCATACTTGATACATAATGCTTGAACTAAAACACTTTCCATAGTGCCCGGTTATGGTGTAGCATGCACCTGTCCTCTTGGGCGCAACCTGTAGGGGGCGATGACGCCTAATGTGACAAGATCATACAAACTAACACCAACTTCCGTTGATCAGAAAGGAAGATGAAATGTAAATGCAAATCAAAGCCACCAGAGACGACCTGCACATGTTTTAAAGGTACAGTGTGTAATATTTGACAAATTGATGGTACATTGTTGCTTAATGCAAACTGAAAAATATTAGAATTCAAGATTTGTTTAAGGATTTCAAGCACCCATACAAACACTGCTTGCTTAGAGTGCAGATAATACTGTAATTTACTGGTAATAGCATAATCCAGGCAAAAATTGGAAAGGTCGCTTGGGAGCTGAAATAACAACCTCTTTTGAAAAGTGAGCCAAAAAGGTGAGAGAAATAAATGAAATAAGAAATCCCTCGATATCGATGTTCATGATCATGATGAAGCTTTCACCAACGTTGGACATAAACAAATGGCTAATCAGAAAGAATTATGGGTGTGTGTCTATTGCTTTGTTTGCAGGTGTATCTCTAAAGTGCCTGTGAGTCTCATTTTAAAGTGCATTCCGTTTCATGCCGATGTGCAGTCTCGCGTTCCGTGTTGCTGAATGCTCATGATTGCAGCTTTATGAGCGACAAGAGGGATTCAGGGAGGCAGGAAGGTGTTCCAGCGAACAAACTCATCAACATCAGCCATGACAATTGTGTCATAAGTCAGGCCAAGGTCCCCTAGCCGGATGCTTAAAATACAGGTGAGATATCTGAGGGACATAAAACAATGCAAATATGATGCATATATATATATAAATACATACAGTGGCTTGCAAAACTTTTTAGCCCCCTGGAACTTTGTGAACTTTTGCCACATCTCAGACTTCAAACATAAAAATATAAAACTGTAATTTCTTGAGAAGCATCAGCAATAAGTGCAACACAATCATGAAGTGGAACACACTTTATTGGATATTTTAAACTTTTTTAACAAATAAAAAACGAAAATGTGGGTGTGCAAAATTATTCAGTCCCATTGAGGTAATACTTTGTAGCGCCACCTTTTGCTGCGATTACAGCTGCAAGTTTCCTGGGGTATGTCTTTATCAGTATTGTACATCGGGAAACGGATATGTTTGCCCATTCCTCCTTGCAAAACAGCTCAAGCTCAGTGAGGTTGGATGGAAAGTGTTTGTGAACAGCAGTTTTCAGTTCTTCAGTTATCCAATATAGTGTGTTCCACTTCCTGATTGTGTCACACTTATTGTTGATGCTTCACAAGAAATTACAGTTTTATATCTTGATGTTTGAAATCTGAAATGTGGTAAAAGGTCACAAAGTTCAAGGGGGCCAAATAGTTTCGCAAGCCACTGTATATATTTGATTGGGTGAGCAGGAGAGGTGGGAGGATCTCTGCACACAGCATTCTCGTCTCTTTCTCACTTCCCAAAATATGTGCCATAGCTGAAAACGACAATATCATTTGCACTATTTGTGACATTCTTACAAAAGTAATATGCTAGCACCTTGTTTTGAAACCATTTTTTAGGACAGAAATAAGCCTTAACACTCTTAAGTAACTGACTCTTAAGTGGTATCTTTCAATTGATATGGCACATAGTCTCCTGCATTATTGCCATTTCATAGATTTGATCATATCGTCGAATGACACACAGTAAAATAAAATGTGCTGAAGAATTAGCTTTTGTCCGGGGAGCGGGTTTGGTGGTTTGGTTGAATTTTGTCTTAAAATATGTGGTGTGGCTCTTTAGAAAATGTTTTGACCTTGTTTTGCTTTTATGGCTCTTTGGGCCAAAAAGGTTCTGACCCCTGCTTTAGAACCTTATGACCTGACTAAATAAAATCAGCCCAGTGAAAAGTGGTTTTAGATTTTGTTTTAATATCAGACTGCATTGGTACAAATCTTTGTATACATTTTGAATTGCACTGGTGCAGCTCTCTATCTTTTATTTTGTTGGTTTCTTTCCTTATTGTTGTGGTTGTGTACTGTATCGTATTGTTTTTTATGATTGTGGTTATGGACTTGCGTCTGAAATAGCAGATTGATTGATAACATAGTAAAGATTTATTTGCATTGTTAAGCTTGGGAGGTCCAACTTAGTCTGTAGAAGAAGGTGGATATATGTTGTCTATTGATTGTTGATTTATGAAACAAGTTATGATTGAAAAAACTTCTTTGTACAATAGGATTTTGGGCATTTTAAGGAGTGAATGTAAGTTTGTTAACTGACATTATTACTCCATGCGGGGTTTCAAATTTCCTGCAATTGTTCAGGGAAACAAAGAACAGTTGCTTTGAGTATTTAAACTGAAAATTAATTTGATCTTTGTATAATTAATCCCCGCCTATTTATTGAAGCAGAGCAGTGAATGGCTGTAATCTTAGCCACAAAACAGTGATATCATTTTAAGAAAGTGGCATAGTGGATTAAAAATGTGTGGATATCTCTTTTTTTAGCAGGTCATTCTATAAAAAACAACCTAAGTTGAATTGTATAATACACAAGCTATTATAAACGTTGTGGCATGCAGTCAATGTTGTTTTGAACTGTTGGTCTGCAGAAAATCACAAAAGTTATGACCAAAGTATTACAAAGCATTAAGATTCTTGAACTCTGTTGTACAATATGAAATAAAAAAGATGTCATTTTATTGCTTAAGATTTAAAAATGACTCAGCGAGTTCACAGCTTTGTACAAGCGCTTAATTAATGCATCCCAATTTCCCCCCCTTGGTCCTAAAATGTCAAGACATATACAGTATGAGCTGCATATAATTCAAACCTCTGGCTTTTTCTATCTTAAATGCAATCCAAGTCTTCCGTCGGCTGGCGGTTGATGTCATGTCATATGACCAAAGTGATTACTCGCAATTAATTTCATGACATAAACGTCGCATCATTAAAATGCTTGACGGATTTATTGTAACACTTGGGTAGAGGGAGCAAGTTGTTAGCATCACATTAGGGGTGTTATGGTTGCATCTCAAATTTATCTGCATATGGGATTTGACACTTTGCTGATCACTGAATATTTCAACCGTGGTTTTGACTGGAATAGCATGATGAAATTGTAACGAATTATAAGTGGCTAAATTTCAAATGCGATAAATGAACAGGGGTGGGCGGTTCGATCCAGATATACCCTTTTATTAATACTAAGCAAGGACTTGAATCATATAGATATCGATTCATTACCTCTCAACACATTTCCTCAAAGCCCAGCTTTTATATGTAAAAGGCACAGTCCTCTCTCTTACACAGAGCCCTTGGCCACTCTCTTTTTGCTTATTTTTGTGACTGACAGGCGCACTTTTACCACCTCTCCGGACCTGGCCTGCTCCTGCAGCTTGCCTGCCAGGCAGAAGAGAGGGCCAAATCTATATCAGAAAATACATATGACAGAGACAGGACAATGCCCGGTGTCATTGAATGGTCCGTCACTACTGTAAAATTTACCCAAACACATGAAAAAGTTCGCCCTACATAAAACAACAAAAATTTAAACATTTTTCTGTTCTGAGCAGCCCTTCTTCACAGAGACTTCTTGTGATTAAGGGCTATACAAATAAATATGACTTGACTTGTTCCTCAACAAAAACCTGTAAATTTATTGTCACGATGGCAACAAAGCCAAAAAGGCTTCTTTGTTGCATTGCTATTTTTTTTGGTTTGACTCACTTGATTTTTTTTTGTAACAGAATAATAGTAATATAACTTTGATCATATATATATATATATATATATATATATATATATATATATATATATATATATATATATATATATATATATATATATATATATATATAAAATATCAAAGTTTTTTTGGACTGTATTGTTTAAAGTGTTTGTTCTTTCTGACTTTATTTTCAAAAAAATATGCAACAGAAGGTATAGTTGACATGTTGCCTTGTTATATTTGATGTTACATTGCTGTTTTTAAATTCTACTCACTTGGCTTTTTTTTCTGAAACAGTTGTAATAGAAGTATTTTTATTTATGTTTCGTACTGCTTAAATTAAAGTTGTAGATATTTATCATCAGATGAAACATTTTTGTTGCCTAAAAAATCTTTGCTGCGGTTATGGTAAGCAAAAGAGAACTCAAGGGTAGGGTTCAAACATTCAAAAGTAACGTTATTGAATCGGTATTGATTGATATTACTATGTTTTACCAGGATCGTAAAGATACTACAAGTCCTTGTATAACCCATCCTTATACATTCATTTACACTAAGTATCATAACCAATAAACCAATGCAAACTCATCATGATACCCTAAAGTCTGGTACATTTTCTGTCAATTAAAAAAATTGCACCCTATACTGTGTCATTGCCACATATAAAAGTGTGCGGACATACACATACGCCGTCACTATACTGCGATCAATCAAATCTATCGACAAACAGATATGGTGAGGGCTGACATTTAAACCCCTACCGCTCTCAGCTTTGTGAGAACCCCGAACTAGGATTTGTGTGCGCAAGCCTATGCGAGTGTGTTTATCACCTATCCAGCATGAAAGGAAGTCGGCTCCAAAAGCAGGTTGACTAATCTACAAGATAGACAGAAAAGGCTAAGAGAGTGTTTCAATGATCTGACACCCGGAGATGACGCTCCATTATAGCGCTATCTTTAACACTCAAAGCACAAGTCCTTCTTCCAGACTCTATCAACTTCTCAGCAGCGGCAGCAAGTTAACGCATTACATATAAACGTCCTGGTGAGGTTTCATTCAGAGTGATGGGCACTGAGTCCCATCAATATTACAATGGATGTGCTGCGGGGAGCAAAATAGTTTACAATATATTTTGTCACTGACAAACACACTTAGGAATTCAATGTGCAAGTGTACAAGGAGTAAAGAGACTGAGGCATGTAGAGAAAGTCAGCAAAGTCTTTGTTTAATCACAACAAATTGAGACTGGTGTCAGGATCTGGCAAGACACCTTCCCCCTATGGCGCCAACCGGGTGTGGAGCAAGTTATCCAAAGGCTTTATACTGACTGCTCGGACAGCACACCGTGTCAGGTCATGGCATCTCAGTTTCTAGTTTGATCTTTGTTTCTGGTTCGGATATTGTCATGTGTGATTTTTTTAGGACATGTTAGTCGTTTGGGGACACCTTGTTTGTTTCTTTGTTCCGTGCATTTCCATTTCTGGTTTGGTCTGCTTCCAGTTTGGATGTGGTCAAGTTTGATTATAATAGACATGTTATTTGTTTTGTGACCCCTTGTTTGTTACTTTGTTCCATGTTTTATTATTAAATACTACCTTTATTTTGAGCACCCTTGCCTCTGTTCCTGCTTCCCTTCACTTGGTTCCTCCCACGGAACCTAACAATAGGTCTTTTTTCTGATAACCTTTTTGGGGTTGATTTTGTTCATTTAAAACGGGAAGTTAACTGAATGATTTAATTTAGTCTAAAAATCTCAATTGATATTGTGTTTGTAAAACATAAGCTAAGAAACAATACCCACCTGTTTTTATAAATCTCATAGGGCCAGACCTTTTGCTAATTGCTGTTGCACAGGGATAAGGTACCGACCAATCACAGTTCAATTGTCTTTTGAAGCATTGATTTGACGTTGTCATTTGGAAAACAAACACCCTAAACTTTAGATTATTTTCTCAATTTGCTTTAATGATTTCACTATTTATTTTAACTGGTAATCCAGTAGTGTAGACCTGCAGACACTGTAAATAAAAATGGTAAAAGGTAATGATGCAATATGCCTGAACAAAAAAAGAATACTAAAATAGTTACAATTTGCAAACATTTTCACAAACAAGTTTATTTCAGTTGTTGTTTTATTGTTTTTCTTGCCTTAATATATGTCCACAGCAAAATTCCACCTATTTTAAATCTGAAACAAAGGTAAGTGTGAATTGTTATCTGCCAATTGAAGTGATTCTGCATAAATTCCTTTTATCACCAGGTGGTTAAAAAAAAGTACCACGCTCATGAAACATTGAAACCATTATTAATGTTAATTATAACTGTCAATAATTACACAAAACATCAAATTGACGTTGATGTATGCATCCCACACAAATGCTAAATGATGTGTTCGTGTTCGTGAACTTGAATCAGTATGTCTTGGTAAAGGTCACAATTTGTCGTTAAGGGAGGCGATTTGCTCCCATCACTAAGCAGCGAGCAGATCGAGGCTGAACGATGGGATGTGTTGTCCGTCAAAATGACTTAGTGATGCTTGAGCAGGTTTCAGTCTGCCCTCTACGCTAGTGTCCACAGTGACAGGTAACAAAACTGCTGTGGGAAAGGCGTGCCAAGAGCCTACGTGCGGAAGGAATGATGCAACAACTAGGATTCCATTCCTATTGAAAAGAGATGCATGCACATATCGCATCTAAAGAAGTTAAAAAAAACCATTTATAGCACATGTGCAGCAAATTTCTGAGGTCATGAGATCGAACCTTTGTGTGTGGAGTTTGCATGTTCTCCCCGTGCTTGAGTGGATTTCCTCCCGGCACTCCGGTTTCCTCCCACATTCCAAAAACATGCATGTCAGGTAAATTGGCCGGTCCAAATTGTCCCTAGATGCGAATGAGTGAGTGAGTTGTCCTCCTCTGTGTGCCCTGCAACTGGATGGCAGCCAGTTCAGGGTGTCCCCTGCCCACTGCCCGAAGATAGCTGGGATGGGCTCCAGCACCCCCGCAACCCTACTGAGGACAAGCGGTGCAGATATATATATATATATATATATATATATATATATGTATATATATATATATATATATATATATATATATATGCACCTAAATTACTAATTGTATTGAATTAGTGCTTAAATTATTTGTGCTGTTATCATGAATAGAAACTAACTCAAGGGAGGTGGTTAAATAGTGGTTAAACTATTCAATAATCATGCTACTTCTAAGCAAAAAGTATCGGTAGTGGATCAGTATCGATCAATACGACCATGTTTTTACTTAAAGGGGATCAAGACTAAAATTCCAAGTATCACCCACCCCTCGACTCAATAAGGACCAACTCAGTCGATGCCAGCTCCATTATCACCAAAACTAGTACACTCTAAAATAAATCTATAGGTAACATCCTTGGTTTACTCTATTGTTTACACCAATTTACACACAAATCCAAGCATCAACGATCACACGCTCATGCAAATCCCCAGGATGACGTACAACAATCCAAATTCTCGCACGCTGCGCAGTAGACAATTATCTCCCATTGAAATGGAGGGTGAAGGGCCACACACTGCGCTTGTCACCACAGATAACCCGTGGAAAAACCCGCGTGGGTTTGTAAGCATTGTTGTGCCCTGGTGGAAACGCCCAGATTAACCACAAAACTGCAAGAACACAACAGAAACACATGATTGTTTGTAAGCAAACAAGTACACACCCTTTCAACACTTCACTTGTCTCTTATGATAGCCCTGTGGAGAAAGATGTGGCATAAATACTAATAGAAGAAAGACAGAGCGAAAATAAATGTGAGGGGTTTCATCTGTAACAATGCACGCTCCCCCCAGAGTGAGCTAAGCATGATATAATGATGGTATTAAAAGTCTCGGTGCAGACTGCTAGAAACAAGCCAGAAGAGGAAGAGAAGCATTTTGATGTTGTCTCATGTTGCCAACGACAATAAGAGCTGCTTGTCTGCTCAGAAAGGGAAAATTCTAACTAGTGATACAAAAATTACTGGTCACGAAATTTAGAACATTTTTTGGGTGACAGTTGTCTAACCTGAACAGTACAAATTGTTGGTGAAGAGTATGGTGTGTTTGGAACACATACTTTTGCTACACTATGCATTTGAACTTTTGTCAAAAAAAATGATATCTTTAGAAACATTTCCAGTTTTAAAGAGAGCAAAGCAATCCTATTTCATCATTCTGTGTCAATCCATATCTAATTAATAGACTTTTTCTCAACACATTTATTTTCTCTTTTTCCATTTTATTTACGACGACAGTGTTTCTTAATCTTTTTTCTTAATCTCTTTTACACTGTGCTTGTCATCACAGATTACCCGTAGAAAAACCCGCATGGGTTTGTAAGCGTTGGTGCGCCCTGTTTAAAAGGCCCAGATTAACTACAAAACGTTTAACAAAAGCAAAGGATGTTACGTCATAACCACAAAGTTTGTTTGTCAAAGAAAGATCAAATCTGCAAGTAATGTAACACATATTTTATGATATGATACTTATTATTTCAGAACAACATAGTTTTTTCCCAAGTATCAGTATTGTGATTCACCTGTCAATGTTAAAAAACGTGATGACGCTTTACA
The DNA here is from genome assembly GCF_059441175.1 of Urocampus carinirostris. NCBI lineage: Eukaryota > Metazoa > Chordata > Actinopteri > Syngnathiformes > Syngnathidae > Urocampus > Urocampus carinirostris. The sequence goes on from NC_142349.1 coordinate 27,252,331, forward strand.
ACAAAAACAATCAGTAGGTTTTTCCTGCCAATAGTACCATGGGGGACCAATACTAACTGTTTCATGTGGGGGGAAAAAACCCTACCCCAAAAACAGCCTGGACAGGGATAGGCATCGTCAAGCTTTAATTGCCAAGGACACATCACAGGAAGTGGTGCCCCTTCGACCCAAGTGGTTAAAGGATCATTGAACCGTGAAACCCCCAATTATTTTTTGTTCAACTATTTCCCTACCCAAACAAGGCAATATTTGTAAATACTGTAAAATACTCACAAATTTATGTGATTTTTGTGTTGTTTTCCCCATTTTAACACCGTTACTTAAACGAGCCAAATTATTAGTCCAGTTTGCTCATATTTAGTTTTTGCTCAAATTCAGTGTTGTTTTTCTTTTTTAACAAGAAAAAAACGAAGCTTTAAGTTAGGCATGTCAGACGTACGCCCAGCGGGCTGGATCTGGCCCATTAGATTAATTAATCGGCCCCGTCGTTAATTTCTGAGTATGTCGAGAAATAAGAGAGTCCCTGGATCCTTTCTATAAAAAGTTAGGATTTTTAAATTAATATTGGTTCAGATGTAGAACTGTATTCACACAGTTGTTAAACTAGACCAGTTCACATTCAATGCGGGACGTGAAAATTGTGTTCCCTATTGTATGTGAATAAACGTGTTTGGTTTTTGAAAAGACCCCTTGTCATCCGTGATGATAATATTCTAATCTAGGCTTAACTATAAGAATAGTACTGAAAAACAGAGCTAAACATTTGGAATTGACATTATTTCACTAATGGGGCCCGCCTCCGAACAGAAAGTTTGACTTTGGACCCAGAGCCTAACTGAGGTTGACATCCTTGTTTTAGGTAATAAAATAAAGTTTTTTTCCCCATTTTTACTATATTTTAAATTTTGATTTCTCATAAAATACTAAAAACGATAATATTTTTGGTATGGAAGTGTCAGGTCGAGTAGACACACCTGTGATTGAGTTTTAGCTTTCACCCTATGATTATATATTTTCATGTTGTTATTTACTTATTTGCATGCTTTATTCACTTGACATCTCAAAAAATACATTAGTAATTACACAGTCTCTACATTTTTTAAGTGGTGTTCTGATTTACTGTTGGAGGGGTCTTGCCTTGTGTCTTTATCAAAGCTCCTGAAGAATTCAATTTTAAAGAGACTGGTGAGAAGCTGGAATTTTGATTGTAGGCCATTTTGAAAGGTTACTGGTGAAGCATTAGAGCCTTGTTATGTGCTCATAAGCCCGTATTATTCTGATTTTTTTGTTTATTGTAATAAAACTTTTATGGAACTGTTTCACTGCAAAGTTTGTTTTAGCTGCCGCGTCTCGCAACCTGGATGTTAAACCAACAACTGGTAAGCAATTTGTTTTTACATTGATACTATCTTTCAAGACGTATTTAAGAATAGTGCTCCTTGACCTTGGGATCCTTCAGCAAAGCTGCTTTGTTTGCATGAGGGTTGCAAATTTTGGGGCCAAGGACTATGTTTTTTGTCTAATACTGGATACGTTAGGTCACTAGCACGGATGATTGCACCACCGTTCCTGTTGCTGACACGCACTTGTGGTCATATTCGCTGTGACATGATCGCAGGGCCTTTGGGTGACTGTGCATGAGTCCACAGCATGCTCCGCTCAGAGGCATATGTGACTCATGCTTGCGGGAGGACTTCAGAAAAAAAAACTACAATTTGAATTTCAAATATGATCTGATGATAGTGTTTTGAAAGTATGTTTACAAATTAGAGGTTTATCTGGTGGCGTCGTGGTTAAAGATGCTGGCGAGTGTGGCTCACTTCTGTCATCTTGAAAGCAACTGTAATGTTTATGGCATGAATGCTTCGAACGCCTTGTTGTAGTGACACATCCACTCCCCAAACGATTTGGCATACAACCACCAGAGGCTTTAAACACGTTTTATCTGTTACCTTGAACATGTACTCATGCTCCAAAAGAACAATTAGAAAACAACTAAATTGAAATAGTTCATTGTGTGGAGCCTTGTGTAGGCACCTCTCAATAAAGACAGAGACCTGTCTTATTCAGAGGATATGTAGAGTTGACTGTTTTTGGATGTGTATTTCTCAGACTTATATGCTATGAAATATGCCTGTTTTTATATTTAGGAACATAAAAACCATCATCACACACATACCCATAGTCACGTTTCAAAGATCAGTCTAATTCCATTTTTTTTGTAAATACGTTTCTCAATTTTATTTCATTTCCTTGTCAAGTCGCGCTTATGAATGACTCCATTTCCTGTTGATGTGTCAAGAAAATAAACCACGCCTCCTGACCGATGGGCGTGTACGGCCGGGTATTGGGGGAAGATGGCTGCACGGTCGTGCACGTTCTATTCGCGAGGGAGATTAAAACCTAATGAGTGTTTTCATCTGAGTAATTCTGCCAACAGAGAGTTTATATATTGTATATCTCTCACAGGATACCAACTTTTTTTTAAAGCTGAGAGCTTCAGTACTTCTTTGGTCTTGTTTAGAGTGAAGGATTACCAGTTTAATATTAATTTCTGGTAAACAACCGGTGTAACAAGAACGAGGACAGACCGAGTGTTCAAATCAATATTCAGGTCGCAGGGCAAGAATGGTAAAAACAAGTGAGCAGCTTGAAGTTTTTAATACAATAAAACTAATGCCGAAAACATATATTCTGGGCTTGTGAGTACAGAACAAGGCTAACATGGTTTCACAAATGTACATTCAAAACAGCTGGCAATCATTTACATATAGTGAAGGGGCGGAACAGAGAAGTTATGGAAAAATCCCCTAGGCATCAACTTCACACAAGTCATTTATCCAGACTGAATCCTGTATGTGCTTTGATAAGACTCAAGGACTTTCTCCCAACAGTAAATCAGAACAACGCTCGAAAATGTAGAGACTGTATAACGGCTAGATAAATGGATATATTTTGGGAAAGAGTTTATAAAACAAGAAGTATATAAGTAAATTCGAATATATGAAGCGTATTATTTACAACAAATATTATTAGTAATAAACCCCGTGCTTGCGTGGGTTTCCTCCGGGCACTCCGGTTTCCTCCCACATTCCAAAGACATGCATTTCAGGTGAATTGGCCGGTTCAAATTGTCTCGAGGTGTGACTGAGCGAGTGAGTTGTCTGTCCCCGTGTGCCCTGCGATTGGCTGGCAACCAGTTCAGGGTGTCCCCTGCCCACTGCCCGATGATTGGTGGGATGGGCTCCAGCACCCCGCGACCCTACTGAGGATAAGCGGTGCAGCTAATGAGATGAGATGAGATTATTAGTAGATGTTATGATGTTCTTATTCTATCAAGTCTATACTGACTAGTAATTTTCAGGAACGAGGCGAAAATTGTCTCAGTTAACCACAAAAACGTTTTCCCTGAAAATATTGCTAAAGAAAAAAAATAACTGAGGTTCAATTACACTTCTTTACACTAGATGGCAATAATGCTTTTCAGATGCAAGTGGGCACATGCCATTTCACACCACAGAAAAAAAGACAAGAAATATTTTGTAGAAACAGGTTGAGCATAGCCAACACAGATAGAGTAAGGAATATATGAAATACAGATATTAGTATCTTGAAGCCAAGGTGACTAAAGTAAAGTATTTTGGCCTTCAATAAAATGCAGGTTTTTGAGCATAAAATTGAATATTATTTTTTTTACGTAATCATAGTTTGTTGAAACAGCACGATTCTTGAGTTCAATACAATTAAGAATCTGATTTTTACGAGGGTTCATGGTAATTAAGGATACAATGGTAGACCAATTAAAAACCACTGCCTTAGGGGCTAATTAATGACACTTAGTGTTAAATCTTTTGGTTTTTTGTATTTATTTTTACTGTAAACTTAGTATAAACACGATGTTGGCATTTCATATAAACCAAATTGCAGTTCAACAAGTTTTTATTGTGTTTCTTTATGAGTCATATTTGTGTTTTCTCCTCTCGTTTGGCGTACCCGCCTCCTCCTGCAACGCTACCTTTCTTTTTGTTGCATGCTGTCGCATATTGACAATTGAAGTAATCGAAGTTGTTCCCTGCTAACTCTCTTTCTCTCAACCTAATTCTTCCTTTCGCCTCTTGGGCCTTTGCGGGAAGCCCTCCAAGCACAGTATGTGGCTGCCCTCAGCACAGTCTCACGGCCATTGTTTCACTCCGCTGGATAATAGCAGCGGTGGCACAAGCCTGCAACTCATGCTCTTTTTTTCTTTTTTTTCTGTTTTTATCCCCTCTAACTGTACACTTAGCATCCATCCCTCCCTCATCCTCAGCCTCGCGTAGCTCTGTAGTGCTTGACAACCCCCTTGACTCCCAGCATCTTTTTGTCTTCCCTATGACAAATATTCATTTCTCTTCTTCTTGGAGCACATGTTTTATATTTTTGCACATTGCTCACCCAAATTTTTCCTGTTTCATAATATTTTGCAAGATATTGAGAGCCACTACTCTGTCCTTTGCAGAGTATTCGACGTTTGGTCAGAGTTCCCTTTTGCAATGTCAGAAAATGATCGAACAATGTCAAAAGTTGTGAAGTGAACTTGTGTTTTAAGTCAATCACATCAATATGTTATCTGACTGATACTGGTGGAATGTGAGGTTGGGAAAGGGGGTGTTATCTTGTTTCCATGGTTGCCGTGACAACCCACCACAGGGGTCCGCTCCTCCTAGGACACCGGAGCCCAGAGCCAGTACACGTCTCACCTCGCAAGGGCAGTCTGAATTCAGGTATCAAGAAGGCAAGAGGGTATATCCTAACAAGAAGAACAGTACCGAAAACCCTCGCCAGTCCTGACCAAGTCTCAGCTCAACAAACAGCCAGAGTCAGCCAAGTCAGCAGCCAAGGTCGATCAAGCGAGCTACCCAACAATGCTTCAACACCCTGCATCCTGTGGTCCTCATCCCCCCCTGGGTCTCAAACCTACCAGAATTCCTCATCACTCTACAGCCCAGGACTCAAAGACTGGGCTGTCATCTTCACCAAAGCAGAACTTTGCAGAACATCTCTTTAGGTATTGGTGTGACATCAAAGGGGGGAACTCTATCAAAGTACAATAACATAATAATCAAGCCAACGTTGTTGTCAATCCAAATTGTGCCAATTCAAGTTCTTAACTTCTAGTTGTCTTTGTTTTAATGTATTATTATTGTTTTGTGTTCATTCAAGCTTCTTTAGTAGATGATTAGTAAAAGAAAAGTCCATAAATCAAAGTGTGTGTGTGTGTGTGTGTGTGTGTGTGTGTGTGTGTGTGTGTGTGTGTGTGTGTGTGTGTGTGTGTGTGTGTGTGTGTGTGTGTGTGTCTTGATTAAAGTATATTGAACTATCAAAACTGTAAAAAGAGTTCCCCTAAAGCAGGGGTCGGGAACCTATGGCTCGCGAGCCATATATGGCTCTTTCCATGAGTATCTGTGGCTCAGAGACCATTTTGATTGCATGCAAAATTTCTCCATCTTGTTCAAAACCGGAGTTGTCTGTCCCATTCAGGTACACGCAAAGCCAAACCAAAGCTAAATACAAAAGTAACACTTCGCAGTATATATAGGGCACGTTTTTCACTACAATTTACAGTCAAGGTGTCACACAAAAAAAGGGGGAAAAAAACTCGTTTTGGCTGTACAACGCTAAAGAATCCTTTATTTAAAAGTTCACTATATAATCTGTGTTCAGTGTTCAGATACTTTATGATGAATCCACAGAACTGTAAATACGCCAAAACACCGGAAGAGAACTTAGTCATTTGATTGGGTGAGTGGGAGGGATGGGTGGAGCTATGCAAAAAGTACAAGCATTCCCTCCCATCTCTCGCCAAAGGTAAGCACATAAGGCTCCCTATTCTCAGAATGTTGTGACGTTTTTACAAAATAAATGCTTGCATCTGGTTTTGAAACCAATATGTATGAAAAAAAAGGTCAAAAGGAGTTTAACCGATCTTGAGTAATTGCAAGAAAGAGACAAGTTTAAAGTGGTCTGTTTGTTGAATTTGGGACAGGGGCTCTGGCATTATTCTCTTTTCATAATTTTTATCAAATCATCAAAAATAAATTTGCTGAAGACTAAGCTTTTGTCTGGGGCGCCGGTTTAGCAATTTAGTAAATTTGTCTCATAATATATGGTGTGGCTCTTTCCCAAAATAAAATTAATATTTTTTGCTTTTATGGCTCTTTGAGTCAAAAAGGTTCCCGACCCCTGCCCTAAAGTATGTGTAGCCACCCTTCAGAATAACTCAACAGATTTTTGTCATCCGTTTTCCTGACTTGATGATCTAAAAACATATGTGGTGCTCCAAAAAGGCGTGGCGTGTTTTGAAAAAAAAAAAATAAATAAACTTGGCTCTTTAATTCAATTGGTCGATAAATTGTTTGTTAGAATAAAATATTTACAACCCATATTCGCTACACTCTGCATACCTACTGTCATGGATTAGCAATCACATCCAAAAGTAGTACAGTAATATTGCAAATTAACAAATTGCAATGAAGTTTGATGATGAAGGTTTTGCACTGGTTCACATTGAATTCGGAAGCAATATTGTATTTTAAAAGAAATAGCATAATCCCTGGCTATGACGCAGTTTACTTTTCATAGTTTCACTACTTTTCCATCGTAACTTGTGTTCTGCATTCCTATTGGCTATTGAACCTGCTGCTAGAGGGGGGGCCACCCCCAAGCAGCAAGATAGCTACGTGTCCTTATCCGTGCATTAAAAGGACAAGACATGGGAGCTTGGGTCAGATAGGTTCAATATGAATTTTTCTTTAGTTTTTAGTGTTTTAGAACCATTATGACTTAATAAAATGAAATATAACAGATGAACAATATATTTTTTTTACACACAGAGGGATCTGATGTAGACTCTGGAACGGTAAATACAAAAACTCTGAGCAGGCCTCATTTCTTTCCCTTTTGGCCTGGCCCCTATGCCAATCTTTTTTAACTCTATACCCCTCCATGTCTAAAAGTTTAAGATTAGAAATTGCATTAAAACGGGAAAATCATAATGCATATGACATTGGCTTGGCAAATGTTGAGCTCCGTTGTATCTGTTTACAGAATAGCTAGTAACGAAAGCACAAGGTGCCCACATATACTCTATGTCATACGAAAGGTCCCCGGTTTGAGACTGGGTGCAACAATTTGTTGGCCTGGGGAGGGATGGGCGCGAGCAGGCTGAACCTGCCCAAGTCACAACACAGGAAATGGTATCCCTACGAACCTAGTGTTTAAGGAATCCATCATCCCAACCACCCACCCACCTGTGCTTAGTATGCCTCAGTTCTATGCTATTTTTTAATCACACATAGGTCATGACACTTTTTTTAAATTGTTGCATACAAGTTAAGAATCGCTGCTGAGAAATACAGAGGTCTTTTTTTGACATTTTCTTAAAACTGATGATTTTACAACCAATTTTCTCCTTTTTACCGGAAGCCTATCATTTGCCAATATCCTTGTTGTTGTTATCATTTGAGCTTGTTAGACAAATTGATCAAATAATTGCTGAGCACAATGTGTTGATTACCCCTTTGCTTGTTTCAAGCCAAGTCTTTATGCAGCATCACCAGCTGCATTGTTAGAATCATCACATAAAAACAATAATAATGATAAAGAAACAACTTAATATGTATGACTATGTTCATTGACATCTTGTCTCAAGGGGGCAAACTTCATAACATACAATTGCCCCTTGCCTTGCTATGGACCTGCAGGGCATTTCATTATTACAAAGCCTTAGATGACACATCTTGGGACTTACTGTAATTCCACTGCATGAAGCAGAAAATTCATTCTGGGAGTCAAGGGAGAGTGGAAGACAGCCCCTTCTAGCATTATGTTTGTTTATGTGTGCAATCCAATCATATTACTTGGAGGCCCAAATGATGGCAGCCTTACGCAGAGGAGTAACCACACTGCTATAGAGCGATATCACTCACACTAAATTAGAAACTTCATATCACCTTGAAGTGCTACAGTAGATTATTCCCTGATGGCCTTAACATTAGGCACACTCACATACAGTATGCCAATGATACAATACTCTACATTATTTGGGAAATACAGGTTTGGTAAGGGAACTAAGATAAACAGTTTTATTCTCCTGTCAGCAAACAAAAACATTTACGATTAATTGGTGTAGTTAAATATCAATATCTGGTGGCTAATCAAGCTGTACCATCCAGGAGAATGTAAGTCAAAAGTGGGTGGGTGGCTGTGGAACTACCTTACGTAGCCTGCTTTGTGGTCTGGTATGCACCCTCTTTTGATAAATACAAAATACACTGAAAATGTAAAAGTTTTATATAAGACTTTATATTTCAAACTAAGGAGTGCTTAGTTGAAAATATAGTGTGTATAATATGACCATGAGAGGTCGCTGTATACTGTAGTTCAACCAAAAGCAATGCTAAAAAGCTCAAAGAAGAAGAATAACGAGACTTTAAGTGACCAAATTGCACCGTTTTACTGATTTTTATGCCCAGCCCATTTGAAATTTGTGAGTACCTAAAGCAGCAAGATGCCAGACAATGATGTCAGCACCTTCTAGGTGAGGATCATGTTATGTAAAATAAATGCTAATTTCTCAACTCATGCGTATTTGGAAATAAACAGCTTTATTTGATAAGTAAAAATGGTTTTAATTAGTATTTTTTTATATAAATAATTAATTTTTACCACCAACAGATGCTAAATAATACACACTGTCTCTTCAACTTGTGGGCACCAGAGTAAAAAGGGAAAACTCCAGAACCATGGACAGCACCACAGACGCACAGTTAAGGTTTAATGTTGAAATTAACTCCAGATTTAGATGAGAATCGATGTCTAAACATTAAATGGACAAATTAACAAACGAACAAATAACTAATGTACCAATGATTTCTGGTATAAAATCGTCATTTCCTATATTCGTTCATTTAATTTTCAACTAGACGTTACTTAAACAAAACACAATAAGATAGCCTAATAGAAATTGGGGCAAACTTACCTTGACAGTCATTAAAAGTGAAGAGTGTGTCCAGGAATTACTGGACGGTTCAGCCTAAGGTTTCCCGACCGGTACACACCATAAACTCAGCATCCTCCGGCAATGAGCGATTCGTGAAAAGTCATTTTTCCCCTCCAAGAACGTTGTCGCAACGTTGCCGTGCACACGCACCGATGCGTGGCAGTAAGTCAAACGTTGAGGGTTTGTCTTCTTTTTTATTTCGCGTTGAAGCCCTCTGTGCCTCCGTCTGGTGCGTATCGGTCCTCCTTTTGGGACTCACATGTCGAATAATGGCTTGCACCTGACCAGGTTTTTGGGCAAAGGAGGGGGCAATGAGAAAGAAAGACAATGAAAAAAGTTTATCGATATATGGTGTTACACTTGAAGCTAAATTTGTAGGGGGTATTTTACATGTCCTGCCTTAATCACGGTAAATGAAAATAACGGAAAACTCCTGATGATATGAAGTGGTCCTTTTAATCCATTTCCCAGATGAGGTTTCCTCCCCAAAAATAAAATGAAGCAAAAAAATAAATAAATAGGGAAGACAATCCGACGAGTCTTCACTTGATCAAGTGTTACTTCCTCCTAGTGGATCAACCCCCCCCCCCCAAAAAAAACGGACAAAATAGTTCCCACGTATTTGTTTGTAGTTTTTCTCCCGCAGCGCGCCACAGCAGAACCTCTTCTCCGTGAAGACATCGGAGAATGAGTGCGTGTCTGCGTGCAGGGGAGAGAGAAGACGTGAGAGAAAGGATAGCTGATGCATCTGTTCGATTCACTAACCAGAAAGTTCACCTTTTGGGACGTTAAATGACACAATATTATTTTTTTTTGTGCTCATTATTGCATCGCTTCCCCCAAACGGTTAAGATCGAAACAATGATTTTGCAACCTTAACGTGTTACTTTCAAAGCACCAGGAATTCCTCGCTTGGAAATTGGAGGCATGCAAAGGGGAGAGAGGTGCGCAGAATTATAGGTTGAGTGTTGAATGTGTTCATGCGATCGGACAAGCGGACGCACGTTTTGCAGCGTGAGCGCACACGCCTCCAAGCACCCAAAGAGGGAAGCAAGAGACTGAGGGTAGGGGGTTGATGCTGGATGTTGGCACATGACAGGAAGATACTCTGGAGAAGGTCGACGTAAGTGCACAGCACTCTCCCAAAGCAGTATCAGACACTAGGTGGGTGTCAAAGTCTCTAAAATAAAACACATATCACATAACCAGAGGGGAAAACACCGCCCTGTGTTTACAATAACACACCTGTAGACTTCTATACTCCATTTCATTTTGGCTATAACAAATCTAAAATTGAGTTAAGTCACATTCATATGTATAGCCCTTAAACATCAAGTCTCAAATGGTTGCACAGCCCACAATTATAACATCTCCTGACCTGTAGCCAGTACTCATCCAGGTTTGTCCTTTTTCACTAGCCAGGGAGCAGGAAAGTCCATGAAAAGAAAAGTATGAGGTCGGTATCATCAATTATAAGCTATAGAATGTAGGTGTGTCCTAAATCCAGATTTAAACACCACTGCAGAGGTTGCAGATCTTCTTACAGGGGGCAGAGCATTAAACAGTGCCAGGCCCAGAGTAAGGACCCTCTCAATTGAGCCTGCGGATTTCTTCTGGCCCTTGGAGTCACAAGTAGACCAGCATTTTCCGAAAGGCGGCTCACAGCAGGAACACAGGGCACAACTGAATCAGAAAGATAAGAGGGGGGAAATCCATCCAAACTTATATATGTTAGTAACAGAGACCTTCAAGTGAAGTAGGTTAAAACAAAGCAGAACCCAGTCTTTCTAATATAAAAGTCTCCATCTGCCCACCCATCCATTTTCTGCTCAACTCGTCCTCACCAGCTTAGCAGTGGTGCCTTAGCCCATATCCAACAGCAGTTGGCAGTTGGCATTTTGACCGAATGTGTTCAGGCGCAGTGGGGAAAAAAGCACAAGGGCTCTTTGAACTCAGTAGTTGGGCATTATTAATACGTACTAAATAGAGAAAGTATATAATTTTCAACTTTTTTAAGGATGCCTCAAACCATGCCCCCCACCATTGAAATAAAATGAAAACCTGGTCAAATACTGTTTCAATGTTATCACCCTACACTTATTTTTTAAGATAGATAGATAGATAGATACTTTATTCATCCCCGAAGGGAAATTCACATGAAGTGAAATATAATTGAATTCCACTCCTTTCTTCTCAGAAAAGAAAAACAAGAACTGTATATTACATTACGTGCTTCAACTTCATTTTGAATGCAGTGGTTTTATTTGTGTTGTGTTTGTGATACATAATCGCCCACCCCAAAATGTATTTTTCTATGTTCTACTTGGTTGGCCATTGTGCCATTAGCTGTTGGTTGAAAATGCCATCACAGTTGCTCAGGGAACAACCAATCACGGCTCAGCTTCAGTAAACAGGTGAGCTGAGACCGGTTATGACCTTAGGTCCGAGCAATTTGGTTTCACTCACGTTCATATTAATGTTCACAGTGTATTAATTTCACCTTTTGCCTTTAAACATCTTCTTATCTAGTGAATAGGTCTTTTCATCGTTGCGTCCTCTGGACGACCTCGTTATTTTTGCCGCACAATCGCTCATATCTGCCACATTTACACCCACACGTGCTGATTTTACTTCAGCCGTGTTTTACTGATTACTATGCACGGAAGGTGCCATCACTTTGCACTGTGTGTTTTACACAGAGGATGCAGACAAGACATTTCACTAAATAACAATGCAAAATCTGCTTTGCTGATTATAGAATTAAATAAAACAGAATTTGCAGTGTTTAGTGAAACTATTGCCCCCCAAGAGTTTTTTTGTCATATTGCCAAATTTGAGGCTTCAAAATGTAAGTTAAAAAAATGAAAATGTTTTTTTTTAAGAATCAGCAACATGTCTGACACAGTCATGAAGTGGAACCAAACAATTTGAATAGTTGATATTATATTTACATGTCAAGTCAAGTCAAGCCCCATTTATTTATACAGCCCTTAATATCAAAAATGTCTCAAAGGACTGCACAGGATTACAATTACACCATTACCTCATCTTAAACCAACATGCGGGCAAGGAAAAACTCAAAACCTCAGCGTGAGGAAAAAATAAACCTTGAGAACGGGCATCACAAGTGGTAATCCCCCTTCCAGGATGACACTGGTGGAATAGAATGGAATAGATAACATAAAAAAACTGAAATGTAGATGTCATAAAAAGATTGCCCCCCTTTTTCTTAGCTTAGCCAATTGACTCCACAAGTTTCCTGATGACTTTTGAATTATCCAATATCAGCCTAAATTACTTACAATGACAGAGTGAATCTGTGTGTCATTAAGTATCCATTTTAATGCACCTCAACATACAGCATTATGCAGCATTATGAAAGCATGTCTAAGACCAAAGAACACAGCCGACTGGTCCGGTATAAAGTTGTATACATTTTCAAAGCAGGAATGGGATACAAGAATATCAAAACTGTGAACATAAAACCATTGTGAACCTACCAAGACTTGACAGTCCCTCTCAACCTTATATATAAAGGAAATAACTTATCAGAGAAGCAACCAAGAGGGTAATTATCAGATTTGATGACCTGAGGTGGGACAATATGTGCATAAGACAACTATTAGTCTGCTCTTTATGGAAGAGTGGCAAGAAGACAGCCCTTTCTAAAAGAATATAATTTAAAAATGACTATTTGTAGTTTGCAATTAGCCACATCGGAGACACAAATAACATGGAGAACAGGGTGCTCTGGTTGATGAAAGTTTTTGGACCGAATGCAAAGCATTAAGTTAAGCAAGAGTAACACTGCACATCAACTGGAGAACACCATCCCCGTTGTCACCATCTTCTACAGGAAACGTTAAGATCGTTAGAGTTGATGGGAAAATTTGACGCAGTCTGCAAGAGACCTGGGAATGGGGTGCAGGTTCACCCTCCAACATTACAATGACTCTTAACATCAAGCACAATGTACAAATAGAATGTTTTAAAACTAATAATATAAAGGTGCTAGAATGGTCAAGCCAAAGCCCACACCTCAATCCTATAGAACATTTTTGGAAACATCTGAAAAATGCCGTGCTCAAACAATCACCCGAAAACCTTAAGGAACCTGAGTACTTTTATAAAAAAGAATGGGCAAATAGCTGTTTCAAGCCCATAGAGACATACCTTAAAAGATGTGTGTCTGTGTTTGCAGCAAAAAGAGGTTGTACATAGTATTAACTCAAAGGGCGGCAATACTTCTGCAACGCCAACTTTAGTTTTTTTAAATCCTTAATACATTAAAAAATGCAGAATAATTTTAGGTTTGTTTAATAATTGTTTCTTGCATGTTGTTGAATCTTATCTAATATTTGGAGGGTTTTTTTATATCCAAGTTTGAAGCCTGAAATAGCAATACGTCAATAAGTTATTTAGGGGGGCCAATAATGTTGCTTGGCACTTTATCTGCAAAGCACAAGTTTGAATAAAGTAGCATCCAGGTGGAACTCATGAGAAATAACTAATCCTTGTCCAACATTGTTAAGCAGAACAGAGTGAGGTTGCAAGGATTTGAGATCAATTAAACATGACCACTTGACTTCACATGCCAAGACAGTTTCCATTAAAAGTCCCCACAAGCGCCAAGAATGTCCACGCCCACACCGGTCGATCTTCACCTATATCGACAGCAGAGGTGGCGCTTTCCTATTCTCCATGGGGAACGGTCATAAATGAAAATTGTATGTTTTGCTATTGTGAGGTTATGACTAATTCACATCACCATGTGCAAAAATCTCTCTGCTTGCCAGCTTGAGATGAAGTGCGTTATTCATAAGTTGTGAATAATTGAAGTTCAGCGAGCACAGCTGGAAGAACAAAAAAGAAAGCTTTGCTGACTGTGTGCTTTATCCTGCTAGGCACTTAAGAAGAATACATTGCTAGTTTGGGCAATTAGTTGGCACAACACATGAGAAATGCAAAGTTAGTTAACACATGTTTTTTGGGAACATGATTAAGATTAACCTTTTTTATTAGAATTATTAAAATATACTAGGGGCGGGCAATAATAGTATTTTTTGTTTTTAATCAAATTCAAGTGTATACAGGATAGTGTCCATCAATGCAGATCTGATACTGATCATTTTTCCTTGGAAATCTCATTATCATTGAATAATTGAACTTCCCCCCTGAGTCACTTTCTGATTACGATAAAAATACCCTAAATATTATTTATTTTTTATGAAATAACTAAAAAGCAAATTTTAAAAGTGGTGTCCACAACTTGAAATTTTGTTACACTCTATCACCATCTCCTGGCTTAAAGTAATGATCGCAGCCTCAGACAGCTCATTCCTAAAGTACTCATGAACTCTTTTTTTCTTTTTTCTTTTTTTGTGTGGGGGGCTTGGGTTGACGTTTGGAATGCATTACAAACAGGCCTTTTATTACTTTTACCATTGTTAGGCTACACTTACAAAAAAAGCATAAAATCACTCTCTGCCCCACCGCCCCCCTTCATGCTTCCTAATGTGTTGCAAATTCCAGAAAAGCAGTGCTATCATATAGGCTCTTTCAACTCAGTTGGCCGATGTTAACGCATACATATCAAAATTAATCTTATCAATCTATTATACTTTCAACTTTTTAAAGATGCACCCCACCTTTAAGAGTATAATATTAATATTACAACTTTTTCAGAACAAAAGTCAAGGGAGTCAAACAAAAAAAAAGCTGCTACAGTGCATCCGGAAAGTATTCACAGCGCTTCACTTTTTCCACATTTTGTTATGTTACAGCCTCATTTCAAATTGTATTAATTTAATCTCTTATCTCAAAATTCTACACAAAATACTCGATTATGAGAATGTGAAAAAGTTTTTTTTTTTAACTTTTTTTGAATTTATTAAAAATAGTCAAGTCAAGTCATTTTTATTTGTATAGCCCTAAATCACGAAGAGTCTCAAAGGGCTTCACAGATTATTACACTATATTACACAGACTATTTTTCAGCCAACGAGAAGAGTAGGTTATTCATATGCTATGGAGTACAAGTGAGTAAGAAATCACATTTACATAAGTATTCACAACCTTTGCTTAATACGTTGTTGATCCACCTTTGGCAGCAAATACATACCTCAAGTCTTTTTGAATATGATCCCACAAGTTTAGCACACCTATCTTTAGGCAGTTTTGCCCATTCTACTTTGCAATAAGTCTTAAGCTCAATCAGGTTGGATGTGCACAGCCATTTTCAGATCTCTCCAGAGATGTTCGATCGGATTCAAGTCTGGACTCTGGCTGGGCCACTCCAGGACATTCACTGAGTGGTTTTGAAGCCAATCTTTTAAGATCTTAGCTGTGCGCTTTGGGTCGTTGTCCTGCTGAAAAATGAACCTTCGCCCCAGCCTGAGGTCAAGAGCGCTCGAGCAGGTTTTTATCCAGGATATCTCTATATATTGCTGCATTCATTTTTCCTTCTATCCTGACTAGTCTGCCAGTTCCTGCTGCTGAAAAACATCCCCACAGCATGATGCTGCCACCACCATGGTTCACTGTAGGGATGATATTGGCCTGGTAATGAGCGGTGCCTGGTTTCCTCCAAACATGGCGCCTGGCATTCACACCAAAGAGTTCAATCTTTGTCTCATGGTCTGAGAGTCATTCAGGTGCTTTTTGGCAAATTCCAGACGGGCTTCCATGCCTTTTACCAAGGAGTGGCTTTCGTCTGGCCATTCTACCATACAGGCCTGATTGGTGGATTGCTGCACAGATGGTTGTCCTTCTGGAAGGCTCTCCTCTCTCCACAGAGGAACGCTGGAGCTCTGACAGAGTGACCATCGGGTTCTTGGTCACCTCCCTGACTAAGGCCCTTCTTCCCCGATCGCTCAGTTTAGAAGGCCGGCCAGCTCTAGGAAGAGTCCTGGAAGGGGCGGAGTTGTTTTCCATTTACGAATAATGGAGGCCACTGTGCTCATTGGGACCTTCAAAGCAGCAGAATTTTTTCTGTATCCTTCCCCAGATTTGTGCCTCAAGACAATCCTGTCTCGCAGGTCTACAGACAGTTCTTTTGACTTCATGCTTCGTGTTTGTGCTCTGACATGCACACTCAACTGTGGGACCTTATATAGACAGGTGTGTGCCTTTCCAAATCATGTCCAATCAACTGAATTTACTGCAGGTGGACTCCAATTAAGCTGTAGAAAGATCTCAAGGATGATCAGTGGAAAAAAAGATGCACCTGAGCTCAATTTTGAGCTTCGTGGCAAAGGCTGTGAATACCTATGTAAAAGTGATTTCTTAGTTTTCTATTTTTAATAAATTCAAAAAAAGTTAAAAAAAAAACTTTTTCACATTGTCATAATGGAGTATTTTGTGTAGAATTTTGAGATAAGAGATTAAATTAATACGATTTGGAATGAGGCTGTAACATAACAAAATGTGGAAAAAGTGAAGCGCTGTGAATACTTTCCGGATGCACTGTATGTAATAAAAATACAAATATAGCAATGTCAACAAGGTGACTACAGTATATTACCTTCCATGTGACACTATTTGGAACATGAAGTCACAGTGCAAATAGTGTAAACATTATGATATAAAGACCTCGATCAATATAGCTACAATAACAACAACTGTAACAAAAATACAAATAATGTAAAACAATGTTAAGAATAGAATATACCATATTTTATGTACTATGAGGCACTCTCCCAAAACTCAAATCTGCAAATCCTTAATGAAGCCGGAAATACTGTAAAATAAAATGTGGAAATGCATAATTACAGCAAAATGGTTCACCAAATGGTAACCATTTATGATGATCAAGTCATTTAATTGTGTGGAACCATATTCCCAAATTGTTTTGTTTTATGACATATGTTTTTTATCTTCTGTTTTAATTATATGTGCCTTGTAATTTGATGCACTTTATATATGGAAACATAATCTGTCACTAGGGGGTATTTTTGAAAGTACCTGTTATAATCAGGTGTGCCTTATACGGTACCTTTCATTGCACACTATTTTGAAAGGAAAATCAATAATGAAGATAAAGTGTAACCATAATTGGATTGGATTTGAAAGTTATGATGTTTGTGTAATCCAACCACCCACTAACAACAAATAACATCTAATAACCAATCTGATAGTTCAAATGGAAACACAGTATTGCCCTTAAGACGTCAGTATTGCTTTGATTCAAGTACATGCTCAGTATCGATAATGTAGGTATTTGGATAATAACAAAAATAAAAACGTGCACTCTAGTAACAGTTGGGACAACAGTAACCCAGATTTGGTATCAAAAATAGGCCATTCCACGTCTTGGGTGGATTTGCCCGAGCTTCATCAGTTGTTTTGACAAGCAGTAACAAAATGTAGTCCTGTAAAAAAATGTGGCTATTACATGCAAAAAAAAAGCAGGAGTAGTGTAATAGCAGGGTAATCTAAATTAAGAACTACAATGCACAAGTAAATGTAAACTACGGAGACTCAAAGTGACTACAATGCACTGTGTTCTTATAATTTTTGGCCAAGCCTTTCACAAGGATTTTGGGGGTACTCAAGATGGCATACAATCATGTGACCTCCTGTTAGTTGAGCCTCATGTTATGTAAAATAACATTCATTTCTCAATCTACAAGACATTTTAAAATATGCATGTTTTCAGTGGCTTGCGAAACTATTTGCCCCCCTTGAACTTTGTGACATTTTGCCACATTTCAGACTTCAAACATAAATATATAAAACTGTAATTTCTTGTGAGGCATCAACAATAAGTGGGACACAATCATGAAGTAAACAAACTTTATTGGATATTTGAAACTTTTTTAACAAATAAAAAATGAAAAAGTGGGTGTGCAAAATTATTCAACGCCATTGAGTTAATACTTGGTAGCGCCACTTTTTGCTGCGATTACAGCTGCAAGTCGCTTGGGGTGTGTCTCTATCAGTTTTGGACATCAAGAAACTGATATCTTTGCCTATTCCTCCTTGCAAAACCGCTCGAGCTCAGTGAGGTTGGATGGAAAGCGTTTGTGAACAGCAGTTTTCAGTTCATTCCACAGTTGGATTGAGGTCTGGACTTTGACTTGGCCATTAACACCTTGATATGTTTTGGTGAACCATTAAATTGTAGCTTTTGTTCTATGTTTTGGATTATTTTCTTGTTGGAAGACAAATCTCCGTCCCAGTCTCAGGTCTTTTGCAGACTCCATCAGGTTTTTTTCCAGAATGGTCTTGCATTTGGCTCCATCCATCTTCCCATCAATTTTAACCCTGTCCTTTTTTATTGTTATTCAAATCAGTGTTGTTTTTGTACCCGTAGGAGGCACTAAATAATACAAAAGTGACTTTATATTAATCAATATTTTTTTTCAAATCAATTATTTTTTTTTTATCATTCTTGGGTGAGCAACAAATGCTAGATCTAGCCGATTCAAGAAGTAGATTGATGTTATTGACCACATTTAGAATTTCTATCACCCTATTGTTAAAGAACAAGTTTGAATTCAGTCATCTAAATTTGTATTTAAATGGGTCTTCAAATACAATAGTAATTATTTAAGAACGGAACCGAATCAATGCGGAGGAAAAAGGGATAAGAACATGATAAAGAGGCTATCTCGATAGGAAAGTGTTACTTAATACAATTCATGAAATAAAAATGTATTTGAAACTTGAATTTTCTTTGTTCCCTTGAGACATTCAGTGCTTGAATGGACATGTTCAGCTTTGTGGATCAGTTTGACATCAATCCTGAGTGGCCATGTGATCAATGTGACACCGTGATAGCGCGTGAGGATAGGAATCAGAATGGCTCCAACGGGAGACAGAAGTGAATAGGACAAGTACAAGAAAAAGTCATTTTGTGATTTTAAAATATGCGTGTTTAATCCAACTTGCTGGTTTGAGGTAGACTCCATGTCTTACTGGTTCACCTTGCAATACCGTAATCCCCTCGTTTTTCGCAGGGGGTATGTTCAAAGAAGAAACCTTGATTTCATAATGTGCTAATACAAAATCTTTATTTTATTTTTACAATTCATGTACAATTAAATGCTCTATTATGGATATAAACCAAATAGCTAACCCTTTTTTACAGACCTAGGCATTAGTTAAACTAATAAACGTACAGTACGTTTTTGCAAATAACTCATGTACTGTCGAATTGGGATTTTAACCCGGATTGTGAACTGACAGCTTCAAATTGCAGAAAAAAGAACTATCCACCGCGACCCGGGTAATTGTATAAAACGGGAGAAAATAAAAAGTAGATATACAAAAAACACGTACATTTTTTATTGCATCAAGGCTTCTTGACTTTGTTAGGAATGTTTGGTTCACCAAAATGAAGGAGATAAAAAACACAAGTTAAAATTTTTACTTTTGTATTGTTAGGGTCGGTTTATAAAACCCCAACTACTACAAAAACCGATGTCATAAGTGAATTGTCAGTCAACACAGTGACAGCGAGCCCCATCTCCCACTTATGTGAGCTATAGGGTATTCTATTTTTGCCATTTCTTTTAGTATATCTACACAAAATTAAAGCAAAGACTTGTCAAGACATTTAAGGTCAATCCAGTAAAGAGCAGGTGATTTGCAGACTAATTTCCAGACAACAATGTCAATCAGACCTTTCTGATGATCTGAAGAGTCTTCACATTTGATAAAATAGACAACAGAGCCAGGTCTGACGAGCCTGCCCCCATCAGGTATTTCTGGGATGGATGGGTCGGGGTCCCTTCACTAATGTGAACAAAGGGCAAGAGGTGACAGTTGAAGGACAGCTTGTTCCTTTCCCTGACAATTGCCTCTTTTGCCAATACATACAAAGTAAGTCAGGGGAGTGTGGTATCAAAATCTCGGCAGCCCGTGATGACAAAAACAAAACAGTGATACAACTATTGTACTGCAGAGCCACAATGTCATCCTTGACATTTTTTTAAGCAGCTATGGCCTTGAACAAGAAGGAGAAAACTTACCATTGTGTGAACAGTAAAGAGTAATATATCTGAGTAACCTTGCTGAAATGTTGCAGATGAGGGGCAGTCATCAATAATCATCCACTATAAGAAAATAAAATACATTTAAAAAAGGACAACCTGGACATCGTGGACAAGCTGACTTGCCAGTGTATGACCAGGAAAAAGCCAATCATTGTGTTTGACAACACGCTGGATGTGTCTTCAAATAATACAGGGTGTACCTCCACCCCCCAAAAATTAAGCAGAGGAGCTAAGAAATTCACTTGTCAAGCTGCACATTGAGCGTAAAGAACGATATCTCCAAGACTCTGATGCTGCAGCCTTAATCAGACAGCTGCAGAACCCACCTAAAACTCTGTCCATACCATCAGCAGCACAAAAAACATGAACATCAGCATTGTACTTATCTAACTCTTTATCAACAACATCTACAACCCCACTCAGGACCCCTGATTCTAAAAGAAAGACATGTCAGATTTGGCCAAGAATTAGGGACAAAAAGACTTAGATTGTGCCTAAACTTCAAGAAACAAATTTGGCAAGTTGTTTTACAATCGTGAAAGTGTTATCATTAGAGAAGAGCCAGCGTGACTGTTCAGCCAATCAGAATGCAGGACAAAATGCACAATGAAAATCTGCAAAGATGCAAAACCCTGAAAAGTAAACGGTAATATAGCAAAGGATTACTGTATTGTTGTTTTCAGTCAGGTAAAAGTGAACCTCAGAAACCAGAGCAGAAATTGCATTGAAATATATCATGTTCTTCTCAATAAACAGATTTCTTTAAGTCCATATCCGTTTTTGCACTGTTTTCACCTGCGTGCAAGTGCAAACTCAACACATATCCATCAACTTGACATTGAGGCTGCAAGTGAAGAATTTAAACCCATTTGACTCACTGTCAAATATATTTCCAAAATGCCTCTGCTCCTATTACACACACACACACACACACACACACACACACACACACACACACACACACACACACACACACACACACACACACACACACACACACACACACACACATACACTTATTGCTCAAATACATCTCCGACTATAGTCTCATTTCACAGTCTGGTCCATTCTTACCGAGCGAGAAAAGTTCCCAAGGGGATTTAGTAAATATATAGTAAGTTTGTACTTCCCATTAGAGCCTAATTCTATTACGCAGTCGACTTGTATCGATCCAGAGATCGAGGTAGATGTGCAGGAAAAGTAGAAAGTGGAATCTAGTTGAGCTTTGTGCATTGTTTGAAAATAAAGAGGCCCCTGAAACATGCTTAGCCTTTTGACCAAATCAAATATATAAATTATATATTCAAAAATATAAATTATATATTCAAACCGTGGAGTACCTGTCCGACCAAAGATCCATATTCACGCTGGACTGGATGATGAGGTTTTTATTACAGTTTCTGCAGATGAAATGAGTCACAACATTAGCTTCTCTGCTGGCTTTGATCTCTTTGATCTGGTTGGCAGCTCGCTCTGTAGACTGCCCAAAGCATATCAAAGAGCTTTCTTTTCAATTTACATGAAATACATTTTAGAATATCAGAATACATTTTTACATCCATTTTAACACGATACTTTTAACAAGGGACCGTATAGTGGTTTCTTAACGTTTACAATGAATTCAACATATTTTTCTTTAGTCTGAATTTAACCAACATCATCCTTTTTATATATATGACAAAATAGAAAAAAGAACAATAATGAGTATAAAAACGGGTACAATTTACCTGCAAATGAAATGAGTCACAACAATAGCTCCTCTGCTGGCTTTGATCTCTTTGATCTCTATAAGGGGAATTAACATTTTAGCACAACAGAAACAAAACAAAAATAAATCCAAACAGCTTGACATCAATCACATTACTGTGCATGTTGAGAGATTTGTCAGCTGTGGTTATAATGTTTAAAATTAACTTTTTTTGTGGAGCACCAAAAGATGTGTCTTACCGTTGGCAACTCTCTCCGTAGACTGCCAAAAAAACCCCGCCTTCCGGTCACATGTCAAAAGCCAAAACAAACCCTACCCCATACCAGCAGGTGGCACTGTTGGACTCCTCATTGCAGGACACTTTCCAAAAACTATACACATATTTCAGCAGGAATTTCAATAAAACAAAAGTTATTATTACACCCGTTACACACACACACATATATATATATATATATATATATATATATATATATATATATATATATATATATATATATACTGGACTGTCTCAGAAAATTAGAATATTGTGATAAAGTTCTTTATTTTCTGTAATGCAATTAAAAAAACAAAAATGTCATACATTCTGGATTCATTACACATCAACTGAACTATTTCAAGCCTTTTATTATTTGAATATTGCTGATTTTGGCTTACAGCTGAAAAAAACTCAAAAATCCTATCTCAAAATATTAGAATACTTCCTCAGACCAAGTAAAATAAATAATTTTATAACAGCAAAACTAAATCAAACATTTGAAAATGTCCATTGATGCACTCAGTACTTGGTTGGGAATCCTTTTGCACGGATTACTGCATCAATCCGGCGTGGCATGGAGGCAATCAGCCTGTGGCATTGCTGAGGTGTTATTGATGCCCAGGATGCTTCGATAGCGGCCTTCAGCTCATTTGCATTTGTAGGTCTGGTGTCTTTCATCTTCTTCTTAACTATACCCCACAAATTCTCGATGGGGTTCAGGTCAGGGGAATTAGCAGGCCAATCAAGGACAGTGATGCCATGGTCAGTGCACCAGTTACTGGTGGTTTTGGCACTGTGGGCAGGTGCCAGATCATGCTGGAAAATGAAATACTCATCTCCATAGAGCTTTTCAGCAGATGGAAGCATGTAGTGCTCTAAAATCTCTTGGTACACAGTTGCATTTACTCTGGACTTGATGAAACACAGTGGACCAACACCAGCAGCTGACATGGCTCCCCAAACCATTGCTGACTGTGGGAACTTCACACTGGATTTCAAGCAACTTGGATTTTGCTCTCCTCCAGCCTTTCTCCAGACTCTGGCGCCTTGACTTCCAAATGAAATGCAAAACTTGCTTTTGTCTGAAAAGAGGACTTTGGACCACTCTGCAACTGTCCAGTGCTTCTTCTCCATAGCCCAAGTCAGACGCTTCTTCCGTTGTCTTGAGTTCAGAAGTGGCTTGACCATGGGAATACGGCTATTGTAGCCCATTTCCCGGACACGTCTGTGAACTGTGGCTTTTGATACCTGGACTCCAGCTTCAGCCCACTGTCTTTGAAGCTCCCTCAAATTCTGGAAGCGGCTCTTCTTCACAATTTTGTTAAGGCTGCGGTCATCTCTCTTGGTTGTGCAGCGTTTCCGGCCACATTTTTCCCTTCCAACAGACTTTTTGTGGATATGCTTTGAAACTGCACTCTGTGAACAGCCTGCTCTTTGAGAAATTTATTTTTGTGTCTTACCCTCCTGATGGAGGGTATCAATGATGGTCCTCTGGACAGCAGTCAGATCAGCAGTGATTTAGTTTACTGAACCAAGCTGAGTGTTTTTAAGGCTCAGGAAACCCTCGCAAGGTGTTTCGTGTTAATTAGATGATTCAGGTGATTAGTTGAATAGCCTACTTGTATACTTTTTCATGATATTCTAATATTTTGAGATAGGATTTTTGAGTTTTCTTAAGCTGTAAGCCAAATTCAGCAATATTCAAATAATAAAAGGCTTGAAATAGTTCAGTTGATGTGTAATGAATCCAGAATGTATGACATTTTTGTTTTTTTAATTGCATTACAGAAAATAAAGAACTTTATCACAATATTCTAATTTTCTGAGACAGTCCAGTATATATATATATATATATATATATATATATATATATATATATATATATAACAGCACATAGATGCTAATTGGATTTCAAAAGGCAAATAATATTAAAAAAAATGCACTGATGCTTATGTAGAGTATTTAACATTTGGTCAAAATCACGTTTTGCAATGTAAGAAAATAATCAAACAATGTCAAAACATGTGAGGTGAACACTGTGTTTTAAGACATACATAGATATGTTATCCGACTGATACTTGTGGAATGTGTGGTTGGGGAGGTCAAAGGCATCAAAGGTTGCCGTGACAACTCCGCCCCTTCCAGGAGACCAGAACCCAGAGCTGGTACACTTCTCACCTCGCAAAGGCTGTCTGAATTTGACCAGCAAGAGGGCATATCCTAACGAGAAGAACTGGACCCTGGAGGGTCTTGATCAAGTCTCAGCTCAACAAGCAGCCAGCGAACCTTGCCAAGTCAGCAGCCAAGCTTGATCAAGCTAGCGGCCAAACCGGTGGGGCAAAGCCAGCGACCTCAGAGAAGCCTCGACCCACCAGCAGTTAACCTTTGCTTCAACACCCTGCAGCCTGTTGTCCTCGTCCCCCCTGGGTCTCAAGCCTACCAGGATTCCTCATCGCTCTACAGCCGAGGACATCCAGACTGGGTCGTCATCTTCATTGACGCAGAACTTTGCAGAAGATCTTGTTGTTGCTAGGTATTTGTATTGGTGTGACGTCAAAGGGGGGAACTCTATCAAAATACAATAACGTAATGATCCAAACAATATTGTTGTCTATCTAAATGGTGTCAGTTTAAGTTCTCAACTTCTAGTTTTGTTTTGTTTTATTTTCTTGTTATAGTTATGTGTTCCATTTAAGCTTTTTCAGTAGATGATTAGTAAAAGAAAAGTCCATAAATCCAAGAGTGTGTGTGTCTTGATTAAAGTATATTGAGCTATCTAAATGTTAAAAAGAACTCACCTAAAGAGTGTGTAGCCACCCTTCAGAATAACTAAACAAGGTTTTTCACCCGTTTTCCGGACTTAATGATCTAAAAACGTATGTGGTGCTCCAAAAAGGCAAGACGTGTTTTGAAAAGAATAAACTCGTCTTTTTAATTCAATAGGTCAATAAAGTGTTTGTCAGAATAATATATTTGCCATCCATATTTGCAACACTAGCTAGACCTGCATCATAACTTCATAATGACTTACTGAAAATATTCCAATATTTTTTGTTTTGTTTTAATATTTAAATCAACCCGATAAACAAGGTCTGCTGTCATATGTAGTGGTGTTGGACACAAATGCAGGGAAGCAGGAAATAGGAGGCAGGTGTGTGCTCAAAAGAGTACTTTGGATTCATGAATGTTTCTAACAAAAAATATGCAAATCAGTCTTACCAGGGTTCATACTGTAGTGCATAAAGTTCAGCTAAAGACAGACACTTAATATTTGAAAGGGCTTGCTTGACAAAAAAAGGTCACATGTGCAGTTCAGCATACTTATATCGTCCTAAACAGGCACACACACACACAGACACAACACACTGGCAGCTTGGGTCAATGACAAAAGACCCTGGAAACTCTCTGACTCAGCGTAATTCCGATCACAAGGAAAGTTCTTTAGGGCAAATATTTCATGTCTAGTGTAAAAGGAAACTTTTTACATTTGTATTTGAGGAAAAACAGTTTTTAAAGCTTGGGTAAACTACCACAATTATGTTTACTGTAACACGACTTAAAAAAGTTTATTCTTATGTTGTTATTATTATTCGCAATCTGTGAATATCAAACAGTAAATACTACTGTATGTATAACTGCATTTCTTTTAAAGTTGATCACAAAAGAGTTTTGGTTTGTGTTTGAGGTAATGTCACTTACATTTTAAAGAGTTAAAAGCAGTAAGGTATCAAACAAGTCAAGGGAGTATATAAGAGCACTTGCAACCTTCAGGGTTTTGCTAGATTGTTGTCGTTCCGTCTTGCTCCGTGCTGGGAGGCCCAACCTTGGTTACGCATGTAATTCATGGTCTCATTCCCAAGGCGTACCAAAGAATCATTTGCAGACTATTTTTTTCTTTTACAAACTTGCAAAAATCTCCTAATACATTTGTTATGTTGTCATTATGGGGTATTGTGTGTGAAATCATGAAGAAAAAAATGATTTTTGATGACAATTTTAGCTGAGTCGCCCTGGCCCCATATACTTTAAAAGTGACATTAAGGTTCTGGTATTAACATACTAAAATTTGCATGGTCTTACCCTTTTTTATTGTTCTGATTTAGTGCCCTATGGTCATGTCTCCTCTGCTCTGAAAATGTTTGACTACTTGTAGTTCCAAGAGCCAAGAAGAAATACGCTAGTTTAAGAGCATTCTACATTTGGGCCCCAGTGCTGTGTAATGCTAATGCCTTCTGAGATAAGATTTTCAACCTCAATGAAAGTGTTGAAATCTAGAATTAAGACACACTTACTGTAAATTCTATATATTATTAATGATGTTGACCTCATATTATTTTTTTATTGTCCTGTTCTACTGCCTGACTGGTTACTGAGCAAAGGAGAAGGATGATGTTGCACAATGCATGCATTCTGAATCAGTGGAACAGCACCTGGACCTGACGAATACCTTCATCTGGAGCATACTGCGTTGACCGGCTGATTGGGATGAGACGCTTTGTTGTTTCATTTTTTTGCGCAATTCTAGTGTTTAAGCCTACTTACAGTATGTTTGTTGTTGAGGTCGACTATGTTTTGTCTAGTGGTGCAGAGGTGATTGCAGCCTGGTCATCCTGTAAATGGAATTCCCTCATGAGAGAACATTTCTCAATATTTCTCTTGCTGTTTTGTTTTTAGTTTTTTCTTTTCTTCTGTTCGGCCGTTTAGGACTCTCTGTGATTAGGGGTTGTACAAATAAATGTGACTTGACTTGATATGAACTTTATCACTTTTGGATAAGGCAGTAAATGTGAAAAAAGTTAAGGGCTGTGAATACTTACCGATGCACCAATCTTGTTTCAATTATATATTTATTTACTTATCACCCCATGATAACTTCAAATAATGTCACGAGGTTTACCAGCTAAAATTAAAACCTGAAGAAGGAAGCCACAAAGATCTTGAACTTGCACTTATCAGAGAGACTTTTTTTTTAAATTTTCCACAGTGTTCACACAAACTATGTATTTAAAAGTTTTAAAAAGAAGTTACTCTTTTATTGTCGAAATGCAAGATTCATAGACCTCACTTAAGACAGTAGTGCTGCCATGGCTGTGGTTTGAAAACAAGAAGAAAAAGGCTGCTAGTTTTATATATATTTGTATTTATTTTTCATTGACAGTGCATGCATGTGGCTAAATTGAAGGTGATATTATTCTATTATTGTTTGACAATATATTGAACCCAATAGGACTGCTTCGCAGACTAGCCCTCATTATTAGAGCGCATCATTTAAAGGCAGCATCCTTCGACGTTTTCCCTGTTTTACTGCTGTTTCTTTGGCTTTTAATTAGCATTTTGCTTCAGTCGAAATCTGAATTTAAAAGACGCAAGCAGAATAACTACTGTGAGAGGCTGCTTTCTACAACAGCAGCAGAAGAGAAAAACCTCTGGCGTTTGAGCTTTCCAATTGTCAAAATGCGCCTCTGTGTCCCAGATTGCCTTCTTCTGAAAATGTAAAAGTTAAAGCTCCAAGCCCTGTGACCCTTATTTTCCGTAACATTTCTCCAGCAAAATTGTTAAGATAGCAAATATACACCAATATTGTGAGACAGACATGGCAAATGTTTATGTATTGATAATCTCTTTCCTGGGTTGGGAGGATTACTTTAAAACAGTAATGTTATCAGTTACTAATTACCTGTTGAAAAATGCAAGCAGTAATGTAATCTAAATACTTTAATAATAAAGCAAGTAACTTGATTACTTCAGCTAATGAACATATTTATTGAATTTTGCTTATGATAAATGAACAATATTACCTTTGAAAAGGGAGGAAATATCAGGTATTTGCTTGTAGTCCAACATAAAGTGCTCAAATTTTTACTACGTAGTATAGTGTATCTGTCATGATGGCTGATTCGGGGCAAGTTGGCGCCAACAGGGGGCGGCAGTAGCTCAGGAGGTAGAGGGCTCGTCTTGGGATCAAGGGATCCCAGTTCGAATCCCGGCTCGTCCGTGTTACATGTCGAAGTGTCCTTGGGTAAGACACTGAACCCCTAATACCCCCAGTAAGCAGGTTAGCGTCTTACATGGCTGCAATACAAGGCCGCTATTGGGAAATGTGGAGCACATTGTACTGTGCTTTGGGAAGTCATTGACTTGAAAAGCGCTATATAAATGCAGATAATTTTATTTCATTTCATATCAGCCACGGGACCTGATTGGCTGTTGGACTATTTTTTAACCCCCTTCTTTCGAAAGGAAGCCATCAGACCGTCTGCGAAATTATGCTCTCAGCTAGGCAACCTTTTGTACTCTCCGACATTATCCTGCCCTGTTTTCCTGCCTGACACCTGTTGCCGACCTTTTTCTGGACCCGTTTCTGCTTTTGCTCCTCCGTCTCGGCCATCAACCTGTTTTGCCGTTATTCCTGCCTGATACCTGTTGCCAACCTTTTTTTGTGGCTCTGTTTCTGTTTTGCTCCCCCGTCCTGGCCATCGACCTGTTTTCTAGCTGTCAACGACTACCCTCGCTCGACACGGAAGTACCACTTCCACACATGTGCTCCCTTTTAGTGTTGTTAAATAAAATTGTAATCCGGCAAAGTAATCCTTATCTTAACATTACATACCTCTGACTTGATCACCACTTTTTCATGTAACTATAATGGAATGCGATGACCTTTTTTTGTATCCTAATGACGCAAATCCGTTACATTGGGGCGGCAGTAGCTCAGGAGGTAGAGCGATCGTTTTAGGATTAAGGGATCCCAGTTCGAATCCCGGCTTGTCCGTGTTACATGCCGAAGTGTCCTTGGGTAAGACACTGAACCCCCAATACCCCCAATAAGCAGGTTAGCAGCCTTACATGGCTGCACAGATCATGGCCGCTATTGGGAAATGTGAAGCACAATGTAAAGCGCTTTGGGAAGTCATTGACTTGAAAAGCGCTATATAAATGCAGATCATTTCATTTCATTTCATGTATTCCGTTACTTACCAGCCTGTCCATTTCACGAATTAAATAGGCACTCTCTCTTAACCAACAGGTTACATTATGCACATTGTCATAATATGGTTGTCATCCAAAAGTAAGCCTGCAGGAGAAGTTGACGCAGCACTGCAGCGCACCCATTGTGGGCCCACGCGGAACCCAGAGTGTGGCTGATAGCTTTGCAGCAGAAATCTGTAGTCATGCGGGAGTGGATAAATATAGGTTTTTTACGTAAGCCGGGGTGATTTATTTTTGGTGCGCACAGTTCACGTTTACTCACACACCTAAAAGGTGACACCGCACAGGTTAAGGTTTTGAGATGGTGTATGTGTGCCCATGCTCCTGTCTTACTGAGCCACCATCCTTGACATCCCAGTTTTATTGTGTTGACAATGCTTTGTTTGGACAATTTTGCTATATCAAATTTGACAAAACAAACCTTAAGGGGTGTGTGTCTTAGTGCAAGCAGGCCGTGTCAAAGGATTTTTCTATTTCTGGAGGTGGACTGCTTGGATTGGGTTGTCATGATGACTACTCATGGTTCTCTTGAGATCCTTTAGATTGTGAGGAGGCCTTACAATAATGGCCAACCACTATAAACATAATGACACACACTTTAACTTATTCTCCGCTTATGAATTGTACATTAATAAATGCCTTATAGATAAACTCTCCACAAATACTTTAGAGAGCAGCATGCAGGGCAATTCAGTTCAATAAAAAGCAACTTGTTGCCATGCAGGGTTAGTGACTAATTGTTTGCCCTCTAAAATCAGTCTCGTTGCCTTTTGTTGCATCAGATTATATCAGAGGGAAAAAAACGTGTGCATGCCTCCTGTAAGCCACCCACCATTTAAAATAAGTTTGGTTGGAATTAACTGAGAACTAGTCTAAACTGTGACCTTGCTCCTTTACTGAGCAGTTGTTTCTACAGAAGAAAACACCCAAGTCTTGAAAACCCATGACAGCAAATGTATACATTAAAACAAATATGGGGATATTTGAGGTATTTGGGAAAGAAATCATCAGCATCCAATTAAGATTTGATAGTACCAAATATGTTCTAAGTAAATTATTTCCACCTCCACCAAACCAAGTGCCGCACTGTACAACACATTCATGTTATGATTGCCCCATCTAGTGGCTAAATTAGTCAATGACAACACTCACATAGGTCCGTGTAAATCCTGCTTTTAATTTTTAATGCAAGCATAGGTACAAGTTTGGAATGTCTTGGGGGTAAACTTTGGTAATTTCAGTATGTTTATAAAAACCCATTATTTTACTCGGGTTACTTTACCGTACTTTATAGAATTCAATGTATATTCCTAAGGCTTACGTCACTTGCTCATCTCTATTGCAGTAGTGTTAAAATAACTAGGGACTACATTGTCTTGCTAACTGTAAATGTATGTTATAACCTAGTAATACAAGGCAAAAATTTGCTCTGCTGCAAACACCAACTATTGAAAAAATATTCTAATGGTCAGGGTAGTCTATTTAATCTCGATACTGGTAACACG
This sequence comes from Urocampus carinirostris, assembly GCF_059441175.1. NCBI lineage: Eukaryota > Metazoa > Chordata > Actinopteri > Syngnathiformes > Syngnathidae > Urocampus > Urocampus carinirostris. Next base: position 27,282,827 of record NC_142349.1, read on the forward strand.
AGCCTCTCCACTGAAACTGATGAAAGAGTACTTCTCCGCTCCCATGCGGTTTGGAAAATGAATTTGAGAGCCGTCTGAGAGAGTTACTTGGAATTCCGTAGGAGTGAACACAATGATGATCTACAAAGAAAGGAGAGAATGATGATGTAAATATTGGATATCAGTTGGAAGTCAAAAATGATGGTCTTACTTTGAATTCTTCCCCTTGGTGGAATGGGAAACCTCCCTCGCGGTGCTCCTCACACCACTTGCCTTCCTGGTAAGAGTTGCAAACCACCGCGTTCTCGTCTCCATGAGCATTGAAGCGTGGGTTGATATGCATGGTGATGTCCTTCTCATTTGGGCCGATGTTGAGCGCAAAACTGTGATACAAGGAGCATCGAAAAATTCGTTGCAAAATATTGGACAAACTGAAACTGCTTAATGTGAGCTAAAGGATAATGTAACAGAGAAATCAAAGCTATTGCTTGTATTTAATTGCAAATACGATACTATTCAATTGACTCGGTACTTACTTAGTAGCATTGGGCTGAGCCTTTCCCACAATAGTTAATGTCTGCCCTACTTTGAAAGACATATTCTTTATCGCCATCCCCTGTGTAGAGAAACATACAGTGCATGAGATTTTGTTTGAAAAGGAATTTGACACTAAATTACTGTTCAATAAACGCTTTAAGATTCAACTTCTTGGTGATTTACAGCTGCCCCACGATCATATCCCTCTCCACTGATGTTACAAACATAGAGGAACTAATTATGATATGCCGTAACCATTTCCTCCCAAACGCTTCGAGGGTGGAAAAAAGGCTGAGGTTGCCAAAAACTCTTCCGTGCACATAGGAATAACCGTAAAATAAAGCAGCTGTCTTAAGAAGACATCGTCTAGCTGCAATGTTACATTACAGTATGATTTTTAGTCAGTATTTAAGAAAAATAAATCTTTTAGGGGAACAGTTATGAATGCATAATGTATATCCAACGCAGCCTTTGGGAGATTTGCTTCTCTGAAACATATTTTGCGATAACAATTACTAACCAATGATCTCTTGCAAGACTGATACACATCAATGCTGAACAAGGATTAACCTAAATCCTCCCATAGATGAGAAAAAAAGTTAAAAAAAAAAAAAAAAACTATGTTTAAAAAAGCAAAGCCATGATAGGAGAAACGGGTTTGAAGGAAAAGTATGGCTGCAACATTCTTTCCATATAAGAGTGCAGCTGCTAGACTGGTTGGGAAAAGTGATATATGAAACCTATCGCAAACCTTTCTTTTAGAAAGAATGGAAAGCTCATACACTATCCCTGGAATGACTTGTCAGGATAATTGTGTCTTATATGCCTGGTCTTGTCAATAAATTGCCAAATAAACACTTTTTGCCATTGCATAATGTTAGGAAAATCTGATTTCCATTCTTAATTTACCAATCTGCAGGATTGTTGTTCCAGTAGCCATTAAAGGCAGATGACTATAGCATGATGTTAATTTATGAGTCCACAAAGACTTTAAAAAACAACCTAATTTTAGCTGGTACTTCTTTATATTTTCAATAAAAAGGTTTAAAGCAGTGAAACCAACACTCACTGAGGAGCAAATCAAATTATCAGTGAAACAATGCTGAAGATTGAGGTTCTGACTGAGAAGCAGCTGAGAATCCACACATTCGTTGGCGAATGTTCTTCGGAGAGCTGCAGTGAATACTTCAACCATAAAAGGTCACACAAAACATTCAGATCTCTAAAGAGCAAAAAAATGCTACCGATAACCAGACCAAAATGTTCAGTGCATGATGACATCTTGCCCTGCATTTGTAAATCATTTTCACCCTCTTATCAAAATAAAACCTTAAATGTTAAGTCCAAGCAGACAGAAAGTAAAACTATGAGTTCATAAAATATATGTACATATATTTTACTTACGGCCATTGTGATTTCCAATGAGGTCGAAAGTGACACGCAGCTGTACAGAAATAGAGTGTAGGGCCTTGCCTCACAGACCTTCAGAGGTTTTATCCAGGGTGGGAGGTGGCTCCATTTTACTGACGGTCCAGGGAGCCACAGCTCTTCAACTTCTGAATGACTTTGACCAATGAAATGTCAGCAGGGCTCGAAACGACGAATAACTGTTTTAACATCTTACTGTGGACAGAAGGGAAGTGAGACTAATTATGTCGCCACATTGCATGAAACTGTCACATTGTAGTTCTATTAGGTCTCCAGGCTGAGAGGGTCAGGACTGAAATGAGTGTGTCACCAAGGAGACAACTAAATATTGAGGCCAGCTGAATGTGGCAAAGCGCAACTACTGCATATAGCCTTAAACAGAATCAGATGACAGTCAGCCCAGCTTGGAGTGGGAGGGGTGACTCCTCTCTGAACCCACTGACTGCCAAGTGAGATAAATGCTTAAACACAATGAGTTCCATTGTTTTTTTGTTATATCTGTGGACAAAAAATACAAACATTTAAAACAAATGTCGCCTGCATATGGTATTAATTCCATTGTTAAAAATGAAATATTACGGGTATTATGGCACTGGAATATGTACTGTGACTGGCTATGCCACAATGGTATAAAACAGGGGTCGGAAACATTTTGACACAAAGAGCCATCAAAGCAAAATATTTTATACATAATTCAACAAAACAAAACTGCCAAACCTGCTCCACAAAAGCTAATTTTTGAGCTCATTTAATTTCACTGTTGATGATTTGATAGAATTTATGAAATAATAATGACAGAGTCTGTGTTCCATAACAACAAACATACCACTTACATTTTTCACCCTCCTGCAGTTACTTAAGATCGGTGCAAGCAGGTTGCAAGCAGAGGTCTTTTATAAGTGTCATAAAATACTGCAAACAAGAAGTATACGGAAGTATTTACCTTTCACGCAAAGTACGCTGGTTGAGAGAGGTGAGCACACTGTGTGTGCAGAGATCCGCCCACCCCTATCACTCACCCAATCAAAAGGCTATGGGTGCTTGGCTGGCGTTTTTTTGGTGTTTACAATTAGTTCTAGGGGTTTTCATCATAATGTGTCCCAACAGTGAACATACATTGTTTAATGAGCTTCCATATACAGGATCCCACGGAGAGACAGAGCCAAAACGGGATCTGTTGGTGTGACACAGCGACCGCTATCTGTAGTTGAGACTGTACTGTATATATTTTAGACCCAACCACTTCCTATCTGGTATCGCTTTGGCTTTGCATAGGTTAAATTTGGAAATACGCGGACAGCATGTGCTTATGAAGAGAACACATCAAATAACAGCCGTCAATTGTGATAACTGGATGAGTTTGACGGGATCTAGAAAACTTAAAGGTGAAAAATGCTGATTTTAAGCCATTCCACAATAAACTATAGAGATTAAATAGTTACATTTTACGTTTAACCAATGGTAACGCTGTCAGAACCTGAACAAATGGTAAACCCAGACGCATGTTTTCACACAAGCTTTAGTTTACGGAAACGGGGCAGTCATGCGCGGGAACACAAACAAAACCAATTGGGCAATCGCTGGGCAGAAGAAGTCAGACAGAGAAGTCAGGCGCGGCAAAATAGGAAGCCAGGGGCAGACGAGATTGAAACCGAACAGGACATATATAGGATAAACGAGCAGATACTGGACAGGACTGGACAGACGGGATCGATACCAGATACTGGATACAACAGCAGGATACCGGACAGGACGGGACAGAGGGGATCGATACCGGATGCTGGATACCGGACAGGACAAGACAGGAAAGAAGGAATCTATACCGGATACTCGATACACGAGCAAGATACCGGACAGGACAGGACAGACTGGATCGATACCGGACAGAGTCAAAATGCATGTCTTGCAAGTGCAGAGGTTCGTTGACGGACTGACAAGGAGTGAATGAGAGCACTGAGTTTAAATCGGACTGGAGCCAACCAGGCAACGAGCCACAGCTGGCGCTAAATGAGCAGGCCCAGTCGATTGCAATGGGCAATCGTAACAAACGCCTTCGCTTTTAAAATGTTAATCAAGTGTACTGTAGATGATTTTCACGTAGCAAGAAGCAAAATACACACCTCTCCCAGGCAGAGGAACCAGCCGGGTTCTTTTTAGTTATTTTCCACATGTTTGACCACTTCTTTACAATTAAAATTTGCAAATGCGCTTTCTTTGATAAATGTTCATTGTGTTTCTATACTACATGAAAGCTGAAAAAACAAAATTTACAATGAAGGGTCTCTACAACTTTACAAACCGTGCCGTTTTCATGAGATGGGATGGAACGTAAATTGGGGACAAGATTGTCTCAGAATTATTAGAGAACGTTGATTTGAGCATAACACCATATCGACATTTTCTATTGAGGAATCGGCAATTTAAACTGGCTAAAAGCTAAACAAAAATTGATCCAGCCAAATATTTCTACTTCAAAACATACAATGTTGACCTTTTATAATTTAATAATAATTTCCTTTATATAAGGGGAACATGTGCAAATTCTGCAGAAATAACTCACCCCCTGGAAGTGCAACACGGTTTAATGACAAAGGGACCTTTGTAACACAAATGCTGACAGAACATGAGTTAGAGATGTATGCTGCCCAGTGGAGTCCTGTTGAAAACATCTTAAGGCTTCTTTCTTAATTTTGGTCATGTGTTTTCATGGTTCGATGGAGAAGAGAACAACTCAAAAATCACCAATACACATTTAATTACATGTTAACATTGTCTTAATCAATTATTTAAAAATAAAGCCATTGTTTATCTATTGCAGCAGCATGACAGGGAAAACAACATAACTATCAAGGTTAAAACTTGAGATTGTATTAGAATAAAGAAAAGAACACACTCTGAGTCGGAGATTTAGATTTTTGTTGCCCTTCCATTGTATGCGCGTGCTTCCAGGATCGGATCAGGAAGGAATCACACTCCGCCAATAGCTAGAGGCTCATTTATTGGAAAACACAAGAATAAAACAACACATCTGATTGGTTTAAATGAGATTATATGAACACAGGAGACAAATCTGATTGGTTTAGACAGGAATCACATGTTGAAATGCACTGTATAATGTTGGTCGCTAGATGGCGTGCGAGTGTAATAAATGGCCAAAAAGGATAGTGAAATTTTGTAACACAATGCGTCTCTGTAAATGTAGGGAGGAAAGCTCTTAATCAGACTATTAATGTGGGGAGGCAAGCTCTCGAGCGGGCTTCCCGGCACTAAAAACAAAGGCCATCTTGATTAATAGTTAGCAGGCACCAAGAGGATACAATTGTTGCAAGAATACAAACAGCACCTGGAAATTATATTTGGATTTGTTAAGTCACTTTTGAGGATAACATCATCAAAAGGCCCATTTAAACTATGATCAAACTATAATTTACCTTACAATCACGATCTTCCGCTGACTGGCGAGTGATAGAATCAAAGCCGAGAAACTGTTATTTAAAGTTATCTTCCATGATGAGAAGAGCAGCTTGACATTGTTGGAAGCAGGAACGAAGCAATTGCAGATTCACTTCTCTAAAATAAAGACATAAGAAGTAATTGCTTTCTCTCTTTTTTTCACAATTGTTTGGAAAAAAAGGAATCTTAAAAGCATAGTCAACCAATGTCTAACAGCAAAATGTTGTATTTTATGTGCTGTAGAAGGCAAAATAAACACAGTTAAGGGGAAACTAACCTTTAGTCACTTTAGCAACATCATTTTAACATGCCAGTAAGATCAAAAATTGCCAAGCTGTGAAATAGAAACAAAATGCAAATTGTATTGCCTAATACATATTCCCGAAACACAATACATAGGGTGACCCGTTAAGCGAGCTAGATTGTTGGTTCTTTAGTTTTTATATGAACATTGTCATTGTATTTTAGATGTATTTGTTTTTATTAAATGCAGTTCAGTTAAGGATATTAAAGACTTTATATTTCTCTGCAGATAAGTGCTAGTCATTTATGTAATGGTATTCTTTACATAGTACCATTTGTCTGGGCTGATGATCTGATCAACTACAGGGCAGAGCGGTTCTTTTATTAAACCTTTGCATGTGACTTCACATTGCCTTCCCTGGTAAAATGAGAGCCATGATGGATGGCAAGAGGCACTTGAGCACACGTCAGTTGAATAAGCAGTTGAGTAAAAACAAAGAGCATTCACCACTTGGGTAATCTTCCAAAACTGTTATGTGCTCTACTATAAAGCTTATTATGCCGAAATGAACTTCCAAAGTACCAACAGATAAAATGAGGGACAAATGTTTAAAAAAGAAAACATAATTTTGCCAAAATAAAGATGTTCAACATACTCAAAAGTGATTTCTATACAAGGAGCAAAATGCAAATCCCCCGTACATTTCACGCCGCAAATTTGTCGGCAAAACAAAGCACAGTAACACAAACCAGCTAGGAAGAACTGGTAAGCATCCAAACCTTTATAAGCTTTATGATCAGCATCTGTGTTTGGGAATACTTCATTTACATTATAGTGGACGGATGGTGTGGACTCAAGTCAGGCAGACTAGACAATTTGGTGGGATCTCTCAAGTCAGGCAGACTAGACAATTTGGTGGGATCTGTGAATATGCCAGGAGGATCAGCTCGCATTGCTAATGTTATTATCAGTTTATCTAGATTGCGCTTTTGTGATTACTGACCAGGTGAACCATCTCATCCAACAGCTGCACAATATTCGTTTGACTAGTCATTGCCAATGGAGTTGAATAGTATTGCTGTTTTTGTTGTAGTTGTCAACAGTTTAGTGGCCTTGTCCACTGTTTACTACAGTTTACTACCGTCCGTCATGGTGTCATCACGTGATTAAGTCATGTGTGTGCAAAGGGGCAATACAAATTAAATGCTTAAAAACAAAGCTACACATTTGGAGTTGACATCCTTTTTCTGATCCGCCCGCCTCAGAACAGAAAGTATGTTACCAGATCTAAACTAAGTTGGACATACCTGCACTACACCCTACAGCAGTACTTCTTAATTATTTTCTGGTAATTAGTTACTTTTACTGCTGAGTATTTCAGTTACTAACTCAGTTACTTTTTGGAGGAAGTAGTGTCTAACTATAACATTACTTTTTTAAAGTAACGCGCCCAAAAACTGCTCTCCAATGGTGTGTTTTTTTTTTTTTTTTTTTGCACTGACGTCCCTGTTAACCACAGCCAATTCTTCCCCTTATTAAGCGATAATAAAACCTTACAAACACATTGTTGTCCCCATTTACTCACAGCAAGACAGAGTTGTAGAGTAAAAACAAAGATATGTGTAAGCAAGTTTATTTTGTTTACCAAATAAACGACACAAACTATTCTTTCAGCAGCTTTCTTAGTTCTCTCTCCACTTGCAGTAAATTTAGTGTAGTGTATTGTACTTAGCAGTGCCACAATACAAAAAAAAAATCTTATGTCAAGTCAAGTCAAGTCATTTTTATTTGTATAGCCCTAAATCACGAAGAGTCTCAAAGGGCTTCACAGATTGTTACACTATATTACACAAACTATTTTCAACCGACAAGAGGAGTAGGTTATTCATATGCAATGGAGTAGAAGTGAGTTTTAAGTTTAGATTTAAACATTTCCACTGAGGTTGCAGATCGAATCTCAGGGGGAAGAGCATTCCACAGCACCGGTGCCCGGATGGAGAACGCTCTCGAACCAGCAGAAGACTTTTTTGCTCTCGGGATCATCAGAAGACCAGCACTCTCAGATCGTAGGCTTCGGACCGGGACATAGTGGCAGATCAGATCTGAAAGATAAGAGGGTTTAGATCAGAGGATGGTGTCATAATAGCCTGTAGTTTGCAATAATTTGTGTTCTGTGCAAACCTTCTAGACTCCTTGTAATTAAGGGCTAGACAAATAAACATGACATGACTTGACTTGATCAAGGATAAGATTTGCTAGTTTACCGCAACAATATTAGAAATCTTCGATGACTTCAGCTACCAGTGACTGAGATGATCTGTATTAGAGTCGAAATGGAGGGAGATATTTTTCTTTTTCTCTTTTGTTTTATCTTCTTTTCCCTCAGCCACTCTTTGAATCCCTCTCAGTTATTTTTCCATGGTATCACCCAAAAATCAGTTACACTTTACGTCAGAGCCGGTTGTCTGCAGCAATTACAGATTTACTTCTCTAAATTGGAAACATACGAAGTAATTGCTTTCTTTCTTTTTTTTCACAAATGTTTGGAAGATAAGAAATCTTAAAAGCGAAAAACAAAGCTGCAAGCGCACTTTGGTAATGAGAGTGCCACTGCCCTCTACTATTTGAGAACCACACTGTCCCTTTAAAGGAAGATAACAGTTTTATGATTATTGTGATTATTGTGCTCATACAATACCTTAAGAAAAAGGTGGATGCAGAGATAGATAGATAGATAGATAGATAGATAGATAGATAGATAGATAGATAGATAGATAGATAGATAGATAGATAGATAGATAGATAGATAGATAGATAGATAGATAGATAGAACATTTTTTATCGACACTTTTAACAGCAACTAAACATATTCAGATAGATAGACAGATAGACGGATAATCTAAGTTTGATAAGATAGATAAGATATATAATATAGATAGCAAAGTGACAGTTGGCTGACGCAACAAAACGTCATATATTCATAGAGTGAGTGACGACAGTGACGACAATTTGCCGGCTTGCCCTCTTGTTTATCATACTCTAGTCGACTTTGACTGGCAGGCTCGTCCACGTATGACGCGTAGTTTGCACACACAAACATTGAACAGCATGGGTAGGGGCGGCCGCGGAGACATACTGGGCTCCCACTGCATGTTATTGGTTCTCTACGCCCGCATATTCAAGAGGCGATTGGCGAGCATGTCACAAATGCACCCACACCTACCTCATTATTTTCAACAGGGCGGAGACGTTCTGTTTTGATAAGCAAACTGACACTTACAAATAGCCCGTTGCCTCCTTCTCCAATGTTGACCAAATCGAAAGTATCTCTTGCGTAGTTTGTGGCTACCCAACCATTGCACATCCCGACAGTCTGAAGCGATTCTACGGGACACTTGTCGCATACCGAAATGGCATCGCTAACCGCCGCAGCTCACGAGTCGAGCGCGGCGCTTGCCGACGCTTTACTCCCGGCGAGTATATTCGCACCAGACCGGGGGGGATGCGTGGAAGATCCCGGGGATGAATTCTACGAGGACGGGGAAGTGGTCAACGGCGAGCCCGAGGACCCGAGGATTGACTTTACTAGCAAGGTGAAGCTAGGCCATAGCTAGCGCTCGACTAATGCTAGCGAACTAAACGAGAACAAGAATGAATGAGATTTTAGTAGCGTATTGCGTTTGAACGCAGGTTTTGACAACGTTTTAACAAACATGGGGTTCCGAATAGGTCCTGGTACGAACACTACAAAAGACGGCACAGCACAATTTATTTTCCATTTTTGGTGTAGCATTAGCTAGCTGTAATACAGAATTGATTGTGAAGCTTGCTTCAACTGGTGCTTTACGGATAGTCGTGACAATGAAACGTATGCCACGTGTAAATAAACGTAAAGTTTGGGAATTGAACTCGTCACGTTGATATGGTTTAAGATGTATATGATTATACGCTTGCACACAAGTGGAATGGCAGGCAGTGGTAATAATAAATAACACGTGACTATGTTAACGTTCGTTCATGAAAATAACACATGGAATTACCCAGTGATAACAAAATACTCATTGGCGGGTTTTCTTGCAACTTACAAATTATCACGTTGATAAAAATGAAGAATGTCTACTTGTTTTTTTTTTTGTCTGGAGTGTTATTACTACATAACATGTCTGCTTCTGTCAAAGTATTTCTTCTGGTCAAACAAGTTCAGTGTATTGGATGATGTAAACTGAAAAGCGTGGCTGTAATATTCACTTGGTTGCAAAGGTCCAATTACACATCACAAAAGACGAATGGAAAAACTACCTTGCACATAATTGCATCACTTTCTTGGACATGACCCAAAAAATAATCGGTCAGCACCTGTGATACAATGTAGTTTAACTTTTTTATTATGAGTTGTTTTTATGTAATTAAGTTTTTTAATTAATTAAAATATGACAATGTAAAGACATTGGATATGACATGGATATGTGCATGTTCTTTCTCTTAGATACTCCTAACAATAAGAACTTATCAAAATTAAAACAATGTAAATGTGTTGCATTCCCCAAACACTGCTGAAACATAACAACTTGCCTTTTTTTAACCACTTGTAAAAAGATGGCCCTCGTCAGTCCAAATGGAGAGCAATATGACTCCCTACTTAGCCAACTAAAGGACAGGATGGAAGAGGGGTCTGGAGAAACCATCTATGTGATTGGAATGGGTTCAGGTGAGGGACCACCACTAATAAACCTAACATAATAACACAATCCAGATGATTAGTCTCAAATATCGACTGTTAGTGAATTGTTTCCTTTTTACTCTTGCTTTAAGATGGCGGTGATTGGGGTCTCAGCGAAAAGGATATGGAAGCCTCTGAGGCGACGGTGCGGTCCATGTGTGCCCAACTGGACTCTGATCTGATTCCGCTCAGGGAACGCACTGAGGCGGAGGGTTTGGTACGGGACTATTTGATACGCCGGTGTGTGGGGGAACTAGACTTTCTGGAGGTCAGGTGAGTGGTCAAATAACTTTATATAATCAAAAGGCCTTTTTTTAGTCTTTCAATGTTTTTCCCTCTGCTGTCTTCAGAGTGGCAGTGGTAGGAAATGTGGATGCTGGTAAAAGTACTCTTCTAGGGGTGTTAACACATGGAGAGCTAGATAATGGCAGAGGCTTTGCTCGCCAGAAGCTCTTCAGACACAAGCACGAGATGGAAAGCGGAAGGACCAGCAGTGTGGGCAATGACATCCTTGGGTTTGATCAAGAGGGGCAGGTGAGACAATACATTCACATTTAAAATGATTAAAAAATAGCTGCCTTTAGAGTAAAGTTGTGCATTTTGTTTTAGGTGGTTAACAAACCCGACAACCATGGAGGAAGCTTGGATTGGACAAAGATTTGTGAGAAGTCCTCCAAAGTGATCACTTTCATCGATTTGGCTGGCCACGAGAAATATCTCAAAACCACTGTTTTTGGAATGACGGGACACTTACCAGACTTTTGCATGCTCATGGTGAGAAGTGGCCTGCAAGCGTACACATACCATCTCACTGAAACATATTCTCACTATCCTTCTCTAGGTTGGCAGTAACGCAGGGATTGTTGGCATGACCAAAGAGCATTTGGGCCTGGCCTTAGCCCTCAACGTCCCTGTTTTTGTAGTGGTGACAAAAATCGACATGTGTCCTGCCAACATCCTTCAAGGTCTGCCATCTGGGGTTTCAGCTTTTGCTGTTAGTTTTTGCACTTTCCTTGCACAAAGTTATTGACATTAGACTCCATCTGTTTATAAGAGGCCGTGATATAATCTGTAGGATTAATTATCAGGTAAAAAAGTAGATTTGTGTAAATGAAAATTTAAACCAAATCGACACACACAGGTTAAAGCCATCCTTCCATCAACCTTCTGCAACGCTTATCTGCACGTCACGGGGGGCTACAGCCCATCCCAGCTATATTCCGGGAGTGGTCAGGGGACACCCTGAACTGGTTCGCCTAGTTGAATGTTTGTATATTTTCAATTTATTTGGTACCCAGGGGTACAGTCAATATTTTCGCAGCAGTGTCTGCGCCAAAAAGACCGATTTACAGCACCTGGTATTCCCAGGCGGTCTCCCATCCCAGTACTAACCAGGCCCGACCAGGTTTAACTTCTCGAATGTGGGCGTTCTCTGGTGGTATGGGAGTAAACAAATCAGAGATGTCCCACCTAAGAAATTGGTACAGGGGAATTTATTTTATTTTAGCAACGACTAGTCATTTAAATGCTCATTTGGCCTAATAATCTGGCCACTTTGCCTTTAGGTGAAGCATAGACATGATAGTCTTGAAGAGAAGCATTCATTCTCATGTCATCTAATCCCAATAGAGACATTAAAGCTGCTTCAGAGATTACTGAAGTCCCCTGGCTGCAGGAAAATCCCTGTTTTGGTGCAGAACAAGGATGATGTCATAGTTACAGCGTCAAACTTCAGTTCTGAGAGGTACCAAGTCTGTCCAAGGCAATTTCTAAGTGAGCTGAATTGTAAGTGATGTTTCTTTTTATGTTTTCCTGAAGAATGTGTCCCATTTTTCAAATCTCAAATGTGACTGGAGAGAACATGGACCTGCTCAAAATGTTCCTCAACCTGCTTTCATCTCGGACGTGCTATAGAGACGACCAGCCAGCCGAGTTTCAGATAGATGACACCTACTCTGTACCTGTAAGTGTTCTCCCGCTTTGTCTGCTTAATACAGTATCAACGTGGTATAAATTCACACATTGTTTACAAACAATTACTAAGAACTTAGGTTTGACTGAGATGTGGTCCTATCATCAAATGTGTTATCTGACCACATTTGTATCTTTTCACATCTTTAAGTTCATCATGAATGAACTTTTTAAGAAACGTGTCAAACATTAAAAAAGGTATTCGGAGCAAATCAACTGATTTGATGAAATCAGATTATTCTTCCTAAACTAGTAAAGCGAACCTGGGGATATTTTCCAAACCTGGCTGATAAACTTAGTGAATATGGTTCTGTGCAAAAAATAAAAAAACACCCATCACTCCTATTGGCTGCTGTAGGGTGTTGGCACTGTTGTGTCAGGAACTACCTTACGTGGACTGATCCGTCTGAATGACACCATGCTTCTGGGGCCGGATCCTTTGGGCAGCTTCATCCCCATCGCTGTTAAATCAATCCACCGCAAGAGAATGCCAGTAAAGGAAGTCCGAGGGGGTCAGACTGCTTCCTTTGCACTCAAGAAGGTAAGTGGAAACTGCTCCATCGTGGCACAGTTTATAAGTTAGCAAAGGTCTTAGAAATTGGCTGCACATTTGTAGACTCTAGATAGGAATCAAAAAGCTCTGTAGTACTGTAATTATTCTTTATCAATTGGATGTTGTCTTCCCTTGTGATTACTTGGCTGAAGTGAGACACATTTGACATTTTTCTCCTGATTTGTTGGCTTCAGATCAAGCGTTCAACAATAAGGAAAGGCATGGTCATGGTGTCTCCGAGGTTAAACCCCCAGGCAACTTGGGAGTTTGAGGCAGAAATTCTAGTTCTACACCACCCTACTACGATATCACCCAGATACCAAGCGATGGGTGTGTATTTTGCAGTTAGGCCTGATTTTATGTTGAGACATGCAGCTTTTTTGAACTGGTTGGCTACCTCCTCTATAAACACCCGTTATGCTATCTGTTTAGTCCACTGCGGCAGCATAAGGCAGACAGCCACCATCCTGTCCATGAACAGAGACTGCTTACGGACAGGGGACAAGGCCACGGTCCACTTTCGCTTCATCAAGACTCCTGAGTATCTTCACTGTGACCAGAGGCTGGTGTTCAGGGAGGGACGCACCAAGGCCGTAGGGACCATCACAAAAGTAAGATAAAGGACATATTCACAAGTATTTTTAGAAAATAAATCTTACCGTATTTTAAAAGAAAAATAGGCCCAGTTTGCATAAACACAAGTTCGTTTTGCATTCTTTCCAGCTTCTGCAGTCTACCAATAATTTGCCGTCAAACTCCAAACCTCCACAGATAAAAATGCAATCCACAAAAAAGGCACCGACCCGGAAAGAGGATAGCACCACATTGGATGATGGCTTGACGATATCACAGTCTGCAGGCCCAAGCACGACATACCAGGTGAGATGCCAGGTTAACATCCAAATAATGGTGGAGGTTCTACTGTCTATTTACAGCATATTGAATGTGCACTGCCAACTGTTCCTCTAACCTGAGACTCTTGTTTGTCCTTATTCTATCCTTGGATCTTTTCCTTCATCCTTTCAAACTGTTATCATTCATTATGTGTCATACCTGTCATCCTCCCCTCTCCTTTGCTTGTGTGACTGGCTCCCTGAAGGGAGAGGGGGAGGAAGACCCTCAGTTAAAGGAGGGCAGCAAAGATAACAAGGTACAGTGGGTCACCAAGAGGTGATCGAAACAAGAGTTTTAAATGCATTTTTATCCACTTATGGCTCATGTATTTTTTTTGTTTAACGTATTTTTTAACCCCATTTTTATTCATCGTTATATCTCCTCGGTATAGCCAAAGACTGGGGGAGGTGGAAGAAGAAGAGGTGGTCAGCGACACAAGGGGAAAGGCCAGAACGTTTCTGCAGCAGCAGCCCCTACGTCAGGAACAGGATGAAGATTACCCCATCTCAATTAACTTCCCTCATAACTATTTCATCTGTTTAAGTGTAAAACACTCCAGTCTTATGCCTCATTTATTGCCTTTTATACCAGGATTTTACCCTAAAGGGAATGTGAAGAGCTATAGCAGAAAGTGTGTGACTTGAATTCTGCCATCACTGAGAATGGTTTATATATGAACGTAGCTTGTCACAATCATTTTTAACCTTTTAAAATAGCTTCATAAAAGCAGAGAGAAGGGTCCAATAAATGAGCAGCTACACGTGACATTTGCCCGTGCATTCCCTGTGAATTTTCAAATAAAAAACATTTTATGAAGTATTTATATTCGATATGTAAATGAGTTGTTTCCGATACTACTATAAAAAATCTAACATTGAATGTCGAGCAGAGTACATATACCATCAATTCTACTCAAATTATTCAATCTGTTAAATTTGCAATTACTAATGATTTGGCCCGTGTGCAAAATGTTCTTAGTGTTGAATATTGTATAACTCCTTTCTTACCCAAAAGTACCCCCTCCGCAGATAACACATAGTTCATTCTTGTCAATTAAGCAACAAAGAAAGAAACTCATGATAGACATGCTGTGCTTGCAGAGGTAATTGTAAGCTCTAGTACTTATTTGTGTTACAACTTGTTACTGGTTACATGACATCTATTCCACTCAAAACCCAATAAAGTGGTATTGAGCTGCAGGGCCCCATTGTTGTTTTTTGACCCACTAGTTTGTCTTTGTATATAGAGAATAGATTTAAAATAAGGAATACTGTAAATGTGTAATGCACTTTACTTGTTTCTAACCTCATTAAACCTCTATAACGACAACCAATTTGAATCCAAAATGAACATAGGTTACATGTGGGTGGCAAAACTGTTTAATGAACAGTGTTGACAATCACTGTTTAGGTAGGGCACATTCACACGCATTAGACAAAATCTCAAAGATTTTAAAGGCTATACCCGGCATGTGCAACCTTTGCACATACACATTTTAATGTGCGAGGAAAACAATATTCAAATATGCGTTTGTCTTACAATAATTTCATAAATTAAAGAAACAGGGAAAATAGCTGCACTGCATGAAATGTCTATTAAGACACCCTCAAGCATAAGCAAAAGATTGGTTGTGGGTGGGATGGGGGACAAAATACCTAGCTTAAATAAAGTGCGGCAGTCCTGTCGTTACAGAGGATTCTGTACTCCATTTTTACTTTTAACAATAAAACATTTTCAAATCATCTTCCAAAACCTCACTGAACAATTGCATTTTGATGCACAGTTTTCATTTAACCCAGTGACAGTAAATGGTAACCGGGGGTTACAGAGTCATTGAAATGCCTTAGTGTTGTCAAACGTGTATGTTTATACTATGTTCAAAGATCATAGAAAAACAACACTCCATTTTGGATATGCTTTTGGCTTATTTTTGTCTAGCCGTCGATGTCCCAGCTGAAGAGATGATGCTTTACCAGCATGTCCTGGACACCCTCTTTCAACGGCCTCTGCTCCTTCTCCTATGACATGGTGCACAAATTTGTCTCATCAGACGGTACACTGGAACACTTTACGGTGAATCCAAGAAATGTTTGATCCCAGTGGCTGACACAGATATAAGTTAATCACAGAAATAAAAAAGGTACCGTATTTCCCGCACTATAAGGCGCACCTAAAAGTTTTAATTTTTTTCAAAAGCTGACCATGCGCCTTGTAATAGTGCGCCTTATATATGGCTCAATATTAAATCGCAAGGTCTCGCAACTTACGCAACAGCCGCCGACTCGATTTTCCCCCGAACGTGGAGTAGTCCGTGGTATATGCTGGGATTTATATACCGGCGTTTCATTGGCTAACCAATGTGTCAATCATCAGTCAAATCGATCGCTATTGGCTAAAGTTATTTGGAGCCTAGGATTGGCTAGAGGGCCGAAACAAACCCTGCAATTGGCCGAAAAAGATGTGTCAATCATCCGTTAAATCGATCGCTATTGGCTGAAGTTATTCGGAGCCTCGGATTGGCTAGAGGGCCAAAACAAACCCTGCAATTGGCCGAAAAAGATGACTGAATATCAAGGTTGCTAAACTACACCATAAAGAAACATGTTTCATTATTCTGTATTTGTAAACATTTTACTCTCCTGGATTTACTACATTCACGGTTGTAAGAAGACCATGATTGCGTATCATTATTGAACAGGAGAACTTAGGTGAGCTATGCGGCTTTATATTTTCCCAGTATCTCGTTTTAGAACGATCTTGATGTTGCTGTGATGAGTTGAATGAATTAAACTCAATTCCAAGTGTTTATTGTCATATGCACAGTAAAGTTGCGAGCAAAAAAGAAAATAGAAACTAAGGAATGGTTGGCATTTCTTGAATCCCAAGACTTTAACCTTACAAATGATATTTGAAACGATGCATTTGAGTGACATCGTACGGACACCGCATCCGCACGTGTCTACGACACGTATTTGCTTCTTTGCAAGCTTTGGGAATGTTAAGGGGGTAATCAGTTTGACTGAATCATCTGACTGTTTTGTCGACGTTCCCATTGTAGCGCCTTATAATCCGGTGCGCTTTATCTATGGAAGATATAGGACCAAAAACTATTTTTTGGGGGTGCGCCCTATAACCCGGTGCGCCCTATAGTGTGGAAAATACGGTACTTTATATGAAATTATCAAAATTCCAAAAGCAGTAAGCATCAAGCTTTTGATACATTTTCCCACTGATCAGCTTCTCAAATCTTCCACATTCATCAAACTTACTTCTTTCTGCTCTGGTAATTCACAATCTTGAGAGAGACTGAAGGCAAACTTGGAAAGGACCCTGGAAAAGAAAAGTTACTGATAGCTTTCTCAACCACAAGTACCAATAAACAAAATTACTGCTAGCAATATTGTTTTTATATTCTTACCTGAGCTCACATTTGATCTGAACCCATCCTGGACTGCGAAGAAATGACCATGGATGATACCATTTCTCTACAGCCGCCATGCTGGAACACAGCACTTCCAGCCATAGGTGCAACACCTGTTCACTGTAATGTGCATAGTAGGATTTAGCATATTTTGAAACAAATCTCAATATGTTTATTATCTTTATCAGTCTGTGTTTTGTTTACTGGGGTCCTAAAGGTGTTTCTGTGTTTGTTAAAACAAAAAAAACAAAGCAAATTAAGAAGTAGTAAAAATCCTGCTTGGTTTGTGGGTGTGTGGTTTCAGTTCATCCAAATCAGGAGCGCTTGATCCAATTTAAGCACACTCCCAAAGTTTAGAGCGGGAGCGCGCACGTTGACGTGCATTGAAGATCAAGTTGAGAGAAGCCAAAATTTAAAACGTTAGCATGCATTAGAAACCTCACCGGTAAGTCCTTTTTGATCCGATTTAACTGTTTTTTGTTTCTGAGAGCACGCATTGTTTTGTTACTTTGCGTCGTTTGGCGTCGCTGTCTTAGCGATCATTGTTTCAGTTGAGTTTTGAGGTGGGGTGTATTGCTGCATTCCTGAAATGAGGGAAGTCAGATTCATCCCACCTGGATGGTACTAGATCCGACCACAAAGCATTCCAAGTGAATGTAAACAGTAAAGATGGCTCATCGCGAAACGTCCTTCTTTGTTCACTTTATTAAAATACATTTGAAACCTTGAGCAAACCTGCCTTCTCTTAAGTGCTCAAATTGTGGAGGAAAACAGCAGCTGAGGTCAAAAGAGCACACGTTAGTCATGTAAATTCTGTTCTACCATTCACCATGTTAGTCAATGGTAGAGGGGGTAAGAGCAGGCCTGGAAAACAAATCCAGTCCGGGTATATAAACCAGAACCCGCCCATACCAAACCTGACGGATTAATTCGATTTGATAAACAGAGCCCGAAGAAAACCCAGTTTTATTTTGCCGCCAAAGTGAACGAGATGCTTCATTTCGGCCGGGTCGGCAGCATCGAAGTGTGTGAGATTCGGCTGGAATACGCAGCTTTAGTTTAGCTGGGGCCGAGCGCCTCGGATCAAGTGTGCACTTCGAAGTCCAGCGCTAAAATCGACCGTTTTGCACCGAAGTGCGCATTTCGGCGAAGCAAACGAAAGTGAAACTAAAATTGATCAGACGGCACCTGAAAAGAAAATCAGATTACCAGCTGCAATTAGTGAAATATTTGGCCAAAAAGCAAAAAAAAAAAAAAAAAAAAAGCTCGTAAATCTTGTAAGCCATTGGCGAGAAGCAGAAATGATGTCTGACGTAAGGACCGTAGGTGCGGAAAGAGGTAACAGGCGCATCTACAGTGACACAGAGGATGAACATTTCTTTGGAGTTAGTGTTTTGGAGTTAAAGAACATGCTTACCAAAACTATCAGTTTATCTAAATAATTACTGGAGTAAAAGTAAGTGAATTCTTTGCAGATCTTCCACAAGGGAAGAAAAAAATAAAATAAAAAAAGCTGCGGGAGAGAAGTCCGGCCCAATTTAAGGATCGACAAAGATCTTACTTCTAGTCCATGGGCATTGCCAATTTGTCAACGTCAGATAGAAGCAATCAAAGTTGGGGTACATATTTCTTTTTACCGGCTTTGAGACTAGGACCTCCAACCTCGATTGTCATTTTAGTGATATTTTACTAGTCTGAGTTTGGAGAACATTTTTTTGGAAAGCAGCATACACGCATTATTGCTGCTTTCCAGAAAAGTGGGAAGTCCCAGTTTTGAAGTCAGGGTACATAATTATTCTCTGACTTCATAACTAGAATCTTCCACCTCAGGTGTCATTCCAATTATTTTTTCCTGGTCAAAGGTCTTAAAACTTAAACCTCCCACTTTGAGGTCGGAACTGGTGCCATTCGATAAATCCCACTTCCCACTTTTCTGGAACGCAGCATTAGACTGGGCACAGTCACATGACTGCACTTCTGCGGTGCGTTGGATTTTGGGTATTGTAGTTTTCTGTTGGAACATTTGTGGGGAGTCATGTCGCTCGTAAAATATCAGTTAATTGCTTTGTTTATTTAAAAATGAAAGAAAACTGTCGATTGTATTTTAGGTTTATAACATGACTGTCTGACTGACTGAATGCTGTTGATTGATCCAATAAAGGAAATTAAACATACAGTAAGAGCTGGAACACTTTGCTTCCTATGCGCCCTTTTGGTGGGGAGAAACCAAAAAAACGAACAGTCTGTGCGTCAACTCACTTGAGGCCGACACAAACTAGAGACCTGAACTTGACATCCATTTGAACATGAGCTGCATCATGGCTCAAGTTGACTGACTGCACTGCCTAAAGAGAGCAGACAGATGGGATTCAGACTAGGAAAATACATCCCTGGTTAGCAAACAACTACTCACCCGATATAGGAGCTCCTCTGGTGTCAACACTTTCCCATCTTCATCCAACCTGGATTAAAAAAATGTCACTGCAATAAACTTATACACCGATATACAAGCTGACTAAACTTCAATTATGTAATTTCAAGCTAAATCCTTGTTCGTGTGTGTGCAATTGTGTGAGGACATTCGAAGGAAAATGCGCATGATTTTACCTGTATGTTTTACATAACACTAGTCGAGAGTAGACAGAGTTAAAGTCCCTCTCCACTTCCCTGCTGGCTGCCTGAGAGAGAGAGAGGGGGGTGTCATTGTGGGGTTGTGAACAGGAAATTCAATTCTGTGGGATAAAAGTTACTGTACCTCTTCTATAAATAACCACGGATGACAGGGGCCGCCCAAAATGGAGGGTTTCTTAAGGCCGTGCATAAAGATTGCTTTCAAGGCCGGACAAAGAGTCCCTCTGGCTAGATCTGTCACAGCTTCTGTTACGGAGTCATCTCCCGCTAAAGAGTACTACATTCAGAAGGTGAGAGTGACAATTGTAGTCCAAAGTAACTAGCAATAGAAATAAAATCTAAGAAATGTAATATTTGCCTCTTTACTTCTTTCATCAAGAATCTCCACAAACTTTGCAGGGAACCAGCCTGTTGAGATAAAACATCATATTAGAAAAATCACAACAAAAAATATAGGAAACAACTGCATACACACACCTCGAAGGCCATTGAGCTCTCCAACCCAACAATGTTCATCTTTTTGTGAGACAATCTGCCAGGAAAATAACAGCTTTTTATTTGTCTCATGGTTAGCACAATTTGTGACGGGAATATGACGTCAAATCTCACAGTGATGATATCGTTCTTTCTGAAGCCCAACTCATCATCATCATGCCGCTCAAAATCCAACAAGGCCTTTGCTCGCCTCCGTCTGTTTCGTGACACCACCAGGAAGTTTTCGTGGTCTCTCTGGTGGCTCTCCATTGAATAGTCGGGAGTTAGTTCCTGCAGTGGAAGAACAATTGCAGAAAATATGAAATACACTTATAATTTTCAACCCGACCACATTTTGTTGTTTAGTCATCATAGGTATTCCAGGGAGGTGACGGAATGTTACAAAAGTTAAATACGTGAAAGAAATCCAGACTAAATGAATAATAGCAGCCTCAACTAGTCTGGCTGGTAATCTTTAAGAGGGTTGCACTTTTGCCGATCCAGGGTGATAAAGTCCGGCTATGTCAAGCCGGCTCAAGATATGTGGGATAAATGCGCGTTGACAGCCAGATCCAGAATCCCAGAAAGGAAAATAGAAAAGTGCCACTCATCGTCTTTTAAGGCCAAAGACCAACAGCTACTTATAGAATATCTATGAATATGGGCTAGCTGCAGGGAAAAAAAAATCACTATAGTAACTGAGCCTGAGCTAAATTTATTTTGCTTTCATGCTACCAACTTCAGGCTAACTTCTCCCAAAATAATAACAATATCCTGGCTTGATCCATTATTGTGGTTTCATGCAATGCGACCCACAAGAATATTGTTGTGAACTTACAGTTGTGGAGTGTCGTGGGTCAAGACAGTGGAAATGCTCGGAGGTGCGAGTTATAGCCTCTCGAAGTGCTGCTACCAGCTCAGTTTGCTTGATGTTCTTAGACTTGAGAGCTTCGGCCTCGTCCTCTCCGAACAGCAGAGAGCTTAGAGTGGACTTTCGACGCAGGGACTGCCTTCTCACCACCTGCACAGAGATTTAACCTTATGTTTGATGACTCCATCTGAACAACTATTTTGGTTGGTGACGAGAGGCAAAATAAGTTTTGGTTTGTTTTTACTTGATTTTTATGTTGATTATTTAAATGTCAACAGAACACAACAATGCAAAAACAAAACTGACCGTATCTGTTCGGTTAACTCTCATAAGTGAATATACAACAGTTCCTTTTAAGATCTGACCTTGTTGATATTGGAAGTGAGTGACAGGGTGCCATTCTCGAGCTGATTCTGCTCGTTTAAGATGTAGGCGAGGTGCTTGTGCCGGTGGGCATCCAGTGTATCCTGTGACAGATTCCCTGCCAACCGTAACGCTTCCCCAAGAACTGCAGGACCATCTCTTAACTGGCTTGGCAAGTCAGACAGTGTATTAAAAATGGAGGCTGAGTTCTCTGACGATATGAGCTCCTCCTCCTGAGGTAGCAGAGACAATTTAATTGATATTCATATCAGCAACAGTAAATTATTTAACATATGAAATGTTGCAATGTAAAATTTAAAAAAAACATTTCTGAGGATATGTACACTCCGTCCAAACCTTGATCTTAAGCATTCCCAGTGTGATTTGAAATAGCACCATGGAGCCCTGATAGAAAAGGAGGTCCCAGATCCTGAGGAGCAAACGGATGTCCACAACACTGGCAAATGATGTCAGGAACCAGTGCAAAGTAATCAGAGACAGCTCTAAATGTTAGGGAGAGATTGTTTCATTTAGTACTTATTCAACACTCATGAATCTGTCATCAGAAATACTCAGGTCTAAAATCCTAAATTTTGACGTCAACAAACCTTACCAATGTCATGCTCTTGTAAAAGTCGGTCAAGGGCCGGCAGGTACTGAACTATGAGCTGACGGAGAACCCTCTGGTCTGTTTGGACACCAAGCAGGGTGGAAGAGAAGTAGGAAGGAGGAAGGAGATCTTCAATCAGGGCACACATCATCCATAACACATCCTCTTCCTCCATGAAGAGCAACAGACAAGAAACCACCTAAAAACGGATATTGAGGCATTCAAGATGGAGAAATGATGACACAACCAGCAACACTAGAGGAGAAGAGTATATTTTGAAAGATAAACATTTACCATCCCTGTTCCCTGGCAGTACCCAATGTCAGGGTAAAGCCAGGCCAAGCCTCGAAGTACACGCCGCAGTCTAGGGACGCCGACACTTGTTAGGCTACTAAAGCACACGTTGGTGGGCATCGTCCGCAACAAATCCTTTTCTATCTAAGGGAAGAATCAGGGAAATACGATAATTCAAAACACTACGTTTGCCTTCGTCTGTATAAGTGTTGCGGGCACTCTAGAAAGGCTCTCATTTGCAAATTCAATAAGAGTCAGCAAGTACACACAAAAATGAGATGTTGCATGTCAAAGGGAGTATCCTTGAAAAAACAATGACATGAAACATCCCAGGTTTTCACCTGTTTGGCTGTGGGCGCATCATCATTGGAGCTGTTCTTGATGATTTCTTTATAGGAGATTTCCGAGGTCCTCTTCTTTTGCAGCGCTCCAGACAGGCGCATCCATAACTGGCAAAGAGAAAATACGTGGTTTATATAACTTCCTGACAAATGATCACGCCCAATTTTGTGAAATATGTTGAAAAAACAGCACATGTGCATTACCTGTGGCCTCATGCTATGTGGAATGCCCCCCAGTACAAGCGCACGCAGGCGCTCTGAGCGTGGGAGGACGGGGGCAATGAGATCCCAAGTAAGGTCACCCACTGTGTGATTATGTGTAAATTCTAAATGGGCTTGCCAGCGCAATCTCCGTTGAGGATTTTCACGTTGTGGAGAGCCTTCAGTGCCCATCCAAGGGTTAGGATCATTAGTCTCTGCAGGTTAAGAGAGGAAAATGGCATGTTCAGAAATGGTTCACCCCAAAAAAAAAATCAGCGTGTAGTAGTCAACAATGGTTGGCAACTCAAATGATTTTTTTAAAAAAACTTTTTAAGTTTATTTTGAATGTTAGTAATTTTGCTTTTCCAATGTACTTGAACTGAAATCAAGTAATTCAAAGTGCAACAAAATCCTGAGCTACAAACAGGCAGTGGCCTTATCCGATTTTCTTTATAAAACTGACAAACTCAAAGACGGAACAATCGAGGAAAAGAAACACTGATTTAAATAATGATTATTTCACAGATGGAGAGGACAAAGACCTATTGATGAGTTAAGATCAAAACAAGATCACATGTATGGACTGTTCAAGTGGAGCAAATTCAAACACATCATTTGAATATTTTGTAAATATTTCCACTGAAAAAGACAAGGGATATTACTCACAAAGAATTGGTGGTGTCCCCCTGAGTTAAACATTACCTTCAGTGTCCACTCTGAAGCCAAATTCATCATACTTGAGTCCATTCTGTTCCAAGTTCTCTCTCTGTATAAGGCAAATCAATATTATAATTCTATTTGAAGAAAAATGAGATATTGACATTATAGAAAAAACAGCGCTTGTAATATTCTACACCACCAACAACTTCCACAAAAATAAACCTCTGCAGACGTTTATCATATTTGTTTGTCATCTTTTTAAGAAGCACTTGTTTTGCTTATCGCAATGTGTATCGTATTTTCATCACCATAAGGTGCATCATAATTTAGGGCGCAGTATTAGTTACCCCATAGCTGTATTCAAAAGACACAAGCACACACAAGGTGCACCTGATGATAGAGTGTGGGTTTTCTATTCAATAAGGACACCAACATTTCCCCCTTCCCCCTACAGTTAACATGGTGTCCTCTACTAAACCAACAAGAACACACGGGTGCATATGTCAAAATAGAGAAGGAGCAACACATACCGGTGTATATAAAAATAGAGCAGTGTTAAAACTCAGTTTTGTTGGGCTTAATTTAATATTATTGTCAAAGTACTAATACATATTTATCATCAATAGGCATGGGCCAGTACAATGAATATAAATCAATCCCATATTCTGTCAATTAAAATTAGGTATGGGTCATAACACTGACAAAACAATAACTAAAAAAAAAAGAAAAGAAATAAATTATTTTAACTGTTTTTTTTCAGCATCGAATCAAACAAAGACTTCACCCTCTGTTTCTTAATTGAACTGCTGTGTTAAGCGGGCAGTGAAAGTGCCAAGTTTACTTTCTTCGCTGCGGGCATGTTCCGTGTCTTGCGGCTCCTCGAGAAATGATGCCGGCTTTATGTAATTTTTACGATCTCACGGCTTCATTATACATTTTCTGCAGATATGTACATGAGAAGTTATACACTAGAAGAAGACTGCGTGTAGATGTAAAATATACCATGGCAAAGTACTGCTGCTATTGCAACAATGGTGCTAAGAATAAGAAACCAGCCTCCAAAAGCAGAATCCTGTTCCTCACCAACAATGCACAAAAAGGGTCAGGTGCACACGGGGCTTGAGATGGCACACTTTGGCATTGAGGCACAGTTTGATTTTGATGCATTGAATCAATCACAACATTGTGGATAACACATATAAATGTCATACACAATGAATACCCAAACTTCCCCCTTTAATAGTCTCCCCTACTACGTCCACAACACGGACCGACCACTGCACTATAGGGCGTACCACACATTTTGAAGAAAATCAAATACTTGCATGTGTGGCTCATAGTTGTGAAAATCGGGTATTTTTTCTCTAATAAATCGCCAATATACAAACAATTACTGTAATGGCCAGCATGACTCATGGCATTTCCTCACAATATATACCATATGTTTAGCAATCATTAATCTGGGCATAAAAAACAAGACAGGAAGTCATGTTCTTACTTGATGATACTTTGCCAAGATTTCCTGGGGCCACATGCTTGGAGTGAGGGCTGAGAAAGGCCCACCCGGGGCTGGAGTGTATGTACCTAAAATAGAGACAACCAAATAAATTACAAAAACAAGCAGGGCGGAAGAAAACAGACACATTCAAAATGGGTGGGAATTAACTATACCTGACATGATACTGGACTCTAGAGTGATGCCTTTTCTATCCAAAGACCGCTGTCACTCTGAAGTCGGGTACTGTCGTAGCTCCAGGATCTGCAATCACATAACAGCGCAAAGTGATTCAATTTGCTGCTCAGCTGAACCGGAAGCTACTTTTGCATAATGAAAGAGACGATTTGTGGCAAGAATGGGGAAAAAAAATAGGAAGGAGCAAAACAACGACATACCCTATTATGACCACATGATGGCTTTTTTTTTCCACAAACAGGCTAATTTATTTTCTTCACATTCCGTTCTTTTGCATTCCCAGTTAACTACTCTGACCAACAAATCATAAAGATCGTCTTATGATCTCTCAAGGGGCCTCAGATAGGATTTAAGATCAACTTCCACATTACTTTTTCCTCTGGCGAACAGATTTGAATTGCTCATTTTAAGCAAAAAATATAAAATAAAACTTGCATTCATTTCATTCACCATCCATTCTAATTTTTAAGAGTCCATTTTGACACATTAATATAACTTTATAATTTTACCTCTTTACTGACCCTACTCAATAAATGTGACAAACTACAATTAAAGAGAGGGATGTCTGTATATGCCCAAGACACACCACAGGAAATGTTGCTACCACGACCCAAGTGGTTAAGGGAAAGCCAAAAGAAATGGGATTTTCAAAGAACATGCAATACAATATTACACCTGAATACTTCATAGAAAACTAGTAAAAACTTGGCATCACAACTGGTTTATTCATTCACAACAAACTTGGTAAGTACTGGAAGATATTGCCTCATTGTTCCATGTGTAACCAGACAAAACCAGCACAGCAGCAGAATTCTTTCATTCCACAGAATCCAAAGGAGGATTTGGGATTTAAGAAAGCTGAGAAATCAATTTGAGAATGGCGGAATGGCCAAGCAGCTTTGGGCAGTGGGGTGGTTGGGGTTTTAACTCAGAGGAGTTTTGGGATTTGAGAGTCTTGCCAATAGCTCCACTTTAATCACCTGCCAAGAATTGTGACAAACTTTCTGACAAGTTGAATATGTAACAGAAAAGTTTCCAATGTATTCATCCGCAAAAGACAACACCGACTACTTGCAGTCAACAGGTTGAATCCACTGTTAGGTCAGATTATATATACATATTATATATAATTACATTTGCTAATAGCAATGAACATAGATATGAATTAAAAATGCAATAAAATAAAAAATTCAAAGTGCATGTAAAGCTCGACTCTTGAAGTGAGCAATCATTGCTAATAATTGTTTTTGCCTCAGATAATAACGTGACACATCAGAATAGTGTACTATAGTGCAATCAGTGTAAGAGCAGCTTGAGTGATTGGGCTGTTTCTACAGTGATTGGCCGTTTTTACATTTTACAGCAGATACTTCATTTCATTATATCAGAAGAGAGGTCAGGACCAGAAATCATGGCCAGCGTAGCTCAAACCAAAACTACACTTGCAAGACTTAAACTCATCTAGAGAGACAACAACATCGAAGTAAAATTTAAAAAAATAATAAAGCAGACTCATGCAAGTGCTGTTTACTTTCCACTTCTACACTTGTGTGTCATAGACTCTCACAGTTAAGTTGGAAAGGAAAATCCAAACCATGGTGTTGCGATGCTACAAAACCCACGGGACAATTGAAAGTGCCTAACATCATCAGAGGGCACATTGTACCCAATGTAAAACTATTGTAAACTGTTCGTGGAAAACTGCAGTGGTATGGTCACGTCATAATATTATCAGTACTAGCCAAGCTCATATTCCAGCACAAAAAAACAAGTTGGCAGAAGGAGAGAAAACAAGAAAAACGAGTGGATCGACAACATCATGTAATGGTCTGTAGTTTGCAGCAATCTGTGGTCTGTGCAGCCCTTTGAGACACTTTGTGATTAAGGGCAATACAAATAAACATGACTTGACTAATGGGCAAGTGCCAACTCTGCCACAAATCCAATGCAGGCCAGAAACTGTCAGCAGTGGATAGAGCTGTCCAGAGTTGCATCCTTAGAGATGCCGGACAAGGTTAAGGAAGCCGTGAACCAAACTGAAAATCTACCATTTGTGAAAAAAATAAATATAGATATATGATTTTTAATATTTCTATCAGTCAAGCGGTTGATTTCAAATCCATACATTATTCTTATGTTTTAAATATCCAAGTGCTACAAGAACTCAATTCTTTATTTCACCAGATCACACAAAGTGGATCTGAGCAAATGTATTTTTCTCTACTTGAAATGTCCTCTCAAATGGAAAAACGACAGTTTTAACTATACTTGCCTTTATTTACCATGGATAAACAGTGATCAAAATTGTGGATTTAATTTTGTCACCGCATTGGAGTACGGACATAAGAGCGCAACACTGTGACTCATGCTTTAATATGCACGAGTGAATAAACTCCATCCACAAAAATAGGAATAATACGACGCTTAGAGATAGATGAGCCACTTTATTTTTAATCCACTTAAAGGAAAGACGTAATGCATTCCCCATTCGCCGTGCAACAGGGGAAAGATTTCCTCCGATTCGAAACTGTTCTATATACGTCAACAATTTTGTAATGTTGCGAAAAGCTCCGCATATGCACTTGCATCGTGTCACTTTTGTTTAAGAATATGCACAGAAAATTGGTCGTGGGAGCAACGACCCCACGCATCTTCAGATGACGTATATTGACTCTGCATGACGTCAAATCAGTCTAGCTCCTGCTAAATGTATTACTTTTAAGGCCAATATGATCTTTATGACCCTATAAAAACACATAGTTGTTGCCGTTGTTTCCACTTGGATAATAAGCATACGGGTGCTAGAAAACATAAGCAGTTTGTAACATTGCAATGTGTTCTTACAGCTGTCAGCTACTTTTAGCATATGGCTAAAACCTATCTGAGAGCTAAGCAAACCAACAAACTAGCCAAACTTACTGTGGCATTCATCAAGCTTGTTGTGAGCGCCAGATGCCTTGCAAACAATGGCGAAAAGATCAAATCGCTAAATGCTGCGCCATGACGTGTCTCTCAATGGTTGAATATGCACCTGCTAACGACGTGTAGCTTGCCTGTATCCCTGCACTTGTCAAAAGCCTTCTTCCTAAGCCTTTCGGGACAAATAGTCCCACATCCCGGAACTACACTCCTGTGACGTTATCTTCCTAGTATCCTTCCGCGCAGGAAAAGATGACGTAGCACATCGAGTCGTTCATTCATTTTACACTAGGAGTCTCAAACCCAAATGACTGGGGACCGCCGAAGTCTTGGTAATAGTAAGTTTGGACCATAAACTTTGAGAAAGTATTCCACTGTTGTGATGTCTAATATTTATATTATTTAAATCAAAATAAGACCTAAAAACAGTAAATGAGACAAAGCAGGCTCTTTTGATGATTTAATCCAGCCCGCCATACATTCTTGCGTATGTAAAACAAAGAGGATAATTTCAATCAAATGTTATGATTTGTATCAATGAATGCAAACCAAATGCTCCCTCCTAAATCTACAGGACAGTTAATGATATACTCTAAGATTTAGTAGGCCCAGCCAAGTAGTTAGATCTGATGTAATCTAATCTTATTGCCAAAGCAATGCTAAAACTTTTTGTTGCTGTTTTAAACCATTACAACTTAGTGTGGTTCTCCACCTGCACTAAGGCTGACCAGCAGGCGCTCCATTGTGTGGTGAAAGCACCCGGGAAAGTTATGGTAACATCTCTCCCCGAGATCAGCACCACCTACACCACTTGCTGTCTGAGAACACAACATTCTGCGGAACCAGCACCATCCTGCTCACTACCTTTTCCACCCGCCGCCCTCAAGGAAGGGATACCAGTTAATACCAGCCAGAACATTTAGGCTGAGTCCCATTCTTCGCACTTTCACTCGCTATGTGCCCTAGTCACTCGGTTTGCGCGTTCACGTGAAAATGGGGTGTGTCCCGATACTCTCAAGACCGAGGCAGAAGTGCCCTCAAACCAAGTCGTAACCACTTCAAGACCGAGGGGGCTCTCGACCTCACTTGGCAGCGAAGTGACTACCCAGAAGGCTTTGCGAATTCTCAATATCAACAAACATGCCCGAAAAGGAACCACACAAATGTAAGTAGTTTTCCACAACCACGCATGTATTTGCAATAAAATGTATTGAGATATCTTAGTTAGACGTAAATGCAATAGAAAATCGTATTTTCGCGTTAAAACACGAACATTGCAAAATCGCTACTTTACGAAGTGCACTAATCTACCAAGGGAGCTGGCAAAAAAAAAACCTTCACGCTACAAACTGTAAAGTAGGATAACTGTGCAGAAAATCACGGTTCAGCCCATCCCTGTTTTTATCTTAAACGAGTCGTGCTTTTCATGTACATGGCCAGTCGCTAAAGGAGCATAGTCAGAATACCGTTCTGGACATAAGCGCTTGTTTACTGCACACAATTTCGGGTGTCGTGTTTTATTTACAATATGATTCTTTCATGTGAGATCAGAATGCATTAGTTTTCATCATGCATTACGAGTAATGTCTCCGAATTTCACGTGGAAATACAGTTGAAACAAACTACTATCACATAGTTCACTGTCTTCTCTGTAAACACATATTAAGTGAACGAATTACCTTCTCAAAATGTTGTCCAAATGTGGAGACAATTCTAAAGCATATGTGATGCTGGCCAATAGAAGGCTCATACAGCCATAAGAATAACATGTCAATTTCATGTCTCACATCAACTAGTTGAGCATCGTATACACAGTTGTTTTTGTACAATACATCAGCATTAAGTAATTCTTGTTTTTTCCACCCAACCTAAAGGCCATTGTAGAACGTCCCGTGGAAGAGCTGGTCACCATCACAGCTACCACGCCATCCACACCACCGGGCACGTCGTTGGCACCTTCTAATCCGGCGCCAAACCCCAAATCACCCAGAAAAAAAAAGGAAGCACGATACACTCCTTGACTTTTTGAAAGTGGAGTCTGCCGGAGTGAGGAAAAGTCTCGAAGAAACTGTGGCCAAAACTGAGCGGTTCCCGTCCTTTTTGGGAAGCTCGTGGACAAATTTCCAGAACAGTGACATCTCTGCAATGTTTCCCTTTGTTTTATAAAAGGAAAATATTTTTTTTTATTAAGAACTCAATGAAGTTCCAGTTTGTGTTTTCCAGCTTCATGGAAGTATTGGTATATTTTTGTTAAAATTTGTGACACATTATTTATTTACTATTATGTATTTTGGCCCAATGTGAGTTTGTTTTTCTGAAAGTAAAGTATTTAAGCTGGAGTGATTTGTAGTTGTTTTCTGTCCAACAGTCACATAGTTCACACGCAGTATCTCACATCATTATGAAATAAACCACCAAGGTGTTACTCAAAATGAAGATGTTTATTGAATAGTAATGCAGAAAAGCACATAATGCAAATGTGGGTCTGACTTAAAGAGCCTAAAATATGGCTTTTGGGCAATTTATTCCATATTAACTGTGGACAATTCTTTGTACGGTGGACCTGGGAACCCTGAAGACCCGTGACACCACACGGTAGGACAGAGCGTGGGCCAGCCAGTACACGTAGATCAGGACCTCCAGCCATGGCCCTGTTCCCTCTTTAGCAGCTCCTGCAGGGCCCACATAACCTTCTTGCTCAACCTTAAGTCCTGAATGAGTTCTGACTCCACATCCAACCATAAGCACAGGATGGGAACATTCCTGTCCAACCTGTCCATGCTTATGGGACAGCCACTCTGGAACACAATAGAAAACAAACATTTTAGACATAAATGTGGGCATAGAAAAGAAAAAGACCGCTTTAACTGTGATGTAAGCATCATGAAAAAATGTTGAAATTTTTTTGGTTTGAACAAATTTATTGACACTAATAACAAAAAAAACAATCATGACAATCACAACAGCAATCAAGCACATTCACAATATTATATTCCAATATGATGTTATTAACAGCAAACACAATGTGAGGGTTTGAACAACCCTTCTCGAAAATCCTATTTGCAATCAAGCATATTCACAATTTCATTATATGATATCTTTGTTAGTGTCAATAGATCTGTCCAAGCCAAAGTCGATTGTCTTTTTTGGTCTGAACAAATCCCTTGACACCAACAACAGAAAACAATCATGACCAAACAACAGCAATCAAGCACCTTTTTTATATCCAATGACAACTCTTTTGAATTAAATTCCTTATGAACTAAGGTTTTTGGGTCGTACAGGGAAGTTTGGTGACGATATTATGTCAGCTAAAGGGTCAGGTGGACTGTTCTTGTGTTTGTTTACGTTTCGTCATGTCACAGATTCAAGACCCCTACTATATGTCATAAAATGGCATTAAGATACTAATAAGTAGATTGCCATTTATGTCTACACAAACATAGGGTATTATGTGAACGTGCATTGTATGTTAACTCTTACTGTATTT
The DNA here is from genome assembly GCF_059441175.1 of Urocampus carinirostris. Classification (NCBI taxonomy): domain Eukaryota; kingdom Metazoa; phylum Chordata; class Actinopteri; order Syngnathiformes; family Syngnathidae; genus Urocampus; species Urocampus carinirostris. The sequence goes on from NC_142349.1 coordinate 27,314,574, forward strand.
GACCGAACGGGTCATTTTTTTTTAATGAGTGTACGTACCTTGTAAAGATGAATCAGCACTACATAGCGCCGAAGCTGTCTTCAGTATAGCAAATTTCTCCTCCGTTGATTGGAGACACGGAAAAGATGATTAGCTTTCAGGCAATCGGTAATAACACAGCAGTAGCGGGCATTTTTAACGTTGCACGAACTCTCCAACTGACACACTACAGGTTGAGACTCGAGTTGTTTACATGTGACGTAGACCAATACGTCACTGAGGTCTACAGCCAATTAATATTACCGCCATCTCCTGGACAGGGGTGGAACCTTGCAAGTCTTGTCCAAACCATCTCCGCTTTGCACTTCACTCGCGGAGGGCACTCCTCTTCGAGGGACCTCACTGGAGGGTCCTCAGGGCCGAGTGAGAGAAATGGGATTGGGCCTTAGACTAGCCAACAGTCTATATTCCCAGGCTATAAGGCACAGGGGTCAAACAGGCGGCCCGTGGGCCAGATCAGGCCCGCTAAAGGATTGAATCCGGCCCGCGAGACAACACTCAGAGAAGCGCAAGAGAAAAACAAGCTGCATGTTGAAATATTTCAACTTGATGTTGCCAAATCCAGGTGCCTCTCACAAAGACACTGTACTTGTATTTATTTCTCTCTCATTGCAACATGGCGGCGCGCATGGATGCTGCTGCAGCTAGTTGCTCTCCAGCTAATCTTCTATTTACTGCCGTTCTCTGCTCTTTTTTGCTTTCTTTTTTGGACACATGCGTGGGCAAAAATACTTACAGTAGGGCCGAACTTATTTGGTTGGGTAGGCGTCTAAATTTCTACTCTTCGGGCACTTTTACACCGCCTATGATATACCGGGCGAACTTCAAAGAGATCCAGCTATCCCTCCTAATAAACGACGACAACTGCGCCGTAAAGACAGAAAACAGAAGCGTGGTTGCCGTGCGGGCAGATGTGTGAATCGTGTGAAGTCAAAGAAGCAAAAAGGACGCGAGGATGTGACTAATTCCACCATTCATTCCTCGCCGGACAACCGACACTTTATACTCAACGCTCACGAACCGCCCCAAAGGCGACATCTTTTGACGATCTCTACAAAGACTACAAAGACTTCAGCTAAGTCAAATGATTCAGCAAAGCTAAAATTTGGTCTTTTAAATATTAGATCGCTTGCTCCTAAAGTTTTACTTGTTGATAACATTATTCGTGATTATAAACTTAACTGTATGGGTCTTTGTGAAACTTGGTTACGCCTGGATGAGTATTTAGCGCTAAATTATGCTTCTCCCCCAGATTACGAGAGTAGCCATATAGCACGCACATTGAAAAAGGGTGGCGGTGTCGCGCTCATTTCTGAAAAATCGCTTAAATTTAATCCTCGTACCTCTAATAATTACAAGGCGTTTGAGGCTCTGTGATGCGGTCCTCTCTATTGTCAATTTATGTAATAACTATCTATCGCGCACCTGGGCCATACACAACTTTCTTGGACGAATTTGCTGAACTTTTGTCTGAACTAGTAACCTATGCAGACAAAATTATAATTATGGGGGACTTTAACATTCATATGAACTCCCTACTCAGTTCACTTACTATTGCGTTTAGGTCTCTAATTGATGTTTTAATCAACTGGTTGATTTGCCAACCCATAAAGATGGAAACACGCTACAGTAGACTTGGTTCTGACTCAAGGAGTTTTAACCTCAAACATTATGGTGTTACCGTGTACTACCGTTATCTCGAATCATTATTTAGTTACATTTGAGGTGCTAGCTAAATGTAGTGTTAAAAAAAGCTGAAGGATTTAGCGGACGCAATATAAGCACTGGCACAGTTTCTGAGCTCTTTGAACTCCTTCCTGGAGCAGTTGCGTCCTTTCCTTCATACAATGGCTTGATTGACTCACTCATGAATGAGTTCAATACTATCCTGACTAGTGTCCTAGATTCAATAGCGCCCATAAAGCTAAAATCACGTCTTAAAAGACGCACGCCTTGGTTTACTGATGAAACTAGAACCCTTAAACAAGAATGCAGGAAATTGGAAAGAAAATGGCGCACTACCAAGCTTGAGGTTTTCCATCAAACCTGGTGTGTCAGCTTGTTAAAATATAAAGTGGCCCTTGCCTCTGCAAAATCGGCCTACCTTTCGAAGGTGATTGCGTCTCAAAAGAACAATCCCAAAGTCCTTTTTGACACTGTAGCATCGCTTACAAGGCAACAGACTATCTCAGATAGTTCGACGCACTCTGCTCATGACTTAATGGTCTTCTTTACTAAGAAGATTCAATGCATACAGGAAGAAATTGCTAAAGATATTATTAATACCACACATATTAAAGGGCTGAAATCTACAGAGGCACGACAGGGTGGCTGTCCAGGGAAATTGTCCGGTTTTAGTGAACTGTCACTTGATGATCTCAAACAGGTGGTGAATGCGGCCAAACCGACAACTTGCCAGTTCGACCCGCTCCCAGGTTAACTTATTAAAAGTCTTTTTGGCGTCCTTGGACCTTCAGTTCTAAATATTATAAACATATAACTCTCCTCAGGTGTAGTTCCAGCAGCTTTTAAGTCCGGCGTTATTAAACCCACACTGAAACGACCCAACCTTGATCCAGAAATCTTAAGTAATTATAGACCTTTGTCAAACCTACCTTTCCTTTCTAAAGTATTTGAAAAAGTAGTGGCACAGCAGCTGAATGATTTCATATCCGAGAATAACTTTTTTGAATCCATGCAATCAGGATTCAGGGCTAACCACTCTACTGAGACAGCTCTGATCAAGGTAACAAATGATCTCCTACTAGCAACGGATTCTGGCGCTTCATCACTTTTGCTGCTGCTGGATCTTAGTGCTGCTTTTGACACAGTGCACCACAATTTCAAATGTCAAAGCTAATCATATTTAGTTAATTGTGTATTTCTCTGTCTTCTATGTTACAAATAATCCTGATGTGCTTGACTTATTATTACAACTCGTTTTCTGCTGTTTTGTACTATTTTTGAACCGAAAGATATATATGACGTCGCTTGTTATTACTACGCATGTGCGAACTTTGAACTGTAGACGTATGTGTGACGTCATTGATACTTTCTGCGCATGCGCACGTTTTTGAACAAAACCCGGTTGCAACGCGGGAAACTTGTGAGACGGTGAGACTTTTTGAATCCGTCTGCCCACTGCAGTGAATAAATTCTAAAACTACATTTGCCTCTCTTACTGATCACTCCAGTTTAACCTATTACGAAAATATTAACCCTAACATTTTTGATGTCGAAACCGGGACGGTACGTAGTATTTTGAAGTTGAAAACGAAAAAAAAAAAAACAATCAATTCTACCGCGTGGTCTAGAACAAAGGAAACCCTTCAAAGTCCGCGTCACCGTCAACGAACCAGGAGGAAGTGATCGGTAAGAGATGCATTTGTAATATAAAAATTTGGAATAATTCTAAGAACGAAGCCATTTTTATAAAAAGATAAAGTTGAATTGGCCACAGAGAGAGATCATAGTGTTGGACGGGCGCCATATGTGGGCTTGAGAAGCCATTACAAAACCTTAGCTAAGTAAATACCCAAAAGGAATCAGAATAAAATACGAAGTATTTTAAATACTCAAACTTTTTGTTTGAGACGGAATGGATTGATTGCCTCGGGACGGAAAAATGTCGACACTAACCCCAGCGTGGGGTCGGTAGAATGGGAAAGAAAAGTAAGGGGGAGGGGTACTGAGACGACCCCCCACTTTTCCCATTGTCCTTTTTCAAAAAAAGGACGGATCCCTCTGTGGTTATATAAAATAAAATAAGGTTTAAGTAAACTGCATGGCTTCATAAAAAAGTGTACACGGTCTAAAATTAAACTATTTTTTTGTGGGCCCACTCTGTCTTGTCAAATGTTTTATGTTTGTTCAATGTATAAATGTTTGTATTCTTTCCTATATTCTTATTCTTCTTGTCTTATATGTTTGTTTGAGCTAGCTTTTAGGCGGCCCACGTAACTGAAAAAAAAAATAGAAAAATACGAAGAAAATTGCCGCAAATGAGAAAGCGCGCGCATTTTTAAAAGGAAAAAAAGGAAGAAGCGAAGTGCACATTGCAACGAGAGAAACGTTTTTTTTTAAGAGTAAGACCGTTTAAAAAATGTTGTTTTTGGGTGGAACCGAGAGCACATCGCGTTAGGAATCGAAAACGTTCGTTTTTTGGGAAATCGGCGTTTGACGCTAACGGTGTACAACATAACGCCTGCGGGCCTAAGGGGTTCCAAAAAATATTTTTTTTTTCGGTCCAAATTTTTTTTGTTTTTTCAATTGGAAAACGATAAATTTAGGTGTGCTAAGTTTGGAAAACTTATGTTTGAGTTATTTTAGATGCATTAAATGAGTTAATGCCAGAATAACACTTACTAAAGATACAATAACAAAAATAAAGATAGAATATTCCGGTTTTCAGTTCTAAATTAGAAAATTAAGGACTGTAAAGACGGGGGAAAAATCAAATTGAGCCAATTGGAATGGAATAGAGATAAAAGGTGTTTTGTAAAAAATTATCAAAATAGAGCGAATAATTATTTTCAATGAATATGGAGGGAAAATTCATTGAGGGGAATAAAAATGATAAAATGACTCGTAGATCAATACACGTCATTTTTACATTTAGGCTGGTAAGCTAAAAGGGGTGTTAGAAGGTGCAGAAGGAAAAAGTGTTATGTAGGGAATGGATTGTTGGCAAAGCATGTAAGGAAGTTGTTAGATGGACAGTGAAAGTTCGAAGTTTTTGAAGAAAGGTTTTAAAGGAAGTAGGCACGAAGATCAGATTGAAGGCTGAATTAGTTCACGAAAGGAAAGAAAAGATGAGGAAAGGAAGAGACACAAGATGTGGACTGATCAGAGCGAAAAAAGAAGAAAGGATATTGCAAGTAAATAAGAGTTGGTAGAAGGAAGTAAAAAAGGGAAAAGAAAGTGAATCGTTAAGGAAAAGAGCAAGTGGAATACAAGTAAGAGAAAGAAGGAATGTAAAAGGGAAAAGTTATTTAAAGAAAAAAATAATTCGCTGAAAATTGGATATGAAAAACTTGAGACAAAAGTATGAAACATCACATTAGTGTTTTTGGAGTTCCTCATGGTCTTGAAAAACACTATAAATGTAAACCATTTATAATAGATAAGAATATACCTTTACCGACATAGTTACAAAATGGGTTAACATATTGTGACTGACAATGAAATTTGGCATAACAATCCATCTTCAGAGTAAGGTAAAGGAACAGAGAAGTAAGGTTATAGTTATAATTGATACAATATTTACACAAAAATAATTGCATGTAAGATGTTACATACAATTGAGGTTTGTGTAAATTAACAAAAATTATTTAAAGGATGAAAATCTAATTGAAGGCAAATGAACATAGATATACTATCGAACACTAAACTATTTCGTTGCCATAATGGAAAATATTATAGACTATAGAAAAATAGTTGGAACCATCATGAAAACACTACAAAGGACCTAAGGTAAAGTTTGATTTTACAGCAAAAGTGTTGCACTAACAATGTTTTGAGTTCTAGAATTTTGGTTCTTGTCTCATTTGGACTCAACAACCCGCTGAGGAGAAAATGGGATCAGCGAAAGGTAGCACAAATAACATGATGAAGATATTACATGTGATGAACAATGGTAAGTGAAAAACCAATTTTTATGATATTAAAGGAATATGTCATCAATAAAGGTGTTACAGGTGAGAACCAGAAAAGTTTTGTGTTCATATTCGGCCGGTATGAACCATAACTATGACAAGTAGATCTCATCTTGTTGGAGTCCATCACAGCGACCATCGAGCAGCGATTGGAGGACACCCTGAACTGGTTGCAAGCCAATTGCAGGGCACACAAAGATACACAATTCACTAGCTCATTCACACGTAGGGACAATTTGGACCAGCCAGTCCACCTGAAATGCATGTTTTTGAAAGAGGTAAGTGATCCGGATAGCCGGAGGAAACTAACGGAAACAATGAGCATGCAAGCTCCGCACAGGAGCCCAGTGGCTGGCTTGGAACACACACACCTGTTCCCAGGTCCTTAGTAATGCAGTACACGTGCTGGCCACTGCACCACCGTGCTGTACACACATAGATAATATTTTTACATGTATAATATATATATATATATATATATATATATATATATATATATATATATATATATATATATATATATATATATACATATGAAACAATTTTAAAACTGAACTATCAATAATGATAATATGATAGGGATTTTGAATTCCCTGTACTAGCTTGCTAAAAGATTTCTAGATCTTGGCAGAGATCTAAGAACCCCTGAAATTTAGTGATACAAAGTTATGAATCGGTGACAAATATAGTAGATATCTGCGTATTCATTCAGTTTTGATCATCGAATTATTAATTTATTTTCTGCATTTGTTGATGGTAATTGCGAATAACAGGCTTGTCTTTTTTCCATTTTTCTACTTTCTGTACTTCCTTCTTTAACGTCTTAGTACAACATAATTCGTGATGTCAATCATCAAAGCAAATGAGCCGTAAAAGCAAGCTCTCTTTGATGAATTGAACAAGGAAAAAAGCCATTTGTCTAATAAAAAGACTGACCTTCAATCGACAAGAATTACCAACAACAATGACGTAATCTCGAAGCGACGAGATCTCGTTAGCTAAGATCGGCGTGCAGGAAAATAAAACTCATACAGCAAAACCAAAATAATAATAAGGCTTGTGTTGCGTTAAATCTTTGTTAAAGAGTAACTAAATGATAATGACAACTTAAAGGGAAACCGAACTAATCATTTCTTGTTGAATATGCGAATAGCAAAAGGGTAATAACTTTAAGACATGTAGTTTTGCTCCTGATAAAGCAGGGACGGAAAAAGCAATGAAGATGACTGGAAAAACGTCCATAATTTTAGTGTTCATCTTCTCGTTCGTAAATGGACAAATTCAAAAGAGGCGTAATATGTAAAGGTTATTTCCTTAGTTGTTCTCGTATTCAATAATAGATTACTCTCAATAGGTCATTTGAACCATTTCAAATAATCAAAATTTTGAAAGAAGTTTGAAAATGACGACAAATTAACACAAAAAAGAATTGGAGACTAGAAATCATAACGTAGCTGAAGCTATTTCAGTCACTGAATCTATTTTTTTCTTTTAAACAGGAAAAAAAAAGAAACAAGTATTAAGTCGGACCAGATTGTTAATTTGTTTAGCTTTAATCACAAGGGATCTCGAAAGGATGCTTAGAACGAAGACTAGTGCGTAGAAACAAAGATTGTTACGCAAAATAAAAGATAATGAATAAACAAAATAGATACACTCAACAAGATAATTCATAAGTGACAAGTATGTATTCTATATTGAATCAATAACAAAATATTGATTATGATTACAGAGAGAACAAAATACAATTTTAAAGTTATGACATTAAGTTTGATTTGGCATTTTTTGAGAATTTTTTGTTGATCTTTTGAGATTTCTGATGTTTAGTGTGAGAATTTGGAATTTTGACAAATTTAGCCCAAAGGAAATTGGGAGGACAATTGATTACACACTGAATTTTTTTAGAATGGGTGTTACGATTGACAAATGATAAACAAATGTGTAACAAATACTGACTTATGGTTTGGTTAAGTTAAAAGGAAACGGTTTCTATGGAAGAGCATTTTTAGAAGACAATGAGAAACTGATCAATCTTGAAGAGGGCCATAGGAAATAACGGATTAGTTGATTTTGAGACATATCGGGCTAATTTAAGAATAATTGCATGGGAAATAAATGAATAGAAATTGATTAAACTAAGATAATGTCTACTAGTACTTAAATTTAGAGAAAAATTTAAGACATTGAATAATCTGGCCAATTTACTAAAAAAATCCCAGTACGTAAGCACAATGGAATTAGCGAGACTCTTAAATGCCAGTGAATTCCACAAAAAGACTCTTTCTTTTTGAAAGTCCGTTAACTCTTCAAAGGACATACCACCCTGTCAAAAAGAAATCATGGACAAAAATCATTTGCTGAAAGTGCCAAAGACATCAGTCATCCATTATCTGCGCCGCTTATCAACAGCGAGGCCAAGGGAGTGAGATGGAGCACATCCCAGCTACGCTCATCAACAACGACATCAAGGGAGTGATGGGGCACATCCCAACTGCTTTTCAGACAGCAGTCGTTACCAGTGAAATTGACAAAAAAGTCAATAAAGTCATTTTGTGTTTGACATGGACACATTTTTGAAAAACTATTTTTGATGGGCCAAAAGCAACATTCAAATGGTGAATGTGATGTGGAATAAGCAAATCAAAAGACTGAAAGACAACAACATTCAAGAATGCGTCTGCTTGAAGTTATATAGAGTCTTGTTAATACAAAGTGTAAATGTATTTGAGGAAGATTGATAAATTCATCTTGCAAATTTATAAATGTTTCTGATTTCACTCCTATTCATAGATTGTGAACTTAGGTTTTAACTCAGGGGGGAAGTTGAGACATTCCGTAAAAATAAGTTAAAACCTAGTTTTTTCCGAAATTGATGAAAAATTGTCTTCTGAATAAGCTCTCCATATAACTGTTTTTTGAGATTCAAATTACGAAATTTGGACGGATAGAAAAATTTTACACAGAAGAAATGTTGTAATATAACAAATTTACAATGTTTATCAAATTGATTAACAAAAATCAATGAAAATAACCATTCACCATTAGAAAATCGCCCACATTGAGAACATTTTGGGATGGTATTTTTCATTTTTGGCAAAATCATTCACTTTGAGCGTGAATTACCTGCTTTCTTTGCAAAATACTGTTATTTTATCTGAAATTTACTTACTGAAAAGATATTATATAGGTTATGATTTTTACAAAGGGTGAATCATAACAATAAAAACGTCTTTTTTTGGGTTGAATTGACAATTTAACAATCTATCCTGGTCATCTGCCTCGAGGGGAATGGCCAACAGCAAGACAACACATTGAAAATCAAAAGAAAATGCAAATAAAAAGTGCATACAATTTTTTTTCTCGAATGTGATCAATCTCAAAAGAGAAAACACTCAAATCAGGGTAAATGATACTGACAAGGATAATGGTTAAGCTGATTCAGTGACTGGATTTAGTGAAAAGCAAAATTTGAAATTTAGAACTGACAATTTAAAAAATAAATTGTTTATCTTCGAGTTAGAATTTTGGGATAAAATGCTCAAAATGGATAGGGCATCTTATAGTGGGGATTTTGATTTTCACTTATAATAATATAAAGACAACTTGAGAAAATATACAAATCTATAAATGATTTTTTTTTTTAATTTGTTTTGAGCCATGAAGTCTCAAGAGGGAGGAAAAAATATGCATAGCACAATCTATTAATAAAAAAAAATAAAATTAAGTCCTGACTATCCTTTTTTCCCCATCTATAGCTTTCCCTGAATATTCAGTTCTATGGTATTGATTTATGCTTCTCATCCATACAGAAGGTGACCCCTGCTGATCAGATGATGGAGTTCTGTCAGCCCACAGGGAAGCGTCAAACCTAACTTCTTTCCAAGGACAGCGGTCACGACTCTGGGGAGTGTGCTAGCACTCGCGCCATCAACTGCGTCTCCTACACACGTCCGCCTCGACGCAGGAGGCTGTTGTAATCTCAGGGAAGAAGCTAACTTGCCAGATCCGAAAAGAGGAGCAATCCAATGTGGACAACTGTATGGTGTCATCTCATTTACAAGTAACACATCATCAACACGCCAGGAGGTGTGGGGATCCTTACGATGCCCATGCTCATGAAAAACTGCATCAAAGCTGCCAATAGTGCCCTAATCTATTCTTCCGAAAGAATAGGCATTAGATTCTACAATGATATCTAGAGAAATGGTCGTAAAAGTACCAAAATGAGAATCCTAACAACTGAGGGAAGAAACGAGATTAGGTTCAATTTCTTCTATCGTAATGTTGAAAATTTTGGACTTTGCGGACTGCTTTGTTACATTGGTATCAATTCCCATACACCAAATCTAAATGGACTTAGACAGCATTGTCTAAAAGGACTCATCCCTACCAATAAAGGGAAACCTCCCTATTGCACACGCGAAGATCTGAGCGGGTAAGCTAATCGAGTCCCGCTCACCAAGTCATTCAGGCCCTGTGGAGACCAACGCACAGGCAGGGTTCTTTGTTTTGTGTTTTTAACCATCGCTCATTACTACTACTACGTTTTCTAGCATAAGAAACACTCTCGACCTCATGGAAATGAGGTGGGAGGAGGGGAATTTTTTCCTTTACGAAGGTTTTTCGCCCCTCCACGAAACTACTATCCTGTTGTATTTCTTAATGATGTGTTAACTTGAAAATCTCTGGTATTATCACTGATATCCTTCGAAATCCACAACAGGGGGGAAATGTCAAAGCTAATCATATTTAGTTAATTGTGTATTTCTCTGTCTTCTATGTTACAAATAATCCTGATGTGCTTGACTTATTATTACAACTCGTTTTCTGCTGTTTTGTACTATTTTTGAACCGAAAGATATATATGACGTCGCTTGTTATTACTACGCATGTGCGAACTTTGAACTGTAGACGTATGTGTGACGTCATTGATACTTTCTGCGCATGCGCACGTTTTTGAACAAAACCCGGTTGCAACGCGGGAAACTTGTGAGACGGTGAGACTTTTTGAATCCGTCTGCCCACTGCAGTGAATAAATTCTAAAACTACATTTGCCTCTCTTACTGATCACTCCAGTTTAACCTATTACGAAAATATTAACCCTAACAATTTCCTACTAGAACGGTTGGAAAAATGGATTGGCCTCTCAGGAACCGTCCTCTCGTGGTTCAGATCCTACCTCTCAGATAGGACGCACTGTGTTAAATATGGCGAAATGACATCTGAGCCCATTAATGTTACCTGTGGTGTTCCGCAGGGTTCAGTGCTTGGCCCCCTTCTTTTCAGCATTTACATTCTTCCATTAGGTGATATTATTCGCAAGTACAATATCAGCTTCCAATGCTACGCGGACGACACTCAACTATATCTTCCGTTGGAGGAATCTCCCACACTAAACTGTGGAAATTTGGAGGCCTGCCTCATTGAGATAAAAGAGTGGATGTCACTCAATTTCTTGTGTCTTAACTCTGAAAAGACCGAAATGTTAGTCATTGGTCCATCTAAATGCCGTGACTTACGTATTCTCAAAAACTGCTGTGAACATTGACAAATGTCACATCACACAGAGTGACTCAGTTAAAAATTTAGGTGTCATTGTTGACCCTGATCTATCCTTTGAAATGCATGTAAAGAAAATTACTAGAACCGCTTTCTTCCATCTTCGTAACTTTGCTAAAATCCGTTCAATACCGTCTCAGTCGGATGCGGAAATTATAATTCATGCATTTGTTACCTCCCGTCTCGATTACTGTAATGCACTACTCTCTGGTCTCCCGAAGTCTAGAATCAAGTCTCTTCAGCTGGTACAAAATGCCGCAGCGAGGCTTTTAACTAGGACAAAAAAGTAAGATCACATACCACCGATTTTGGCTAACCTGCATTGGCTCCCAGTTAGCCTTAGATGTGATTTCAAGGTTCTCTTAGTATTATACAAAATCATACATGGACTTGCTCCCTCTTATCTTTCAGATCTGATTTGCCCCTATGTCCCGGTCCGAAGCCTACGATCTGAGAGTGCCGTTTTTTTGGTGATCCCAAGAGCAAAGAAGTGTTCTGCTGGATCGAGAGCGTTCTCCATCCGGGCACCGGTGCTGTGGAATGCTCTTCCCCCTGAGATCCGATCTGCAACCTCAGTGGAAATGTTTACATCTAAACTTAAAACTCACTTCTACTCCATAGCATATGAATAACCTACTCTTCTCGTCGGCTGAAAAATAGTCTGTGTAATATAGTGTAATAATCTGTCAAGTCAAGTCAAGTCAAATTTATTTATATAGCCCTTAATCACAAAAATGTCTCAAAGGACTGCACAGGATTACAGTTACAAAATTACACAATTACCTGATCTTAAACCAGCATGCGGGCAAGGAAAACTCAAAAACCTCAGTGTGAGGAGAAAAGAGAAACCTTGAGAAAGGACCTCACATGTGGTAATCCCCCTTCCAGGATTGACCAGGGTGAATTACACTTAGCATTACTGTACACATAATAGTAAACATAAGGTAAGATGTTGAAAATGTCCGGAAAGTGCATGACATCATCGACGCCCCCAGCCTGCAAACCAGTCCAGAAAGTCTAAGACGGCCACGACGCTGCCTCCCGTCTCCGCCAGCTGGTAAATGCAGGGGTTGACATGCTGCAGGTCAGACGCCGGTCCGCTGACCCATCCCAAATCATCCTTCTCCTTCGTATCAGCCAGGCAGGCGTCGGAAAAAGACAGGACAAAACAGAATATGAGGTGGGCATCAATCATATGCTTTGGAATAGAAGTGTGTCTTAAGCCTCGATTTAAAAACTTCCATTGAGGTTGCAGATCTTATCTCCAGAGGCAGGGCGTTCCATAACACCGGGGCCCGGATGGAGAACGCTCTCGAGCCCACAGACTTCTTGGCTCTCGGAGTCACAAGTAGACCGGCATTTTCCGAGCGCAGACTCCGTGCAGGAACATAGGGGGAAATCAAATCGGAGAGATAAGAGGGTGCAAGCCCATGCAAACATTTATATGTTAATAAGAGAACCTTAAAGTCACATCTTAAGTGGACTGGGAGCCAGTGCAAGTTGGCCAATACAGGAGTAATATGCTCAAACTTTTTGGTCTTAGTCAAAAGTCTAGCTGCCGCATTCTGAACCAGCTGCAAACTTTTAATGCCAGACATCGGGAGACCAGAAAGCAATACATTACAGTAATCAAGCCGAGAAGTAATAAACGCATGAATTAAAATCTCTGCATCTGATTGGGACAGCATCGAACGAATCTTCGCAATATTACGGAGGTGGTAGAAAGCTATTCTAGTAATATTTTTCACGTGTAACTGAAACGACAGATTAGGATCTGTGAAGCCCTTTGAGACTCTTCGTGATTTAGGGCTATACAAATAAAAATGACTTGACTTGACTTGACTCTCTCTCTCTCTCTCTCTCTCTCTCTCTTGCTCGTCCACACCTTTTCTCCCACTCTCTGTCTTTGTTTCTTTCACTCTCTGTGTCTTTTGAACTCTTTTTGCTCTAACTTCATTTTTTCCTTTTCTCTCTTTAAACTTTCTCTCATCACGCCTTATTTTCTCTTTTCTCCCCTTCTGTCTTTCTATTTCTCTTTGGATTTCTTTCTTCTTCTCCCTTTTTTTCCCCCTCTCTCACGACTTCTCTTTTTATCTATTTTGTTTCTCACGCTCTCTCCCTCTCTCTCTTTCTCTGTCCTGCCCTCTCTCTTCTTTTCCCTTCCTCTTTCTCTTATTTCTTTATCTCTCTTTTTCTTTATCCTTAATCTACTAGTCCGGCCCCAGACAGAATGTTTGTTCTATCGTGTGGCCCCTGAGTTAAAATGAGTTTGACACCCCTGCTATAAGGGTATTGAGCTCAGACCGGTTGTCTATAGATATTGGGTTTTTATCTATATTTCTTCTGATTATTTATGGGTATTTGCATTTTCTTTGAACTGTGAATGGATGAATGCATGCTCCAAACGAAGTTTTGTTGTTCTTTGACAATAATTTTTTTTTTTCTGAATTCTGAATTAAGGGAAACATAATTATCTTCATAGCTCCTACTTGAGTTTGTATTGCATTTTGAGTTGGTTCAGGTGTAAAACTGGGAAAATAAACAAATAAACACATTCAATGCCAAACTTAAAGATCATTGTTTTACCATTGTTTGTGAATAAATGTGTTATGCATCGAAAAGATCCCTTGACATCCATGATGACAATAGGTAGGGTAGGCTACTAAAGTAGGCTGAGTGATAAAGCATAGTACTGAAAACTATGGTAAAATGAAATTTTGAGGTTGACTCATTTAGTGATGAGCATAAATTAAGGAAGTGCAAAATTAAGTTTGACACCCCTGACTATAAGAGACACTGTGTATTATTTAGTGCAGGGGTCGGCAACCTATGACACGCGTGCCAGCAGTGGCACGCGAGGGGTTAACCAGTGGCACGCGAGCGCACTGAAAAATAATACAAATAATAATGGTTTTTTCAAAGCGCATTTTTACCTGAAATTTAAACATTTTCAGTTGCGCGGCGTGTTTACGGGAGTGCCCCTCCTTTTCTGTTGGGTGTGAGAGTGCTTGTCTGCGCCGGGCCTCGCCTCACAGAGGAGAGCTCCGTGTTTTAACGCAGCCAACGAAACACATGCGCGCGATAAATGAACGAATTATGACGGCTCCTCTAGCGAAAACATCTCGTTATTTCCAGCAAGTGTGGACAGGCGAATGAGGCTTTGTGCAAAAAAGGACCATGCTGTTTTGTGCATTATGCCTCGAGAGTGTTGTACTTCGTCGTTACGAGACGAAACATGAACATGAATTCAAGGATGAGTCTGACATGGCGGGGACATTAAAACGTGCTGTGTCCAGATACGGCAAACAAAAACAGACCCTGAAAACCTTTGTAACCGCTAAAAACACCAACACCATCACAGAAAACCATTTACTGATGGCGAATATTTTTAAGAAGCATGTGTGTGCGTGTATGCGTGTGTGCGCGCGTGTGTGCGCGCGTGTGTGCGCGTGCACGTGCCTTCTGCTTTGCTGCTGTTATTACAAGTTTTGATATTTTCTGCAACAAGATATCATTGATGAATGGTGTGGCAGCTGTCCATAGCACTTGTTTTTTTTGATTGTAGTTCATTTTGAATGAAGAATGGTTGATTCTTGTGGCAAAAAGTTGAAGTCATGGATGGCTACAGGCCTTTCCACTTGTTATTCACATTCATTTTTTAGTTGACTGATGAACAAGAATAGTGGAAGATAAATTGGTCAGTTATACCAGTGTTTTTCAACCAGTGTTCAGGGGCACACTAGCGTGCCGTGAGACCTTGCCTAGTGTGCCGCTGGAATTTTCCCAATTTTATCTTTCCAAAAAATCAGGCCAATATTCAGTTTTTTGCAATCTTCGGACGAAGAACTGTAATAGCCATCCATATCAGTAGGTGGCAGTAGATTTTTACATACTTTTTATGTACTAATTATCTGCTCTTGAGGTAGCACAGTACATTTAATAACTTAATTTGTTTAACAAAGCAGTTTAAGATTGCTCTGTAAAAAATAAAAACATAAGTAAAGCACTTTTTTTAATTTTAAGTATTATTTTCTTCTTTTTATATACTAATTATCTGCTTATGAGGTAGTACAGTGAAATATTTGACATAACTTAATTTTCAAACATTTTCGACGGTCGGTGTGCCTCGGAACTTTTTAATAGATAAAAGTGTACCTCGGTTCAAAACGGGTTGAAAAATACTGAGTTATACGATTAAAATGTATATCCATGTTGTATATTTGGACTGGTGTATAATGGCAGCTCTGTTGGATATTAAAAAAATGTTGTGCGAGTCATTGATCTTGCCGTGGCACACTGATTTACAAGGAAATTTGAAAGCGGCACTCCTCACCAAAAAAGTTGCTGACCCCTGATTTAGTGCCTTTTAATGGTAAAAAACTAAACTAAACTAAATCAATATTGATTTGAATAATAAGGAAATATAAATATATCATATAAACATTTTTAAAAGTATTTGTAGGTAGAGGAATTCATATTTATTTTACATAGCATGAGCCTCACCTAGAAGGAGTTGACATGACGCCATCTTGCTGCTACTAGGACCCAAAGATCCCAAAACCAGATGCTTGCATGCTTGAGAAGTCGCACAAGGCTGGGGAAGTAAACTAGAAGAAAAATGGTGCGGTTTGGTCACTTTGAGTCTCCATAGTTTGTAATCTCCCTTGTGCTTTGCAGCACTTTTTTAGGTTTCGCTACAAATTACAGCAACATCTAGAATAATATACAGTGTCCCCGTTGAGAAACTACAACTCTGCAACCAAGTTCCCCATCTTCCAAGTAATTTTTTGGTGGATTAAAATGTGTATGGTGCAGAGACTGAACGCAGTTTTGAGAAGGAAATTAAAAGTTTTTGAGATGAAGTGTTTGAGGGGTATGTTAGGAGTGACAAGATTGGATGGATTGAGAAATGAAATTGTGAGGGACAGAACTGGAGTAGTAGTGGAACTGAGCAAGCGTGTGGATGAGAGAGTATTCGGTTGGTTTGGACACATGGAGAGGATGGACGAGGAGTGAATGTTGAAGAGGATCTACAGAGCAGAAGTCAATGGTAGGAGACCAAGAGGAAGACCGCGATTGACCTGGATGGATGGTGTTATAAGTGCACTGCAGGAAAGAGGTCTAAATATAGAGAAGCTAGGGCTCTTGTTTGTGATAGGAACGAGTGCAGAGTGGTGTTGTAAAAGTATAGTGGGATGTTTAGACGCATTCTAAGGGATGGGCAGGGCACCTGTATGATGCGGCAGGGGTAAACCAGTGAAAGCTGTCGGCCCTGCTGTTGAACAGAAGTGTATTGTGTCACCCTGACCCGAATGACATGGCCACTTTCTTGTGTCCCGTTTCATCTGGAGAGACGAAAAGCATGACCAACTGGTGCCGAGGTGCTCAACTTTTTTGGGAGTTTGGGCATTTGGGTTGGCCATTGTCGAAAGAAGTTTTTTTGCTACTTTTTCCCTTTTTTTTATTCTGGAGGGTTATGACCAGGATAGATAGATACATAGATAGATAGATAGATAGATAGATAGATAGATAGATAGATAGATAGATAGATAGATAGATAGATAGATAGATAGATAGATAGATAGATAGATAGATAGATAGATAGATAGATAGATAGATAGATAGATAGATAGATAGATAGATAGATAGATAGATAGATAGATAGATAGATAGATAGATAGATAGATAGATAGGTAGGTAGGTAGGTAGGTAGGTAGGTAGGTAGGTAGGTAGGTAGGTAGGTAGGTAGGTAGGTAGGTAGGTAGGTAGGTAGGTAGATTAAAATTTTGGCATTCGCCAATTTTATTATCATTTACTTTCAATCGAGGTTGCAGATAATTTTGAATTTAATAGTTGCGTTAAACTCTGATGTACGAATAAGAATAATAATACAATTTGAGGCTACGCAGAGACTGAAAGCTCCCGATCCTTTTTTTTAATAGCTGAACGGTTCTAATTTTCAGTAGTAACTTTAAACAAACTATGACATTCAAGTAATTATAACAATTATAACATACACGGATCAATACACTTTTTTTTTAATATATTACGACTTTAAAACAATGTAAAAATAAATCCGCCCACTTCCAGGTATCTCAAACCGCAATGTTTTCTATGTTACACAAATTGCACGATTAAAATTATGTATTATATTATTGAATGTAGAGCTGTTTTTTGGGTGCAACATTTATCTGTTGTGGGGGGTTAACAAAGTGTCATTTAAATGTCCTTGGAGTAGTTTAATAGGCAAAAACACATGAGCTGTTTTAACTTTATTAGTTACATAACGTTTAGTCAAATTAAAATAAACAGGATTTATTTCAAATGCATTAAAGCCAAAGACAAGATAACGCTCGTTGATTTTATTCCCCTTCTCAGGATGTCAAGTCTTCTAACTTTTCACACTGGAATGCATGGCACATTTGATGTTGCATGGGGCAGATAGAATAAGAAATGCACATGCACTGGATCAAACATGTGTTACGTATGTGCATTTAGAAGAGAAACATGTATTTTTTTCTATCAAATCACCATAACCTTTATTGGGGATGACTGAAGATTATTTAACAACGCAACGATGAGCCACAAGGTGTCTCTAGTGCGTTCACACTCGAGGCTGGCAGTTGATATTTTACACACAGTACTGTATTTGCACATATTAAAATAAATTGCGTTCCTTATTTAAAGTACACGTGCAGTAGTTTATTCCAACAGGATCGCACGTGAAATGCATGGGTATTTTTTAGCCGTTATTGATTGTTTACATTTTTTCTTGCCAGTCGTTTCGTTTAAAAAATATTTCAAATGGAATAGAAACTAAATTGCACGTAGCCCTACTCTCGTATATACTTCAACTTAATGCCTGATGAGTTGGACATTTACTTTCATTTGTTCTGTTGTTTTTTTCCTCTCATAAAGAAAATATATATTACAATAACAACTATCTTGCCAAAAAACATGCCAAATCCTGTTGCGGTTGGTAATGCGGATTTTGTTGATACAAATCCTGCATAAAAATCTCATTAAACCTCCTCTTGGTGATCGTAATAATTGGAGAGTTGTTGTGAAAGGATAGTGGGATGTTTCGACGCGTTCTAAGGGATGGGTAGGGTACCTGTATGATGCAGCAGGGGAAACCAGTGAAAGCTGTCGGGCCCTGCTGTTGAACAGAAGAGTGTGTTTTGTCACCCTGACCCAAGTGACATGGCCGCCTTCTTGTTTCCCATTTAATCTGAAGGGACGAAAGCATGACCAACTTAGGCGCTGAAGTGCCTAACTTGTTTGGGTGTTAGGGCATTTGGGTTGGCCACGGTCCAAAAATGTTTTTTACTTTCTTTGTTATCGTATGTGTTAGTCTTGCTGTCGGTCACCCCTCTTTAGGGATTTGACCAAGGTAGATGGATAGATAGATGGATAAAAGCCTCCTCTTCTTTTAGGGTTGCCACCGACCCATTTTGGAATTTAGATGCCAACAAGAATCCACATAAAATTGCTTATTGCATTAATGTTTATTGACTTCATCTCAAATTTTAACAAAATCAAGCAAAACAAATCACTTTACTGTTTAACGTTGTAATAGTAATTGTAATATTTGTACGTTTAGAGTGAGTTTTGACCCAGCCATAAAAAAAAACAAGATAATTAAACACTACCAATAGCCAAAGCTGAAGTCATACGTGGATTGGAGATATCGATATTCAGTAATATCTCTGAAAAAAAAAAGACTCAAATTGCAATTTTGTTGCCATACATCAATCGCAACACTTACTTTCATGTGCATGCAGGTTCCAGCACAGAGACTTTTACTCTAATTCTGTGAGTTATTTGTTTTTGACAACGACATTTGTGCTTTTCGTCTTTTATTAGTATTTAATAGTGTTGGAATTGACGTTGTTATTAACATTGACGTTATGTAACGGCGTTATCATTACTGACAAGTGTAAGATAAGTCTGTTGTTGGAAAGAGGGAATAAATGTTACAAGGATTTATAACACAACTACCTGTTCTTCTGTCATAATTGCTGATTGGGGGCCCTCGTCGCTGATTGGCTCCCTGACCTTTTTTAAACCCCCGTCTTCCAAGAGGAAGCTGTCAGACTGTTTGCGAGCCTACGCTTTCAGCTAGGCAAGCTCTGCACTATCCGACATTCTCCTGCCCTTTTTTCTACTGCCTGATACCTGTTGCTGACCTGTTTCTGGACCCGTTTCTGCCTTGCTCCTCCGTCCCAGCCATCGACCTGTTTTGCCGTGTTTCCTGCCTGATACCTGTTGCCGACCTCTTTTCTGGACTCGTTACTGCCCTTGCTCCTCCGTCCCGGCTATCGACCAGTTTTCCCGCTGCCTATAACTTTCCTAGCTCGACACGGAACTGCCACTTCTGCGTTCCTGCCATTAGCTACCCGTGTCTGACGATCATCGGATCGTGGAAGCAAGCACTGCTCTCTTTCTCAATAAAACTGAGTAAAAACAAACGCTATTGGGTTCTGTCTCAGTTTCTGGCTTGTGACGTTTTCGCTATCTAATTGACTCGGAAAATAACAAATTATTTGACATTTAACAACTTATTTTGAAAGTAACGGAAATAGTTAATTTCCCTTGTAACTAATTACTTACTCAGTTACTTTTTGGAAGAAGAAGTGAGTAACTAAACTAATTACTTTTTTAAAGAAACAAGCCCAACACTGGTAATTAAGTTATGTTGCTGAAATGATTTTTATTATTGTTCTTAAAGTAAATATCTAATTCGAAACTGACCTTAACACTATATATGTTATTATGGTTTCATTTTTCTTTTCCTTTTATTTCTCAAAATTTACTTTTTGATTTTTTTTTCCTCATTTTTCTCTTCTCTTTTTTTTAATTGTTAGTCATTTTTTTCCTTCCTTTTTCTTTTCTTTATTCTTTTCCTATTTCTCTTATTTTGAACATTAGTATGGTCGCATTGAGTCTCCGTATTTTGTCTCCTTCTGCTTAGATTTTAGCACCCGTCAGAATACAGCGACATCTACTGGGAAAATAATTCACACTGTTCCTTTAATATCTATTTTATGGCAGGGGGCCTCAAACTCTCATCCCAGGGGCCACAATTGGACCCCGGCCTGCGAGTATGAGACCTCTGTTGTAGCGAGTGGATGAATAATAATGTACAAGCTGTTGAGTTCGTATCTTAGATGGCTTGCCCCCTCCTCACCACTCTTTATTCTTTCACAATGGCGCTCGGGCTATTTTAACCTCCTCGCTTGGCTTCAACACTCATTTCGCCGCACCACGCCACACTGAGTCACATCAATAAAAAAGGCTGCAGCCCGAAGCCGACCTTGCCAACGGCTTGCAGAGCCCTTTCGTGCACCCTGCAATTTGCGCGTGTGGCTGAGGTGCCTCTCTTCTAATTCGTTTTTTTTTTTTTTTTTAAATCGATGACGTCATTGAGGGGGGAAACAGTCTGGTGTGCATATGACGTCAGAGGCGCGAGCCTGGAGCGGAGGAACAAGAGAAGCGCTCAGAGGCTGCACTGATGATGGAAATAGAAAGAAAACATCCTGAAATAAGGAGTGTAAACGGAAAAAAATAAGAGAAGAACATTATGAGCGGTGGTGTGTGTGTGTGTGTTGGGGGTTGTGGGGGGGGGGCTAATCGTTAGAGTGATGAAGAAATAAAAGAGCAAAAGCACATTAGCTTCACACAATGGCGATAAAGAACAGTTATCGATTATATTGAGCAAGGTTCCCGTGAACTAGAGAAGCGTTCAGTCCTTAGGATTCGATGAGCTCCAGCTATGCAGTTTTAGGAGCAGACGGAAGAGAGTGCTCTTGTGTTGCAGCAAGTGGTTCAAGGGCCATATGAATCAGGGTGAATTTATTCACAAGTATAATTTAGGTATACACATTTCTGTGCGTGAGCATAAGACAGAGTGAGCAAATGTACAATGAAGAGATGATTTTTGGATCAAGCAGATACGTTGTTAGTCCACAGCATCTGAGCTTATTTTCGACCATACCTGTCATACCCAGCCAATTGCTCCCCTCATTCACTATAGTAATTTTTCGCATTAACCGATGATAAACCTTGTAGCACCTCGCAGCACAAATTAACCCAAAACAAAGCTATGTAGAATTCAAAAATATGCTAATGGGGTTAACAAGTTTATTTTTTTTTTACCAAATAAATGCTCTATTGAAGATAACATTTGCGAGTGTTCTGCAACAATTTTAGCAATCTACAATGACATTGTCTTCTGCTACCAGTGACCAAGACGATCCTGATAAGAGTCGAAATTGACAAGACAAGATTGGTCAAGAAAAATATCTAGTTTTTTCCCGTTTTATATTGTCCTCGTGTAAGTTTTTGATCAGGGGATGGTGTAATAATAATATGTAGAATGCAATAGCCGGTGGTCTGTGCAGCCCTTTTAGACTGCTTGTGATTAAGGGCTATACAAATAAACGTGATTTGACTTTCATTTTCATTTTCAAATATTTGTTAAACAAACAAAAAAGATCATCCCCAAAAAAACAGGAGACCACTTGTTTTCCTTTTTTTACTCTAATCAGAACATTAAAAAAATAAAATTATTGTTTTTAATTTTCAGCTTACTTACGTAGGGAGGAAAAATGCATGACCAAAAGGTACAGGGACCTGCATGTTCATTTCTCTCCAGCCCAGATCATCGATCTTGTTGAATACCCCTAATTTGTGGTCGGCCAACTTTAGCACACGCGATAAAATAATCTGTTGAGATTATCCTGAGGGGCCAAAATAGTGCTGGTTATCCTGCCGTGTAAACCTTCCTAAACAATTTAGCTGTTTTCCTTTAATTATAATATAAATATGATCGTCAATTCAAATCATGTTTATTTGTATAGCCCTGAATCACAAGAAATCTCAATGGGCTGTACAGACCACAGACTATTACAGAAGCAGCTCTTGATTTGCTCCATTATCCATTATCATCACCACTTATCATCAGTAGGGTTGCGGGGGTGCTAGAGCCCATCCAGGCTATCCTTGGGCAGTGGGGAGGGGACACCCAGAACTGGTTGCCAGCCAGTCGCCAGGCACACAGAGACCGACAACTCACTCGATCATTCACAACTAAGGACAATGTGGACCAGCCAATTAACCTGTCATGGATGTTTTGGGAATTTGGCAGGAAACAGGAGTGCCCGCAGGAAACCTACGCAAGAAGGGGGAGAACATGCAAACTCCGTACAGTAAGGCTGGTAGCTGGATCTGAACACATGAACTCAGGACTGTGCCGCGCACGCGCTAACCACTGTGCTGCCGTTATTATGTAAGAAAAAAATCATAATATTTGAAATGAGCTGGAGACTAGCAATAGAATAATACAATCCACAACACAAACATTGTTAATGTTAGTAATACAATAGGAGTAATCATATTAATCCTAAAAATAACATGATGAAAAAATGATCAGCAGCTAGGATGATAAACACTGACCCGATTTATTTCATGAATCCCCTCTTGTCATATTACACACAGCGTTCATTAGAAAACATGACGTAAATGAAGCCTGCACTTCCATCTCCACTATTTGCATCATGTACATGAGGAAAGTCAAGATAGGCCAGACTAAGATTGATGTTTCCTCGGTTGGATCATGGGTTTTTCAAGGAGATGTTCCTTCTACCACCTCGTTCGAACCTCTCTTGTAGAGATGAAGGGCATCGCTCAAAGAAGACTTTGAAAATTGACGTACAGTGCATCCGGAAAGTATTCACAGCGCTTCACTTTTTCCACATTTTGTTATGTTACAGCCTCATTCCAAATTGTATTAATTTAATCTCTTATCTTAAAATTCTACACAAAATACTCCATTATGACAATGTGAATTTTTTTTTTTACTTTTTTTGAATTTATTAAAAATAGAAAACAAAGAAATTACATTTACATAAGTATTCACAGCCTTTGCTTATTACTTTGTTGATCCACCTTTGAAATGTTCGATCGGATTCAAGTCTGGACTCTGGCTGAGCCACTCCAGGACATTCACGGAGTGGTTCTGAAGCCAATCTTTTGAGATCTTGGCTGTGTGCTTTGGGTCGTTGTCCTGCTGAAAAATGAACCTTCGCCCCAGCCTGAGGTCAAGAGCGCTCCGGAGCAGGTTTTCATCCAGGATATCTCTATATATTGCTGCATTCATTTTTCCTTCTATCCTGACTAGTCTGCCAGTTCCTGCTGCTGAAAAACATCCCCACAGCATGATGCTGGCACCACCATGCTTCACTGTAGGGATGGTATTGGCCTGGTGATGAGCGGTGCCTGGTTTCCTACAAACATGGCGCCTGGCATTCACACCAAAGAGTTCAATCTTTGTCTCATCAGACCAGATAATTTTGTTTCTCATTGTCTGAGAGTCATTCAGGTGCTTTTTGGCAAATTCCAGACGGGCTTCCATGTTCCTTTTACTAAGGAGTGGCTTTTGTCTGGCCACTCTACCATACAGGCCTGATTGGTGGATTGCTGCAGAGAATGTTGTCCCTCTGGAAGGCTCTCCTCTCTCCACAGAGGAACGCTGGAGCTCTGACAGAGTGACTATCGGGTTCTTGGTCACTTCCCTGACTAAGGCCCTTCTTCCCCGATCGCTCAGTTTAGAAGGCCGGCCAGCTCTAGGAAGAGTCCCGGTGGTTCCAAATGTCTTCCATTTACGAATAATGGAAGTCACTGTGCTCATTGGGACCTTCAAAGCAGCAGAAATTTTTCTGTATCCTTCCCCAGATTTGTGCCTCAAGACAATCCTGTCTCGCAGGTCTACAGACAGTTCTTTTGACTTCATGCTTGGTGTTTGTGCTCTGACATGCACACTCAACTGCACACCTTATATAGACAGGTGTGTGCCTTTCCAAATCATGTCCAATCGACTGAATTTACTGCAGGTGGACTCCAATTAAGCTGTAGAAAGATCTCAAGGATGATCAGTGGAAAAAAGATGCACATGAGCTCAATTTTGAGCTTCATGGCAAAGGCTGTAAATACTTATGTAAATGTGATTTCTTAGTTTTCTAATTTTAATAAATTCAAAAAGGTAAAAAAAAAAACTTTTTCACATTGTCATAATGGAGTATTTTGTGTAGAATTTTGAGATTAAATTAATACAATTTGGAATGAGTCTGTAACATAACAAAATGTGGAAATGTGAAGCGCTGTGAATACTTTCCGGATGCACTGTAAATGGTTAAAAAGACGTAGTTTGTATCTTAGGATATTGTTTGTTTTACATCACTTTCTCACGCTACCAAATTTCAAGGGTTATCTTTCCTACATTTGACCAATATGCTAATGAATTTTAATGATACATAATAGCGTATTTCATCAGTCGTCTGGACTATTTGGATTTGAATCAACTTTGAACAATAAATCCCACGGAGTATACATATATTTTACATTTTACAAAAGAAAGTACCATCTCTGATGCCTTTTTCTTTGTAAAGATGAGTCCCTGATGTAGCAAGTCTTATTCAAAAGGATGCATTAACTCAGCTCTAATATGAAAAGTAACTCGTTTTTAACCTGCTTTCACATGATTTTGCCAGACTACCTCTATATGTCTGCTCACTCATGCAAGACTTTCTAAATACAAATGTTGGTGTGTGATTACGCACGACTCATATTTGTACTTCACTTGGCATCTAGTGGAAGCATTCAGCCTCTGTCCACTTGTGTTTTCATTATATTAGGCGCAGGATTTATTTCCAAGCACGATGCTCGTTGTGTTTTTGCTCATCTGCTGGGACTGTTTGGCAGGTGGGAGGTCGCTTGTGATTTGTCAGCGTAAAAGACTAAAATGAACTAATGTTCTAAAGACATAAATCCCTTAAATCTCAACCCCCATATTGTATTGATGACTATTTGTGTAAGAGCTTTAAGCCAGTGAACATTTTGGTCAATTATGTTGTTTGAATGTGCTCAGTCTTGTATGTTCATCTTCAGTTAATTCACTGAAAAATCATTCAACTGTTTGTTAGTATGCAAGACGACACAATCACAACAAAATGTAATTGATGAGAATGTGTGCCAAAGTGATTAAATCAGTTTATTACCCCCAAAAGTGCTAATTGCTCTGCACCGCTTGATGGTTAGAGCTTATATGTTAGTTGCATGGGCACAGATCCATGTGGATTTAGTGTACAGAGACTCCTCGCTACTTCGCGCTTGATTATCGCTGGGTCACTTCTTTGCGAATTTTGAAATTAATTGTGAAGTCAAGTCATGTTTATTTGTATAGCGGATGGATGGTAAGCGCGCTGCCCCACGGTTCAGGGTTCAAGTTCAGCTACTGCAGCCTCCCGGTCTGGGGTTTGCATGTTTTCTCCGTGCCTATGTGGGTCTCCTCCGGGCACTCCGGTTTCCTCCCACATAAAAAAAAAACATGCATGTCATGTCAATTGGCTGGTCCAAATTGTCCCTAGGTTTGAATGAGCGAGTGAGTTGTCTTTCTCTGTGTGCCCTGCGATTGCCTGGCAACTAGTTCAGTGTGTCCCCTGCCCACTACCCAAAGATAGCGGGGATAGGCTCCAGCACTACCGCGACCCTACTGAGGATAAGCAGTGCAGATAATGGATGGATAATGAGTTACATCAAAATTGGTAATAAATGGAATTAGCAACAAAAACAATCTGTGGAGCAGAAATAACTGTCTCTTTTTATTGAGCCGAATCAAAAGAGACACTTTTCTAAAAAGAGATGAAATTACCTTTACTAAACAGAGGGGTGCCCTTGCATTATGTGAGGCGGGCACAGATGTACACACACACACACACACACACACACACACACACACACACACACACACACACACACACACACACACACACACACACACACACACACACACACACGCACGCACGCACGCACACACACACACACACACACACACACACACACACGTATACATGCACAGGTTAGTTAGTCTTTTGGCACATACGCAATTCATTTGCAACCTGGACACCGAGGTCTAACATCTCCCTGGCAGGAGGGGCTGCCCCGTGGGGTATCAGGCACACATGGGAGAGTGTTTTGACATACTCATTGTTGTATGAATGGGACCCAATATATGTGGTGCCCAAAATGCCGTCAGTAGTACTTCCATTTTTCTTTGGGTAGGCAGAGCATGCACCCCTGCTACCCCGTTATATGCTTCCATTCATCAAATGCTTTGAGCCATTTGCTGACAATTGTCCTATTCCAACTGATTAGTCTTTATTGATAGCATCAAAGTAAGGAGGCAAAATGCTGAGGGGACAATAAAGCCCCACGAGGAAAAGAAACAAAAAAAAATACGAGTGGAATTGTGATCATGATGTATGTGTCTTTGTGGGCCTCGTATCTGCCACTGCTTGGAAGCTAAAAGGATAAAAGGGTAGCACGTTCTTGCTTCATGCATTTATTTTAAGTACATTCTGTATCGACAACCCCATTTGTACTTGTTTGCAAATGGAGGTTGTGACACAGATATAATGGATAAAAAGCATTGTGATTATGAAAATGAAACATCAGAAGTGAAATTCAATTGAGGTGAGAATACTAAATCCACATTTGTACCAAGGAGGTATTACAGTTGATATGCTGTCTGATAGGGTTCTTACTATACAATCAAAGAGAGTCAGACTGAGACATCAATTGCCACCAGAGAGTCTTAGTTAAAAAAAACAAAAACGCTTGTGACTCAAGAAGCATGAATGAACCCCGACTACTTGACTTTGCACCCACCTTCAGTCAGAAGCTACTAGGGAGCCAGATGGAGATCTTGTCTTGCTTCGCAGATAAGAATCAGGAGCAAGAAGTGTTAATCAGTGGTGTGGCACTGATAGAGACACTGCAGTGCACCGTCTGTCAAAGCTGTTTCAGCTGATAAATGCATACAGCCAGGCTTTACATTTTGCTGGCAGAAAAGACTTCAGAGTGTGCCCTGTTATGGTTGACTGGCTATAAGTATATGGAACCTTGCAAGGTTCATAACCTTTGGAAAGCCTTTTCAATCGACCCAACATAAATTCCATTGTGGTCCAAAGATTAGAAGAAAATTACTGACATCTTCCCTATACCATAAAGCAGCAGCTTACAAATGCCAGCGATAGAAATGAAACATTTGCAAGAAATAAAACCCAACGGTGCATTGAATAAACTATCGGGATGAGATTTGAGGGCATGAACTGCCTGCCATTTTACTTCAAAGACCTCTTAGGAACCAGTTTCGATTACAATAAATAAATTTTATGTTTAGCTGTCAGGAAAAAAATAAAATAAAATGTGTAAATTTATCTCGAAATGGAAATAGTTGAAAGCAATCTGTTTCAGTACAACATACAGTCAGGTAGGTAGGACTGATGCTCTTCGTCTTATTTACACATTGTATTACTTTATTTCTAAATCCCCTGTTTAAGTCAAGTAAAGAAGTAGATTCAAGTCAATGTATTTGAATATCACTAATCCCAGATGAGTCTCACAGGGCTGCACAAAACCATAGTTTATAGTTACTAACATATGGTAATCCCTATCCCTTTACAATTAGCTTGCAATGGATTTTGGTGGTCATAAATAGACTAAATTCAATAATCATATGCAAACCAATGAAATCACAAAATGGAATGAATCTCTTGGTATGGAAATGAGTTTTGAATTAACCGCCCGATATTTATGACACACAAATGGGATTGAGCAGATTTTTTGGAGAGGGAACCCCGGTGATGTTTGCAAAGGTCAAGTTGAGACACTTGGCTTCTCTGTAACTCCGTTGTTTGCTACTAATAAATATTTTGCTGACCTGTTTGTTTCGGCCTCAGGAGCTGTGCAAAAACAATGACGAATGTGCGTGAAAAATAATGCAGAAGTACAAGCTGATCCTTTGTTTGAGACAACCACAGGTGAAGGGGACCCTGAGAAGGTGAAACAATTATCCTAGTCTAAATATTTTTTAATTATACTCTCAAGAGGAACAAAAGTTTAACCAATCTAATTCCAATTTTGAAACGAACTTTAGATGTAATATCAACCCCAGGATTACGTTAACAAAAAAAAAAAAAATAGCAATATCAGTGATATAACGCGTGTGGTTGTGGTTTTCTCTTATTCCAGGATGAAAATGGTTAAATTAAGAAATGGAGTGTTTCAAATACAATCCAAACCCCAAGAAAGATAAAAAACAAAGAATTTGTTCGAGCGCATGTAAGAATTTCATGAACTTGCACGCTGAAAAGGAGCTGATATATTGATTTTAGCAAGTAGAACATTTTGAAGTTACATGCAGTAAAGCAATAAAATGACCTCTTTTGTAGCCAGATACAGAGGCGCAAAAATTACATTATTGTTGCTAATGGCTCTGATAAACTAATCAAGGCTCACATTGCAAAGCTCACATGAACAGATCCAGAAAACCAATGAGCAGTGATTGGTCAACCCCAGCACTTTGAGCCTCTGTACTGTCATTTTCTATCGGCAGGCCGTGACAAAATGGTTCAAAAGTCAGATGGATGTTTCTATTTTACCTGGTGGCACACATCCCTCTCCAGGCCAATAAATTATTCCACCTGGTTTTGAACTGGGGATCTTGCATATGTTAGGCAAATGTGCTAATTACTGCTCTACCGAAACACTGCAAAATGTGATTTTTTTCTGGTCTCAATTATTTTCATTTTCAAAATTGAAGCATAATACCACATCCCGAAAATAAGGTTTAACTGACCCAGGTTTGGACTTGCCGTTGGACTTTGGACATCACGCAACGGGTTCTTTAATCCCGCATAAATTACCTGCATTTGATCAAATATTAAAGGCACTTCCCTGCAGCCCCACTTTTTTCACGAAGCCTCAGTGGAAGAAATCAAATATTGAAAGTCTACGTCTTAATAAATAACTTGGACATGCTGCGCATCTCAGCAATCAGGAGAAGAGCCACTTATGTGGTCACGTGCAGTCATGCATGTATAACTGAAGATCTACATAGTAATGTCTTTGAGAAAAAAACTTGTTTCCCCTAGCAAAATAATAGAACATCTCTTTATGGTAATCTTTGTCTGAATACATCATGAGTCATTTTCTGTGGTTCCATTAATTTTCTAAATATGTTCCCTACATGAATTATTCTTTTTTTCCTTAATTATTCCCTATTGTATTTATGTATGTGTCATCACTGGGATTACAAATTCACGAAGCAAATGTTACTCGACCAATATAATAGGAACCTAATGATCACATCTCATTCGGATCAACAACACCTTTGACATTGCCAACTCGTAATAATAACAATAATACAAATAATTCAACTAATAATAAGTAAAAGTTTTACAAGCACATTCACTCTTGTGTATTTTGTTCTGTAATCACTGCTATCCCATTTTGTTAACGTTTTATCTCGTTAATGCCATTATTTTTATGTTTACGTCTGAATACCTTAGTTGTCACTGAAAAAATGTAATTATTTTAAAAGCTTCTAAAATTTCAATACAATAATGCATTCAAGTTATATACCGTGGAACATGGCATTATATAACATTACATTTTAACCGCCCATTAATGTAGTTGTATTCTAGTAGACATTATGGAATATACTTTAGGAGCAGCAAAATCAATGGTTACTTAAATTTATAATGTATTTGATCATTTCTTGTTGATGTTCTCAAATGTTATGATGATGTAGTTCTTTTTTTTTTCAAAGGAAATGCATGCTAAGCAAGTAAAGCCACGTCTGTCACAGACCAGAAACGGACACAGGACCCAATAGTGCTCGTTTTCTCAGTTTTTATTGAAAAAGAGGGAGAGTAAGGCTTGCCTCAGCGATCCATTGGCTGACGGACAAAAGGAGTGAGCGGTGCGGAAGTGGCACTTCCATGTCTGCCGGGACTTGAGATCAAAGGCGGTGTCGAGTTCGTAAGCGAGGTCGGTAGCAGGAGGCCGGCAGGTAACGGGGCAAAAAAGGACAGGTAACAGGCAGGCAGATCAGGGCGTAGTGAGGGGCGGCAGTAGCACAGGAAGTAGAGGACTCGTCTTGGGATCAAGAGTTCGCTGTTCGAATACTGGCTCCTCCGTGTTACATGTCGAACTTGGGTAAGCCACTGAACCCCTAATGAGCAGGTTGGCGCCTTGCATGGCTGCACGCCCGCTATTGGTGTGTGTGTGTGTGTATGGGTAAATGTGAAGCACATTGTAAAGCGCTTTGGGAAGTCTTCATTGACTTGAAAAGCGCTATATAAATGCAGATCATTTCATTTTATTGTTGTGTTTTATTATCTGGAACCGTTAACAGACTGGCTTTCTTGGGCTAAAAAAAGCAAAAACTTTGTTCAACGTCAGACCGAAGGTCAGATAGCAATTAGCAAAGTTAGCTTGTGGATCATTTTCAAATTATTTTACATTGAATTCAAAACTCCAGATCTATCCAATGGATACAGTCCTAAATTGAAAGTTAAAAAAATAAAAAAAATTTACTTTTCATTACATATATGTTTTAATCATATGGTTTATAGATGAGTAGACACTATAAATAGGGTGAAAAGGCATAAATGTATTCTGAACTTGTAAAGAAAACAGGAAGGACTGTAAAAGAAAAGAAAATCCAAACCTTTTCCAAGTCTTTCCCTGAGTCATGTTTAATTCTTGTAGGTTACACAAGCAGATTTGCCCTAAAGGATGTGGTATCAAAGAACAGCAACATGATTGGCCGGAAATAACTAATTCAAACACTGCATACTAGTCAAAATAGTGAAAAAAAACTGTGAGGTACAACAGACAGAATGACGAACTGGTATCCTATGCATTATTCTTTGTGTCAAATATTAAAAACAGAATGAATGTATAGAGTTTGAAACATGAATTTAACACTGAAAACCTGCGTTCTGCATGAAAGGAAACTATCATAAATAGATTAAAGGTCATAATAATATCGATTTTTTATTTTGAACAGTTGACAATTTTGTCTGAACTATCAAATTGCTGATTCAAACAATCTTGTCAGGTCAAGTCACATTTATTTGTATAGGCATTCATCAGAAGATGTCTCAAAGGACTGCAGAGGTTACAATTACACCATCCCTTGATCTTAAACCAACATGTAGACAAAGAAAAACTCAAAACTTTAGCACGAGGAAAATAAGAAACCTTGAGAAGGGGACTCACAAGATTTAGCATTGGGTAACAGTACACAAACATAGTGAACATCAATAAATGAGAACAATAGAACAACAGAACAATGACAGCAACAACGCTTCCCGTCTCTGCTGGCTGGTCAATGCAGGCGTTGACATGCTTCAGCTCCAGATGCTGGTGCGCTGACTCATCTCAAATTGTCCTTCTCCCTCGTATCGACACCAGCCAGGCAGTAGAAAAAGACAGGAAAAGTATGAGGTGGGCATCAATCATAAGCTATTGAATAGAAGTGGGTCTTGGGTCTAAATTTTCAAACTTCCATTGAGGTTGCAGATCCTATCCTTGGAGGAAAAGCATTCCACAGCACCAGGGCCTGGATGGAGAACGCTCTCGAGCCTGCAGACTTCTTGGCTGTTGGAGTCACAAGTAGACCGGCATTTTCCGAGCAGAGAACATAGGGAGAAATCAAAACAGAGGGACAAGAGGGCGCAGGTCCATGCAAACATTTATATGTTAGTAAGAAAACCTTGAAGTCACATCTTAAGCAGAATGGGAGAAAGTACAAGTTAGCTAATATAGGAGTAATATGGTCAAACTCTCTTGTCTTTGTCAAAACTTTTGATGCTAGACATCGGGAGACCAGAAAGCAATTCAGGTTGGTTGGTTACACTGCATCATGAAGAGTGCTTTCAAATTCAATAATTGAACCCAGGGGGTCCAAACCTTTCAGAAAGCGCACCAGATTTAGTAAGCTGAAAATATTTTCAGTGTGGCATTCTTTGAACAGTCTTTAATAAATTCGTGCTCTGTGAAAGGTTTGCAGTGCTAGGCAATCTTTGTCCCAACCTCGTAGCTCGCCTTTGTAGCATTTTCATTTGACTTACAGGGTCTTGTGAAACGATGCTGCTGTGCTGTTAAAACAGCCTCTAGTTGCTTCACTGTTTAGGGTGTCACCTGCCTACTGCCCGAGGATGGCTGGGATGGGCTCCAGCACCCCCGCGACCCTACTGAGGATAAGCGATGCCGATAATGGATGGGTAGATGGATAGTTGCCAGGGTCAGAAATATACTCGAGGCTTTCATGAGGAAATTTGCAGGCCCCGAGACATAACATAAGTGATGATGAAATTGTAGATTTTAGCGACACCAAAGCCTGCTAGGAGTGGGGAAACATTAGCTAGAGGGCGGTAACGCACCAAAGTCCAAAATATACAATTCATCTAAATCATAATAGCATTTATTTTTTGCTGTACAGTAGACTTTGAACTGAAATGTTTTTAGTCCAATCAACTTAAAAGCAAATTAAACTCACAATCTTTAAAAAACACTCAACGATATGTTGATTAAAAATATTGACTTATCAGTGCAACAATAAAATACAATATGAAACACAAGGATACGCTTTATAT
This sequence comes from Urocampus carinirostris, assembly GCF_059441175.1. Classification (NCBI taxonomy): domain Eukaryota; kingdom Metazoa; phylum Chordata; class Actinopteri; order Syngnathiformes; family Syngnathidae; genus Urocampus; species Urocampus carinirostris. The sequence goes on from NC_142349.1 coordinate 27,347,333, forward strand.
TTTTTTATGTAAAAAAACATTATCCTGGAAAAACACACAAAATGCGAACGAAAACATTTTCAGATGTACATTTTTTTTAACCTTTTATGTACTCAACAAATTTAAAGTTGACAAAACAGTATCCCTGTAAAAAAACATGCATATAGACCAATCAAAAGCACTTGAAGTTAATGGGCTCTTGATTGCTGAGGAGCCTGTCATTCACTTCCAAGAGCTGCCTCATAGAGCCAGTTCATTCACGAACGGCAAATCACTCAAGGCCATCACTGTAGGCCTAGGTCTGAAACCCACAACCCGCCACTGAGTTTTAGGTTGTATATGTTACTATATGTGACTCAGCTTTAATCATTAATATTTAAAAGTGGGAAACGTGTTTAGAAGAACATTTTTTGCCTGTGAGCTATTTTTTTAAATCGAGAACATTAATGTTTAACGGTACTTTCTCCAGGCTGCTACCTTTGCAAATCAAACAAAGCACCTAATCCTAAGGTTGTGTTTTGAGTATATCATCAGAAAACATCTCTTTCTTCATCATGTACAGATAAATTACGGTAACAATCATGACATGCAAAGAGGTAAATCCCCATTAATGTACACTCTTATGTACAAATACACACACATTTCTAGATTTATCAGTTCTCACCATGAGACCAAAGAAAGGTGATTACCCAGCACCAAATAATAAACATTTAAAGCTGACTTCTAACAGTTACTCGGAATGCTGAAGTAGCAAGATAATGGTATGAAATATACCCCGATTCATGCTGTGAGCATTATTTCAATAGTGTTCCTGTGATTTGATTTGCATATTGTGGATCAAGTATACTCCGTTTCAGCATTCAAATAAAAATGTGTGGGCGCTTTGGTATATTTTATTGCGACATAAAAATTGAGCAATGTGCTTGATTTTATTTTTCGTCAAAATGTATTTTTTTGTTTAATGACTGTTGGCAAAAATAATTTCCTACTACATCATGCAGCTTGAAACACAAGCAGTCAGGATGACATTAAAATCACATTTAAAAACAGCATGCTCATTAATTTTATTCCACCCCACATGAATTGTTTTTACAAATTATATAACAGTATGCAGGAGGAAATAGCTCAAGGTGAAATGCGTTTTCCCCTCATCTTAAAGCAGTGTGCGTTGTGGAGATAAATTCACGAGAAGGGAATTCTGCACCCAGTGTCACCTTTGTGGATATTAATATCCAACCAACCCAAACATTGTGATATGCTAATTAAGACCAATACACATAATCATCAATAAAAGAAGAAAAGGTTACGCTATTGGTAGAGAAAACTAAATGTCACTTTTCAGTGCCGTGAAAAAAGTATTAGCCCCCTTCCTGAATTCAGTTTTTTTTTTTTTGCATATTTATCATTTTTATTTGTGAAAGGATTGGGGCGATTGTTGACGCGTTCTTGAGGGATACGACCATTGTAGATTGGTAGATAGATAGATATTTATCACTCACAAAAGTTTGAGATCATCCAACTAATTTGAATATCAGACCGAGAAAACCCAAGGAAATCCATTTTTGAAATGTTAATTCCATTTAATAAGGCACCCAAATCATAGGCTTTCTCACCCTATGTGAAAAACATGACTAACTGTGACTAACCACAGCTTTGGGGAAGCTGAGTCAGTTCCGCAAGACACACCCATAATTGATTGCCACCAACGTGTTAAATGAAGAAAAACACTTGTGTTAGACGAGTGAAGTAGTCTAGAAACTCTCAAGAACACAACTGACATGCCAAGTGATTGAATCCCTCAGTCTGGAAAAGGTCACAAAGACATTTTCAGGGCTGTAAGGCTCCAGCAAACCACTGTCAGAGCCATTATCCACAAACAGAGAAAACTGGGAACAGTGGCAAACCCTCTCAGGAGTAGTCAATCAACTAAAAAAAACTCCCAGAGTGCAACGACGGCTTAAGCAGGTGGTGACAAAAGAACCAAGAAAAACATATAAGTAACTGCAGGCCTTGCTCGCCTCGGTTAAGGTCAGTTTTCATGACTCCGCAATAAGACAATGGCCAAAATGGCACCCATGGGACGGTTCTCCGACAAAAAAGACTGCTTTCACAAAAGGACAAAAAGTCGCCTCATAACTTCAAAAAAACATCTAATTTTACTAAAGACTTTTAAAGAAACATTGTGTAGACTGATGAGTAAAAAAATTAACTTTTTGCAAGTTGTGCAACCCGTTAAATCTGGTGTTAAAATGCATTTGACAATGAGAACATAATGTCAACAGTAAAGCATGGTGGCCCTGCAACTGGCTTGCAAGCAGTTGAGGGTGTTCCCTGGCCACTGCCAGCACCTGTGCGACCCTACGGAGGATAAGCGGTGCAGATAATGAATGGATGGTTAGATGGATAAAGCATGGGATGGCATTGTGATGGTCTGGGTCTGCTTTGCTGCCTCAGGAACAGGAAAACTTTATGTGGTTGATGGATAAATGAATTCTGGTGTTTACCTGAAGATCCTGAAAAAGAACATGCGGCCATCAGTTTGATCCCTCAAACTCAAGCGTTCATGGATCATGGAGCAGGTCCACTTCCGGCTAAAAAAACCTTCAAAATAAAGGTTCTGGAGTGGCCAGGTCAAAGTCCTGGTTTAAATCTAGTTGATATGCCGGGGTGGGACCTTAAACGGGCCATTCATGCTGGAAAACTCTCTAGTCTAGCACTTTTTACACAACTTTGTGGAAAAGAGTGGGCCATAATTCGTTGTGAAAGACTCATTACCAATTATCGTAAATGTTCGGTTTTGACAATTGCTGCCAAACATGGCTCTACTTACTATTAGGTTCAGAACTTTTCACACAGGGCCAGATAGGTTTTAATTTTTTCGTATGCCTTAATAAAGGGAATCAACATTTCAAACTGCATTTTGTATTTTCTTAGGTTGCCTCTGTGTGATATTAAAATTGGTTTGATGATCTGAAAGTTTTGTGTGTGACACATATGCAAAAAACCACAGAAATCAGGAAGGGTGCAAATACTTTTTCACAGCACTGTAGATGTAAAACACAAGAATAGCTATGTATAATCTTTCCGACAGTTAAGTTTGCAAATAAGGATAATAGTCCTGCTATCTTTGCATTCTTTTGTAGCCATTCGGGCTCACCTAAATAGCCGAGCTATGCTAATATTCAAAAGATGCTTGCTGTAACAGCAGTAAATAGTGAATATGACTCGGCCATTGAGAATATCAACCTAATTTTCTACTTTGATGAAAGGGGAGCACAGCTACTTTTCTGCTTATTTTTGTATTGTTTCCTCTTTGTAATAAAAATAATTTGAATAAATATTTTTAGCAAAATAAGAAATAATATGGTTTAAAAGTTAGACTATCCATGAAAGTGTTTTACTTGTAAAGCGACTTGACTTTTAGCGCTGGGGCGTTAATTTTGAGTGGTTGAACTTTTAGAAAGATAAACTTTTATACGTTTTTATGACTTGTTTGACAGTTCCCAGTGTTAAACGCAATGTGCACTGAACATGAACTTTAGTTACGTTAATTAATTTCCACTCAAAAAATGTGTTTAGTCTTCAAACAGCATGGTAAAGCAAACTGTCTTAAACGGAGCAGCACCACAAGCCATACTTGAAATAAAGGAATATATTTTCTAAAGATATATAAAAAATGTACCAACCGTACATAAACAGAAAAGCGCTTGTGTATCATCAGAATATTTAAAGCTATGGTTTAGCATTGTGCTACAGAGAGGAAACATGTTAGGATGAATTAGTTTCTAAATAAAAAGCCTCCTGATTTGAAGTCAAATCTGGTCAACTGCCCTTGACATATAAAATGTATTGAGTTTATTGACAGTTTTGGATCAGGGTGTGGCTGACAAAATGTTGAAGAGTCTCGTAATGTCAAGTCAAGTCAAGTCATGTTTATTTGTATAGGCCTTAATTACAAGGAGTCTCAAAGGGCTGTACAGACTACAGACTATTATTACACCATCCCCTGATCCAAAACCCACATAAGGGCAAGGAAAAACCAAAAACCTAAACATGAAGAAACCTTGAGAAGGAACTGCGCATGAAGTAATCCCCCTTCCAGGATGACCAGGCTGCAACCGATGTTGCATTAACAAACATTACATTCATCCATCCATTATCTGCACCGCTTATCCTCAGTATGGTCGCGGTGGGTGCTGGAGCCCATCCCAGCTATCTTTGGGCAGTGGGCAGGGGACACACTCTGAACTGGATGCCAGCCAGTTGCAGGGCACACAGGGACTGACAATTTGCTCGCTCATTCACACCTAGGGACAATTTGGACTGGCCAATTAACCTGAAATGCATATCTTTGGAATGTGGAAGGAAAGAAGTGCTCGGAGGAAACCCACGCAAGCATGGGGAGAACATGCAAAATCAACACAGGAGGTTCGATCTCATGATCTCAGAACTGTGTCGCAAATGCGCTAACCACTGCGCCGCCGTGCTGCCCCAAACATTACATATACTGTATAATGTCAACACAAAATATAGGTCATTATTGAGCTATGGAATCCAAGTATGTTTAAAGCCTGGATTTCAACAGTTCCACTGAGGTTGCAGATTGAATTTCAAAGGGCAGAGCATTCCACAGCAACAGGGCTCGAATGGAGAACACTCTCGAACCTGCGGATCTCTTCTAGGCTCTTGGCATCATAGTAGACCAGCATTTTCAGGGCCTGAATGTTTTTGCGTCTGTCATTTAAAATTGAGTTCAAATAGACAGACATGGCCTTGGGTGAAGAGGTGCCCTAGGTAATGACATTCTCCTACACCCAATACAGATGAAAAACATTTGTTTGTTTTTTCAAATACCGTGTTTATTGTTTTTTTTTTACAACCAAAATGGTGTACACAAGTTATGATCTTATGTTTACCCTAAACAGGAGATTAAAGGTTCTGTTCAGTGCATTTAACTATTGATGAATATATGTTTTAGTAGAAACTCAAAAAAAGGAGTGACAACATCAATGCATTTTGAGCTTGCAGGAAACAAATGGACTTACGCCTCTTTTTGAAGCCAAACTCAACAGCATACTAGCTCAGAGACACTTTTGCAATACAAGTCACAATACAGGTCGCAGGTGTAGAAGGTGTGAGTCGGTGTCACTCCGCGTGAGTAAGACTTGAAAAATAGCCTATGTCACTGTTTTGTTTGTCATCACCATGGGTCAGACGTGGGACAAGGAGAACATCTATGGGGTCAATCATATTACATCTGTTGTGAGGGACATACATCACTTACAGGATGGGCCCAAAAAAACACTATAAGAACTAACAATGTAATCTGACAGTGGCAAAGTACGCTTGAATACAGACCTAAGCATGAAACGTATGTTGGTTTAATCCTTGGACTGCTTGGTGTTATCTAAGAACCTCTGGCCTGATATGAGATCTGATTGTAGCACTCTTGCACCCAGACGTTTGAGAGCGTAACCCACGGGGACAATCTGGCCCTGTTAAAGACGGTGAACCCGAGCGCGAAGATGATTTGAAGAAGTCTGACGCTGACAGCGGCAGGATGACTGTGCCTGGGCGCCCTCTCCCATTCGGAATAGTCAGCCGTATGCACTTTACGCTGAAGCCAACCGCCCTCGGGTGCTGTTGTGAATCAGGTTTTCTGTCGAAACGCATTCGTTACAACACAGACCTGCTCCAGGGCATCTATAGCTCAACTTCGGTTTATACTATACATGTGTGTGTGTTTCTTTATTTTTGGTTGGGTGAGTGCATAAGTGCCTGCAAATACTTTTTGACCTTATTCAATCAAGAATTATGCATTGTTACAGATTGTCACAGAATAGTGCAATATGGCTGTCAAGCTCTCACGTGTTTCCTTTTCGTTCTAACCTTCTTAATGTGAAAAACTCATGCACCGATTTGCCTCTCAAGAAAATTTAAGATGCAGAAAAACGGGGACTAAAATTGCAAGAAGTGTTGAAAATCCACAAGAAGCAGCATGTTTCTGTCCTTTTTTTGCTGTTGCTCACCTTGTTCAGGTTTTTTAGAACAAGTCAAGCAGCCAGATATTGAGTGGGATTAATAAAATAAAAGGGAAGCCCCACCTTATCATATATTTTACCGTCCCCTCAACTTTTAATCATTGCTTGCCACGTATCTGTTGTTTTATCAAATCTTCTGTTCCACTCCTTTGTCATTCCTCCAACTTTCAATCCCTTCATCAACCATTCTCTTCCCCAACAAAAAATCATTTTTGCATCAATCCCTCAACAGCCTCCACTTCTCCTTCTGTCCCTCATTCGCTCTATTCCTCCATCTGTCTCTCATCAGCCACCCATCCCTCCACAGCCTGTTTCCATTTTTTACTTTACTTCGACATCATCTATCCTGGTGGAACCCATTTCAGTTGCCTCTCCGTTCTCAGTGAATGTCTGTGCCACAAAATAAAACATTTGAACGCTGGAAGCCGTGTCAGCTGTTGATGGCATTTCAACCATTTATTATTGCAGGAGAAGATGCATACCCAATCACTTTGTAAAAATAGGGACTCATTTGTAATCAGTTTGCATGAAAGGAAAACCCTTTAAAAAAGCCCTTTAACAATATAAATGATTATAATCTGATTTGTTTCAATCAACTAACCTTTCTTTTGCTCTCCTTGTGACACTCCGTTCCTTCTGGTTGGTATGTTTGCAAGAGTGAGCCAAATATGAATTGTCTCTGTAAACAGCCACGCAAATATATATATACGATCCATCACGCACTGGAGGCCCTCATAGAAGACGGGAGCATAACAAATTTATAGAGGTGTTGACTGAGGTCATGGCTCCCTGAAATGTTGATGTTTTGTATATGTGCTCCTCCAACGAATGGACTGGACACACATATGTGGTCTACCAACTGAAAGATGAATGTGGAAGGAACCTTTTACGGGATGCACACCTACACACACACACACACACACACACACACACACACACACACACACACACACACACACACACACACACACACACACACACACACACACACACACACACACACACACACACATACATGTAAATATTCCCCATATTCTATGCATATTTCATGTGTGGACTGGAGGTCCCCTACTCTGCTTTTATTATCGGCAGCTACCCAATTTATTTTAAATATTTCAATCTTCTAAACCCTGATTTATATTATCAGCTCTTAGTCAAGTCAAGCCAAGTCCCTTTATTTTGTATAGCCCTTGATCACAAAATGTCTCAAAGGACTGGACAGGTTACAATTACACCATTCCCTGATCTTAAACCAACAGGCGGGCAAGGAAAAACTCAAAAACCTCAACATGAAAGAAAAAAACACCCTGAGAGGGGGCCTCACTAGTGATAACCCCCCTTCCAAAATGACCAGGGTGCAATATATTTAGCATTGGCTAACAGTACACAAAACATCAGTAAAGGAAAACAATAGGTAATATGTCGGAATTTATCAAGAGATTCCATGAGAGCAACGATGCAGCTTCCCATTTCTGCTGGCTGGTCGATGCAGGTGTTGACATGCTTCAGATCCAGATGCTGGTCCGCTAACTCATCTCAAATCATCCTTCTCCCTCAAATCACCACCAGCCAGGCAGTCAGAAAAAAACAGGAAAAAAGTATGAAGTGGGCATCAATCATAAGCTATTGGATAGAAATGGGTCTTAAGTCTAGATTTAAAAACTTTCAGTGAGGTTGCATAGTTTATCTCCGGAGGCAGAGTATTCCACAGCACCAGGGCTCGGATGGAGAATGCTCTCAAGCTTGCAGACATCTTCTTGGCTCTTGAAGTCGCAAGTAGACCGGCATTTTGCGAGAGAGGGGTCGATACATAACTATAGAGGCAAATACAATTGGAGAGATAAGAGGGGGCAAGTCCATGTAAACATTTGTATGTTTACATGGACAAGCTCTTCAGATGTCTGGTCATATGAATGAAGTGTGTTAGAGTACCAAATTATGCAAAACATGCTTGCTAATCGTCCTCAAGGAACAAATACAAATTTATATATCGGAAACAAAAAAGAATTTGATTTTATAATGTGGGTAAATGCATTGGAGATTAAAGACTAAACTTTGAGTTTTGGAATTACCCTAATTTATATTTTATCCTGGCTGGGCTTTTAGCTGGCGGTATAGTGTAAACATACTTAACTACGAGGATTGATCCCAAAAATGCAAATCACAGAAACCATTAATCTAAAATATTGGTTAACACGAGGAAATTGTAAAAGCTATTTACACGTCATGAAACACAGTATCCAAATGGTAGCGATACAAAAGTTTAAACATTGTTCGAAACCTAGACAGAACTTGGGATTTAAAACACCTTTCTGTGTAAAGTTACTGTACCATATTTTGTTTCATAATGCCTCTAATTGTTTTCTTATGTTCAAGTTTTTTGTTGTGTAAAGAGTAAAGAGTAATTATTTTCGTACCTGATAACCTCAGCCAACTGTTTCTTATATCATCGATTGCAATTTACCCTACTCAGCGATAATAAAACTTACAAACACAACACCTAATTATTCAACACAGACTAGGTAGAATAAGAACAAAGATAATTTGTGTAAAACAGTTTATTTATGTACCCCAAAAACCACACAAACAATCATTTCAGCATACTTTTTAGTTGTTTCCCAACAATCAATAAATTTAGCGTTGCCTACACGTAGCAGTACAGAATTATGTAGACTTCATCTATGCTATATTCTGTGACAGAAATTTGCAACAAATATGTCACAGTATCGGTTCCCATCACCTTCCTATACTCTGGATGACTATGTTCTTTCTTTAGATGTCTGAAAACAACAATTTTTTGCCATCTACATTGGTGTCTGCTACCAGTGACCGAGACGATCCAGATTGGAACCTATATGGGCAAGATGACAGCAACCAAAAAGAACGTCCCTTGTAAAAATAAATTACAGTATACGGCACACGGAATTTGAAAAAAAATAAACAAAAAACATTCACATTACGAGGGAAACATCTAATTTGCCAGAATGCATTTTATATTTTCATACAACCAATAAGGAACCCTCCAAAAAATACTAGACAAAAGAACTGCTTTTCTTATTTTGCCGTATTTGACCTTCTCTCCCATAATTGTATTTGTCGCTCAAATGACATCCATTGCAATTATTCCTTAAAAGAGTTTTGAATCATTTTCAGTTTAGCCAATTATCTCCATGCTACGTTAAGTAATGAACAAGGTCATGAGCTGTGGCAAGTTGTCAGCTGAGGGTTCATAGCGTGATGCGCTCCAAGTGGAGCATGACAAGCCTGGCAGCGGACCGACCTCCTGGGGAGGTCATAGCTCTTTGCTCAGGGGAGAGAGGTAAAGGTTAGTATGATGGAACAAGCTGCTACCAATTCAAGCCAAATTGTTCTAGGTTTTGTGATTCAAATGTAAATTGTAAAATAAAGCAAGAGTTGAAGTTAAGTGAATGTGTTTTTTTATTTGTTTCTCTAGCCAGGAACAATTTGATATAAGATTTCAAGATATCCTTTATATGTTTAAATGTTTATATTTATATATCTATACAGCTCATCGATGCTATAGGAAACTTCTAGGCATCAGCTACATATTCCATGTGACTAACGAAACGGTGCGGAATACCATCAGTGGGTAAGTTGGACCCTTCGGAGAACTGCTGTCAACTACCCAAAGACAAAAGTTGCAGTGGTATGGTCATGTTCAAAATAATCTACCTATTATGAAAATACAAAACATTGTTTTCATATTTATAAATATAGCTTATTGAATATTGCTTATCTGTCCCATATTTGTTGATTTATCTAGCACTACTTCATAAGCCTGCATTTTGCAATACAACCCAGTACATTTTGTGGTGATCTGAGTGGTTGCCTTTGATGGCAATAATTGACACAGACCTTTGAACATTTTTCATTTTTCTATTTGCAGGTGGAAACTTCTTACATCTAAACATGACAGATAAGTCACTCTAACAGCCGGGATACAAAAACCCTCGTAAACTACTGTTTCATAGGTGAACCACATTCCCTCGACATTTCACCCCCTTTAAGTGCAAACATATCAGGACATAAAACAGCACTCTTTTTTTAACACTGTGGTGAAAACCGAGTAAGGTATACGTCGTAAATTTGAATGCCTTAATTTTTTTCCTTTTTTAAAACAACCACAAACACTTCAAAATGCCATTCTATCTGGAGGTTTGCGTTGCTTCTTTGATATCCTTAGCTCTTAAGTGTTTACGATCCATCAGGTGTCACATTTGCATTTTCTGCCAGTCTCATTTTACTGGCACAATGTCCTCAAAACTGTTCACTCTGTCCTTTGGTGACAACCTCTTCCCTCCGTCATCATGGCGGACACACATGTGATGCTGGTGCCTGCGGACCTTTTTGCCATCAGATGATTCCACCACCAAAGATACTGGACCTTTCTGACAGTTAATGCCCTTTGACTCACTGAGAAAAACTATCATGGGATTATGATCTGTAAAAATGGTAAATGGGCAACCAAACAAGTATTTGTGGAAACATTTTACAGCAAAAACTAGGGATAGTGTAACCTCTTTCTGCTGCAGTGAAGGTACGTAATACAAAGGCTGATGGGCTTTTCCTTTCCATCCTCAATTTTGTGAGCAAGCACCGTCCCCACGCCGTAAGGGGATGTGTCACAAGACGGGATTACCTCTTTGTCGGGGTCAATGTGCACCAGCAATGTCGCTGAGTTTAACAGTCCCTCTACAAGCTGGAAAGCTCCCCTCTGACCCGGCTGCCACTTCCATGAACTGTCTTTTTGTGGGAGCTGGTATAGGGGGGCCAGTACTGTAGAAAGGTCTGGCAAGAACTTCCCGTAGTGAACCCAGAAACGACCAAAGTTCCACCGCATTCTTTGGATTTGTAGATTATTTTATCACCCTCACTTTCACCTTCACCGGTGACAGGCCATGAGCTGAAATTTTGTGACCAAGGTACGTGACACTTGAAAAAAACACTTGAGGTGCTTCAGACGCAGTCATTTGTCTGCTATCCTCGTACGAACTCGGTCAAGGTTCTGCAGGTGCCCCTCTTCCGTTTTAGCTGTGGTCAAAAGATCATCAAGGTTGTCTGCAAAATGGGCAATGCCTCGGAGAACATGGTATGCTGGAAAATGTCTGGACTAGATGCAATACGGAACACCAGGCGGGTGTACTTGAAAAAACATTTGAATGTGTTAATCGTGTCGTATTGGTTTGCCTCTTCATCTTATAGGAGCTGCTGTTATACATGACTCATATCTAGCTCTTTGAATGATTCTCATCCTGCTAGCATGGTAAAAATGTCCTCCACCCGAAGTAAGGGCTATAGGTCGAGCTGTGAGACCTGATTTATTGTCTGGTCTCTACATATGTGGACTCGACCATCTTCGTTGACCACTGGCACGATTGGAGCAGCCCAGTCGGAGGATTTAACAGGTTAAACTGCTCCAGCCTTTCCAATTCGTCCCTCCACCATATAGCTCTCATTGCATATGGGTATGAAGAACCAGGGCTGCGCGTAGGGGTCCACATACATTTCAACCGTTGTGCCCGTTAGGGTTCCAAGGTCCTCTTTAAACACATATGCATATTTAACTAGAATGTCTTCTATCTCTGTGATGTTTTTGACTTCTCCCCAAATTCCTCCCAAATTTAGGTGAACGTTCTGCAAGAGGTTCCAACCCAACAAATTAGGACCCTCTCTGTTTTACTACTAGCATTGGTGACTGCAAAAAAGAAGAGAATCACTGCACAAAAACAAACCCCCAGAACATGGCAAGATGGAATAAATTGGAGGCTAACTCGGCAACTACATAGCATTGACTGGTAAATCAAACACTGTATGCGCATGCGGGGTGACATATGTGTCAGAAATGGTCAGATGTCGACTGGCTGCCCTGTATGTCAATCAAGTGACATATTTTATAGTGAAGAGTTGATAGGCTAACATTTATTTTGTCAGTGCTACGTGATCCACGAGGTGTGTGCACTTTTGTCACTATGACAGGGGATCCCCGAATACAGTCTAGGCTGTTGCCAGGCTGCTATCGTGTCATGCCGCTTTTGTGTTGCTGCAGTAATGCAGTAGCCATATTGTTCTTGAGCGGATCACAGTGCGTTGTGTTTTGACCGCACTTAATATACTATATATATATATATATATATATATATATATATATATATATATATATATATATATATATATATATATATATATATATATATATATATATATATATATATATATATATATATATACACAGGATATACGGGATACGGCTGGGGTTGCATTTAAGTTAAACTTCAAGCATTATGCAGATTACATTTATTTTTTAACAAGTTCCTAGTATCTGGCAAAATGTTGCCAAGGCGGCAAAGTTGATGATTTATTTGCACAGCGCTGATGCAGAGGCACCAGGAGACACCTGGGGATTCAGTACTTTGTTTGAAATTGTCTTCGAAAGAATCGCATAATTAGAAATTGCTTTGTTTATTCCACTAGGCATACAAATTCATATTCACAAGAAAATGTATTCCCCCCATTGTGTGCAAAAACAGCTGAGGGATGCATTGAGTTTGGTAATGGGGCCTGGGGAGAGGTGGAGGGTTTTATTTCCAAAATAATACTTTATGGTTGACAAAGCCGGCATGGACAGCGTGACTCAGCCAGTTTGCCACAAGAAGTGATTGGGATGGCGAGCATGAATGCTGCGGGGCAGGAATATAATAAATTGGATGCCGCAAAACAAAATTATTCATCCACACAAAAAGAAAATAGCATCTCAAATAAAATGAGACATTCAGCGTGTCATGGTGCTCAAAATCATGGCAGCACTTTGTGTTGTACTCATATTCTCCAGACAAAGAAGTGAAATTAACAGTGCACAGTCACATTCTCAACGGTTGTCACACTTGAATTACAAACATGCACTCATGAGGGAATACGCCTCCAGATTATGTCATACACCATAAACTGTGGACACATCAAACTTCTGCAAATATAGCTCAGCTATCATTGGGTAGTAACCCCCACTACTCAATCATTATTTTGCCCCAACCAATAAAGACGCTTCCCTACTTCCGGATGATCGTTCGTAAGTTGAATTTGTTTGTAAGTTGCTTCAGTGCTATATTTTTTATGGAATGTATGTTTGAGGTTTATGTAAGTATGTTTAAGGTTTGTATGAGTAACCTGTATTGGTTTGCACTGCAAAATAAACATTTCATAAGATAAAATGCTCTATAAAGATAAATAAAGATATGGTTAACTTACTTTTGGAAGATGAGCTTCAAAAGTTAGGCCACTTCCTCCTCTGTGGTAGAAAGTGGCTGAATAAAAGCGATCTAGCCATTTTCTCCACCGCATCAAGCTTTCTTATTCCACTTTCATTTCAAAAGAAACGGCTGGCCTCTTCATTTCACTTTACACCAATCATATCGAATGGATGCACAATATATTAAACAATAAAAATGTCAAAGTCCTTAGCGTTGTGGAGATGGAATGTTTCCATACGAATTAGGAAGAGGAAGAAAATTTCTTCTTCGGGGTGGATGCTGGGTAACCTCTCATAGCACTAGACGCTGGTAGCGGTGGAAAGAAGCACTACAGTAATGTCCTGTACTCGGAAAAAAAGTGCACACGATACAAAATCTAACAAATAGCAATGTTCGGATAATTTTCGACATCCCTGAAACAAATTTCATATCTACCATTTTTCGTAAGTCAAATAGTCGTAAGTCGAAGATGTGATCGACTTAAAAAAAAGTGCTATGTCCTAACTAATGCCGCGACCAAACCGACGCCCTTGTAGAAAAAATTGATGTTCATGTGATAGAGTAAACTGTGGTGCCATATAAGGACTTCTCCAAATGATATCAATAAAACTGTTTGTGATTAATGCCACGCCACCGATCAACAAACAGTTTTTGTCTGTGGTTCCTCAGGGAAAACCTATGAACACAGACGTTTTGGAAGATTTTGCCTCATCTGTATTTCTTTATGAATTTGAAGATGTGATATATTCAAAAATATAATTTTTTGTAGAATTCTATCTTATACCATTTTTTTTTTCAAGATTTCACTCCTCACTCCTCACTTGTCATTTCAATAAATGTAGTTTGCTAATATCAAATATGTGCATTATTTATGTGTGTGTCTATACTCTTTTCCCCCTGGACTGCATATCAGAGGACATATTTTTTTTCATTTCAAAGCTAAGATTAAAATATGTTTTGAGTATTGCTTTTTTCATCATAAATTCCAGACACAATATGACGCTTTGTCGAGTTAATCCGGGCTGGAAATCATGAGCACCACCCGTTGGCCGAATTGGCAACCACATAATTAGATTCTGAATTAAATAGATATAAAATAAAGTACTCAGCCGGAAAAGGGTGGCATGCTCCCTCCGGCTTGGGGAGGAGCAAAAGCTCTCGATCTAGCGGTCGATCTACGTTCCTACCCTCACCTATGGTCATGAATTGTGGGTCATGACCGAAAGAACACGATCCCTGATAAAAGTGGCTGAAATGAGCTTCCTCCGCAGGGTGCCTGGGTTCTCGCTTAGAGATAAGGTGAGAAGCTCAGTGTAGAGCCACTGCTCCTCTGTATTGAGAGGAGACAGTTGAGGTGGCTCGGGCATCTGATAAGGATGCATCCTGGACGCCTCCCTCGGGAGGTGTTCCGGGCATGTCCCACCAGCAGGAGGCCTCGGGGGCAACCCAGGACACGCTGGAGAGACTATGTCTCTATGCTGGCCATTTGGTATTAAATTCAACCTTCTTTTTAAGCACTCCTGCCTCTTCCACATGGGTCCATCATCCTTCAAAACCTGAACAAAATCTTTCTTTCTTAGGTCAGGAGGTAGGGCGCTTATCTCGGGATCAAGAGATCGCAGGTTTGATTCCCGGCTTATATGTCCTTGGCAAGACACTGAATCCCTAATGCCCCCAATAAGCAGGTCGCCGCCTTGCATGGCTGCATGGCCGCTATTGGTGTGTGTGATTGTGTGTGTGAATGGGTAAGTGTGAAGCACATTATAAAGCGCTTTGTGAGGTCTTCATTGACTTGAAAAGGTGCTATATAAAATGCAGACCATTTACCATTTTCTCCCATCCTTCTTTTCTTACATTTGCTAGACGAAATACTAGATAAGGGGTCTCCAACCTTTTCCAAGTTGGGAGCTACTTTTGATTATTAATTAGGGCACCCGTTCTGATATGCATTTCTAAATAACAACTTGTTATTCTATTACTATGACGTGACTACATTATTACCAGGTTATTTACTTGAAGTACGGTTAAATGGACTTAGTCAACAACTAAAAAAGTG
Organism: Urocampus carinirostris; assembly: GCF_059441175.1. Lineage (NCBI taxonomy): Eukaryota > Metazoa > Chordata > Actinopteri > Syngnathiformes > Syngnathidae > Urocampus > Urocampus carinirostris. The sequence goes on from NC_142349.1 coordinate 27,362,674, forward strand.
AATCTACTAGAAAATCACAATGACTCCGCACTGTTGAGCTATTTTCAGAACAGGTCCAGGGGCACCTTTGCTCTCCCTGGGGGGCACCACTTTGGAGACCCCCGCAGGAGATTGGCGTTTAGGACCCATTTTTCAAGGGTGTCACAAGCACTATTCACTGTTAAAACCAAAATGTCAATTAACACTCAAGACTATAAAAACTACACTCTAGCTAAAGATGTAACACATTCAAATGAAAACATAAGTCAAAACTTATTTTCATCACATTCTATGCAAAAAGGTCCTTGGTTTTTTTATTTCTTCGTAAACATTGATGGGCCTGTGAATTTGTAGGCCCTCAGTGACCTCTGGCTGCATGGTAAGTGCTTTGTTTTAATATGCACACAGCAACCACAAAAACAATTTTTTAACAGTTTAAAAAGGGGAAGGGGGTGAGAAATACAGTAAACTCAACTTTAAGCAATGTTTTTTTTTTGTTCTTTAATAATTATTGCTTTTGACGGTGTTTTTTCAAAAATTTTAGAGCATATTTCCCCCAAAAATGTAAACAATTGTGAAATACCTCATGTTAATGAGGCAGTTTTTTTGGTTGGTTCGCGCGTCCGTGGCACAGTTCGTGAGATCGAACCTTCCTGTGTGGGGTTTGCATGTTCTTCCCGTGCTTGTGTGGGTTTCTTCCAGGCACTCCGATTTCCTCCTAAAACATTCCAAAATCATGCGTGTCAGGTTAATTGGCTGGTCCAAATTGTCCCCTAGGTGTTAATGAGCGAGTGAGTTGCCTGACTCTGTGTGCCCTGCAACTGGCAGGCAACCAGTTCAGGGTGTCCCCTGCCCACTGCCTGAAGATAGCTGGGATGGGCTGCAGCACCCCCTGCGACCCCACTAAGGATAAGCGGTGCAGCTGATGGATGGATGGATGGATGGGACACTGCTTTGAGCAAATGTCAATTCCAAAAATAAAATATACATATAAACATTAAATATTGGTCATGTTATTGTAATATTGGGACAGCAGTTTAAAAACAAACATTATTTACTCCTTATGTTCAGTATTAACTTGATCATGCATGATCATATTTCAAGATGTCATAGGGTGAAAGGTCAGACGTATATTTGACCTACAATTATAAAAACATTAAACATTAATAAGATGAAGCTCACATGTAATTCATGTTTTATTTCAAACTCTAACATTGATGTGTACAATTGAGTTTTCTGTATTAAAAAAACAAAACAAAAATGAAACCAACTCTGATTAAAATCAAATTAAATTGAAAATACATATAAAAACACCAAGTTATATTTTACGGATATGGGTAAGTTTTGATACCAAAGTTTTCCTCTAGATTTTTTGGACAAAAATTAGCTGCTGTGTCTTTTTTTTCGCATGATTTGTAAAACATACATTTTGAGTCCCAAACAATGTATATTTTGGAACACACAAATCAATACATTTACAGGAAGGAGTAGTTATTTTACAGGTACAAGTCAAGAATTACAGGTATGAACTTTCTCTTAATCAACACACCTTTTGGCACATGCACAGCCCTGTTCATGTGATTCAGGGTGTGAGTCAAAGTCATGTTTGTGTTAGTGCTTCTCATCTAAGTCACCTCTGAACAATCTTTCTATTAAAAAAGAGCACCGGAGCAAGCAGGCGTTTCTAAACAAAATCCAAAATCACTCAAAGGCAATTGAAGTAACCTCACTTTGCCGTCTCAGTAATCTCAGGGTTTGTTATTTACCCCTTTAATCTCACGCATCCACTGGCAGGCAAAAGACCAATGATCAGATGATTGCCTGAGTCTCATGGTAGATATCGATGGTGATGTGTGTTATTATGACAGCTCTTTTGGGGGACCATGCACAAAAAGCACCCCGTTGAATATTTACACGAATTGCACACAGTGTTGATTTGTGTCTTGATATTCCACCATTACGAATCGATCGGCAGCGTCCTGTCTCCGGTATGAATGCTGAGATTCCGCTGCGGTTGACTGGTTTTACTGGTACAATTATGCGAGCGTTTCTGGTCTTTTCTGTGCAGAGCTGTGCCAGGAACAGCTGCAGAGAGCTTTGCGAACCCAAAGCTCGTGGGCTCATTAATGCTCAGAGGCATCGGGCTCGTTCAGAGGGCTCGGCGTTGCTACGCTTGAGTTAACCGCCCCGCGCCCCAGATACTTGTTTTGAAATGTTTGATTTGTGCCGTGTGTTTTTTTTTTTTTTACTGCACTGACTGCATCGGCACAGTCGCAAGATTACTGTGATTATAACTGGCGGCAGTGTGAAGCTGCCTGTGTAGAATTACCAGGAAAGCCACAAATTACATGAAGACAATTTTACAGTAAAGATGGTGCAATAAAACAGACCCCTTGTCTCTCCCTTACACACAAAAAATAAGCAAGAGGCACGTTATGAATGCAGTCAGTAAGCGATACAACAAATGTGTCTAAAAACAGATTCAAAATTCAGCATCAAACATTCATATTTAAGCACAATGAATAAAACATCTGACAGAATACCAAATGCGTATTCTTCATTAAAAATGAAGAACATGCTTCCAACAGGTTTTAATGAGCATTAAAGGTTGCGGGGAAAATTCTGATATGTGACATTTGGTACATTGTCAACTTCACATAAGGCTTTCTATAATGTGTTTAATTGCAAGTGTTTTGTAAAATTGACTCTTCTGTGGAATTTCAGTCGGAAAATGACATGGCAAAAAGTCCATTTAAAAAATAATACACGTGTAAAAAAAACATACCGTAAATTCCGGACTATAGAGCGCACCTGATTATGAGCCGCACCCACCACATTTTAAGAGGAAAAACGATTTTGTATATACACAAGCCGCACCTGCACATAAGCCACAGGCCCCCACATTAAAAATTATAACACAAACACAAAATTGATTGAAACTCGACTTCAAGTCCCGCGGTGGAAACTAAATGTCCTTCATTGAAGTACACAGTCCAAAAATCACAGCCGGCAAAATGAACGGAAAATAATACCGGTACTTAAGGTTTGATGCAGACCTGCAGAGTCGGGGTACCCGTTGAAAGTAATCCAAGGAAAAAAAGTCTATATTTCCAAAGGTAAGGGTGGGAAAAATATATATCCACTATTGTCCGCCGCGTCCACAAACACTCACATTTACCCGTCCCCACTTCCCGTCACCCCGCGTTTGCTCCGCCCCTCTTTTTTAATTCGCATAACATATCAGAATAAGTATCTCAAATAAATACAAATAAATGCATTCTAAAAATATACAGTTGCAAATACATATTTTACATGGGTTACACATATTTACAAAGAAAGACTGTACACCGAGAGAGTTTTCAAAGCTTTAATAATAATAATGATATTAACTTAACTTTCATCCCAAACGGTGCCCGTTAATGGTAGCAACACGCTAGCAACACGCTAGCAACACGCTAGCAACACGCTCGCAACACAGTAAACAGGTCCGTTAAAAAAAACATACCGCACTTGTAAAAATCACGGTAAACCGTCCTCATCTTCCTCCATACAACTGAAGCCAACAAAGTTGTCTTCCTCAGTGTCGGAAAGAAACAGTGTCATATAGACGTCGTCCCACACTCCCGCAGCCTCACTTGCGCTGTCACTGTCGCTGGTGTGCCCTCCTCTCCGTCACGCAGCAGACCGGCTTTTCGGAACCCGTTGGTGATGGTGGATTTTTTGATGCTGCTGTCAGGATCTACTGGCAGACTTGCGGAAAACTTTCGCATGCGGCCAGTTTTAGTGAAGTTGCGGTCTTCCTCGGCGCATATATTCCAGCGGTCTAAATCTTACCTTTTGTACTCGAGCGCCACTGGCGGCCGTTAGGAAAATTACATAAATTGTCCGCATCATTGAATAAGCCGCAGGGTTGAAAGTTTGGGGAAAAAGTAGCGGCTTATAGTCCGGAATTTACGGTAGTTGAGGTAAGACATCCTGCTTTACTGGACCAGTTATATTTTCTGTTATGTAATAGTAGATCTTTGGCTACTCCTTAGCAATGTTCTTTCAAAGCTTTTCACATTTTATTGAATTGTCTAATGTACTATTATAAATGTTGCATGGCCCACAAACAATTTGGTTTTTAGAACAACTTTTTCACTAGATTTCCATTTTGAAAAAAAAAAAAAAATGTGTTACACAATACTAACATTTTGTGGATTTATTTAGTGGTTACACAATACATAATTGAATTTAATCACAACTATTAGTGGCAGTAGTGTTGACAAGATTATTGACTCAATATATTTGAAAATATTTGAATGTGACACTAGATGTTTCAGCAAACTATAATCCATAAAATAGTAAGTATGTTTCACGTAAATTCTAACAGTGAGACTCCTGTCATGTTTGACAACACAACAGAAGCAAACAATGTCAAGTTGTTTTTTAATCATTGTCAATGAGGAATGTTTAACACACTGGCATGAACTTACTGAAAGTTATGTACAAGGTGTATCCACCATTTCAACAATGAGGACAATCTCCTCCATTACCCCTGCCCCTGCCTCCCTAGTGACCCCACCCCCCTGCTCTCTTCTGCTCCAGTTCACCTGCGCGCATACTTTTTTGTACTCAATCTCGTGTTGATATTGACTTAAAAATACCTTGTTTAAATGACACACAGAGGGGACCTGCGTTTGTTTTTACCCGCATGCACTGTAATTCAAGACACATTTTTAAGGGAATTATTTTGCAATTTTGAGCCCTGTTTTTTTTATGCGCTGGATAGATTTTATTGTGCGTTGAGAAGCTCTGAGCAGTGCACAATTGCACATGTGCACAGCTTAGAAAGAACATCGCTCCTTATGAAAAAATCTCTTACTAATTTATCACACTTTGTTTGTTTAAGAATTTAGGTATCCCTTTACCTGCCCAGGTCGTCAAGGCACCACTGAGGACGTTACCCGGGAAAGCTGTATCAACTGCTGATAGTTCCTGGCCTGTTTTTTGGACATGGCAATGTGTTATTCTCCTCTTGCCCCCTTGTACTGTTCACTGGAGAATGAGCTTCTGATGATCTTGTGACATGACCATGCCAATGCAGTTTTCTTGTGCATACATTCGACAGCGGTTCTTCGTAGGGTCCAATGGGCACTCTGATGGTGTTGTACATCATTTGGTTCGTCACATTGGCTATGTAGCTGATGCCTAAAACTTTCCTTAGAATTGCATCTCCATGGCCTGGATTTTCCTTTCCAGCTTTGCAGTGAGAATGCATGTCTGGCAAGCTTAGAGGAAGATTAAAGTAACCAGCTATCCTGGCCAAAATTTCTATTTCTGACCCCTTTTCTGATATGACAGCTACAATATATTTGAATTTGGTGACAGGTTATAGCTCTCTGTAGATGTTTGAAGTAATACTTTGGGCGTTGTTAGTCAGTAAAAAAATGTTCGAATCAATTCTAAAATGTTTCTGTTGTTGCTTACTTGAATTGTTCATAGTATAACAAAAACATACAATGACGCTTATCCAGTCCTTTGTATCCTTAATAATATGGTTACAAAAAATGGAGCCCAGAAGCCATTATTAAAAACCAGCACCAGAAGTGTACAATGTGGTTTCAAGGTTTCCATGGCAATTACACCCTTTTTCCAAGTCAGTGTATAATTATAATGTCTCATCTCAAATCAAACAAACGCTACTTTTTCACTCAATATTTCTCATCTGACTGGTCATCCTCTCCACAAATAAAAAAAAAAGAATAAACAAAACCAACACAGGCTTTTTTTAGACTATTTTCCTCTGACTAAGAAATTCACCCATCTGATCATCTCCACCTTAGCAAGTGAGAATGAAGAGCTAATGCAAGGTGGGTTGAACTAGTATTAGGATCACGGCAGGAAGGACGTAAAAACGGCGAAGGAAGGCGGCGTGGCAGCATGAAAGGACATTCAAATGAGAGTTAATCGTTTTAAAGCCGCAGCGGCAGACATGTTTTTAATACCCGAGCAGAATAGACGCATAGTATTTAAAGTAATTACACGTGCTGAGGAAAGCTTTTAAAACCTGGTAGCTGCCACAATTGTTCTTTTTGTCGGTGAGAGGAAAACCACAAGAAAAGATTAATTCACATACACTGCAAAAACAATAATGCCACATCTTATTGTACAAAACACAACTCAGCTTTTAGCATTGTATTTCTTCAACAATACTGGCAGACGGTAGACAAATGGCTGTTGGCAGCTGTTAGAAGAGGTTAAATAATTTTCCTCCAAGAACTTCCTGACAGGGTTAACTACTATATGGATAATCTTTTTAAAGGAGAAAAATAGTGTACAATTTATATATATATATATATATATATATATATATATATATATATATATATATATATATATATATATATATATTCCATTTATGTTTACTTTGGTCACCTACTTTCAAAGAAGAAGTACATTGAGTGCAAAGTCTGCTATTGGTGAACACGAGTGATGCAAAAAGACGTGTCGGCTATGAAAAGTTGAAAGCAAGAGCAGTCGGGATTAACTGTTAGTTTAAACGAAGAAGGCACAAGGGGGGTTAATCCAACCCACTAATCTCTAAGCGATAAAGATCTTAACGGGGATTCTGAGATGTTATGGATATTTAGAATTATGGGCTGTTTCTTGCCTTATACAACTCTAAGGAGGGAGTTGTGAAACAACAAAAGAGTGCCCGGGGGAATGGCGGTGGGGGTGGGGATGTTAGGTCAGGAACATTGTGAACGATGGATGAAAATAGTGTAAGGAAAAACGGAGGTGAAAGAAAGCATATTGCGGTTACATCTCGGGGATACACACAGATGGAGGAGATAATATTTTGATCAGCAACACGCGCATCACCCGTAATTGGGGGATAATGTTGGGAACCTGCTGTCATGATGAGGCATTCATCTTTAATCACTTCCTACTCTGTCAGCTTGCAAAAGTGGGGCAGACAGGATCTTCATTGCAGACCCGCCAGGTCTTAAAGTAACCGTATGTTCAATTGAAAAACATAGTTTGTTTGCTTGTTAAATTCTGATAAAAATTCAAAAAAATCATAAATAGCCAATTTAATACATAGCCCTGACTAATTCCCTACCATTAGTGAGTATTACCTTCCAGTTCGTTTGTATTGGACTTGCATTAATGATTTTTACAAACAATAAATTAGGACTATTATTAATGTCTATTACAGTTTAGGAATTTCAACATATTATATACAGTACATTGCTTCTTGCATTTAAAAGGACATTCGCTGTTATTTCGAGCCTCATGTTGTTAAAAAAACCCATCTCTTATTACAAAATTAATATTCATTTGTATATTAAGCAAAACTCCATGAACTATCATAGAGAAATGCTTTTTCATAGGTAGAGAAATATGTATTCATTTTGCATAACATGAGGCCCAACAAGATGGAGCTTATGCGGTTTTCCACCATGTTGCTGGTACAGATACCCCAAAAACCAAAAACACTGTAAAGGGTGGCCAAATGAGGAGAAGAAAATGATGCGGTTTGGAAACTTGATGTCTCCGTAGTTTGTATTTGTCCTTGTGCTGTCACAGAGCGGAGCGGGAAACAGGAAAGGACCCATTCGCGTAGACATACTCACAATTTATTGGGGGAGGGTGAGGAGGGTGCGCATACTCGATCCGGGGATCGATGGTCGCGGAGTGGATTAGAAATCCAAACAAAAGAAAAGTTGCCCAAAACGGATCAGACCAAAGACAAAACAGGATCAAACGCAGGCCGATTTACAGACTAGGCTTTTCTCAGAATAAAACAGAACTTGCAGAAATCTCACAGGAGTCTCACCAAAGTTTAACAGGTATAACAAACGATCCAGCAATGCACCCTTCAAAGGAACGCGTTTAAATACTGTCAAGAAGCAATCAGTCAATGCGAGTATGCCGGTGTCCATGGGCGGGGCCAGCTGGGCGCCATGGCAACCGTGCCAGACATGACATTTGCTTTGTAGCACGTCGGGGTCAGGTATTACACAATGTTCATTTAAATACAATTAAGGATACGTACTATTTCTAATTTAAACGATTCATTTACAATTAATCCAATATTTTTTGTACATCGAATAGGAACAACACTTAGTGCTTGCAAAATATTGCTTTTAATGACTGTTCAAACGAAATAATTTACTAGGTGTTAATCCAACCCATTAACTTTGTTGTGAAAATTAAATATTTTTTGTCCCAACATACCTAATTGGTATAATGGCGGCGCCCTCTGTTGGCTGCGGCTGCATCGACTCGCTACAACGGGTCAGGTGTATCGACATTTCGTTCTGTGTACATTGTTACAAAGAATGACAATACAAAGGAAATTATTATTATTATTAATTATAACACTAGTCTAGATTAATTCACATTATTATTTGAATGTTGATATGGGATTGGATCATAGAATGAAATCAAATTTATTTTATGTGAATTTTATCTTGTGAATTTTTGTGAATTTATGTCAATTTTTGTGAGTCTGACACTTCCAAGAGCTCTATGAACAAAAAAAATGTACATTTATCAATGTTATTCTTTTGCCTCTACCAAAAAATTATAATTTTGGCATTCTGCTTTTATTTTCTTTCCATTGCATATGAAATATAATTTGCACGTTTGATGACGCTCCTTTTTTATCACCAAGAAATACTCATACTATCTTATGTGTATAAAACAAACGTGAACCGTCACCTTACAATAACCAATAGCCTGATCGCTAGCCATATTTCCTCTTTTGTTAGACCCTATGTTCTCACAATATTCAAGGTTTCGATTCAGGCATGTCGACATATCCCCTTTCTTTTTGTTTACCCTCTTATTAGCATTGTACGCCAGGAAAAGTGTTTTCTAGCAATCAACTTAAACATCCAACTTTCAATGGAAGTGTTGCCAGGGTGGACCAGTCACTTTGATGACAAATTATATTAAGTCCTTGAACACTCAAAAGTGCTGAAGAAATTGTGTTGAGAACATGGAAATGTTTTTACCAAAATCCAAAATAGACGTCCGTGTGCGTGTGTGTGCGCAGGGGCGTGTGTTTGAGAAGCAAATCCACCAATCTGTCACTTAACAAGTAGTTGAAGCCCTTAGTGTATAAATAATTCAATTGCATAGCATCAGGAACGCAGCTCTCTCGAGAATTCAGTCGGATTTTGCTTAAAAAAGGACATCTTTCCATGAATCTTCAAGTATGTCAGGACCATGAACTTTTTCAATTATTGAATTACCTATTGCAGTACCAATTCATATTCAATCAATTTGGTTCAACAACTCAACTTTTATTTGATCTGTTCCTTGGCAAGCTCCTGGATGAATAAAAACATTTAAGGAAGTGAAAACTGTTTGACTAATGGTTTACGAGGATATTGCACTTACCCTTTCATTGCACGTTGAATTCTAGGGCAGAAGTGTTGCATTCTCCGTCGAAGCCCAGATGCCGTTGTGCAAATAAGCTTGTGTCTTTAGTTTGTTTTATTAGAGAATAAAAATACTTAAAATGAGCAACAATTAACAGACAGTGGAACACGGGTTTTTTTTTTACTATGTGTTAAATTTTCCCCCTTTTCCAATGTATTAAAATCAGCAAACTGACGTGCCATAAGGTTTTGTCTGTAATCTTCAACAGCTTCATCAGAAAAATAGTTATTAAATGTTTTCCCTGTACCACTTCACATGCAGGTAATTAGTATGTAATAACATTGTAATCTGCTGACACCTACTAATAGGGATGTGTGTTACAGATTATTGGCTGATCACTGGAATGAGGCAAGGATACTAAACAACGACATGCTTTTTTGCAAAGATTCACTTGGGCAATTTCCTGTGGCTGACCAGACAAGATCTCATTGCACACCGGATTGCCCCAACACAATGGTTGAAAAACACTAACATAGGGTATACTCTATAGCAGGGGTGTCAAACTCATTTTAACTCGGGATCCACACGATAGAACAAACATTCTGTCGGGGCCGGACTAATAGATTAAAAAGAAATAAAAAGAGGAATAAAGAAATAAGAGAAAGAGGCAGCAAAAAGGAGCGAGGGCAGGACAAAAAAAGAGAGAGAGGGAGAGAGTGTGAGAAACAAAAGAGATAAAAAGAGAAGTCATGAGAGAGGGGGAACAAAAGGGAGAGGAAGAAAGAAATCCAAAGAGAAATGGAGAGACAGAAGGAGGGAAAAGAGAAAAGAAAGTGCGAAGGGTATGAAGAGAGAAAGAGAAAAGGAAAAAAGGAAGTTAGAGCAAAAGAGGTTAAAAGTCACAGAGAGAGAAAGAGCAACAAAGGAAGAGAAAAAGAGACACAGAGAGTGACAGAGACGGAGTGGGCGAAAAGGGGTGGAAAAAAAGAGAGAGAGACAGAGAGAGAAATAAATACAAGTACAGTGCCTTTGTTCGAGGCACCTGTATTTGGCAACATCAAGTTGACATATTTCAACCTGCAGCTTGTTTTTCTCTTGCGCTTCTCTGAGTGTTGTCTCGCGGGCCGGATTCAATCCCTTAGCGGGCCTGATCTGGCCCGCGGGCCGCCTGTTTGACGCCTGTGCTCTATAATAGGTTTGTGCCCCTATTCGCTTCCCCCCAAAAATCATACATACCGAATGTTTGATCGAATGTTTTTTTTTTATCCTTTTCCATCACATAAGACACTTTGTAAGTCTCCTTTTTGTAGAAATTTGGTGTCCTTCATGGGCAAACATTCCCCAAAATGATTTTGATTACAAATTTATTGCAAATATAGAAATAGATCAATTTGTACAGAAATTGCAAATGGGACATGTCAAAACCAGCAGCAAATAATGGGCAAAATCAAAAAGCACATATTTGACCTCATGTACCACCTTCAAATATTTATTGTCTTTTGTGTGTAAGCATAAGAGCTAATACAGTATAGTCATAATTGTTTGAAACAATGCCCTGAAAGCCAATTACTACAAATAAAAATAAAACCTATCCATCCATTAGCTGCACCGCTTATCCTCAGCAGGGTCGCAGGGGTGCTGGAGCCCATCCCAGCTATCTCCGGGCAGTGGGCAGGGGACACCCTGAATTGGTTGCCAACAAGTAACAATCATATCAAATAAAATAAAAAACACGTTTGTTTAACGACACTCTTACACCAATTAACTATGCCACTTGATAGATCATGCAGAATGTGATACCGTTTTCATAATTTCACGATTCTCAATTTTATTTTCATGCCATGAATTGCATTTATTTGTGTGCCTTGTGGTATTTGAGGCCAATATGGGATTTATTTTTGCATGTGATTCAGAAAACAATTTTCCTTTTGGACTGCCTGCAGCTCACAATGTTTAATAGCTTCAGACCTATCAGGCATCAGACATACATGTTTTATCAATAGCTCCATAGGCCATAAAATCAAGATTGTGATACAAATGAAATAATGCAATAAATACTCTAATTGGAATATGTCATTTTAAATAACAAACTTGCTGACCTCAATGCTCGACTCAGGAGGACATTTTAAAGTTTTTTTTTACTGCATGATATGGTCAGAAACACTACAAATCACTGTCACTTATGTCGGTATGGTTCTGCCATAACCAAACATTTCTGGAAGTTGGTAAAGGGACTCTGTTTGATAATTGATTAGAACATGTTGCTATGTTGTGTAGTGCTCCTGAAAACGGGTGCTATAAATCACAAAGAAGAATACAAACTGGGGAGACTCAAAGTGACCAAACCGCAGCAATTTTCCTTTCATATTTTTGCCTAGCCGTTCGCAAGGTTTTTGGTGTTGTGGGGTACCCATAAAAGCAAGATGGCGGGCAATCATGACATCTCCGTTACGGTGAGCCCCAGGTTATTTATAGTAACATTTTCTTGTCCTATACGTGTTCAATAAAATGCACTTTTATATGATAGTTCATGTATTTTTGCTAACTAATCAATTATGTTTTTTTTAAATAATTGTTTTTAACCACCATCAAGTGCTAAATAATACACAATATCCCTGTAACTGATGCTTTAATAATAAAAGTAGAATTTCTGATGCCTAATGGCCTGTGGCTTATTTTTTGTTCAGGCATTAGGTTCCTATGGGGTTATGATTTAAGCAGTTTCCACAAGGCAGAACAATCTGATTGCGAGTTTAACATGAAAAGACCAAATTTTTGAAATCCAGGATCATAACAAACAGAAATGATCACAAGAGTCTGGTCATGATGTCTGCTCTCTGTCCAGTGAGGCTGTTCAATGGTTGCACTGTTCTAGGGGTCAATTCTGACTCATAAATCGGGCCCCTGGAACGAATAAATGCTTGGCTCATGTTATTATGCCGCAATCTCATCCAATAAATACAGAAGTATACAAATTGGATGCCAGATGTAAAATGGCCACAGTGACAAATTCGGTAGCCGGGCATGGCGCATCCCACTTTAAGCAGAACAAGGGCGTAATTGGCAATTGTGTTGGATCATGCTGGCACTGGCATTTTAATTAATTAATGAATACATCAAAGTTATGGAATTTTCATAAAATCCTAAATGATTAATGCCAAATAGGCGGAGTGTTGCAATTGATCAATTAGTTTAAAGTTCACAACAAAATAAGTTGCTATTCCATGCAAAAATTTCAATGGATATATTGTGTGCAGGAAAGCAAAGTTCTTACTTAGCATCGAATTTAATTTGTTCCCTTAGCCACCAGAGGGGTGAGCATTTGCTGTGATTCATTATCATTTATAATACATTTCTTTTTAACTGTCCAATTGAAAACACATTAAAACAAAGTTTTAAATTCCCTTTTTGGGGAGATAAGATAAGTGTTTGGTTACAGTAAATGGCTTTTCATTTGTTACTAACTAGCGAAAAGGGCGTCCAGCTTGAAATGCATTTTAAAAATAACAACTTATCAGGTTATTACTATGTTATTACTATCTTATTATTGGTTCATGGATCCCATAACCCATAGGGTAGTAGGGGCACCACTCCCTGTAGTGTGTCTTTGGCAAGTACAGCCTGGTGGTGCCCATACTTCTCCAGGCTGTTTTCTTTTTGGGTAGGGGTTTGCTCCCCCACATGAAAAATAGAGTACTGATTTTTATGGTTACCAGTATCAGGATAGGCCTCCTGATCTGACTCAGATACAGCATTTTCATCATCTGTTCGTCATTTTTCTTTCAGTGTACAGCCTCATCCTGCTCTTCAGACAAGTGTTGGACCTCAGCAATGACGGGCGGCAGCCTAAGTGTGACGATACTGATACTAGATCCTAAATCCCCTGGGAAAAAAATATTTTGTCCTGCTGTCCTTAGGCGGCACCCTTGTGCCGTGAACACCACGTTGGAGACCCATGCACTAGCCTATAATATGAACAACATACTATCCATAAAGGCTCTGGGAATGACTAAAGTGTTACAACAGTTTTTCCCCTACAGCAAAGGTGTTTTTTTCTTGTCTCTCTTGTCAAAGAGCAGCAGGGGTCAGTAATCTGGTGCCTGCACTCTCATGTTGGCCCCAAAGGACCAGGCGTGTAGCCTGCGGGCCTCATCTAAAAATAGAACCAATGGGAGGTGTCTATTTTTCTGCGTGCTTGTATTCTAAAATCCAAAAGGGGAATAAATTCAATTTACCAGTGAGCTGCAGCTCTAGTTTATGTTGTGCAATCCTAATAAAACCTTGGGAAAATATACTTTGAAATCAATCCATCCATTATCTGCACCGCTTATCCTCAGTAGGGTCGCGGGGCTGCTGGAGCCGCCTATCTTCAGGCAGTGGGGCAGAGGACACCCTGAACTAGTTGCCAGCCAATGGCAGGGCACACAGAGACAGACAACCATTTACTGACTCATTCCCAGCTACGGACAATTTGAACTGGCCAATTAACCTGACATGAATGTTCTTGGAATATGGGTGTAAACCGGAGTGCCCGGAGGAAACCCACACGGGCACAGGGATAACATGAAAACTACACACAGGCTGCGGTAGCTGGACTTAAACCCTGAACCTCTGCATCTTACCACCTAGCTGCCGCACTGCCCCTGAAAGGAAAAGTTTTTTAGATTTCAGACAGTATTGTCTATAAATTCACCCTTTCCTTTCATCTTTGTTTCACTCAAGGCTAACTCATCAACCTTCCTTTTAGTCATCATCCTTCCGATCTCCTCTTTCTTCCACTTAATCGCTTTACTTCCACATCCTCTCACATTTAGTGACCCGATAACTAGGGTTTGCGAGACCTTTCGGTCCCCGTCCCCCTTTATTTGCCTTGCTATTTCTTAGGGAGTAGAGATAGAGAGGAGAGGATCCCCAGTCCCCTCGCTCCCGCCACTTTTAGTCGCCTCTTACGACACAGCGGACCATCATGTGTGAATTCTCACATCTCCCGGGGAGGATGGCTCACCACAGGATAGTATTGTACTTAGGTAATACACCTGTCTTTTAGGAATTACAAAAAATTGAGATTTGAGAAAAAATATTCATCCAGTTACTTACTATGTTTTCCCCGCATTTTGACTATTTTTCAATTGAGTATGTCGTATACGAATTTTTGTACAGGAAGAGGCTTTTTTAAGTCGTATTTTTGTTAGCCTGATCTCATCTTTCCCATTTCAGCACGAATCTGGATCGTTTCGGTTACTGACATCAGATGACATTGTCACCGTAGATTGGCAATATTGTTGCAGTACTTAACATAGTCTTTTTTTGCTGTGAGTAAACAGGTGTTTGTAAGGTTTATTTTCGCTTATTAGGGGAAATTGCAATCATTAATAAGGGGAGCAATTGGCTGAGGTTGGAAGGTACTCTGACTGCTACAAATATCTATAGCTCTTTTAAACTGGTTTAACATCGGAGGGGTATATCTTAAAAAGTACAATATGATATTTTGACTTGAGGCGAGTGAGGTACAGTACAGTGTCAAGGGTAGTTTCCATCAAGTGGCTCTGCAATGTAATATTATCTCAAAAGGAAGTTAAGAGAAGCTAATAATTCAGGATTTCATTTGAATTCCGACCCTCAAGATCATTCTGTTGGAGAGACAGAGAAGTATTCCAGCGATGGTTAAAACCAGTTAACAATTTCATTGGGGAAAATGTTACTTTCAATGCCATCAAAATAAAAACCAACCAACTGAAAAAATGGTACTTTAACACTTTAAGCCATAACACAGAAATTGCAAATTAGCTAAATTACAAATACAACTTTCACTGTTATTGGATGTTTCAAACATTTTTGAGCAAGAAGAAAAAGTAGCAAAGTATAAAACAACAGTTACATAGAAATCAAAGTAACAAAGCTTAAAAAATGCTTATATGTACAGCCCCTGTTTTTTGTTTCACTGCACGTCCACTCGTTGTACACAACAATATATATTTATTCATGTACATATATATATTTATTCATGTACATAGATATATATATATATATATATATTTCTATATAAATATATATATGTATGTGTATATATATATATATATATATACATATATATATATATATATATATATATATATATATATATATATATATATATTTATTTTTTTATCTTCCAGAGGTTCAGAGAATCATGCAAATATACACCTTTCTTTTACATAACATACTATACAAAACTTTCGCTGTTCCTAATCAGTTAATACTTGTATAACTGTTTGTATACAAGTACAGAAATTTAAAAAAAATCAACAGAAATAAAATACATTGGCATACCAAGAGCTCAGACTGAGTATAAAACATCCACTTTTACATATTTTCTTGTTTGTAAAAACATATTTCAAAAATCCTTCTGTTCTTCTCTGAATACATATAAGCAAATCACCAACTACTAACAAATCAATCCATGAAAATGGATAAATGAGAAATGGCCAATTGGTAGTCACTTAAGTAAATCAGGCTGGGATGGAATATGAGGTGTTCTTCTACTCAGGCAGCTATTTGATAGATAGATAGATAGATAGATAGATAGATAGATAGATAGATAGATAGATAGATAGATAGATAGATAGATAGATAGATAGATAGATAGATAGATAGATAGATAGATAGATAGATAGATAGATAGATAGATAGATAGATAGATAGATAGATAGATAGATAGATAGATAGATAGATAGATAGATAGATAGATAGATAGATAGATAGATAGATAGATAGATAGATAGATAGATAGATAGATAGATAGATAGATAGATAGATAGATAGATAGATACTAGATAGATAGATGGATAGATGGATAGATACTTTATTCATCCACATAGGGAAATATTATTGTAATTCCAGCAATTTAGAACCTATTTGAGGCATTGATGATGTCTAACATTCACATTCTGGAAATTGTGCGTCCATATGGTGAATGCAGCTTTTTCAATGATCCCATTTTGTTTCTTATCCACTGTCAAATGATTTGCAAATTGGGAGCCCGCTTGGGAAGTGCCAAGTCCGGAGAAAAAAAATCAGCAAAGCTGTACAACTTCCCCCCCAAAATTATATCTACTTGCAGGAATGCATTAAACCAAGTCTGAATTGATGGCTCAATAACACGTCAATAAAGAGATGGAATTCTAATCATGTTTTTGTCTGGTGTAATTCAAATAACCTTCATAGCACAATCAAGTCTTCTTTAAGTCTTTTAACCTTGTATGCCTCTTATTCAAAGGCTGCATTAGCCACCCAGACCGACACGTGCAGTCTAACGGGGTCATTGACTAATTTTCTAAATTCCACCGAATAAAAGCCTTTTGTGTGCCTGTGTTGTGACATTGACTTCCTCCAGTTCTCTTCCTGAAGATATTTTGTGTTTTAACTGGCCTTTAAAAAAATGCAGCTGCTCAACTATTTTGTGTAACCCTGACTAGAAGTTAGATCTTAGGCCCGAGCCCGACCCAAAACTCGGGTCTCTTAGGGCCTAGAATGTCAATCATTACGTTCAGGTTTAGGTGGGGCCGGTTTTCTCTCTCGCTGACTTTGACTGATGTTAAAGGGGCTGCTCCAGAGTCTTTCCAATTAAAATATGAAAATTTGGGTTTTCTTTGGGCTAGTTTTTTTACGCCTGCTCTTACCTCTAACTCAATGCTGCCCGCTGCTTACTTCAGACTGATCTGCCCAGTTACGTTCAACATAACAAGCTAATTCTGTGAAAATCAAGCAGAAGAACACTTTGATATGTATGTTCTTAGATCCATTTTTTTTTCAATCCAAGAGATGATAAGAAAAAAAAAGTTATTAAAGTAAGATAAGAAAGACAGGTGATATGTTTGGGAGTTAAATTACGGATCAGTACTAATGTGATCAAGTGAACATTCGGATATCAACACTACACCCTAAGTCAGGGGTGGGTAAACTACAGTTCACATATGCCCTGTCGGGATTTTTGATAAGGCTCACTGAACAAATAATTACAAAAATATTTAATAGTTTATTCTATTTTAAATATCGGACACGTGCAAAAGGGGGGGGGGGGGGGGTTGGGGTTTTTAAGGGTTATTGATCTTTCTTCATTATTCATTATCCATTATCCGTTATCGGTCAGTTCATAATACGCTACAAAGCCTAGGAGCCGGGACACTTACTCTCATAGGATTGCAGTTTGTTATGTTGACCATTACTGCTAACTGGACTATCATGCACTGTTTACATTGTCACTACCGGCCAATCAAATTGCTGGTCTTCAATTTTCACACCCTTGAGGCGGATGTGCTTTTGTAACCTAGGAGATATAATGGGATGAAGAGCTAAGTGGACGACAACTGAAACAACCTGGGACATGATTTGTTATGAAAACAAAAGGGGAAAAAAGTAGAAAACAATGTTTACGTAATTTTGTGAAAATGTGATTGTGGGTAAACTTCCTATTTCATTCATTGATATGACAATAGCACAGCAGGATACTGAAGAAATTAATGAACTAAACAGGTAATATACATTTATTTACCGTAAATGTTTTTTCTTACCTTTCTATCAGCATTGCACAAGTGTGGAACAAGTAAAACAAAGATCCATGGTCCATGTGGATGTGAAATCTGGAGGCAGTCTCAAATTGCACATAGCACATGTGAAATCCACTAGATCAACATTTCATGTCTTGGACCTCAGGTTGTCAAATTCTGCTTTGGCCATTGTGAGCACACACTGAATGTTTTTCCATTTATCTGATTTTAATGTATGTGAAAAGTAGGCCACTTTGATTGACCAAGAGTTGGTTGTGCTCCCTCCCACAACAATGCAAAGTTATATCTCTTGCCACCGCTAATGAGGCAAGAATACCAAAATAAAACTTCCAGCCATGCACACTTTCACTACAAAGCATTTTGTGACCGTACCTGCATGCCCTAACCCACCGAAACTAGCTAAATGTGCAGAAGGTGACATCTTATCAAGATATTGACATTTCACAAAGCATCCCAGCAACTGATATTCAGCTCATAACAAATATGGATTTGAGATGGTCTAAAAAACAACGAGTGAACGTCTATTTTTTTCTTACCAAATAATGCACATTAAGCATTAACATTTGATTAAATGCTCATTTTTTCCTTACAGCTGTCATCCAATGCTGCTGTCGTTTGTAGTGCATTGCACTTTGAACAAAACCCCACTATTCTTTTGGAAAAAGGAGAACAAGAAAAAGAAAAAGAAAGATGTCCGAAAATGGAGATAAATGTATATCAAATAGGAAAAATATCTCATTTATGCGAAAATATGATCATACTCAAAGGTATGCTAAATGTAATCCCTTACAATGCCTCCGTACAATAAAAATGTGGCAGCAGGAAAATGATTAATGGTGTGCCATGGATGTCACGCATCGATTTGTTTTTCTTTTCTTTTCTTTTTTGTTATGAAAAACCTGGATATAAGAAAAACAACTGAAGCTGATTTGTTTTTGATACAGCCCAAAAATAAATGCAAAGATCACTTGAGTTTTCACATTTGTGGGTAAGAAAAACAAATATTTACATATTTCACAGCAGTTCCGATGGCAAATGGGAAAAATGGGATTACTGTATAAAAACTCAAAATGAAAAAAAAAACAAAAAACGTGTCAGTCATAAAAATAAGACCAGGCTGCAGTAGCTCTAAGCACATAAGAATAGTTTGATTAATGATGAGGAAAAAACACTAACGCTGCTGTTGCTTGTGTATTCCCTCGCGTATTTTATCAGGTGGCTGGCATTACACATATGAGGATGTTTATTCAATAGTATATTAACAAGTGTTCATCGAAATACAGACGAGCAAAGACGATAACATCTGACAAGGCATGCTGACAGCCCCTTAAAACCAAACTGTGCACTTTACATGTGCACATAAACACACAGTGTTATTCAACTGTGCTTCAGCCGTGACTAATCAAAACAAAATACATCAGAAATAAAGTAACCACAACAAAAAAAATGTTAGAAAACGTAAATAAGGACCGATCACTTTTGTTTTTCTTAATGAAGTGTTTCCAGTTGCAAAACATTTACTTTGTTGAGGCTTCATAACAGCAGCTGGCTTACTTACCAATTATTTTTACAGAAACCTAAAATGGGATATTTTTACACCAGCTATTGAACCAGAAAAAAATAATTGTTTGGAAAAATGTGTTCAACGACCGTGTTTATAGTAAATATTTAATTTTTGACATTTTGATACAGGTTCCACTTTACATTGGCATTTACCTCACTATTTCCTGTGTGGATCCTGCTTCTGTAATGTGAATATTTGCGCCATGTGATTTTCCATAGTGCCATTCACTGTAGGGATAAAAGAACCAGATTTTTTTGAATGATTCAGAAATAGTGCTACAATGACATGGAAAAGAAAATTTTGTTTTGAGTTATGACCCCAAATAACCCAGGCACAGTTGCAAAGTCTGTGCTTGTGCACAACACTCTGTACAATTTAGCATGCCAAAAACTACAAGGCAAAACTGTGTCTGACATGTTTCTTCCCTTTAAGAAGTTTCTGCAACCCCCAAAACCAGATGTAAACAATGCTTAATACTGGTGGCTCAGTCAAAGTTTCTGCTGCGCTGACACCCCCTTCCAGTAATCTAGGATGTCATGGAGGTCCTCGCCTTTAGCAAATTGTACCTTTTTACGAAGTGCATTGCCGGCAGTCACATAACAGGCCTCATCACGCTGGCCTTTGCGGTAAGGACGAAAGCGCTCCCAGATCCTTAATGTGCTCTCTGAGGAGTATTCTGGGCTGGAGGAGTAGCCAGAGTAACTGGAATGGTGGCGAGCTGGGGAAAGCTGTGAATAGGATGCGGCATCCTTACGGGATCGAGACAGGGGCTTTAGAAAGGAAACCCTCTGGGCTGGGGAACCCTGATGGGAGCCGTCATAGTAAAGAGCTGGGACGGAGTGGCGGTGCTCTGAGCAGTGGTAGTCCTGCTCCACCTCCAACTGCTGTTGATGTTGCTGTTGATAGTAACTGTGTGGATTTTGGGTATCTTGATGTTGTGCACCAACACCACCACTGTCACAACCACTGCCACCCCCCATTGGGCAGCTCATACTTCCAACCAACGGCAGTCTTTCTAAAGGTTCCCCGCAGCCTACAGGACTGGCACGGTCTTGGTACTGTTGCTGTTGATTGCAGGAATCCGGACTCCTTGGCTCGGGAACATCAAGGCTATAGACACGAGTGCCTCCACGTTCCTTTTCCCGTCCTACAGATCCACAAGAGGCAGTGCTGCTCTGCTTCTTGACATTATTAACAATCACCCCTGCTGCATCAGCGCTCATTTGACGTTGAATGGGACGTACTGCGTTTGCTGGTGGAGGCGGCCTGTATGGAGGGGAAACAACAAATCCACCACCGCTGATCCCATGGCGCTCTGAAAGTGGGGTATTCAGACCTGGGTGTGGGAGTGGGGGCGGAGGAGGAATCTTGTTAACTTGGCAAGATTCAGTCATCCCTTGAGAAAGGGTTATCAAACCACGAGTAAGAGCTGAGGTGCTGTTTGGAGGTGGTGAGGTGGGGTTGGAGGATGGTGTGGAATTTGGAGAGGGCCCTGAAGCTGAAACAGCTGCTGCATCCAGCTTAAGCGCGTCGATGCAATTGTTTATAATCTGGTTTACTTTGTCAACCTCCATGGCGATTGTGGAAATCTCGGATGCAGAGCCGTGTGCTTCATCATCTGAATCATCTCCAACATCGGTTCCATCATTATCTCTAATATCATCAGGCATTAAAGCTCCATGACCACTTTCTCCTCCATGTCTCTCAATTCCTGCCCCTCCAGTTCTGATATCCATGTAATTACCCTTTCCAGACAGGGCCTCAGAAAAGGCAGTGGCCATTTTTTCTACTTGGGGAATAGAGGAAAGTCTCAAAGAACTAGTATTAGCTGAGTGAAGCACTCCTGAACTGGAGGATGTTGACATGGAAAGCTTGCCCCCATGGTGGTGGTGATACTGGTGGTGTTCTCTGGAGTGCTCCTGAAGCTTTTGAACTGTCGCTGCATCGTTTGTGACAGCTGCCCCCACCTCAGGTCCATAACGCATTTCCAATATTGTTTTTTTCACACAGACTGACTTATTTTTCTCATCATGTACGCGTCTTTTGCGTAAACAGTAATAAACAAAGCCCAAAACAATTAGCATGCCGAAAAGACAACCCACTATGGTCATAATGTAATGTGTTGTGGTTGAGGGTGTAGGGAGAACGTTTGTACTTTGAGAGCGTGTGGAAAATTGGAGGCATGTATGATTGTAGCGTTGGGAGTTACGAATGGAGGCCACGCAGAAGGTGTAATTGGTATGTGGTTTAAGCTTGTTGAGGGTGATCATCTCCTTCTTGTTTTTTAGAGTCATAACATCAGACACATAAGTGTGGTTGTACTGCGTTAGTATATACATTTTGCTGAAGGGCCTCGGAATCTGAACGAGGAGAGACGCTGAAGACAGGGATATCTGATGGAGCTTGATGCTTGGAATGAAATTATTTTCTGTGGATGAAGAACCATTAGGCTGGTGGTAAGGTCCCACACCGCCATACATCTCTGGACCGATTCCTGATGGACCATCCAGGTCTGGTGGTAGTGACGTCATTCCAGGAATCATCACGCCATCCCTGCAGTGAGAGTACAAGATATTCTTGGCATTCCGACCAGAGTGACCAGCAGCAACAGGGCTCAGTAAGGGAAAGCCAAACATCTCCCGTGGCGTCTCACACTGGAGTCGATCATAGGTGTGTGTGACGTTGTTAAAGGATTCAAGCCATGAAAGGAAGCTGTACAGATCACATCCACAATGGAATGGATTTGCAGCTAATTCACAGACCATTAGGCGATTTAGAACAGTAAACGTGCTCGGATCGATACGCGCAAGTTTGTTGGATGACAGATCAATACTGCTGAGGCTGGGGCACTCCCAGAATGCATTGCTGGCAACAACCTCAATGAGGTTATGTTGGAGGAATAGACATTGCATGCGGCCAAGCCCCCTCATCATTCCCTCTGTTAGGTTGGTCAGCTTGTTGTAGCCAAGTTGAAGAACCTAAAAAAAAAAAAAAAAAAAGTATGTTTGAATTCCAACAAATGCCCTCAAAAATGGCAGTCAACATATTACATTTCATTCGATCTCATCACCTGCAGGTTAGCTTGTCCTGAGAAGGCTCCGTCTTCAATGTAGCTGATTTCATTCTTGGTAAGATTGAGGTCTGTGAGGTTGGTGAAGCGATACATGGAGTTTAAGTGCACAGCTTTGAGCTTGTTCTCATTGAGTCTCAAGTCATGAACAGTGTTATTGATGTGCTGGGGAATAGTCTCGTACGGTGGCTGGTTCTGACTACAGATAGCCAGCCACACATAACCTTTGTCCCCTTCAATGAGCCAACAGTCGCCGTTGACCACGCCGGGAAAGCGGGTGGCAAATAGGAGGGCGGCCAGTATGAAAATAAAACCCGAGGTGGTGGTGAGACTCGACATGATGGAGTTGAAATTCAGGGATGTAATTTTAATCAGGAGGAGAAATCCTGGGGCAGGCAGAGAGGATGGCCCGTTTATCGGAGATATGAAAGTAGCAAGGGGGTCTGGGAAGAGGTGTGGCAAAAGAGGAAGGTCCGTTCAGGGTGCAAAAGAAGGTTTTTTTAATGCCAGTCACAACTTTAGGGCTGGCAGTTTATTAGCAAGTCACCAGGTTCATGTCATATCTGGTTGGGCTGCAATGAAAGGAGACACAGCTTGTCTTCATGCTCCATCAGGGCATCAACTCTGTGGGGACAACATGGAGAAAAGCAAATAAATATATGGAGTATACATCTCATGAATGACTTATTTCAAAAACAACTTTTGTAAAAATATTATTGTCTTTGTTGTGTAGGTCTTGTAGCATGGCTGCATCAGTATTTGATCAATTGTGATATTCTGTTTGAGTGTACAGTTACCTAAATAACTCGAATGTTTGCTAGATTTAGGTGATTTTTTTGTAATTGCAATAAATTCTGGATTACTTTTTGCATAAAGTAAGACCATTTATATGTTACGAGCAAAATTGTGTCATTTAGTTGGCGGTAGATTGGTTCGATAATTTTTGGGGATGCACCGACTTTTTTGTACCAAAATGTTCGGCCTAATGACCAAAATGTCCATTTTCGGTTTTGTCCATAAGAATTATAAAAAAAAATAAACAGTGTAGAACAAAATATATTGTGATTACATCACGTCTTATTTGATTCAAGGCCTGCTGGCTTTCACTCAGGGTTTGAGTACAATGTGGCTGCTTATTTTGTCTTTTGTTTATTAAAATATATGTGATATACAGTAGAACGCAGTCAAAATGGGAGCTCTGCCAAGGTTTTACCAACGAGACATTATATATCCAAAATTCGCGTATCCGTCTATTTCCAGCTTTTTCTCAGCCGCTATTAAGACCATAGGCTAATGTTATCTGCTAACCCTACAGAACCATCTCACTACAGTTAAGCCTTTTTCATTCATAATCACATAGTTATTGTGTAATATTGTCCCAAAGTTAATTGGCTGGCTCAAAGCTTTGTGGGAGGGGAATTATCACTATTTACGTTCTTTTCAATTAAGAGCTAAAATGGCATGCAATTTGAAGGAAAAAAGGGGAAAGAGAGACTCTTTAGTGCAGCAGTTAGAAGCCATTGCTTTCTTTGTTAAAACAGGCCAAATTACAAAAACTACTCAATGAGAATGAACTTGCTTGCATCTTAGATCTCTTTGCATTTTTACGTCATCTGTTCTTGTTCAATAGAAATATTTATAAAAGCACTTAGATGCCCGTTTTTTATTTTGTCTTATGCTAATTTAATGAAATAAATACTTGAAATCAGCGAGTAGTATTCTATATCTTGTCCTTTTCAGCAATTAAGTGCCACATAAATGTTTTGTTTCTTTATTTTCTAACCAACCAACCAACACTCCAACCAACAACACTCCAACCAACCAACCAACCAACCAACCAACCAACCAACCAACCAACCAACCAACCAACCAACCAACCAACCAACCAACCAACCAACCAACCAATCAACCAACCAACCAACCAACCAACCAACCAACCAACCAACCAACCAACCAACTGACCAACCAATAAACCAACTATCCAATGATTATTTGTGTTTCTGTTGTGCAATGGTAATCACATTTGCCTAAAAGTTAAACACAGGGTGTACATTTTTGTTGACCTGTAGAGGAATGAGTGCCACCATGCCATACAGACGCCCCCCTACTTACAAACATTCTAGTTACGAACAACGGTACATACAAATATTTTTTTCGGGATGTCGAAAAAATTCCAGATATTGCTGTAAGTTATATTTTTATTGTGCATCTTTTTTCCAAGGACAGGGCATTACTGTAGTGCTTCTTTGCACTGCTACCAATATGTGGCGGCGTGAGAGCTCACCCCGCATCCACCCCAAAGAAGCAATCCGGCATCCTCTTCCTAGTTTGTGTGTACCGGTAAACATACTGTACTGTATCTCCAGGGTGCTAAGAACTTTGACATTTTTATTGTTTAATATCTCGCGCATCCATTCGATATGGTTGACGTGAAGTGTGAAGAAGAGGATAGCCGTTTCTTTTGAATTGATAGTGGAATAAGAAAGCTTGATGCGATAGAGAAAATATTTGGATCACATTTTTTCGGCCACTTTCCACACAGAGGAAGAAGTCGCCAAACTCTTGGAGCCCATCTTGTAAAAGTAAGTTAAACTTCTCTTTATATATCTTTACAGAGCATATTAATTTTTATATTTTTTTTATTTTTTAGTACAAAACAATACAAGTTACTTATACAAGCCTTAAACACACTTACGAAACCTTAAACATACATTCCATACAAAATATAGCACTGAAAAAACTTACGAACAATTTCAACTTACGGGCGATCATCCAGAACGTATCTTGTTCGTAAGTAGGGTAACGTCTGTACTTGCACACATCGCAGGAAATGGTGCCCCTATGATCTGTGCGGTTAAGGGATCCAACCAACCGACTCACCAACCAATGATTATATATGTTTCTGTATTGCAGTGATAAGAAGATTTGCCTGACACGTGAAAGGTCCCCAGTTCGAGACAGGGTGTAAATATTTGTTGGCCTGTAGAGGAATGGGTGCCACACCCCACAGGAAATGGTGCCCTCGTGGCTAGGGTCAATTATTATATGTATTCACTCCTGTTAAAGGACAGGTTTTCTCGTTTGAGAAAATAACATTTATTTTCTTCTTTAATCTTAATTTATTTTGGATTGCAAATTTGACAGCAACCATTATTTTATTCAAATCAAAGCATTGTATGTTTTTATTTCCTTGTATCGAAATAAATAACACGTTAAACCTTCTTCTTTAATATACCTAACCTGCATGTATGTTATAATAGTTTGTGAAATGTGCTTAAAATAAAACGCACAAAACCTCTCCTGCCAGGATTTGAACCATTTCTTGCTCCACAGTGAGCAAGACTCTGTAAACACACTCTTCACGCTGCTGCCCTCGTTGAAGCCTTCTTTAATACTTGACAATTATATAGGTTATATAAGTGATTTCACTAATAGGATTCAAGGAAATTGAACTGCAGTCATTCTGAAGCTGGCAGATGTTTGAATTGTGAAGCTGCTCTTCAATACTTCCTGGAGTATGCGCAAATGCTGATTTATTTTAGCAGTCACATTAATATGGAACAATGTAATATTTATCCTCTTATCTAATGACAGCAAGTAATGTATATCTAATATTTATTGATATGTCTGCTATTAAATGATACATTGTGCATTGGTAAACACTTGCTTATGACAATTTTCATTTAATCTATACTCAATCCCTCCTGCCCTCCCTGCTTACATCTTTTGCAATGAGGTCATTTCAGCTTTGTTTGGCATCACGGCTCTCTTGAAAATTGCGCCACAGGCCACAGAGCAAAGGACTCAGTGGCAACAATCATTCCAAAATTGAGAGCACATCAGCAGCACGCCCAATTCCACAGGCATTCTGTGTTTCCCATCAGAAAATTAGCTCCATCCCATCTGCATTTCATTTGAATAGTAGTCAAGTGTTTACATAAGGAGGAGATTAGCAGCCTGTTGCATCATGAGATGAATTGCCCACTTGCGGTTGAAAGGCTGTGGAGGCATACCTCATATGACACATGGATAGCGTCTTCTCTCATATTTTCCCTGAACAAAGACACTATATGTCAAAAGCTTTATCTTACATACTTTCATGCTTCAACACTTTTATCTCACGTCTTTCTTTTACAAGCTTGTTAATTTCCCCTTATCACATGAAATACCACTCTGTCTTTCACTGAATGGAACAGACCACTATTCCTCCCTTCTTTGAGCTCCAAATTCTGATGGCACAGAGATTTCAACCCCTTCATGTTTATTCCAGTCCACGCTCCCTTGAGGTGGCCTTCTTTCTTTGTAATCATTAACTGATGCAGGAAATTGCAGTAAGTAATGGGAAGCAGTCGGTTCCATTGAAATGTTAATCTGTTTTCTGTTTTGTGGTGATGATACATATAATAGAGATAATAGATAATTGCAAATATTAATTAAGTCCCCAAATCACACGTTTCAATACAACTCAAAGGTGTTTACTGTGCCACTAGCATTTACTGTAGATAATATTACTGATGCCCAAAGCTCAAGAAGGGACAAAAATGTGATTTCAGCAACTATGTTGTCATTTCAGCAGTAGAAGGGCCACATCCTTAAATGAAGGCAAATAAGGTGGATTTTCCTTCTCAATGTTCCACAAAATAATCACCCCGATGTTGTGTATGGACTTGTTTGAATGCATACAACACAATCAATGATTTTACCTGAGCTGACTTCCCTTTTAAATATATTATGTTAAATTGCCATTCCTTGAGCACCAATCTCGATGCATGTGAATTTGAACCGAGGCCACTATTCTAATTAAGTGAGGTTTATTTGAGTCATGATCTCATTTGCTGCCCCAAATAACGTCAGAATGTTCACATCGGGGAGGCAGGGAATACTACATGCCAATCTTTTTTGGGACATGATTGCATAATTTGCAATGTGGGGCATTGACAACACCAGAGAAATATCAGTTACATTACTGATCTATTTGCAAAGATTGTCTAAACTTGAGACAAGAATTTAACATGATTTCTTTCACGCATTTATAATCAATTAAAGGGGTCGGGAAAGTAAGGCTGGCTCTTTTCATGGGTATATATGTGTCTGAGATAAAATTCACTATTTTAACGCATCTAGGATCAGATGGCAATGCAGCATTTCTATCACTAGTAGCAGGATCGTTGTAACACAATTATATAATATTGTATTAATATTATTAGGGTTTTATCTATGTCTTTTTGCCTATGAGATGCAGCAGAATTTGCATGACGTATGATGTCCGGCTTATACCAATTTCTGAATATGTTTTCAAGCGTATCATTTGTGCAAGTTATGAACAACTGATGAATTATGAAAGATGAACATGAATACTTTTAAGAAGAATGTTTGGAGATTTCAAAGATTTTGCATCTAAAACGGTAAAGGCCCGGTCACACAGCCTTTCACGGGCGTATCGAGGCTGAATCACGGCCAGAAATTTCTGTCCGTGAAGCACACGCAGTGGAAAATGTGCAAAATTGGCTAAACCCGCTGTTTACCCGTGGTATGCCCGCGAAACAGACGCCGGCGACCGTTCCGCGTTCTTATCGCGCGTAACCGCGGCTGCATCGCGTTTGACCGTGCTTACACGCGGTACACACGATAATGCACGTGATAACACCGTGATACAGGCGCAGAACAAACGTGCTATGACCGTGCTCCACCCGCGATTACCCGCTAAAATTTTGCGACCTACCCGCGTGTGACCACGTCTTGGCCGCGGCCATAGCACGTCCTAGCACGTTCGTACTGCGTCTTTACCTCGTGTGTACCACGTGTGCCGCCCGCGGTTACCCGTGGTCTAAAGTTTTGAGCAGCGCAAATTTTTTTCGCGCGGCCAACCGCGTGTGAATTTCTTACCGCGTGTAAAGCACGGCTGTATCTCGTCTGTATCGCGATATCAAAGCATCCAACAGCGTCTGCTTCACGGGCAGAAATTTCTGGCCGTGATTCAGCCTCGATACGCCCGTGAAAGGCTGTGTGACCGGGCCTTAAAGGAGGGCAAATAATGGCCACTCAATTGCCAAGGTAAAACCTGTGTCGATGTTACACTTCTGAAAGTTTTTTTCTCAGTTGAAGTATTTACTGACAATTTTTACAATATATTTCTGTACAAACCTTGTTTTGACACCATAATTCACAACAAAAATGATGTAGAAAATGAGCTTCAAAAGATATTAAGCAACTGCCAGAGAGAGACACATTTTAAGTGAGATATTTGTTCATATGGGACTCAAGCATTATCATAATTATATCCTATATTTTATGACATCACTAAACATTACATAGTGAAATAAAAAATGTTAATTTGCTTTTTTCTCGAAAGCATGGTTGGCGGTTATCAAAATTGTGTCTCTATTTTTTTCTTTCAACTAGCCTTTAGGGGCATAGCCAATAGCTAGATTTAAACTAACTTGTACTGTTGTACACTCCCACTGTTGCACTTGTCAGCATAATCGGTCATCAGACAAATCAGCCACCAACTCCCTGTAACAATATGTCTGTTTTTGTGCTTCTGTGACAGAAACTACTATTAGAAAATTGATTCTGTTCACAAATGAATAAGAAGGGAAAAAAAGGTTTGAAGGGTCCAGTGCTACGTGGGCGAATGACATGTAAAGCCTGTATTTTGTAACAAAAAATATATGTAAAACAAAATATATGTTAAATTAGACTCTATGAACAAAGACAAAGAAGAATAATCACTGGTAGATTAATTTAAAAAAAAGTCAGCGAGAGGGAAGCTCAGTCCGACCCAAACGTACTGGCCTGGCACGAAATTTGGATCAGGTCAAATTGGGCTTGGGCTTAAGACCTTACCTCTAAGCCAAAAGTAGCGGACAAAACATGTTCCCACTGGCGAAAGGTTTACTAGCTTCCGAGTTGTCCGACTTTTAGCAATTAAATCAACAGAGAATATTTTCTTGCACAGCTTGTCCAGTCTCTTCAAGTTTAATGGCTGTCGGCGTGATAACCACCTCCTAGCCCATCATTGTTTGAAGAATCGGTGATGTTTCTCAAAGCCAACTCGTAATCTGATTGGCCAAACCAATGACATTTTAGGCTGATTTTCAGGGATTTTTTGTAAAAGCCTACAGGTAGATATCTGAGCCTGGTAACAACTAATGGCTTAAATGTGATTGGTGAAATGATTAAAGATGAAAGCAAACATCTGGAAGCAGTGCAGCCAGGGAGCAGCGATGAAAGCAAACTGACAATTTGGAAGTATTTAATAAGTATTGATGAAAAAAATACAATCAACACCATGATTCATAAAAAAATTAGGCCAGCAGAAAAGGTCTTGCAGGTACTCGCAGCCCATCACTGTTTTTAGCACATATTTAAAGATTCTTCTGCAATTACACATGTGAGGAAGGTGATGTAATACACTTAAGAGTAAACTTTAAGGCAGAGAATGTTGCCCTAAAAAGAATAAAAAAAACTAATGCAGTCATTAAAGTGCATTAAAGTCCATTTATTGTATTCTTGTACAATAAATACTGCTTGCTTGGTATTTAAACAAAGCCATTACTTATTAAATATTGCAAAGTTACAGCAGGACATAAATATAGCAGAAAATCAGACCAGCTCCAATATATTTTTAATCTACTAAAAACTATATATTGTGAATAATGACGAAATGGTGCATTTTCTTTTCTTCTGGTCTCACTCCTCAAATATATCTTACTGATCGTCACACATACTGTCTAATTAGTGATGCCAATTAAGAGCATTGCAAATGTTATCGAATGTTGTTGGCATTCATTTCAGATTGGCCCTTGCCTTCTGCTTCATTAGCCTCAATAATGACATTCCCCATCCTGCCTAATAATAAGGCCCCGTGGAAATTGACTGTGACAGGTGTTGAAATTGGAACGTGTCCGTATGCTGTAATTTTGAATGCCATGTCCGTTGCATCGGTGCTGCCACCAGCCCAAATGTGAAATGTATTTATAGCCAGCTTCTCGTCGTAAGCTGCATATATGATATTGTCACCTTGAGTCATGTCAACCGAGAATCAAATTGGATGTGCTTGTCAAAATGCCACATCAAAACAAAGAGATTTCTAAGGCTTTAACAGCCAATGTGCATGTTTCCATTTAAATCACAGTAATAATATTGTTTTCCCCTGAGCAGGAATGTGTTCCTTTAGAAGAAATTGAAGAACATAAACACTCATTAAAAACAAATGCTGCAGAAAATAAACTGCTTATACTGTTCTAGAGGTTTATATTATTACATGCTGGTTGGTTGGTTCCCTGGGGTCGTGGGGGCACCATTTTCTGTGGTGTGTCTTGGGCTTGTACAGCCTAGTGGGGCCCATCCCTTTACAGGACAACCAATGTTGTCACATTCTTCATTAAATCTGTTGTTGCAGGAAATTTTAATTTAGGTAGAACAGTAATGGTTTGGGTGCACGTCAGAGATACTTTCATTCCAGGAAAAGCTAAAGAGTTTTATGTAAAACTAATCAATAAATATCATTTACAAATGTGTTTTTGTTTAAATATGTCCTATAGGTTATTTGGATGAATCCGCTTTTCCTTACTTTGTCTTTTATATAGACTGAGGCGTCAACAGTCCCAGCATTCATTTAAAATAACTAACGTCCAATTTAATATAATTATTTCTTGTCTGGGTGATATATAGAAACTGAACCACGCAACTGGCAAAGAATAAGTATTTCATAAAAGCGCCTTAGCTTAAAATCCACCCCAATGTTTCGGATAGCAAATGTTATAGACTCAACTTAATACAACGCTTATGAGTGGCTTTAGCTTTAAGTGTCAGCTTTGATTTAACATGAGACAAGAAAATAAAAAGGGAACAATGGCCAAAATCACTAGCAGCACATGCAAAAAAAAATCAACAGCACCATGGTTTTACGAAGGAGCTCTTTTATTTGGACAGTAATGAAATAGGACAGAGTAATCACTGTCCTATTACAGATAGATTGCTTTAAGAAAAGCTTCTTGTTGCGCTTCCGATTATTTTGCTGAGCCATTCTGTAAGAATTACTTCTATTTACCTCTTAATTCAGTTTTTATTGATGACAATTGGAGTTAAGCTAGTTGAGTAATTTCCATAGAATTGCAATATTGAGTATGCCTTTTTTGTTAAATATCCATTTAAAGGGGGTGTCCATAACTTCAAAATAGTTTACTTGCTAACCCCAACATCTGGCTGAAACCATCATTGCAGCCTCTGTCTAGTTCCTTTCTAGACACACTCCAATAAACTAATCTTTCAATTTCTTTTAGGTTTGTGCTGGCATTTGGACTGTATCTGCTACCGTCCTTTTCTTACTTTCACGTTTTTCATCCTAAAAAAGGAAAACTGTCAAAACGCGTGTGAAATCACTCTCTCCCCCCAACCTCAGCCTCCTTTCTTCTAGGTTAATATGCTCCGGAGCCAGAGCGCTGGGGGTAAAAGAAAGATAAAAGCAGATAGGCATGGTGGAAAAACATCCGGAAAGGCTCTTTGAAATCAGTTCGGTACTGTTTTTACACACCAAATGGAGAAGATATGTATTTAACATTTTAAAAGGACACCTCAAATTACGCACCTCACCTTCAGGAAACTGAATTATTAGAAGAAATTAAAATTACATTTGAGTGCCATGGTGGCTGACTGGTTAGCATATCCCCATCACAGTTCAGAGGTCCTGGGTTAAATTCCAGCTATATGTGTGGACTTTGCATGTTTTACCTGAGTTGAGTATGTATAAATTAACACATTAAAATAACTTGACATATAAATAGATGACATAAATGTAATTAATTCATTCATTTATGATATTTTCATTTAATTTGTCATTCATTTATTTTTATTGTTTTTTTGTTTGTCTGTTGATGGTCTCAGGCCTGTTCTAGGGTTGTGGCAAAGTTGGCACCAGTCTATTCCTTAATGTTGTTGGCTCAGTTCTTTGTCGGTCTTCCTCTCCTCCTACCCCATTGGACTGTGTCCTGGAGAATTATCTTGATCAGTCCTGTGACGTGACCATACCACAGTTTCCGTCAGCGCACAGTTGACAACTATTCTTTGTAGGGTCCAATGTGCCCTGTGTCCAATTTGGAGATTTTAAAAAGTTTACTAGGTCAAATATTACTGACAAGTAAAAATGCGCTATTACACTACCTTTTGCAGCAGATTTTTTTACTTTTTATTTTATTCTATTTATTCCTTTTAATATCATATGTATTTTTTGAATAAAATATGTTGGGAAAAAATAGGAACTTTGGCATGTTGTCTGAGGAGCAGACCATGACCATGAGGTGCAGTGTATTAATTTGATACATAACTGTATCAAATATGATCTAAGTTTAGGATTAAATCTAGGTTATGATAAGTGAAACTATTATTGTACGCACGCACCTATACATGTTCAGACAGGACATGAGTGATTTCCATGAACCCCAGAAACCTCAAAATCCAATAGAAATTTGATTGTGTATTATGCACAAGCTGTTGATTTTGTTTTAATCTTTAGTTATTCACCCTCTCAAATACAGATGAAAATGCTGAATCACTTTTGATCAATTGGTGCCAGCCCCTTCTCATTCAATAGCCTACTCCATCTTTAAACACATGTTCAGCCTAGCGGTATAACACAGCAGCAAGCGTAAAAAGTTTAAATGTTCAAGCTGTTGTGAGAATTGCGCAGCGTTACCTGAGTGGAAAGGAATAAAGACGGCAGATGTGGCAGAAGGCTTTTTTTTTTTTAAACTTACAAAGTGTTTCAACCTTTTTTACGAATAAAAAAACAAACAAGAAAAGCAAGAGCACGATCCTATTATTATCATACAGCACCTCTGAATGTCAGTGTCTATCAAGGACAATTAAATATAAATAGAGGGCAACACAATTCAAAGGATGCTATTGTACTGCCTTCTCTAGTAGGGGTTTAATTACGCCATGTCAGAAAACTGGAGTGACACTTTGTCGTAAGTCATTTGAAATGACATCTATTTTCAAGTTATTTGATGAGAAATACAATTCACTGCTGGACAAAACATATAGAACAATGTGTACTACCACTAGAAATTGAAGTAAGTTGTAGTGCAACTAAAAGTAAATGCTAAAAAGCATACGGAAATATATAAACTACAGACACAAAAACTGACCCAAACGCATCATTTTATTTCTGATTGTTTGGCCTTTTTTAAGGTTTTTGGGTATAGCAAGATGGTGGAAAATTATGTCAGCTCAATTTAGGTAAGGCTCATGTTATGTAAAATAAATGCTAATAACTCAACCTAGGAGTATTTTTAAGAAATACAAATTTTCTATGATACCTCATGTAATTGTGTTTATTATTTAAATATACATATTTTTTTAAGATTGAAGTTTTTATTTTTCCACTCGCAGGCGCCAAACAACATGCAATGTCCCTTTAAAGTAAAGTTAGAAGATCTACATGCAATACTTATACACTTATATACTTACTTATATCTGTACATTCGAGGAAACTGTGCGGGTCAGATGTATCGACATTTCGTTCTGTATACACGTGTACTAGAATGACAATAAAGTAGATCTGAATCTGAATCTGAATCTGAATCTGAATAGTGTTGCGGATAAAATAAATCCTGTATAATGTACATTTTAATGTTAACCGCTTATCTGTATGCATATTTGTGTAATATTAAGTGCCTTCTAGATGTAAAAAGAAATTAGATAGATTTAAAAAAAAAAATACAAACTGTCCCTTTCTTTAAAAGGAGCGTCAATTGATTTCAGAGATACCAGTAATCATACTGTTTTGGATTTGAGCACAAAGAAAATTTGAACGTGTTATATTTCATGTGAGCAGCACAATTACTTTGTGGGTGAAGCCCACTTACTGTTGTTGTGTCTAAATGAGGAACCTTGACTACAAAATGCTACAAAATGGCACAACTATTCCTGCATTCCTGCCTTAGGACATGAGTTTATATATTACATTTGCATAGTCTTTTGTCTTGTAACTCCAAACACCATTGCTGTGTAAATCAATGTAAATGCTAGTACCTGTAGTTCTAAATATATTTTACAGTAGGTGACCATTAATGATATTTGTGAAATGTTCACTTTGTAATCTTACGTGATAAAAATTGCTGTACTGAATTTGTAACTGTTTTACTCCTTGCCATCATCTCCTGGCTTAGAGTCATGGTTGCAGCCTAAGTCATCTCATTCAAGTACATAGCTTTCTTGGATGCATTAAAATAAAGTCTTCTTTTTTGATCTTTTTTCATCTTTTTTGACAAGTAGGAAAAAAATCTGTGGGGACGAGCATGACCTCACTTTCCAGTACTCCTCCCAACCTCAATTCCTCAAACTTAATGTGTTCCTCCATGAACAGGTCTGATAAAAGTCACATAAAAGCAGATAAGCGTGGTTGAAAATTAAGCATAAGGCTCTTTGACCTCAAGTGTCTTTGAGCCAATGTTTTGCTCCCTCATCATTTGTCTACTCCTTTCACTACTTTTCGTGATCATCTTGTCCCTTAATTTCCTCCACTTTGACCGCAGCTAAACTCCCCTCTCTTGAGCTTCTCTGGGCCCATCTGTCCATTGTATGATTTGCCATTGCTACTCAGCTGTGGTCCGTGCCAGCTCCCTCGAGAGCTCAAAGTGGAGTGTGGACAGGTTGAGGTTGTGAGCAAAGCCCTCTTTCCTCTTCACTTCACCCGATGATTCCAGATGAAACTAACAAGGCTGTAGACACGTGATGCTCTTCTGAGAGTCTCACATCAGGAAGAAGTGTGCTAAAAGCAACTGTACTACACATCAGTGAAGTGAGAGTGCTGAAGAAAATGTTGCTTTTCTAGATTGGTCCAAGCTTAAGTATACTGGCAGGGTCGACTTTAGAATTCCCTCTTTTGCAGTAGCTTACATACTGTATGTTGACAATGCCATTGCATGCATAAATTAACATTTTTACTGACCCGCGCCGATTTACATCTTTCAAGCACGTCAAAGGATATAAATGATCAAAGTGCATACTTGAGAAGATGAGGGAGACAAAGACAAGGAAAAATGAAATGAAACAAGGGGCAGAAAAGTCTCAGAGCTAGCAAGTAGAAGTATGAGGTACTGTGAAAGTTGGTATTGATCCGATCCATTTAATTCAGGACCGTATCAATCAATACTGATCCGATGCTGATACTAATGGCTTGCTACTAAAAGCTTGCTTTACTTACATATCACCTAGTATCAACATTATTGAATAATTGAACCCCTTACCTCGGTGAATATTGTTGGAGGGCCACATGTTAGTAATTTTATGACAGAGGCCACAGACCAGTAAAAATTTGATCAAGGGCCGTAAATGGCCCCTGGGCCAGAATTTGGACATGCCTGTTTTAGAGCATAAAAAACATAAACATTCAAAACACCTAATTTGCGGAGCAGTCTTTCAAAAATCTTGTCGTATTGGCAAAGTGTGGAAGAGGAGCATTCAAATAGCCCAATTCTTGCTTAATTCAAAGTGATGAGAGCCAGAATCCATACAATGGCGCCATGACATGGCAACTCTTTTGTATTCTGGACATTAGAGGTGCTAACAAAGTGTTCCCTCAAAAAAACGAACAACATTTTAATAATTCTGCTGTTTTACTGTGATGTAATGCACGATTCTTGTTTGTCAACTTGTATGATTTTATTCTATTTCATTGAAATCATGCATGCAAATTGGTTTGTTTCCTAGGTATGTATTTTGATTTTAATAACTGATATTTAAAGACTGTGTCTTTGGAAAAACGTATTCCAAAAGACCATTTTTTTAGGGTAGGTTACTTGTGCTAAATTTGTACACTGGACAGGATCTACATTTTGTAAAACCAAAAATATTTTGAGAAATGGAGTGAATGGAAAATACAAAGGCGTTAGAAAGTGATCAAAATAAAAAGAAATGTGAAAATTGCCTTGCAGGCATGGTAAGAATGTTATATAAATAATGGAACCAAACACGGATCCTCAACATTCCACTGGGCAACAATGGGAAAAGTTTTCAAAATGCTCATTGCTGTTCTACAGTAAATATGTTTACACATATTTAATCAAATCCCTCAAAAAAGAAAATATACTTAAGTGGACCTTAAAAGTGTATTTGTTATAGTTTTTTTTATTTTCTATTTTTATGTCCGATACCTACGTCTGTAGCTTCACGACAATGTATCATATTCCTTAATGCAATGAAACGCGAGGGAGAAATGCCCTGAAGGTCTGCAACAAAATGGAGCACAGCCTTCCTCAAGCCTCTTAAACAAGCCATCACCTTCAGTGCGTCATCATGACCGCCTTGGAATAAGATTGGACACCGGACCAGGCGAAGCAATGTAGAACAAGGTTTGGCCTCGCATCCCAAAGCTTAGCTTATGTCTTAAAAGGCCGAGCAGTGAAATTCAAAAGCCAGTTATAGCAAGCAGTTGGACGGATTGTCTTCTGCTCCAATATAGTATTTAATGCACTTAGTAATATGTGAAAGGGGAGAGAGAGCATGAGTTGAACGTTGATGTTAGCCAAATAGGTCGATTTGTACAACGATTATACCTTCAACTCTTTTCCATTTTTTTTGTATTTAAGATATATTAAATAGTTGCCAAAAAGTCAAATATTCATAATCAGTAAATGCCAAAACAGGCAAGTGGCATGGTGGGTGGGGTGAAGGTGGTTGTTTGGGATCTGTTAGAAGCAAATGGAATTTTCTTTGCATTACATAAAGCAAAGCTCCGATCAGACAGGATTTTCTTTTCCAATGGGATGCTTTTAAAATTGCATTCACTGATCCGGTTTTAATCCAATGTAAGTGAATATTGTGCTTACTTTTCTATTTATGTAACACTTAATTACACTGTCAAAAGTTCAAGACAAGAAAACATTCTCGTTGTATTTCTACAAACCAGTTTTACAATTGAATCAGAGACTCACCAAACAGCAGATTTATTATTTTCCTAAAGTCCAATGTAGTTGGAAGTAGCATGTAACTAAACCAGCATTGTGATAACATCAAGTGCAGCCAGATTGGCTTAACAATAGCCCATTCTACAAGAAATCACATCAGTAATCAAATATGTATACGTGAATGTTTAGAGCCTGAAGTAATGTGAATGCTCACAATGAACATTTGCATTAGTCCATTCGTGTCATATCTCATCGTGGTAGTTGTCTACCCATTTTAAGTAATCTGATAAACAAAAATAAAATACGGATGATCACAAATTGACTACAGCTAAATATTGTATGCACATTTTGTTTTACATCTAAAAGTCACTACCAAAAGTTCCCATGGGTAAAGATGTGCTCTGTATACAAGCTCGGCACCATCCTGTACAATTGGTCTACATCATTACTGAATATGCACCCTAACCCGCCTTCACCAACTCTGTCATGATAATGAGGCTACAGGCCTCGAATGCACATTTTTTTATCGATCACAGAGGCATGATATACAACATAGAATAAAACGTGGTAATGGCAAAGTGCCAAAAATCAAACAAGCGCATACAGTATAGAACAGAAACAAAATACGCACAACAAAGGCTGTCCTGAAATATATTGCAGGTATAGAGTACTTTATCTAAAAACAAAGCAAACCTTTTTGAGTAGTCCAGACATGTTCATTTCCATGTTGTTGGACAATTGTTCATACAAGATAAAATAAGTTTCTATTATATTTTTTCAACTATAAGACATTAAGACAAGGGGTCCTATTATCTGCTATTACAGTATGTTGTTATTGTGTAGCGCAAGATCCCACCACTTAGTGGAGCGCTGGTGAATGTTTTTCCCTGGTGCAACTTAATCAGTTTGAGGAGGAATTTCAGGAGTCTTTAATGGGGGAAAACAAAAATATTGTGTAATGGATATAGCAGATTTGGAGCGTTATGTTTGCATTTCAAACATTTAAGTTTAATGAATAAACCAAATTAAAATAAATGGTGCATCATTCTATTTGCAGAGCAGTGGTCATTTTGTTATTTAACAAAGCATCAAAACAACACACAAGTAGCTGTGTTGACCTTCTTTGATGAAAAAGAGGATCACCACATAGACCTTATTCATGTATTTGTTTCTATTTATTGTTTTATTTGTTTGTTTATTTGTTCATTCATGCATTAATTCAATGGTGCATATATTCGATAAGTAAAACAAATACTGGCACTAATACAAAACAACAAAAGTGTTTTAATACTAATACAACCTTATTATTATTTATTATTTTTACTTTTTAACTTGTGACTCCGAGAGCCAAGAAGAAGTCTGCAGGCTCGAAAGCATTCTCCATCCGGGCCCCGGTGCTGTGGAATGCTCTGCCTCCGGAGATAAAATCTGCAACCTCATTGGAAGTTTTTAAATCTAGACTAAAGACCCACTTTTATTCAATAGCTTATGATTGATGCCCACCTCATATTTTTCTTTCCCTGTCATTTTCCGTCTGCCTGGCTGGTGGTGATAGGGGGGAGAAGAACGATTTAAGATGAGTCAGCGCACCAGCATCTGGACCTGAAGCATGTGAACGCCTGCATCGACCGGCCAGAAGAGATAAGAAGCTGCGTCGTTGCTGTTATGGACTTTTTGGACAATTTCACAGGCTCTGGAAGGAGGATTACCACTTGTGAGGCCCTAGTCTAAAGGTTTCTTATTTTCCTCACACTGAGGTTTTGAGTTTTTCCTTGCCAACATGTTGGTTTAAGATCAGGCGATGGAGTAATTGTAACCCTGTGCAGTCCTTTGAGACATCTTGTGATTAAGGGCTATACAAATACATGTGACTTGTCTTGACTTTAACCTTGTGCATGATGCTGAGTGAAAAAAAAAGTCTTATGTGATAAGTGTTATGATTGTCAAGGTGAATCGACTCAGATTTCCCTGTCAACTGTTTTTTTTCCTTTAATTTATCAATCGTTCATCAAAGATGGTGATCTTGAACACATTACATTTTTTGAACTTAAATAAAACTTGTATTAATTAATGATCCAAAACTTTTATATGCTGAGCCTGGTAAAAAGATGAGCTGCCAAGCTCATTTCAGGTTGAGCACTGTGGCACCCGTTGCGCTGAAACTATGTGACTACTGCCAAACTGTGTTGACAACATGAGTTCATCAATTACACTTTGATTTATTCTGTATGCGCCCTTTTTGTCACGGACCAGTGATCCGATTCCAACTCCTGGCAGCAAAGAATAGGAGCCGGGCCAACAATCAGATATGCTTCCATCAGTAAAAGAGGAGGTATTATTTGGGGGAGTCACAATTAGGAAAATGAACCAATAAGCCGTGTTTGTTGTTCTTTCTTATGCATCATCTAGATTAATTTTTGGTTTGATATGCAAATCAAAAGTCTATTCAGTGATTGATAGCAGATAGTCTAATTAGTTCTTTCAATATTTTGGGGGGAAGGGGAGATGAGTCCTGGGGTGTTGTCATTTGCAGGGTTGAACAAAAGAAACCTTGAGTGATTTTAAATCAAAATTGTAAAATATATGTCTGTGTTTCTTGAGATTGTCTGGATACCAGCCAGAATGTATTCAACCTTGATTGACACTCAACTCTTTGGTGGGGTTTGCTTCCCAATTAAGGAGGTTGGTATCCAAAAAGGTGTACATTTTGGAAATGAACCGTGTTAAATTGCCTCAGACTCTGTGGGGGGTTGGGGGATTGACATTTTCTCAGCATTTTGATTATGATAAACTGACTTTAATAGATAGGGCGCAAGCAACGAAAAGGTACAGGGGAGTTGGGTTTATGAAGAGTGTTTCTATTATACGGCTTAAATTGTATCATTCAGCCCATGTGGGCTATTTGTAGGGCAGCTCATGTATGTTGAGGATCGTGTGCGCTCGTTGAGGGCAAATGTGTTCAACCATGAAGGGGTTTATAGTCAGGTTAAGGTCCAATGGGATCTTCATTGAGTTGCAATGATAAAGATTTACATTCCAAATGATGAAGGACTTTTGTTCTTATGTCTTAAGTAAATCCTGCCTCAAAGGCAAAGCTCAGAGAGACTTCACTTTCTTATTATATATATATAAATATATATCTTTTTTTTATATTTATTTTGACGGAACACATTTCTTTGCAACGTAATTTGGTGAACTTCAAACCTTCTCAATGTCTTTGTTCATGAAAGGTACAGATGGCCTGTGCATTAGAGTAATAACACAAGACCAACCTCTTTTCACATGTTTGACAGTCCAGATCTTTCTTTTTTGTGTTAGTTTGTTATTTTCCTCTCTCAGATTTTGTCAGTTGGCAAAAAAGCTTACTTACATATCACCTAAAAAGGTATGAAAGCTTTGTAACATGTTAAAGAGGCACATCAAATTATGATAACGCTTAATTCAGACTATGCTGATGAAAAAAATAAATATGCCTAGAACATTGGTTCTGTTTGGCCTGATTGGGTTTGGATAATTTTCATTATCACTAAAACACTTTGAGGTCATTGCCATTTGCTTCCACACAAAAAGAACGTGAAGACTACTTTACAGAAAACTATTCCCACTACGCTATAAAGGTGAAGGTCAATTCAATTGTCCTTGCTGATTATTATTGCCTTGGATAGGTTGCAAAAGAACCAGATAGGTAAAATAAAAGGGAGCCTACGTGCATAATAGGACAGCCAAGTATTAACAAAGGCACTCACTTGCTTGAGCTTACAGACTAAGAGTGCTTTAAAAAGAAATGTGTGTTTCTTAGTTCGCTGTTAAGAAAAAAAACTAACATGTGCATCGGAGACAAAGCTGGAAAAATTATTTTTTCATAAAAGCAAGTAAATCTTGAAGGAAACTACAAAGATACTCAGCTTGAAGGTCAGACGCAACTGGTTGAAGATTAACTTTTGTTGATGTTGATGATGAGGAAAAGGAAGATATTTTAATCTCTGATGTTGAAGAGGCTTGTTCATGTTTTGTTTGCAATTGATTATTTAAGTTAAATGTTATGAATGTTGAAAATATAAATATACGATTGTCACGCCCTTTAGTTTGTTGTTTACTGAAATTTAGTTTGAAGAGCTAATAATGGCTCAGATTATTTGAGATTTTAGGTGATTGACGGCAGATAACGGTTTGGCTCATTTATAAATGCAATCTGCTGCATTATCCTATTTACATTTGGTAGAATAACAAGGCATATGTTAACTGGTTACTTGAGTTACTTGCCTTCTAGTTTAGTTCAATCTCAAATCTAAAGATGGCTGTTATCAGCCCATCTGATGCTTTGGATGCCTAGCTATTACAGTTATTAGTATTTTTATTTTATTTTTTATTTTTTAACTTGAAGCGATGTGTATTCTTTGTTTAAGACAGTGTGTTCTGCTCTTGTGTTTAAGGTATTCAACCTGATAACTTATCTCTGTTATCTGTTACCTTACTGTACACACTCCATGACCATCACTACTGTAAAGGAACCCCTTCATCAGCACTTCAAACTTCAATAAAAAACAAAGTAGGGAAACAAGACTGAGTTGTTCTTTGCATGACCAAAACTTGCAAGTCGGACTGTTAACTGAGGAGAACAATAAAATCAAAATCAAACAACTTGTCAATACAGTCTGTTCAACAAGAATGCTTTGAAATCATCAAATGTACTGGCCTCACAGGTGCAAGCAATGAACAACGGTTTTACATTTAAGATCAAAACACGACTATTTGGTATCTGTTTGGAGCATGAATTCAAATTTGGATTATTTTACTGACTGTCCTAGCTGTGGCGTTTGGTTAACCAGGTCCTGTGCACCTAAGAACAAAATGAATGAAGTGTTCTCTATGAGGCAGCCAGGGTGACTCGATGACTCACTGGCCAAAAAGAAGAACAATCGTGTTCAGGCATGAGCGTGCATACACAAACATTTGCACACAGAACACACACATCACAACTGACTTAAAAATAACATGTCATTTTTAGAGAAAAACCAACAAACAATGAATTTTTAGGGATATCAAGTTGATAAGAGTGCTTGGACTTTACAATTTGTGTCATAGTAACTATATTTATTGTGTAATCTTAAAAGCTTGTAAAAAAACACTTAGAGGAGACACTCCTAATCCGTTTAGTATATGGTTCACACCACTTAAATATTTCCTCCTCCTGAGTACTGTTTAAGACGTATTTCATTTTTTCCCCAGGCATATAAATTACAAAAATACTTTTACAAATAAAAAGACCAAACTTTATAACATGTTTACCATAAATTCTGAGCTCAAGTTTAAATTCTTAAACTCAGACGGTGCCACCGTAACTGTTCTGAGTAATACTTTGTAGGGCCATACTGTATAAACATGTCAACTCCACTTCAATGACATAATTAGCAGTGTGATACAGTAGACTAAAGGATCATTAGGTACTTATTAGATGATTTTAAAATACATGAACTGTTTTTAATGTAATGTATTAAGGTAGCTGAGGAACACACAAGGTAAAAAATTGAAGGTACAAGGTACAAAAGAAAAAGACTGTAGCAAAAGGAAAAAGAGATAAATACCTTGACACTAAATATAAAACAGGATATACAATTTAAAAAAAAAAAAATTACAAAAAAAGATAAAATACAAAACAATTTAAGCTTTTTTATACTCAACAAATTTAAATTCAACAAATCAGAATCCCCAAAATGTGGATTTTGACCAATCATAAGAGAAAAAAGGAGTCTCTGAAGGAACCAGCCATTGATTGGTGAGAAGCCGACTTCCTTCGTTCACTTCCATAAGACGCTATGTTCACAAACGACACAAGTCAGGGTGCTCAAATTTTCCGCAAATCAGCCCTCATTTGCCCTTTTAATTGGTGCATTAGTAAATACTATATTCATAATCGCTATCTAACCATACGTTGGTTACTATTTTGAATGGTGACAAGATTCCAAAAGTCAATTTGGAGGAGAGCGGAAACCACACCGCTGAAAACAGGGTCAGGTTTGTAGGGTTAGATTTCCCCGTTACTGAAAAAAATAATGCCTTTACCTAACCGCGTTATTTCTGCATCGTTATTCGCACTGGTCATAA
The DNA here is from genome assembly GCF_059441175.1 of Urocampus carinirostris. NCBI lineage: Eukaryota > Metazoa > Chordata > Actinopteri > Syngnathiformes > Syngnathidae > Urocampus > Urocampus carinirostris. Next base: position 27,406,225 of record NC_142349.1, read on the forward strand.
CTATGTTTGAGTAACACACATTTATAAATAATGCGTTCCAGAAAATGTTACTGAGAAGAGTGAAAACCCTACTTCTTAATGCCCAACACTGAATGCAATCAATAATGTCCATGTTCTATAGGAAACAAGCTAGAGGCCGTAATTACTTTGCACAATTGATTAGCTTTTTTAAAAAAATCAGTCAACAGGGGATTTAGCCATCAAATCAGGTCTGATTTTAACAGAGTTTAAGATCTCGGGCCCCAGAAGCTTGTCATCGGGTAGCCAGCGGTGTCAAACTGCAGCCAGTCACAACATAGGTCAAGCCAAGCCTGACACTGGTTCAGAGAACTTCATAAGGCGTGCTGACACTTATCGCGTTTGCATGTGTGTCGCTGACATCTAAAAGACCCATACGCTTGTTTGACACTGAGATTTTCAGATCATGGGTTACGTTCAAAAAAGCATCCTCTACCTGCTTTGCAACTCAAGACTCATTTGCATGTGATTTCTTTACTTAATAACATTGTTATGTTCAGTGTTTTTTTGTTTAGGTTTATGGAGTTGGTGGGAGTTTTTGGTTTATGTGTGGCCTTGTGTCTCTTTCAAGTGTCATGTCTACCTATGTGTTGTTTGTAATCTCTTCTTTGATTTGGAGTATCAGCTCACTTGTCTGTATGTGGAGTGTCCAGATCCATCTCTTTAGTCAATATGGAATGTGTTTTCTGTATTATAAGGCGCATCTCCCAAAAATCGTTTTTGGTCATATTTATTCATATATAAGGTACACCGGACAATAAGGCACACAGAATTAAAGACTACTGTAATGGTTGGGGTTGCAAAAGAATTTAAAAAGTGCGAATTGGCTGATCGTTACGAATATTTCAGCGTGCATAATTGCGTACTGATGCATCTCTGATGCAACAGGTATCTAACACAGAACTGTTCTGGATCCTATTCACTAGACCACTGGGGATAACAAGATAAGACCTTTTCATGTGCCGTTTGTACCTCTAATGATCTAGTGAATATAATCCAGCTATCTCTCTGCCGTGATCAGGGTTCGATTCCCATTGCATTTAATGTTATGGAATTGTAAACAACCATCCATGTGGCTAGTACCTTGGTGGCGATGATTTGGTGCTCATTGGTTCATTGCCACCACCGAGAAGCAGTGATGAAATGTATTGACAGATCAATAGTTGCATGAATATGGTAACACGTTTCCAATTTTGTCTGGATATGAACTGCACCAAGTTGAAAGGCACACATTTCTGGCGGGTTTTTTTTTTTTTGTGTGTGAGTCCGTAAAATACAGTATTTAGTTCTTTATTTTCTTTAGAACATTGTTGGGTCATTGTCAAGCAAGGTTTTGTTTTTGTGTCATGTCCAAACAGTCCTGGTATGCTTTCATTTGCGTTGATGTGCCCATTTCTTCTTTTGTTTGCACCTGTTTTTGTAATTCTGCTTCTTGGTTTTGAATTTGTTGTGTTAATCTGCTTGTGTCACTTAAACTACCTTGTTTTGAGCACATTCCTGTCTCCCTCTGCCTGCGTCCCTGCATTTGTGTTCTCGTAGACAAATACAGTGTGTCACTAAAGTGAGTACACCCCTTACATTTCTGTAGATATTTCATTGTAATGTGTCATGAAACATCACCGAAGAAACATTATTTAGACACAGTGAAAATAAGTCTTTTAACAAAGACCAAGCCTTACTGGAAAGATATCCTCTGGTGGGATGAGACAAATATTATATTTTTGGGCTCAGGTGGTGTGAAGCATGTGTGGCGGCAACCAGGTGAGGAGAACAAATATACAGTAATGTGCCTAAATTTAAGCACGGTTTAAGGAATGTCATGGTTTGGGGCTGCCTCAGTGCAACTGGATTTGGTCAGTTGCATTTAATTAAGGGAAACACAAACTCAAGGATATCCCGTGAAAAACTGGAGCAGATAATGATCCCCTCCCTTCAGAAACTGGGTCGCAGGGCAATGTTCCAACCTGACAATGACTCAAAATACACGTCTAAGATGAACAAGGCTTTTCTAAAGGGGCAAAGGTTAAAGGGGACAAACAGGCCAGGCGTGTATCCAAATGTAATTCCAAACATCGTTGGGTCATCCTCAAGTGGATGGTAGAGAAGCGCAATATCTTGAATATCCCACAGCTCAATCATGTTGTCATTGAGTGGAAGAGTATTGTAATAGCAATCTGTGAGGCTCTGTTGAAATCCACGGCCTGGAGGATTAAAGTGGATCTGCAAAATCACGGTGGCCGGATAAAATATTGAGCTTTAGGAACTTTTACTTTTACTAGGGTTTACTCACTTTTGTTACTGGGGTTTGGCTACTAATGGCTCTATTTTGAGTTTTTGAGAGGAGAAATAAATTTACATTGCTATATAAGCTTTACATAGACTACCTTTCATTGTGTCAAAGTGATGTTTTTTCAGCATTGTTCAATCAAACATGATGATGAAATCTCCGCCAAAATGTAAGGGATGTACTCAATTTTGTGACACACTGTAGTGACAATACTACTGTCTATCGAAAACCTTTCAAATTCTGAGTTTAAATATAGTTTTTGGAACATACACACTTGAAATGGAATAGGTAAAACCTTAATCTCTGTTTTTTGACATTTGTCAGGGTTGTATAAAAGGATGCGATCAAAAAACTTTTCTAGTGCAAAACTAGGTCACCGCCTGTCTTCAGGCACAAATAGACTGAAAGAAGTGAGGGTTGCTGATGAAGAAAATGAAGAACTATTGAACAGATTATGCAATGCCATACGATAGATGGATTACTCGATAATTAGATAGCTTCCCAACTTAGACAGATGGACGTCTAAAAGGAAAAGTGGCATTCTTGTAGACTACTTGTTTTTGCCCTGTTGACTTAAAATTTTATGTAAGTACCAAAAATACGGTTAAATGAGGTGTAAGGGTGCGGATGATTACACTTAAAAGTTAAAGAAGTTCAAGTACTTTAAAGCACTAAAGCTACACAAAAAAGATTAGAAGAGGTTTTGTCGTTAGTAAGTTGTAAGAAGGAGAAAAACGTTAAAAAGTTAGGATGATGAAAGAAAACTGGAGTAAATGGAGGCTGGAGAGCATTGGCACAAGAACTAAAGCAATGAAAAAACTGAATCATGAAGAAAGTCAAAGTGAAGGGAAGCTCTAAAAATCAGCACTGAAAAACATAACGGGGAGTTGCAGGATATTACAGAAAAGAAACAAGTTTTAGCATATGCCATATTATTATCCATTTATAACAGGGGTGTCAAACAGGCTGCCCACGGGCCGGATCAGGTCGGCTAAGGGATTTATCCTGGCCTGCGAGAACGCTGAGGGAAGCGCAAGAGAAAAATGAGCTGGTTGAAATATGTCCACTTTTGCCAAAGTCAGGTGCCTCACCGAAACGCTGTACTTGTATTTTGTTTTATCTCTCTCTCTCACACACTCTCTCTCTCTTTCTCCCTTTTTTCTCACTCTCTATCTCTCTGTCACTCGGCTCTGACTCTTTTTCTTTCTTTGTTCTTCTTTGACTCTTTTTCTCTGTGTCTTTTTACCTTCTTATGCTCTCTCTTCCTTATTCCTGTTCTCTCTCTTTTCTCTCTCTCTTGCTTCCCCCTCCTCTTTCACCCCTCTTCTCTTTTGCTCTTTCTTTCTTTCTCTATTTCTATTTGTCTTTGTTTTTTTCCCTTTTTCTTTCCCCCTCTCTGACTATTTCTCTTTTAATCTCTTTTGTTAATCACATTTTCTTTCTCGATCTCTTTTCTGTCTCTCTCTTTCTCAATGTCTTTGTTCTACCCTCTCTCTTTTTATCTCCCTGTCTTTCTCTTATTTCTTTCTCTCCCTTTTCTTTCTCTCTGATCCACTAGTTTGGCCCCCGAGACAATGTTTGTTCTATCGTGTGCCCCCTGAGTTAAAATAAGTTTGACACCCCTGATTTACTAGCATGTTTGAAAGTTGCCTGAAATCCTGTCAACATATAGACAACTCAGTCTATTTCAAAGCCTATCCTACTGATTTCTGAGTTGTTTTCTTACTGAAACACCATTATATTCAAATCTGAAACACTTGTAATTCAATTTAATATGTCCAGGAGGTATAAATACTTTTCTTCTTGTATTGTTGCCAGCCAACCTTTCCCCAAGTGACTCATTAAGGTTGTTTCTTCCACCCAGCTTGAAATTGTAATATTTCACCCTGTCTGTTCTTAAGGTTAGTTTCTATTCATTTTTTTGGTTAGGAGCCAACATGACAGACTCATATGACTACATATGGTGTGTTGGAATATTTTTTTCTCCATTATTTTAAATGACCAAAATTGGATTAAAAAAATGTGGGTGTGGTTTTCCTTTGACCACTAGGGTCACCATTTCCCGAGGTGTGTCTCTGGGGCAGATATCGCCTGGTGGCGCCCATCCCTCTCCAGGCTGAACCGGGGACATTTTGCGTGCTACACAAATGTGCTAACCGCCTTAGTAGTCCTAAATAAGCTGAATTACAAAGCATACATTTACACAAAAAGCGGCGTAAAATGGCCACTATTTTGTTTATTGAGCTTCAGTTCTCCTAATAAATTTTAGGATGACCATAACTTAACTATTTTATTGCTGGCTGTTATTAGAAAAAGGTTACCAGCTGATTTTGAAAATGTTAATTCGACTATCCAGGCTCACAGAAGATTGAGGTTTTTGGAAACAGTGACACTGCCAAACCGAAGACGTTTTTTTTTTCATCAAAAGAAAACATTTTTAGTAATCGGAATAAAAAATAATTTGCTACCTGTTTTCTCATTCTTTGCACACACACACACACACAGTGTCCCCAAAACTTGTTTGTAAGGAAATACTGGAGATTAGAGCCATTGCTGTCCTTGTTTTTTTTTTGCAATAAATGCCTCTTTTTTGAAGCCACAGGTGTGGAAAATAATCTTGGTTTGAAAAGACAATGTGTTCGTAATAAGTACTGTATTACTGCATATTATTATTCTCTAGAAATGCCATAAACATATGTAGGCTTCTCTATCAATAAATACAACTGTCAGTTATTTAAAATGAGCCTTTACTACCCTTGAAGCATTTATGTTGTGTTTGTATTTTTTTTTTCAGAGAACTGCCATTCTATTTCTAAAAAGTCGGCATGCCTTGAAGCCAGAGCTCATTTAAATTCAACCCTGCCCTTTGCAGTAGTCGCTATTAAGCACGCCCTGAAGCTGCGCAACTACATCTATGTTTTAACTTGACTAAAGTGTGTAGCAAAACACAAAGAATCTGCTGAGGATTCCTGTCATTGGGCATTAACTTTCAGATGTCATGTGACAAAAAATATTTTTAAATGTGTTTCATGCCAATGCCTACACACTAGTCCAGGGGTGGCGAACAAGTTTGACACAAAGAGCCGAGATTTTTAACTGTGAGAGTCAAAGAGCCACACCACGCGCTGACCTGCCATGGCACACACACAAACACATACAATTAAAAACATATTATTTCCCATAACACACTCCTCTCCTTACAATACAACAAGTATTGTTCTTGTGTTGATTTCAAGGAAAGTGTCCACCCTCAATACACACACAAAAATACTAAATATGAAACAAGGCAAAGAGCCACAGTATATAGGAAATATGATGAGGCAAAGAGCCGCATTCTTATTGGCAAAAAATGCGGCTCTAGAGCCGCGTGTTCCCCACCCCTGCACTAGTCCAATTGCAACATTCTGGTTATTATGGTGTTTGTGAAATAGGTGTAGTAATATGGACGGTCCAAGAAATACATTGAAAACACGTGAATATTTGCTCCTAACTCATATTCTACAAACACACTTTTAATCAAAATGCAGTAGGGGTCCGATAAAATATTATTTTAGAGCAGGTTTGGGATATGGCTCTTTTCATGTGTACATTTGGTTCAGAGATAACATTAATGCCATAATAATTTTCTCTGTGCCTTTCCAACAATGACATATGTAAAGCCGAAGCAAAGCAGTAAACCTATTTTTCCATCTATATACAGTATATAGGGCAAATTTTTCACTTCAATTTACACCCACAGTGTTACACCAACTGACCCTGGTTTGGCTGTACGTCTCGAAGGAATCCTTTACTGTATATTAATGGTAATTTAATCTACAATGTGTTCATATTATGATGAAAACTCACAGAACTGAAGAAACTGTAAACTCCCAAAAACGCCAGCTAAACACCCATGCAAGTTTGATTTGGTTGAGCGGTATCGTAAATACATCCGTATCCTTCTTGTTTACAATATTTTGTGAAATTATTTTTCCAAGAGAACTCTGCTCTCACATTGTTTTGCAACCATTATTTCTGTCAGAAATGAAGGTTGAAATGAGCCAAATTTTAAGTGGTATATTTGTTGATATGGATCACAGGTATTATTTCAGAGATTTTATCAAATCATTAAACATCACACAGCAAAATAAAATGTGCTGAAGAATTAGCTTTTGTATAGAGACCGGGTTTGGTGGTTTGGTTGTATTTTGTCTTAAAAAATGTGCTGCGTTCCATCATAATATGCACCGCTTATCCTCAGTAGGGTCGCGAGTGTGCTAGAGCCCATCCCAGGCATCTTTGGGCAGTGAGCAGGGGACACTCTGAACTGGTTGCAAGCAAGTCGCAGGGCACACAGGAAACCGGAGTGCCTGGAGGAAACCCACCCAGGCACGGGGAGAAAACGAAAGAGGTTCGATCTCATGACCTTAGAACTGTGCCGCACACAAGCTAACCACTGCGCCGCCATGCTGCCCCATGTGCTGTGTTTCTTTTAAAATAAATAAATCATAATATTTTGCTTTCATGACTCTTCGAGTCAAAAAGTTTCCCGACCCCTTTTTCAGAGTTGACTTCGACTGTAACCATATTTTAGAAATCAATAATTGAATGAGATTGTGCTATTGTTCCAGTCACTTGTTTATTGAACGCCGTGAAACTAGTGCAGCACAATAAGCAAGCTTCACACATCTCATGCTTTCTTTGGAACGTTTTCCCCATTGGCAAAAAAGGATCACTCCACAATACAGAGGGAGTGAGTGCTAGTCAAACGCGGATAAAAAAGAGTCAATGCACTGAAATTGAGCTTTAAGGCTTACTGCGCAAACTATACATACAGATAAGAATTTAACCTTGACCTTGCTCTGCTATTGTTAATAGTTTGTTGTTGTTGCATATTGTTGGAGAATTCCAGAAAGGCTGGAATACTTGATTTCAACGTGATGGCCTCCAGTGGAATGTTGAGAAATGTCAGTCTGTGTGTGCCAGCTGCCCCACAGCAACAATGTTGAGAAGTGACTTGCCAAGTCTTGAGCTTCTTCACAGGAATTATCATCACTCCACAACTCCATCGCTCACAACCTCCAGCATCACACACAAACACACACATACACACAAACTCATTCCTCAGTCTCACTTAGTGCTCTCCAGTTTTCTCGCTACATTTTTCTCCCGCTGCTCACACAATACCCCCTCTCTGTCTCGCCAATGCCCTTCTCTGACTTCCATTCTTAAATCCACCCTAATTGATGGGTTCATCTACCTGTTTTTTAGCCCCTTTATCTCTTTCTTTGCACCACAAGTCCACACCTCTTATCCAGGGGCCATTTATCCCCCACTCAGATGCTTTTTCAGGCTGAGATGTAAGAAGCCCAACGATGTGTCATTAGTGAAATAGAAATTTTCACATTTGATGGCTTATTATGTGGCAACTTGGCAAGAATTTGAGTGGGAAAGCATTTGCTCCTAGTCTGCTAGTTGGATAAAACAATCACAGATCATTTTTTGCATTACTCAACTACGTCTTCACTTGTGATGATGAACTGTTAATTTAGTTAGAATTACAGTATGAGTGACAGTGTTCGGCAACCAGCAGGCCACGACCGGTACTGTTTGGCACCAGGCTGCGCAGAAAGAAAAATAAGTCATTTTTTTATTATATTGTAAATATTAGTGTATACACTCATTTTTTTACCTAAATAAAAACTCAAAGTTTGTGATAACACAGTGGATTTTAGCTTCTTATTTTTGTTATTATTATTTGTTATTGTTATCAATATTATTACTAATGTTATTACTGGGCCAGGTCACAACAATAGTGTCAGACATTAAACCGGTCCGTGGTAGACAAAACGTCAACCACTGATGTAGTATTTTCAAATGAATGTCCTTTTGCACAAATACTGAAAACACAGAGAGAAAGAAAGAAAATAAAAGTTATCTTTTTAAAATAAAAAAAATAAATAACATTGGCTTGAGCTTTATTTTTTTTGCGTGGGAGGAAATGCTTTTATTCGTGTTCTCTATGATTCATGCATAATTGCTCAAGAGCATACGGACTGTAAATGCAAGGATGCTTGCTAAGACTATGCCTAATTGGGATAACAATACTAACTTATTGGCAAATGGTAAATGCCGTTTGTCGCTTATAAAGGCAAGTCCACTTCAGTTGCATTAATATAGATAGAAATCAACCAAGACTTACCCAGAAATTGCTGGAAAGTGTACGTCATATATAACTTGCTAATATACGCTTGCCCTTATGTTGTTTTTCCTTGCCCTTATGTTGGTCTAGACTCAGGAAATGATGTTCCTATTTGTGAACTGTGGGCTTATATAGCTCTTTGAGATTCTTCTGAAATTTAGAGCTACACAAAAAATGACAATCCCTTTTTACATAGTTTGATTGAGACAGCTCAGTGAGAAGTAGAAAACTAAGAATGTGTTTGAGCAACGACATGTTTTCATGATATAATCAAATATTGCCATTACCAATATCATTTATGCTTTTTGAATTAACTGAGTTCTTGATTTTGTTTATCTTTTCAACTATTATTTGCTGGGTGGGTTATAACCATAGGAACATAATTTAAACCATTGTGTTACACGTAGTATGCCGTGACAAATTGACTAGTGTGCCGCAGTAAATTTCCAACTTTGTTTTTTTCTTTCTTTGGGGGGTGGTGGTTTATAAGTATGGCATTCTTTCGGTGTATTTGCGTTCTTACAGTGAACAGTCGGTCTACTCTAAATATCATTCATATTAGTAGGTGGCAGCACATTACTATTTTCCTTGGTTTCATATACCTATTTTCTTGGCTTGAAGCAGTCTGGGTAAATATTTTTGATTATTTTTTTTCTTTTGGTACAAGAAGCTGTTGAAGATTGCACCGCAAGAAAATGGTAAAATAAAACAAATAAAGTAAATATCTTGCAGATAACAAATTAAAGGATTTTGTTATTTTACTAAAATAAGTTAGAACAGCACATGATTTTTGCACATTTAAAGTATTTTTCTGTTATTGTTCTAGAAAAAAGATGAAATTTAGTGAAACAACTTAAAAATTTAAGTAATATCCCATATAATATATATATATATATATATATATATATATATATATATATATATATATATATATATCTCATCAGCTCATCTCAACAGCTGCACCGCTTATCCTCAATAGGGTCGCGGGGGTGCTGGAGCCCATCCCACAATCATCGGGCAGTGGGCGCAGGGGACACCCAGAACTGGTTGCCGGCCAATCGCAGGGCACACGGGGACAGACCACTCACTCGCTCAGTCACACCCAGGGACAATATATATATATATATATATATATATATATATATATATATATATATATATATATATATATATATATATATATATATATATATATATATATATATATATATATATATATACTGAACTATAAATCTAATATGGATCCAATATATGTTGCCAGTGTCACATTTGGACTCCAGTAAGCCGAAGGTTAGTAAGGTCTGCTAAATGTGCCGAGAACACACTAATGCAACTAAGTATAACAAACATTCTTACAACTCAAAAGGAAATCACAATCAGCATCAAACCAGAACAGAAAGATGACTTCGGGCCTCCTCAGTAGTGCAGCAGAAGCCAAAAAGCTGATGAAATCCAAGCCGCAGACGCAATCTAAATCAAAAAGCATGTAATCATAATGGAAGATGCTTGTCTGCTCTTAGTCTGATGTGAAAAAGTCCGTAGTGCAAGTCGGAACACAACATTGTACCATGAAATATGAACGAAGAACATGTATGCATCATATACAATTAACATATCTATGAATTCTTTATTGATTTCCTCATAAATTCTCCATCGGGTCGGTGATGGTCACATCTGCTAGGAGCAAAAACACGATATATTTTTTTGGGTTTTCGATTACTCTAAAATTTATTTTTAGCCTTATAATGAAAAGGCTAATTGCAGTTTTTATGGATTAAAATTTAATTGATATGTTTTATTGTTTTTGTTATAAACATTGTCAAACATTGTGTACAATGTGATTAGACATGGTACTTCAGGGTAAACATCTACTTGAAAGAGAAAAATACGATAAAAAAAATATCTGGATTTTTTTTTCAAAGTTGTGCTTACAGACTGGCCCAAGCCCTAATAATACAGATACTGCCCGACTTACGAACGACAGGTTTCGGACGATCGTTCACAAGTTGAATTTGTTTGTAAGTTTATTCAGTACTGTAGTTTGAATGTTTAAGGTAAATATAAGTATGTTTAAGGCTTGTATAAGTAACCTGTATTGTTTTGTACTGAGAAAAACACGGCCGTAATAATGTCCGCATCTGTTTTGTAGATTGTATTTTTGTCAGGTAGAACATTTATTTTTTAATCTGTACGATGTTTCTTCTTCAATGTTGCACTCATCTTATTGAATTGCCCCAAGTCTGCAGCTTCATGAGGCTGTTTATGTGTGTGTGTGTGTGTGTGTGTGTGTGTGTGTGTGTGTGTGTGTGTGTGTGTGTGTGTGTGTGTGTGTGTGTGTGTGTGTGTGTGTGTGTGTGTGCGTGTGCGAGTATATGTGTGTGTATTAGTGCGCTAATTGTTGTTCAAAATCCACTACTGTATTCATGATATCTTAATCCGAACGAAATCAAAGCATATCTTGCTTAAAAATGAAAGAGAACATTTTTTTTTTAACTATAATATGTAGTTAAAATGGCAGCACGGCGGCGCAGTGGTTAGCGCTTGTGCGGCACAGTTCATGTCATGGGAACCTGTCGTGGGTTCAAATCCAGCTCCAGACTTCCTGTGCGGAGTTTGTATGTTCTCCCCGTGCTTGCGTGGGTTTCCTCCGGGCACTCCGGTTTCCTCCCACGTTCCAAAAACATGCATTTCAGGTGAATTGGCCGGGTCCAAATTGTCCCTAGGTGTGAATGAGTGAATGAGTTGTCTGTCCCTGTGTGCCCTGCGATTGGCTGGCAACCAGTTCAGGGTGTCCCCTGCCCACTGCCCGGAGATGGCTGGGATGGGCTCCAGCCCCCCCGCGACCCTAATGAGGATAAGCGGTACGGCTGATGAGATGAGATGAGAAGATGTAGTTAAAATGTAAGCACTTTTGGTAGGACTACACACAACTACCTGACCTTGTTTTTTTCCAATTCTCTTTCAGGGTTATCTTAAAATAAATGTATTCATTTAATTTAAGTTATGTCAATTTTCACTTTCATAAGGACATTTTGTGTTGGTGTAATCCAAGAGTAATCGTTACATGAGTAAGTAACCTTACCAACCCTGGGAGAGTATTTCGGGACTGAAAATAGGGCACATTCATTGTACCTAGGTCTTGTAACAACTGACTTCACCTATTCATTCACACATGTAGTCACACTGCGAAGGTGGAAGCACCCAACACTGTGGCTGGCAGCTCATCAGAAGCAATTACCACCACTTTGCTCCCTGACCTATGCAGCCTGCTGAGTAAGGATGCCACCATAAGTCAACAAATTCCAGTCATGACTGACACTGCATCACTTTATAATTCAAGACAATGCTACAAATAGGACCATTCTGTGATGTACTGTAACATGATGTACGATATTAATTTACTTGTATTGCATTTGGTAAGGGCTGGACCCGCTCGCTATGGACTTAACCAGAGAAGAAGCAAGGATGATTGCTGCCTGCCTTGAAGCAAATATGCGGTGATAAGGATCAACTGCATTTCCATATTTCTATTAAGTGCATGATGACATTTGAAGCTACCTAGATCATTTAACCCTGACACAATTTTGGGGGTTTAAAATAGCAATGGGCTAGGTCTCAGACGAGGAACAAGTCTTCATTTAGTGCTCCACTCACAGTGTGTGTATATGTGTGTGGCTTCTACCTGCAAAAACAAACGTATTAATAATGCCTAGGCTTGGAAGAATTCTGCGGAGGGAAAAAGGTGAAAGAAAATACAATGAGAGCTCATCGTGTTCTTGTCAGTGAAATGTACAGAGTCGAAAGTGAGTTGCTTGTTTGTCGACTGAAGAGATGTAATCCTTCAACTAAGACAGATATTCGATAGTCCTAAGAAGTTATTTCAAAATAAAACAAACTGCATTTGTATCACATGGGATCGTTCCCTAAATCTGTAAATTAATACTACTCGTTTCCTATCAGTAATCTAAAATATTTAGGTATGAAAATATAATATAAATTAACAGAAATAACATATGATTTTGACTCCACTGTTGGTTAGTATCTGTAATGACCTCCGTCATTGGAGTAACCTCTCTATATAAATCCTGGGACAAAAAGCCACCACGAAAAGGAAAGTTTTACCTAAAATAAATGATTATTTTCGATGATTCCATTCAAACTAACATACGACTGGTTCAAATCACTGGACAGAGTAATCATACAATTCTACTGGAATAAGAAAAGAGAAAAGAATTCACGACTCACTTCACAGTGAAAAAAATCCAAAGGAGGTCTCAAAGTGCTTAAGTTTATGTCCTACTATATAGCCTAACTAGAAAACCTACAATACAGTAATCCCAAGCCATATTTCAGTTCAACTTAAGCATCCTCGGTGTATTATGATTTTTTTTTGTATTTCTACTATATTATTTCAGCATCAATTTAAGAATTCCACACATTCAAGCCAAACAGACAACTGCTTTTTGTGTCCTGATAGGGACATTTTAAATTAATTACATGATTTAATGTCTGCTGAAAAAAAACACCTGAAAAAAACCCTTATTTTTGTCATTTGTGAGCAATCTGATCAGGCAAGCAAACACAGGTGACATTATTATTCAATTATACACTGTTCCCATATTTAACTTTTGGTTTTTGGTTTTGATTTTATGTCACCAACCAAAACCAACATAGTACCATGCTTGTTAGCTCACTCTCCAAATGTGGGCTCCAATGCTGCGTCCTGTTTGTTGAGATGTCCTCTGCGTGGTTTGCCAGAATCACAGAGCTACAGTACATTCTGATGGATACAACTGTTGCCTCCACTATATATGGACTGCAGGGTTTTCACAGCGGTGGCAAAATAATCAAACTGAAATATCCTGGGGAAACCAACCAATATACAGTAGTCTTTTTTAGCTAGTAAAATGGAGTTTGCATGTACGATTTCTCTCAGTACTACAACTCCTACTTCCTGGAAATGTTATTAAAATGGGTGTTTATGGAAGGGATTAACTATGAAAAATGACTGATTGCTGTATCTTGCTTTGTAGACACAATAAAACAAAGATACAAACTGATGGATTGTAACAACCTTTGACTTTCAGATTTACCTTTTGGTACAAAAGCTGTTAAGTGACACAGCTGCTTTAAAAACCCAATGATCTACTCCACCCTCAAATAAACTATTTGAACACAAACACCCAAATGGAACCTTGTGAGCTCTCCCCAATTTGGCAATGCTGACTTTCAACCTAACAAGGATTCGGTGCATTTCAGTAAAAGGGAGCAGAAGGGAATAACACACATTTATGTTCTTTTTTTCGACAACCTGTTTATGACATAAACAAACAATCAAAAACAGAAACTGCTCACAATATTTATGAATTAAAACAGTCAAAAAAGGATACCAATACTTCAAGGCAGGCTCTAGCCAAATAAGTTATCTCTGTCAACATATTAAACTTTCCAAAAATTATACTTGTCACTTTTGAATTAAGGTATAATGCGTTTACATTATACCTTAATTCAAAATGGGAAAATGTAATATGAATAAAATTGTTGGATCTAAATTTCCAAAAGTATTTTCAAAATGAAAAAGACAAATAAAACGTATTCATGATAAAATATGACATTGAATATTGTATACCTAATGTATGATGAATAAAATGGGACTTATCAACTCGGACACCTGTTTCCAGTGACATGTATTTTGCGTTATGGTTGTGCACACCAGTCAAAGATTTCTGGAATAAAATTATCGAAACAATTCGGTTACCTTGGATCGCAGGATCCAAATGTGTCCCAGCCTTGGTATACTCCAACAACAATTGATCTGGCAGCCTTTGCTTTGATTTAAAAAAAAAAGAGAGAGAGAAAAAAAAACAATCCCCACTATCTGGAAAGATAAGCATACTTTATACTTTATTCCATAGTTAAATCCCCCTATAGATTATAGACTACTTGAAAAAAATCTCAACCTTTATTAATTATAAATTACCCACTTTTAGACTAATATGGTCCATGTATATCAAATGGCTTATTTTAAACTTGACAACTTTAATCTGACTGGTTTTCCTAGTTGGTTTCTTTTTTAGTTTCAATATAAAGACAATAATTCATTTTTATTTCCATTTTTCTTCCTATTACCCCCCTTTTAACCTATTTTGTTTACCTTTCCTTCTTCAGAATGAGTTTTTGGGGACGGAGTCTTGGATTAACACATTGTTCCATCTGTCTTTCACCTCTTCTGCTTTCTTGACAACTACATGAGTCTTCTGGGGGTGTAAAATAAGCTGACAAGGAAAAGATCCATGAAAAAGTATACTTGAGAGCACTAGTGCAAACACACACGCACCATAAAAGAGAGTTAATTAATGGGCATATATATTGGCGGCAATAAGAAACAGTCAAGTCAAATTGACTGTTTTTAGCAGACATGGGACCAAGTCACACATGTGCAAGTCTCAAGTAAGTCTCAAGTCTTCACCTTCAAGTCCCAAGTAAGTCCCAAGTATTTTTTTCTTGGGCAAGTCAAGTCACAAGTCAAGTCCCGAGTCTTAGATTGCCAAGTCCAAGTCAAGTCACAAGTCATAAAAACAGCGACTCGAGTCGACTCGAGTCCAAGTCACTAAGTCTCAAGTCCCCATGTCTGGTTTTTAGAGAGCAAATGGATGTTTTAATCTTTCTATTATTCAAAGCGGTACATTTTTTAAGGTTAATGTTTCAACAGTCATTTACATTTAAGTAATTTAAGACACACAGGAAATGATTTTCTCAGTCTTGTTGCACTAGCCGTAAAAATTCAATAAAACAACAGATAGATTGCATGCGATCTATTGAAGTGTTACTATCCTCTTATTCCATTCCAATTCACTCCATTACACTCCAAAGTTGGGTGGTGACCATAGCAACACGAAAGGGAAAGAATAAAGCACTCAAAAAACAAACCAACAAACAAGTGACCCAACGAAAAGCCACTTTAAAATTCATATAGTTATCATCTTATTAAAGAGCAAATATGTTTAACATGAGGCACACATCCAGTTTTGGCAGTCACAGTTGTATCAAGCTGGACGTGTGGGCAGACAAAGGTTTCATTTTCGGTTTGTCTTCCAAATAACCGCCGGAGAAATTGACAGCACTGCATGTGTGCTCATCACAAACACACAAAGGAAACACACTATAATAAAAATAAAAAAAAACACAGCAGTCAAAATTGATAAAACTGACTAGTCATCTCCAAGGTAAAAATAAAAAGAATCATAGGCAATTCAAAAGTTGTATTTATATTGGTCAATGGGAAAAGCAAGTAACACAAAAAGCAATTTGTAGATTTGGTGGAGTGAAGTCGACTGAATGATTTGATCGGATCAGACATTGTATCGTGAAGATCAACCCAGCGTGCTTGTTTGAGCATACAGTACGTGACGAGAAACTGAAGATATTAGCTTCAAGTAGAGCGTGTTCATTCCTGTGTTAGATTTAGTTATCATAAATAACGGAAAAGTCCTGTGAATGGTCGATACAAATCGTGACAAGTAATCACTAAGCACAGGTGCACGGGTGCTCCGTGACATTCTGCGTTCCGAGCACCGCCCACTTCTGTTCTTTCCTGAGAATAGTGAAGAATGATCATAGGGTGCATGAAATATACATTACAAACCAGAAACACACACTCTCTGTATCCAATATTCAAGGCAAGAGAAGGCAGTCAAAGTTGCCCCCAAAGACTGCTAAGAATCTGTACAATTCCCACGGGAAGAAAGCCTGAGTGTCTTTTTTCATTCTCTGTGAAGCACAGTTGTTTCGCTCTGGATTGTAGAGTGGGTTTTTGAAGCATACTGATCTGATTACAAGACTGGGTCAGCTTATGTAACGTGTAGAATTGACTGCATATGGGGCATGTTTTTCTCCCTTTCTCACTTTCTCCGTTAATTTGGATGTCCCACGCAAAAACAATGAATAAATAAACTGTCACTGACCCGCTGTTTAATTCCCCTCTTGTACATTAACCTCTTGGACCATGCTATAATCTGTCTCACCTCTCCGCATTAAATTTAATTTCTAGTTATTAGCTACAAATATTGCATTAACCTTTGGTGGATTTATAGTTAATTTTCTGCTTAATCCTTCCAGAGGCTCAAATATAACAGATGGGGAGTTGTCTGCCACATGTGATGAATAGTTTCAACACCCAAGCCGTGAATGGAGAAACTTTCGATTTTTTAAGTAAAGCGCCATTATTATTATTATTATTATTATTATTATTATTATTATTATTATTATTATTATTATTATAACCATTGATGTTATTATTTTAATGATGATTAATTGTATTATATATTTCCAGTATTGTCATTATTGATATTTTACTTGTACTTACTTATTTTCAATAATGTATTAATATACCTTAGGCGGCATGGTGGTTGACTGGTAAGCAAGTCCACCTCTCAGTTCAGAGGTGCCAGGTTGAATTGCAGCCACTGGCCCCCCTGTGCAGAGTTTGCACGCTCCCCCCATCCTGCGTGGATTTTCTCCAGGCACTCTGGTTCCCTCTCACGTTTTAAAAGCATGGAAGGCAGGTTGATTGTTGACTTCAAATTTTCCCTAAGTATAGATGTCTGTATGAATGTTTGTCTACGTGTGCCCTGATATTGGCTGGTAACCGGTCCAGAAGGCAGCTGGAATTGGTTCCAGCAATCTTGCTACCCTAGTGAGGATAAGCGGTTCGGAAATAGAATTAGTAAATTATGGACCTTTTTGTATGCAAGAGAAGGATGAACATTTACATAAAAAATCACTAGAAAATGAGATGCTGCTTTACAAGGGCCTATCCTCAAAGCAATAAAGCAGTAAGATTTTAAGTGCTTCAGTATTGGTGTCAAAAAATTACATATTATTTAGTAAACAACACACAAACGTAACCCTAATAAAAATCATGCAAGAGTATTAATTCATGAAGCCAAAATAGCTCAAAAAGCATTTGTATTGGCTGCAACTGGATGAAAAGGCTGTTGTTAGGAGGTATGGCTCATAATTAAAGGGGGATTTACAAGATTGATGGTTTAATGGGGGTGATCATGCACTTGCTCTATCCACAGCTTTTAGCTTATTCGCTAGTCCACTTCCAGAGGGCGGTTGTTATTTATTGTCTGTCCTTTGCATTTTAAGGTCCTGTTTGCTCTTTGTTTGGGATAAGCGAGCTATTGAACATAAAATAATTTTTGACATGAAGGATGCACAACAATAAAAGTCACAGGATGAAACATGAAAACGCTGTGGTGAAAAACATTAAACCCAGAAACTTGTGGTTCCTTAATTGCGAGAAGTACATGCCATTTCAAAATTTCTCCTTTTTTAGGGACTGGCTAAGATCAGTTTTATGCTAGAACACTAATTTTGTCTTTGTTATTTGCCAAAATGGCTTTAAGCCCATTATTAACCTAAATAGTGTCAAAAAACAGTTAAATTATACAGTATTAGTCTACAATAGAGGTAGGATCGAGCCTAAAAAATCCTGCCCAACCCGACCCAGCGCGGGTACATAAACTGGAACCCGGCCGAACCCGAGTGATTAACTTGATTTGAGAGACCGAGCCCGAAGAAAGCACAAAGCATATTTCGGAAGTGTGTGTTTCGGCTGGAGTACAAAAGCTGTTAACATTCCGGAGCGCAGCACCAAAATAAAAGGTACACATTTTGGCGAAGCGCAGCAAAATGAAACTAACAAAATTGCACCTAATAGATAATCGTATTTTGCAGATTACAAACTGCAAATTGTGAAATATTTCGCCGAAAAACAGAAATTTTGTAAAGAATGTAAGCTGATGCCGAGAAGTGGGAATGACATCTGTCGACGTACATGTGGAAAGAGGAAGCAGGGCATCTTCACTGTGACACCAAAGATGAAATTTTCCTTAGATTTTGTGATTTGGAACTAAACTGATGGTTTGGTAAGCATGCTCTTTATGATACCGTATCTGAATAACATAATTCGGTGCCGAAGTGAGCATTCCAGCGCCCAACTGCAGCACCGAAGTAAAAATACTGTTACTTCAGGAAAATATTACACAAGTCGAAGAACAAAAAGCATTCATCTAAATAATTACTTGAGTACAAGTGAATGCATGCTGTGAAGATCCTCCACGAAGGCGAAAAAAGAAAAGAGAAAAAGGACGGCGAGAGAGAAGCCCGACCTTGCCCTACTTAATGATTGATATTTTAAGCCTCAACCCAGCCCGAATTCTGGGCCCAAGATCTTAGCTCTTGTCGACAGACCTTTGACGTTGTTTGCATTTCTGCCGACTTGTTTTATAGATGGAGTTGTCTTCCGTGAAAATGAGAAAACAAGCAAATTAGTTCCTTGTTTCCACAAGGCCGCCAGTAACTTATCATTGAGTGGCAGGCCTCATAATTTTCACCCTCATTAGCCCCATCAATAATTACTCTCTGAATGTAACTGGTAATTGGTTTTCTTCTGTAGAATTAAAAATGTTAATGTTCTTATTAGTATGCATTGTGTGATTTCAGCCCCTTATTGCTGCAATAAGCACGTGAATTAATCCATACATAAAACACAAAATACAAAAGCTAAACACATGGGAGGAATTGAAAGGTTGCTTAAAAGTAAGACTGTGTGGGTTTAGAGCTTGATATGCTGTTTGGGAGCAATTAGCACCTAAGGTGATAAAATGCATTCTCAAGGCAAGGATGACTACAATTAAACGCACTAACCAACATTTTCACTTTGATTGATGACAACACTTGAGTGAGTCCTCCAATTAGTGCTGAAAAATGTTTAAAAAGTTTTTTTTTACGCAGGTGTTACTGTGATCCTAAAAACTGGTACTTCAAACTAACAGAGCATGCCAAAACCAGATGAGGCCCGGAGAGGATGCAACGATGGATGCCCATGAAACAGGATTTTTGCTTGAAACTAAATCTGACATATAAGAATGAGGATTGTTGTTTGTGTGCATACCTAGTTTCACTTTGGGATTTATATGCTCTACAAAAAAAAGACTTAACAGGTGGATGAGAGAGTGGAATGACCCACTGTCATCTTTTTGTTGAACATTGCATAAAGTGGCCTTCAAATTGTTTTTGAAATACAAACTTTGTGTTGAGGACATTAGGTCCTTTATTTTTGGGATACGACAAAATGGTTTTTCCACTCGATTTAGGATTAAGAATCAGTATTGTTACAAAAACGCTGCTCCCTATCAGAGCCGAATTCTGGCTCATCTCTGAAGAGCGAGATGACACTGTACACCGAAAAAATTGGCAACCAGTTGATGAAGCTGCTGTATCTGAGTCAAATCAGGAGGCTTCTCCTGCGACTGCTATCTGTTTCATGTGGGTGAGCAAACCCCTAAATAATCAAAAAAGGGATGGGCGCCACCAGGCTATACGTGACACACCATGGGAATTGGTGCTCTTATGACCCTGGTATGACACTCTTAGGCAGGGCTGGACAAACTATGGCCGTCAGGCGTCTTCACCTGGCCCGCCAAATAGTCAAGTCATGTTTATTTGTATAGCCCTTAATCACAAAGAGTCTCAAAGGGCTGCACAGACCACAGATTATTGCAAACCACTGACTATTATAATATATATATATATATATATATATATATATATATACTGGACTGTCTCAGAAAATTAGAATATTGTGATAAAGTTCTTTATTTTCTGTAATGCAATTAAAAAAACAAAAATGTCATACATTCTGGATTCATTACACATCAACTGAACTATTTCAAGCATTTTATTATTTGAATATTGCTGATTTTGGCTTACAGCTGAAAAAAACTCAAAAATCCTATCTCAAAATATTAGAATACTTCCTCAGACCAAGTAAAAAAATAATTTTATAACAGCAAAACTAAATCAAACATTAGAAAATGTCCATTGATGCACTCAGTACTTGGTTGGGAATCCTTTTGCACGGATTACTGCATCAATCCGGCGTGGCATGGAGGCAATCAGCCTGTGGCATTGCTGAGGTGTTATTGATGCCCAGGATGCTTCGATAGCGGCCTTCAGCTCATTTGCATTTGTAGGTCTGGTGCTTTCATCTTCTTCTTAACTATACCCCACAAATGCTCGATGGGGTTCAGGTCAGGGGAATTAGCAGGCCAATCAAGGACAGTGATGCCATGGTCAGTGCACCAGTTACTGGTGGTTTTGGCACTGTGGGCAGGTGCCAGATCATGCTGGAAAATGAAATACTCATCTCCATAGAGCTTTTCAGCAGATGGAAGCATGTAGTGCTCTAAAATCTCTTGGTACACAGTTGCATTTACTCTGGACTTGATGAAACACAGTGGACCAACACCAGCAGCTGACATGGCTCCCCAAACCATTGCTGACTGTGGGAACTTCACACTGGATTTCAAGCAACTTGGATTTTGCTCCTCTCCAGCCTTTCTCCAGACTCTGGCGCCTTGACTTCCAAATGAAATGCAAAACTTGCTTTCGTCTGAAAAGAGGACTTTGGACCACTCTGCAACTGTCCAGTGCTTCTTCTCCATAGCCCAAGTCAGACGCTTCTTCCGTTGTCTTGAGTTCAGAAGTCAAGTCAAGTCAAGTCATTTTTATTTGTATAGCCCTAAATCACGAAGAGTCTCAAAGGGCTTCACAGATTGTTACACTATATTACACAAACTATTTTCAACCGACAAGAGGAGTAGGTTATTCGTATGCAATGGAGTAGAAGTGAGTTTTAAGTTTAGATTTAAACATTTCCACTGAGGTTGCAGATCGAATCTCAGGGGGAAGAGCATTCCACAGCACCGGTGCCCGGATGGAGAACGCTCTCGAACCAGCAGAAGACTTCTTTGCTCTCGGGATCATCAGAAGACCAGCACTCTCAGATCGTAGGCTTCGGCCCGGGACATAGTGGCAGATCAGATCTGAAAGATAAGAGGGAGCAAGTCCATGTATGATTTTGTACAATACTAAGAGAACTTTGAAGTCACATCTTTGGCTAACTGGGAGCCAATGCAGGTTAGCCAAAATCGGTGTTATGTGATCGTACTTTTTTGTCCTGGTTAAGAGCCTCGCTGCGGCATTTTGTACTAGCTGAAGAGACTTGATTCTGGACTTCGGGAGACCGGAGAGTAGTGCATTGCAGTAATCGAGACGGGAGGTAACAAATGCATGAATTATTGTTTCCGCATCAGACTGAGACAGTATTGAACGGATTTTAGCAATGTTGCGAAGATGGAAGAAGGCAGTTCTAGTAATTTGTTTTACATGCATCTCAAAGGATAGTTCAGGGTCAAATATGACACCTAAATTTTTAACTGAGTCACTCTGTGTGATGTGACATTTGTCAATGTTCACAGCAGTTTTTGAGAATAAGTCCCGGCATTTAGAAGGACCAATGACTAACATTTCAGTCTTTTCAGAGTTAAGACGCAAGAAGTTGAGTGACATCCACTCTTTTATCTCAGTGAGACAGGCCTCCAAATTTCCACAGTTTAGTGTGGAAGATTCCTCCAACGGAAGATATAGTTGAGTGTCGTCTGCATAGCAATGGAAGCTGATATTGTACTTGCGAATAATATCACCTAACGGAAGCATGTAAATGTTGAAAAGTAGGGGGCCGAGCACTGAACCCTGCGGAACACCGCAGGTAACATTAAAGGGCTCAGATGTCGTTTCACCATATTTAACACAGTGTGTCCTATCTGAGAGGAAGGATTTGAACCACGAGAGGACAGCTCCTGAGAGACCAATCCATTTTTCCAACCGTTCTAGTAGGATATTGTGGCGCACTGTGTCAAAAGCAGCACTAAGATCCAGCAGCAGCAAAAGTGATGAAGCGCCAGAATCCATTGACATTAGGAGATCATTTGTTACCTTGATCAGAGCTGTCTCAGTAGAGTGGTTAGCCCTGAATCCTGATTGCATGGATTCAAAAAGGTTATTCTCCGATATGAAAGCATTCAGCTGCTGTGCCACTACTCTTTCGAGTACTTTAGAGAGGAAAGGTAGGTTTGACACAGGTCTGTAATTACTTAATATTTCTGGATCAAGGTTGGGTCGTTTCAGTGTGGGTTTAATAACGGCGGACTTAAAAGCTGCTGGAACTACACCTGAGGAGAGTGATGTATTTATAATATTTAGAACTGAAGGCCCAAGGACGCTAAAAAGACTTTTAATAAGTGAACCTGGGAGCGGGTCGAACTGGCAAGTTGTCGGTTTGGCCGCATTCACCACTTGTTTGAGATCATCAAGTGACAGTTCACTAAAACCGGCCATTTTCCCAGGGCAGCCACCCTGTCGTGCATCTGTAAATTTCAGTCCTTTAATACGTGTGGTACTAACAATATCTTTTGCAATTTCTTCCTGTATGCATTGAATCTTCTTAGTGAAGAAGACCATTAAGTCCTGAGCAGAGTGTGTCGAACTGTCTGCGATAGGCTGTTGCCTTGTAAGCGATGCTACAGTGTCATAAAGGGCTTTGGGGTTGTTCTTTTGAGACGCAATCACCTTCGAAAGGTAGGCCGATTTTGCAGAGGCAAGGGCCGCTTTATACTTTAACAAGCTGTCACACCAGGTTTGATGGAAAACCTCAAGCTTGGTAGCGCGCCATTTTCTCTCCCATTTCCTGCATTCTTTTTTAAGGGTTCTAGTTTCATCAGTAAACCAAGGTGTGCGTCTTTTAGGACGTGATTTTAGTTTTATGGGCGCTATTGAATCCAGCACACTAGTCAGGGTGGTATTGAACTCATTCATGAGTGAGTCAATCGAGCCATTGTATTTAGGAAAGGACGCAACTGCTCCAGGAAGGAGTTCAAAGAGCTCAGAAACTGTGCCAGTGCTTATATTGCGTCCGCTAGATCCCTCAGCTTTATTAACTCTACATTTAGTTAGCACCTCAAATGTCACTAAATAATGATCAGAGATAACAGTAGTACACGGTAGCACCATAATGTTTGAGGTTAAAACTCCTCGAGTCAGAATCAAGTCTAGCGTGTTCCCATTTTTATGGGTTGGCAAGTCAACCAGTTGAGTAAAACCAAATGCATCAATTAGAGAACTAAACGCAATAGTAAGTGAACTGTGTGGGGAGTTCATATGAATGTTAAAGTCTCCCATAATTATAATTTTGTCTGCATAGGTTACTAGTTCAGACAAAAGTTCAGCAAATTCGTCTAAGAAAGTTGTGTATGGCCCAGGTGCACGATAGATAGTTATTACATCAATTGACAATTGAGGGGACCGCATCACAAGAGCCTCAAACGTTTTGTAATTATTAGAGGTACGTGTATTAAATTTGAGCGATTTTTCAGAGATTAGCGCAACACCACCACCCCTTTTCAGTGTGCGTGCTATATGACTACTCTCGTAGTCTGGGGGAGAGGCATAATTTAGCGCTAAGTGCTCATCCGGGCGTAACCACGTTTCACAAAGACCCATACAGTTAAGTTTATAATCACGAATAATGTTATCAACAAGTAAAGCTTTTGGAGCAAGCGATCTAATATTTAACAGACCAAATTTCAGCTTTGCTGAATCATTTGACTTAGCTGAACTCTTTGTAGTCTTTGTCGAGATCTTCAAAAGCTCCCGGCGTTGTGGCCGCTCGTGAGCGCTGAGTTCAAAGCGTCGGTTGTCCGGCGAGGAATGAATGGTGGAATTAGTTACATCCTCGCGTCCATCTTGCTGCTTGGACTTCACACGCTTCACACATCTACCTGCACGGCAACCACGTTTCTGTTTCCTTTCTTTACGGGGCCGCCGCCGCCGTTTTTTAAGAGGAATAGCTGTCCACAAGGATGCCGGGTCTCTTTGAAGTTCGCTCGGTATATCATGGGCGGTATAAAAAGTGCCTGAATAATCGAAATTTAGACGCCCACCCAACCGAATAAGTTCGTCCCTACTGTAAGTGTTTTTGGCCACACATGTGTCCAAAAGTGAAAGCAAAAAAGACAAGAGAACGGCAATAAATAGAAGATTAGCTGGAGAGCTCGCCGCAAGCATGTATCCATGCGCAGCCGCCAGAAGTCTTCGTTTTGACAAAGTCTTCATTTTGACCGTAAACATTCATCAAAACGCCAAACTGAGTTTGGACGCAAGTAGTTTTTAAAAAAAATCTGTAAGGGATGCCAAGCAAATTGTGAAAATCAGTCTCTAGGCAACTGCCGCCCAGAGTAAGTCACAGTCTTGGTGTCGCCAGTCTCTTTGCGGGTCAAGGTGGTGTGTGCAGGTGATGCATTTCCTCCAATGTGGTTCCAGGAGAAACTCCGTTGGATTTGTTGGTGACCCCCTTGCCTTGCTTTTTCTTACAGTAGACCAGCGCTGCTACGGCAACGGCGAAGGCCAAAGCGCCAACGACTACGCCTGCAATCCCGCGTGGTTCCAAGATCGCCCCAGATCTATAATATATGTTGCTGAAGGGGTTGCTTTCATACCGGCCCAATGGGTTCTCCATGATGCACGAGAAGCGCTTGTTCGCGGCGTACGTGTAGTCAATGCTCATTTTGCGTTCTCCAAGCGTTTCCTCACCGGATTCGGTTTTCCAAAAGATTTGAACCGGCCCTGCACCGTCGGTGTTTCCGTCGCAGTACAGCGTGCAATTGTGAAACTTTTCGGTACACGCCAACGGGATGGGGTATATTTCGGGTTTGGGCACAAATCGAATGATCTTGACCGCAAAGTTATCGTCCAGTCTGACGTCGTTCAACCACAATCTGTACAGGCCTTCGTCCGTTGCAACAATGCGCAGGATCGTTAATGTGCCGTCGTTCACGTTCAGTTTGGCTCGGTCGTTGTAGTAAGTGATGTCTGTTCCGTCCCAATCGGCGATGAGGTCCAGGTCCCGCTTCCACTCCAAGCTCCGGATGGGTTCGACGAGCCGAGGGCGCAAGAGTAGCGTCCCGCTCAAGGCGGTGTACTTGACTTCGGCAACGGCCAAACAAAACAGCGACGACATAAACACAAACCAAAAGAAAGTGAACTCCCGTGACTTCATTTTCGCTGACTCACGAACGACTGGAAGATTTTCTTGGCCATGTGAGGATCTTTCCTTATTTTGTAGAGCATGCCATTCTGTATGGTGAGTCTGCTCCAATGCTTCAGTAGTTTCATCACACTAGGCGACTCGACAGCTCTCTCACGCCTGGTAGGTCTCTTGTGTCTATGCACAAAGTACATGGTCCTGCTTATTGTGTTGTCCTGTTCTTGTAAACCAACAAGCTGACTCTGTGGGAGTGCCGTTGACTGATCTCCCTTCTGCAGAAGATTGAAGTTGGCGTCTGTTCCCATCACTTGACCCACGCCACCAGTGGACTGAGCACTGGCTTGACCATGGGAATACGGCTATTGTAGCCCATTTCCCGGACACGTCTGTGAACTGTGGCTTTTGATACCTGGACTCCAGCTTCAGCCCACTGTCTTTGAAGCTCCCTCAAATTCTGGAAGCGGCTCTTCTTCACAATTTTGTTAAGGCTGCAGTCATCTCTCTTGGTTGTGCAGCGTTTCCGGCCACATTTTTCCCTTCCAACAGACTTTTTGTGGATATGCTTTGAAACTGCACTCTGTGAACAGCCTGCTCTTTGAGAAATTTCTTTTTGTGTCTTACCCTCCTGATGGAGGGTATCAATGATGGTCCTCTGGACAGCAGTCAGATCAGCAGTGATTTAGTTAACTGAACCAAGCTGAGTGTTTTTAAGGCTCTGGAAACCCTCGCAAGGTGTTTCGAGTTAATTAGATGATTCAGGTGATTAGTTGAATAGCCTACTTGTATACTTTTTCATGATATTCTAATATTTTGAGATAGGATTTTTGAGTTTTCTTAAGCTGTAAGCCAAATTCAGCAATATTAAAATAATAAAAGGCTTGAAATAGTTCAGTTGATGTGTAATGAATCCAGAATGTATGACATTTTAGTTTTTTTAATTGCATTACAGAAAATAAAGAACTTTATCACAATATTCTAATATTCTGAGACAGTCCAGTATATATATATATATATATATATATATATATATATATATATATATATATATATAAATAAAGCTTTCCTCCCTGCCATTGCCAGTCCACTTTATACAAAACTGTTGATATATGATGCTTAGTCGCTTAGTCGGTGAACGCGAAATCGACAATTCAAGGGACAGTGTGTCATATTTAACCTCATTCTATACAAACAAACAAAAACAATATACATTTAAATAATCAGTAGAAATATATATACCAGAATATAAACATGCACTTTTTAATTACTTATAGGTCAAGAATTTTATATGGTATGTCCGCCATCTTCCTGCCACCGGTACCCAGAAAATATTGCAAAAGTCTGGTCAAAGCCCTGAAAATAAAAACTGAGCCATTTGTTTATTAAGACCAGAGGTAGGGAACGTTTTTGAACCAAAGAGCCGTAAAATTAAAAATATTTAGTTTTGATCTGTTTTGTTTTTGTTTTGTAACGGGGCCATATTGTATATTTTAAGAAGAAATTCAACAAAATTGCCAAACCCGCTCTCCAGACAAATGTTAATTCTTCAGCACTTTTTTTATTCACGGTATAACGTTTTATTATTTGATAATAAAATAATAATAATGCCAGAGCCAGTGTTCCATATCAACATTAATATACCATTTAAAATGTGTTCCTTTTGCTGTTACTTAAAGAGTGTTGAGGCTCATTTTGACCAACATTTCAGTCCTAAATAATGGTTTCCGAACAAGGTGCGAGCAAAGTTATTTTGATAACATGTCACAAAAAATTACAAATGAGGATACCAACGTACAATATTTCCCATCGGTGCAGATGGTGCTGGGTAAGGAAAAGAAGGAGTTCCTGTGCCGCGTGTATATCTCCACCCATTCCTACCACTCACCAATTCAAATTGCTGAGGTTTTTGGATGTTTACAGTTTTGTTTGTGAGTTTTCATCATGAACTGTCTTAACGGTCAACATAGATTGTTCAAGGAGCTTCTAACTAAAGATTCTTCTGAGAAGTATGCACAAAACGGGATCTGTGGGTGTGACACCTTGACTGTAATCTGTATATGCATGTGCCCTAAACTGTAAATACTTAGGGATGACCAGGCATCGACGTCCCAATACAACTTTGGATGTAACAATGAACTAAACAAATCTGAGAATACTATCTTATCACCAAGCCAGAAGTTGTCATGGAAAGAGCCATTTATGGCTCGTGAGCCACTGGTTCCCAACCCCTGACTAAGTCACCATAGTATGTATTTTCCTTGTGTTTTTAGCACTCATTTACTGGTTGCACTGCACGATAGAGTGACAACTAGAGGTCAAATAATAAAAATTGTTCCTTTAAGTAAAACATTCTCTCAACAATGAAGTAATCCCAGTTGTATTGTCACAGTATATCTAAATGTGCACTGTGTCAATGTGCAATCCTGCCTGTTGGTCATGAATCAGCTTTTTTGCCACTCCTTTTCGGGTTTGATTCCTTTTGGATCCTATGCTGAGCAAATGAGGTAAGTGTTAATTGTCGACTAATGTATCATTGCTCAATGTTGGTGGTATCCTACGTACATATGGTATTGGCAAAAAATAAGTCAATTTTCTTTTCTTTTTGTACAGCCAGGTACCAAACAACTGACGGCCCAGTACTGGTACGTGGCTCAGTAGTTGCTGACAACTGAAACAGTATATAATACTATATTTTCATTAAAGTGATAACAGGTGTCCATTTGAACAAACATGATTTTAATATAAATAGTGGTTTTGTTGCCCAATTATTTACCTTATATTTAACATTGTCATCTAAATGTGGATTTATGGCACGTTCTTATTAGCATACAATCAGTAAAGTTGTTTTTGGTGTACTATTAGTCGTGTCTTGTTTGCAATGAAAATGGCCGATGTCAAAAGTTGCACACATGGTTGATATCGGATAACTATTTCCAATGTGTTGAATGTATACTAAAATATGATAAACAACATACAACATAATTATGTAGTGCAACTGAAATCGAGTGCTATAAAGCACAAGGAAGAATACATACTACTAAGACTTAAAATGACCAAATAGAACCATTTACTTTAAAAAAAGAAAATCTCCAGCCTTACACATGGTTTTTGGTTGTGGACAATTATGTTAGCTCTCTCTTGGTGAGGCTCATGTTATGTAAAAAAAAAAAAAAAAAAAAATCAAATGTGTAAACCCAAAAGTATTTAAGCAAATGCATGTTTATATGGTAGTGCATGTATTATTTATTTTAATTCGAAGTTAGATTTATATTTTTTATTGAATTTGTTTTTGCCATTTCATTGAATCTTTAAGGTTCTAAACAATGATTTTAAGTATCAAGGCTCAGTTTTAAAATGTGCTATGCTCAGGCAATGTATTGCAAATGTCAAGTGTATTTTTTTATTTGCTTCTTTTCTCTTTTTGCATTTCACAGTTGTTTACCACTTACGGCAGACAGGAAAAAGGGCATTGAGGCAACAATCACCAAGACAGAGCTCCTAAGAAGGCTAACACGAAAGTCATACCCTCATTTGAGTGGTTATAAACACAGTATGATGGTTTCCTGACACTGCAGAGGACACCTGTCACCACACACCTGAAGTATGCCACCCATCTATGAATAATTGGTGCAAATTGCTGTCAGTGAGGCTTATATACAGCCAAATTCCCTCTCTGCCTCTCCTTATACGTCGCCTTCCTTTCGCACCCTGCAGCATATTTACCCCCGGCCCAGCACTTGCTCAATCTCACAAACACGCACACACACACAAATCGGTTCGAGAAAGCTAAAGAGAGCAGACTGTGACATCCTATTACAGGCAATAATACAGTACTTATCCTTCTTCTTCCTTTGCAAGTTTAACGGTTGAAGGGTTCCATTGTACAAGATAGTATGTGTGGATGTGCATGCATTGCAGTACAGTATGATATCATGTTCAAGCTGTTTTGAAGGGCCTTTAATAAAATATTACAAAACCACAATTGAAAAATTGGCTTATGCTATAGAACTGTATTCAAAACATCAAAATTGCTTGAGAGTAGTCAATAATTCAGTGGGAGAGCAATTTGATTATATGTATGAACTAAACCAAAATGTGTGAGAGCAATTAAGGAGCATTATATTAGTTCAAGAGTGATGAGAAAATGTCAGTAGCATAAAAGCAATCAGGAAGCGTGTGTGACTATTTTAGTACTTTCCACAGTACAGCTAGGGTTCGGAGGGTTTTAGAAATGTAATCTGATACAATTAATAGCTACCTGTTGAGAAATGTAATCAGTACCACGCCATAATATTGCAGTAAAGTAACTTACTTGCAAATACTTTTTGATTACTCCATTAACAAATATACTAAGAAAAAACAAAATAAATACAGTGCATCCGGAAAGTATTCACAGCGCTTCACTTTTTCCACATTTTGTTATGTTACAGCCTCATTCCAAATTGTATTAATTTAATTTCTTATCTCAAAATTCTACACAAATTACTCCATTATGACAATGTGAAAAAAAAAATTTTAAAACATTTTTTGAATTTATTAAAAATAGAAAACTAAGAAATCACATTTACATAAGTATTCACAGCGTTTGCTTAATACTTTGTTGATCCACCTTTGGCAGCAAATACAGCCTCAAGTCTTTTTTAATATAATCCCACAAGTTTAGCACACCTATCTTTAGGCAGTTTTGCCCATTCTTCTTTGCAATAAGTCTCAAGCTCAATCAGGTTGGATGGGAGACGTTTGTGCACAGCCATTTTCAGATCTCTCCAGAGATGTTCGGTCGGATTCAAGTCTGGACTCTGGCTGGGCCACTCCAGGATATTCACGGAGTGGTTCTGAAGCCAATCTTTTGAGATTTTGGCTGTGTGCTTTGGGTCGTTGTCCTGCTGAAAAATGAACCTTCGCCCCAGCCTGAGGTCAAGAGCGCTCTGGAGCAGATTTTCATCCAGGATATCTCTATACTGTATATTGCTGCATTCATTTTTCCTTCTATTTTGACTAGTCTGCCAGTTCCTGCTGCTGAATAACATCCCCACAGCATGATGCTGCGACCACCATGCTTCACTGTAGGGATGGTATTGGCCTGGTGATGAGCGGTGCCTGGTTTCCTCCAAACATGGCGCCTGGCATTCACACCAAAGAGTTCAATCTTTGTCTCATCAGACCAGAGAATTTTGTTTCTCATGGTCTGAGAGTCATTCAGGTGCTTTTTGGCAAATTCCAGACGGGCTTCCATGTTCCTTTTACTAAGGAGTGGCTTTCGTCTGGCCACTCTACCATACAGGCCTGATTGGTGGATTGCTGCAGAGATGGTTGTCCTTCTGGAAGGCTCTCCTCTCTCCACAGAGGAACGCTGGAGCTATGACAGAGTGACCATCGAGTTCTTGGTCACCTCCCTGACTAAGGCCCTTCTTCCCCGATCGCTCAGTTTAGAAGGCCGGCTAGCTCTAGGAAGAGTCCTGGAAGGGGCGGAGTTGTCTTCCATTTACGGATAATGGAGGCCACTGTGCTCATTGGGACCTTCAAAGCAGCAGAATTTTTTTCTGTATCCTTCCCCAGATTTGTGCCTCAAGACAATCCTGTCTCGCAGGTCTACAGACAGTTCTTTTGACTTTATGCTTGGTGTTTGTGCTCTGACATGCACACTCAACTGTGGGACCTTATATAGACAGGTGTGTGCCTTTCAAAATCATGTCCAATCAACTGAATTTACTGCAGGTGGACTACAATTAAGCTGTAAAAAATATCTCAAGGATGATAAGTGGAAAAAAGATGCACCTGAGCTCAATTTTGAGCTTCATGGCAAAGGCTGTGAATACTTATGTAAATGTGATTTCTTAGTTTTCTATTTTTAATAAATTCAGAAAAATTTAAAAACAAACTTTTTCACATTGTCATAATGGAGTATTTTGTGTAGACTTTTGAGATAAGAGATTAGATTAATACAATTTGGAATGAGGCTGTAACATAACAAAATGTGGAAAAAGAGAAGCGCTGTGAATACTTTCCGGATGCACTGTATAACAAATAAAATTACCACATTTTGTTTAATATTAAAAAGTAACTAACCTTAAAAAGAATTGGAGGACAAAAATATTAGGGAGTTACAAAAAACAGCTCACATTTTAAGAATGTAATATTGTTCATAAAGCAAAAACAAACATTTCTTTCTCATGGCAGATAAAATATGCTTTGTTTTAGTTCAAATTAAGATGAGATTGATAAAGTGATCCAATAGTTATTTTGTTAAACAATTAACTGCAAAATACAAAAAGATCATCAAATTTATACAATATTCCCTGGATGCATTAATCCGTACAATCTGCCCCACAGATAGATAGATAGATAGATAGATAGATAGATAGATAGATAGATAGATAGATAGATAGATAGATAGATAGATAGATAGATAGATAGATAGATAGATAGATAGATAGATAGATAGATAGATACTTTATTCATCCCCGAAGGGAAATTCACATTTCCAGCAGCATCCCTGAGCTGAGAACAATACAATAATAAAGCAAAAAGAATACAATATACAAATACCCAGTGTGACGTGCAAATGCCCTCTGTAGCGTGTTATATAGAATATCTAAATAGTGCTACACAGAATACATATTGCAATGAAATTCTGTAATATGCAATGTAGGTGGGGTGGTTTAATGTGGGCTTTTACTCTGCCGGGTAGAGTTAAAGAGCCTCAAGGCATGAGGAAGAAAATATCTCTTCAGTCTGTCCGTAGTACAAGACAGTGACAGCAGTCTGTTGCTGAAACTGCTCTTCTGTCTGGAGATAAGGCTGTGTAGTGGATGCGATGGATTGTCCATGATAGACCGCAGCTTTTCCAGTGCCCGTCTCTCAGCTACTGTTGTTAGGCTGTCCAGCTCTTTGCCCACAACAGAGCTCACTTTCCTAGCCAGTTTATTGAGACGAGAGGCATCCTTCTTCTTGACGCTGCCTCCCCAACACGCTGTCGCATAGAAGAGGGTGCTTGCCACAACTGTCTCATAGAATATTTTCAGGAGCTTTTTGCAGATTTTGAAGGAGGCCAGCCTTCTGAGGAAGTAATGTCGGCTTTGCCCTTTCCTACATAGAGCTTCTGTGTTGGCAGTCCAGTCCAGTTTGTTGTCCAGCTGCACACCCAGGTATTTGTAGGTCTGGACAAATTCTACACATTCTCCTTTGATGGTTACAGGAACCGGGTGAGTTCTGGTTCTCCTGAAGTCCACCACCATCTCCCTGGTCTTGGTGGTGTTCAGGTGCAGGTGGTTTGCGTCGCTCCATCGGACAAAGTCCTGAATCAATTTCCTGTACTCCTCCTCCTGCCCATTTCTGATACATCCCACGATCACAGTGTCGTCGGCAAACTTTTGCACATGGCAGGACTCAGAGTTGTACCTAAAGTCCGATGTATATAGAGTGAATAGGAACGGAGAGAGCACGGTCCCCTGCGGAGATCCTGTGCTGCTAACCACAGTGTCCGATGTACAGCCCCCTGTTTCACATACTGGGGTCTGCCTGTCAGGTAGTCAGTAATCCATTCTATAAGGTGTGAGCTAACTCCCATCTCTGTCAGTTTCCTACTCAGTAGCAGAGGCTGTATGGTATTGAAGGCACTGGAGAAGTCCAAGAATGTAATCCTCACAGCCCCCTTAGCCCTATCCAGGTGAGGTGAGGTGTAACATGTATACTATAGCATCCTCCACTCCCACCTTCTCCTGGTAAGCAAATTGCAGTGGGTCGATGGCGTGACGGACCTGTAGCCTCAGGTGGTGCAGCAGCAACCGCTCCATGGTTTTCATCACATGTGATGTCAGGGCGACCGGCCTGAAGTCGTTGAGTTCCTCAGGTCTTGATTTATTTGGGACTGGGATGATGCAGGATGTTTTCCACAGCTGAGGGACCCTCCCCTGTTCAAGGCTCAGGTTGAAGATGCGCTGTAGAGGGTCTCCCAGCTCAGACGCACAGGCTTTCAGCAGTCGGGGGGATACTCCTTCCGGACCAGCTGCCTTGCTGGTTCGCAGCCTTCTCAGCTCTCCACACACCTGGGCTGCAGTTATTTTTAGTGGGGGGATGTCTTCAATGCTAGTGTCCAGAGGGGGAGGGGGAAGGACAGCTGCAGTATTCAGGAGTGAGGATGAGGCGGAGTGGTCAAACCTATTGAAAAAGTTGTTCAACTGGTTGACTCGTCCCACATTTATATCCACAGCCACACCCTGCTTGGTGCTGCAGCCAGTAATTGTTTTCATCCCTTCCCACACCTCCTTCATGTTGTTGTTCTGCAGCTTTTTCTCCAACTTCCTCCTTTACTGCTCCTTCCCTTTCCGAAGCTGGACTTTGAGCTCCTTCTGTACTCGTTTTAGCTCCTGCTGATCACCATTTTTAAAGGCTCTCTTCTTTTGGTTCAGAAGGCACTTGATGTCGCTCGTGATCCAGGGCTTGTTGTTGGCATAGCAGCGTACAGTCTTTATAGGAACAACATTGTCCATGCAGAATTTAATGTAGTCAGTAGTGCAGTTTGCCATCTCCTCAATGTCCCCACTGCTGGACCCTAGCAGGACATCCCAGTCCGTACGTCCAAAGCAGTCTCTCAGAGCCTGCTCTGCCTCGGTGGACCATTTTCTAAAAGAGCGTGTGGTTGTTGGTAGCCTCCTCACTTTTGGTTTGTACTGTGGTTTAAGCAGAATGAGGTTGTGGTCTCCTTTTCCAAGGGCAGGCAGTGGTTTTGCACTGTATGCATTTTTGATATTTGCATACAGAAGGTCAATAGTCCTATTTCCCCTGGTCTTGCAGTCCACATACAAGACGAAAGATGGCAGTGTGTTATCAAGAGTCACGTGGTTGAAGTCCCCAGAGATTAACATTGCAGCCTCCGGGTGTTGTGTTTGTAGTTTTGCCACCGCGGAGTGGATGACGTCACACGCTACTTCCGCATCAGCGCGCGGTGGGATGTAAACAATGACAGCAATGGCGTGTCCGAATTCTCTGGGCATGTAATAGGGACGCAGACTTACAGCCAAAAGTTCGACATCACGGCAGCAGATAGAAAGCTTTGTTTTTACATGCCCGGGGTTACACCACCTCGTGTTCACGTAGATAGCCAGTCCCCCTCCTTTGCGCTTCCCACTGACTTTTGTGCCTCTGTCAGCCCGAACAGCGCAGAAGCCGTTTAGCGCGATGTAAGCGTCCGGGATGCTAGACGTGAGCCACGTTTCCGTAAAGCAAAGCAAGCTGCACTCCCTGTGTGCTTTGATGTCTTTCACAAGCACAGCCAGTTCGTCGATCTTATTTGGTAGGGAGTTGACATTCCCCATGATTATGGACGGTACCGTGGGCTTATATCGCCACTTCGCCGCTAGCCGCTTAGCCTTTACCTTAGCACCGGCTCTGCAACCCCGGTAGGGTCGCCTCACCTCGTTAGGTAAAAGGGGGACCGCGCCGGCTCGAGAATTCTTCAGGTCGAGGAGTAGATTTCTTGAATATACGTATTTTTGCGCGTTAAAACCCATATCCATAGGATAGAAAGTAATCCAAAGTGCTACAAGTGTTGCAAGGCACTGAAAAAGTAAGCAAAAAACTGTCACGGTCGCCTTGGTGACCAGTCTGCCCCGCCCTCTGGGCAACAGCTGAAGCAGTTCCACTAATTGTGGGTCTGCTATTTAAGGCTGCATTGTGGGCTCTGCGGTTGCTGGTTCATTACTCTTATACACAATCCTGGTCTGTTATGCTTGTCCTGTTTTAGTCTGTTATGCCTTGTCATGTTTTAGTCTGTTATGCCATGTCCTGTTGAGTTCGTGCCGGAGGAGCTCTGTATTGTTCTGTTTTGCCCCGGAGTATTGGGCGACTTTTATTTTATTAAATAAAACTTATGGATCGTCAACGCATTTGAGTTCTCCCTTCATGCCTCCTGCCTCCGTTCTGGTCCGGTCACCTTCCACGCCACCACGCCTCGTGACAAAAACAATAAATCACAAAAGTAGCCAAAATAACACGGGAGCTGCTGGAGTGGCTGCCATTCGTGACGGCGCCGGAAGTTAAGTTATATTATATTATAATATTATTATTATATTATTATTAGTTATATTATATTTAAGTTAAGTTATATTTGTGTATTGTATTCTTTTTGCTTTATTATTGTTTTGTTCTTCAGCGCAGGATGCTGCTGGAAATGTGAATTTATATCTAGCCTTGGCGATGTTGAGGTAAAAACTTCTGTACTCCTTCTGTTTTTTAATTTGTATTCTCTTTTTGGGCATGATGATACAGAAGAATTTGTTTGTGAAAGTTGATAGTACGATTAAGTTTCCTGAAGGCGCTCTTTGCGTTCACTGTGCAATATGAGTTAAGCTTCCACTGGTGAATTGTGACATTCAAATTACTGTTAATTCAAATGTGCTATTTGCATTCATTGACTAGCAACGTGAAATGGCCTCCAGTGGGACAGATGTCAAAAACACATCATTTTCTTTTCCAATAGAAAAAAGAATTAGTCATAATTTGCTTCCACACAATAAGTGATGTTGTGCTTGCCTGTGGAGGTAAGTATCTCCTTGTGCCACGTTCAAGTAGTAAAGTGGGGCATTATGATTGAATGTGATGTTGGATGGATGGATGGATGGATGGATGGATGGATGGATGGATGGATGGATGGATGAATGGATGGCTTTTACACCTTTCACACATAACCCTGTTGAATAAACCAAATACAATGCTATGTAATTATACGTCACGGCAAACTACAACTGCTTGTCCTATATAGACAAATCGTACACTCAATTTCGGCTCACTCAATAAAAAAGCCTGTATCGGTTCATTTCTCCTTGATGATTCCAGTTTTCCTGTTTTATCCATAAGTATATAATGGGTGACACAGATGTATGCACGTATTGTGTAAGTCCATGCTTCTGGCAAGCCACATCCAAGCCCAACCTGTAAACGGACAGGACAGTTATGTTGTAAAAATCTGGAGGCCTGCCTTACCCAGATTCAAAGATGCAAGTCACTTATTTTTTTGCGCCTTAACCCGAAAAAAACTGA
Source organism: Urocampus carinirostris (assembly GCF_059441175.1). Lineage (NCBI taxonomy): Eukaryota > Metazoa > Chordata > Actinopteri > Syngnathiformes > Syngnathidae > Urocampus > Urocampus carinirostris. The sequence continues at coordinate 27,442,702 of NC_142349.1, forward strand.
AATGTTGATTGTTGGTCCAGCTCATTGTCGTGAGTTGTTTTCAAACACAGCCCTGAACCGAGACAAATATAATATCACCCAAACTAACCCTCCACCATATATATATAAAACCCTACATCAACATACACTTTTATAAAGAGCATCCATACATGATCCACCATCCTTTAAACCAAGCCCGTGGTGACAGGCAACTTTGCAGACCAGATAGTATAACTTGCTGCAAATTGTGTCCTTGAGTGGTCAAATTAAATGTCCCCCTTGTCTGACATAGCCATGTTAGTAAGCGTCTTAATAACTCCGGTTCAAACAACTGTGTTCTTCTCAACTTCACAACTAGTAAAAGAGGGAACTATTTAGTATGACTCGGCTGTGTTTCAGAAACACACCGTTAACAATGGTAAACCTTTCTGTGAGATGAACCGAAAATGACTGTACATAGATTAATACAATTAAACCAGCAGATATGGTATATAATATAAAATAAGGCATTTTTTTCTGTGACTGTGTCCTGAAAGGCGCTTCGAAATACAATGTATTATTATTATTATGATGATTTTTATTATTATGATGATGATGATGATGATGATGATTATTATTACTATTACTATTATTATTTCTTATGTTCTAAGTGCGTAATTCCTAGGAATTATGTTGTCAGCAGTCCTCGCACGATTTCTTTGACTCCATGAAGATGAAGTCGCTGCACCTCTGACCATTTAGACACGTTCACTGCCCCACTGACATTCTGCAACAACATGATTCCAATTCCAATTTAGGTTACACAACCAAGACTACTCGCAACATTATTTCAATCACAGGTTGAAGCAATACTTTGCCTCACTGAATCATAGCCAGAGTTTGTTAAGCTCCTGCTGTCGTTAGGCATTGGAAGTATCTGAGTGATTTGTAATTGATTAAGTTCAGTACGACTAAAAGGAAGGAAATTAGCTTAAAGTCTGTTAGAGAAATGATTGGAAAAACTAGCTTTATGTTTTTTTTCTGTGGGTGGCATAATTACATCAAATAACTATTGAATTTTACAATGACGAGGTTGCTAATTTACACTTGTGTGTCCTCGTTCCAGGTTCCAGACAAATTAACAAACTAAAGTATATGTTCACTGCCTTTTATAGGTTATGTACCGCAAATTTGATTGGGCAATGGGCCGGGCGAAATCATTAGTTTTCATGTGACTCTGTACCACACTTCCATATTATATTTGACACAACGGTGTGAATGGCAACATGTTACACTCAAAATCCTGGCAAAGTAATGGGTTGGATTAATTATCTTCCAACCAATGATTTGAAGCTATCTTTGATTGATGCCGCATGTTGATTATTGTCTGCAAGTGTGGAAATGAGTTAAGGGCTGTGATATAAACAGATATATTGTCAGTAAATCGCTAACTACCGAATAAAAATAAATCAGCACAATTAACTACATTACTTTAGAAATACATTCATTTTTTCCCATGTTTGAATTCAAACAAAAAACGTCTTGTCATCACAGGCCGCATAATGACTGAAAGACCCTCTGACCTGTCACTTGCACAGGCAACGGGACCCCAAGAGGCTGCCAGACAGCTTGTTATTATTTTCAGGTTTCACAAGGTGACACCTGTGTTGCTACTCACAGGTACTCGAAGTTCTCGATGCCTCGCACAGGTTTCGTCTCTCTCGCCCAATCTTTCGATCATTGACTCACTGCTAAATTAAACTGAGCAGCTGTCAACATAACAAACATAACGGACCGACTGGAAGTGGATCTGTCAAAGAACTTGTCAACAGGCCAGGGAGTTGGATTTATGTGTCCGAACAAAAAATCTAAAACAAACATTTGACTGCACCACTGGAAAATGACTCGAAAACAGAAATACTCACAGAACCTGTCAATCAGTTAGTTGTGCATTTCCTGCAGTATCCCATCCCCAAACTAAGTGCCAGTATTAAATTGCTTTTGTGAAATATGCATGATGGTAAATATGCTACCATCAATCCAGAAAGACGATGTGCGTCATGACAATCCCCAATTCTGTGATTAGTCAACAATTGATCTTTGAGCTTTGTTGTAACCAAGCAGAAGAATATGTTCTCTGGTTTATTTGTGAATTGAGTGATGCACTTGGCTTTTTCTCTAAAGTATGCAGTGATTTATGCAATTCTATACTTACAAAAACAATATGTATTTGTTCTATTTTCCAGCCAATCACAGGGCTTTAATATGGTGGAACAACAACAGTATTTACCTAAAGTGGAAGACCTGTTTCTAATTTTCTGACAAATATGGGAACTCGAGTATGCTACTGGGCTCGTGCAAAGCTTCAGCAAGTAGCCAATCAATCACAAGATCATTAGCTTTCAGTAAAATAATTGTATTTTTTGATCATTTTAGATAATATCATCTTTCCATTTGTAACTAAAACTAATTATCCACAGGGTCATTACCACCCTATGCAAGTGTGAAAAACATCAAAAAATATATAGATGTATTGCCACTTATTTGGGAATTATTTTGTTGCTGCTGAAAGTTTTTTGTAGCACTACGTTTACTTGCACTGCTAATAGGAAACACTATGTTCAATGTAGTATTGTTGTAACTTAGAATATATTTTTGTCCATTTATCATAACCGAGTATGATCTTCTTTTTTTCTTTAGAGCAGGCATGCCAGAGCCGGCTTGTTGGATGATGTATTCCAGCTTGCCTTAGATTTCTGAGTATGTAAAAAAAAGGATTTAGGTCATTTACATCAAAGTTATGATGTTTGAAATAAATGCCAACCAAATGCTCCCTCTGCCCGCCAAGGATATACTCTCAGCTTTAGTAAGATCAGCCTTTCTTACATGCAGGCCTCAACATGTATTTTGAGTTTCTTTGTTTATTCATTTCAAACCAGTACAACAATTAAGGCTAAAATTCTATTTCATAGCTACCACTTGAGTTTGTATAGTGTGGTGAATTGATCCGGGTGTAAAATTGCATCCACTTAACAGTTAAAATAAACCAGTTAATGCATTCAATGCCAAACATAAAAACAGCTGAACATTTGAAGTTGACATTCTTTTACAAATCCGGCTTGCCCGAGAAAAAAAGTCTACATCCGGTCCCAGATCCAAACTAAATTTGACATTTCTGCTTTAATGTCCTTTACATTACATGTTTACCCTAGAGTAAAATGTCTAATCTCGTTGCATTCACATTTTTCACAACGTTGACATCAATGACGATAAAGTCAATTCAATTCAAAAGATGACCGCAAGATACTAACTTACATTTCGACTGGTTAAACATGAACGAAATACTGTCAGTAATGCATTTATGTGTGAAGGCATTAATATATGCAACCATAATAAGACTGCAACATTGAAACTATGAAGTTAAAAAGCCCAACAGTGAATGCTATCATGTCCAAGTTGTCTTAAATGCCGCCTCCAGTGGGTTGACTTGTAGCTGCGCTATATGTCAGCACATTCCATCACATTGGATGTGGCACATTTGTTGTTTACTAATGCGAGTAAATGGACTGAACTTGGTGTAGCGTCAGCTTGCAAAACAAACAAAGCCAATGCCTCTCAACTTTGATTTACACACATATCAATCTATCCAATTATGCCCAAGCCTAAATGTTGATTTTTTTAGGAAAACACTGGTGCCAAAAGACGTAGTATACATTTTCCAACTGTCAGTTGTTACTTATAATGCACTGTTTGTGTTGTATGCAAATTGAGTAATTATTAAATACTGTCTACATTGCATGTCCTGAAACTATGGTGTGCCTCTACATTTGGTCCAGCCCCCTAAACAATACCAGAGAGAAGTCTAATGTGCTTTTTTTTTACCTAAACATGACCCAAAGTCTGTTTGTATATTTTTTGTTGCACCAGGATTTGAACCTGGGTTATGATTTTTAGAGCACCAAACTCTTACTACTGTACCACCAATGAACTAGACGTCATATGAAATCACATTGGGCTTTATTTTTAGTCACGGCGCTGGAGACGATTGTTAATTTTCTACTGTGTTAGAATGACAATAAATTATATTATATTCACAACTAGTTAACATTCTTTTCGGGTACAATGACTAAAAACAGTGTGATAATGGGATACAGTCTACTGCCTTTCTCAAATCATTTGCGGAAGTGATGGCCCAGTGCTCTGACAAGTATCTGACAAGATTCATATAAATACAAAAATATTTTCAAATGTATTAATGGGGGAAATTATAGGTTTTTTTTTCATCCTCTTGAAAAAAATCAGTGAGAATATTTGATCCAACCACAAAGTTATCATCTGTTTCCACAGTTAAAATTGCACTAGGGAACATGAGTACGTAGAGGTGTATATTTATTTTTAATTTGTTTTTCACAATACAGAATGTATTGTCACGGATTACAATTTGAGTTGCCATGGATTAAATTTAATTATCGGCAAGAAAAAAAAACTCGAGGTTGAGAAAGTATTGACTCCTCCATCTGAATCATAGAATGAGGGCGTCTCTGTAATTAACCCGAAACAATGGCGCCATGAAAGCGATTGCATAGTGTGGTGAAAGAGTGACTGAGGAATCAATTGATGATGAAAAGCTTTGAATTGAATGAACAAGAATATAATTTTGAGATCATGTTAGGAATGGGCAGAACGGCGACGCAGTGGTTAGTGTGTGTGCGGCACAGTTCTGAGGTCATGAGATTGAACCTTCCTGTGTAAAGTTTGTTTTCCCCGTACTTGCATGGGCACTCCGGTTTCCTCCCACGTTCCAAAAACATGCATGTCAGTTTAATTGGCCGGTCCTAATTGTCCCTCGGTGTGAATGAGCGAGAGGATTGTCTGTCTCTGTGTGCCCTGTGACTGGCTGGCAACCGGTTCAGGGTGTCCCCTGCCCACTGCCCAAAGATATTTGGGATGGGCTCCAGCACCCCCGCAACCCTACTGAGGATAAGCGGTGCAGAGGATGGATGGATGGATGGATGTTAGGAATGTTTAATAATATATCGAATACATTGTTTTGTGTGTATGCATGCTTTTGCCCAAAAGATAGATTTTTGACTTTCTTTTATATCTAGAATGTTTGAAACAAGTTTTTTTTAGACTTGTACATGCTCAATTCCTTAGTTGTCTTTTTTACCTTTACAAAAGAGCAACCGTATTTGTACTTTCATACTTAAAATTTCCTGCCAAAAAATACAAGAAAAACATGTAGTTCATTATACACTGAAAAGCTAATTTTGGAAATAACATTTACCGGTAGTTGTGTTTTTCAGACATTATGATTCACATGGCATTCAAGTTGCTTGGTATGTAAAAAGTTTAAAGTTTAAATGAGTTAAACGTTCACTTTGGAGTGAAAAATAAATGCTGTTATAATTTAGTACAATAAAATGTTTTGGGGCAGCACAGCGGCACAGTGGTTAGCGCATGTGCGGCACAGTTCATGTCTTGGGAACCTCCTTCGTGGGTTCAAATCCAGCTCCAGACTTCCTGTGCGGAGTTTGTATGTTCTTCCTGTGCTTGCGTGGGTTTCCTCCGGGCACTCAGGTTTTCTCCCTCATTCCAAAAACATGCATTTCAGGTGAATTGGCCGGTCTAAATTGTCCCTAGGTGCGAATGAGCGAGTGAGTTGTCTGTCCCCGTGTGCCCTGCGATTGGCTGGCAACCAGTTCAGGGTGTCCCCTGCCCACTGCCCGATGATTGCCGGGATGGGCTCTAGCACCCCCGCGACCCTACTGAGGATAAGCGGTGTAGCTGATGAGATGAGATGAAAATATTTTTGAGTTTTGTGTATTATTCCTGCCCCGGCCCCTAACCTTCTGTTCATTGGTATGATTTTACTGATTAGTTACGGTTATAAAATGCAGCATAGTTTAGCTGTTTTGGTTTATAATGCCCCTTTTCCACTACACGGTTCTGGCCTTCCTTGCTGTTTTTTATTTTTTGTTTTCTAGTATGAAAAAGTAACTGCTTCTTAATCCCTGGGTTCACCGTTTTACAGATTGCATATTCAAACAGTCAAAGTTATAAGGGTACCAGGACAGGAAGAATTGACATAAAAATATGTCAATAAAAAAACTGTCTTTATATGCTCCAAGGGAGGCAAAACTAAGAACCAGCTAAAATAACTCCCCTCAAAAACAAACTACCTTTACTCCAAGTTAGTTAGGTTTGCTTTTTTCTCTCTTAACCAGCACTTCTGATCCCTCTTCTCACCCTTTCTGTACAATCTAGATCTGTGTTCGAAACATTCCACATATTTGCTCACTATACATCCCCTGTATGTAGTGAACTACATCATATACATGATGTAAGGAACAAAGGGAACATACGTTGGACACTCAACTGTATTTTCCTGAATGTGGTTACGTCAGCAAACGCACCAAATATTGTTGTGATGTAAGCGAAAGCCCTGAAAATCCAGTAAACACACCAGACCAGTGAAGATCAGTGCTGAACTGTAAAGTAAAAAGACACTATGAAAAAAACTTTAAATTGACCCCGCTGTCTGGTTTAAGTCGTTGTAGGCTGAATATTGTTTTACTTGATATCATCTTATTATTTGTATAAATCCTGATTTGAATTGAATATTTTACACTTTTTTTCAAGATATTGAATTTGTTATTTGCAAGAATCTTTCGGCATAACTTCCACCTTCCAAATTGCTTCTTTTTATAAAGTGAGATTAGTTGAATGACGTCTAATAACTTGATAAATTCAGACTTTGGGTCAATTGAATTGAGGAACAAAATTTGCTTTCTAATACCAGTAAATTTGTTGTATTTTCTTTATAGTATTTCTGTGGTCGTATTTTTGTAGCATTTCTTTTACAATAATACTTTAGTAGTATTTTTTTATATTATTACTGTAGTTGTATTTATGTAGTGCTTCTGTAGAAGTATATTTGGATTATTTACATTGTATTAATTATTCAATATTTTTGTAGTATTTATTTTGTGTTTTTGTTGTATTTTCTTAGTATTTCTGTTCATCCCTTTGAGACTTCTTGTGATTATGGGCAATACAAATAAACATAACTTGACTTGACTTCTATAGGGGTTGTTTTGATTAAAGACCAATGTTCGGAGTTAGAAGAGTGCCGCAACAAGATCAATTCAAAGAAAGCCCTCCAGATTGTAAAATACCTCACACAAACAAAACAGGCAAAAGTCAGAAGCATTTAGAATGAGGCAGGGAAAAAGCTAACTGAAGAAAAAGATCATAAATCGATGGACAGAACACTGCTCCAAACTCTACAACCACCCAACACAAGGAGACCCTGAGGTCCTCAAGAACCTAGGCCCAGAGGAAAGTGACAAAATCTCCAGTAATTATGCTACCAAAGAAAGGAAACTTTCAACTATCCTCCAAATACAGAACCATCAATCTCATGTGAAAAGTTTCAACAATACCAGAGAAACCTCTATCACGTCTTTACTGATTTCAAGAAGGCGTTCGATAGGCAAGCCTCGTGTGGGCCACCATAGGGAAGAAAAAGACGGGCTGGAAACTAGTTCAGACCATTTTACAACTGTATGCCAATGCCAACAGTGTAATGCTGATCAATTGTACCATTAGAACGAGGTTTCAAACCACTGAAAGATGGTCAGTGGGCCACAAATGGCCCACAAATGGCCCACAAACGACCAACAGGTCATACTTTTTTCACATTAGTGTAAAACTGGTTTGAAATTAGATGTTTCAGAAAAATCCTGTTACAGACAATAATATAAGACCTTGTATAAAATGTACTAAAAAACAAAACACAATGATTTGAGAATCAATTTTAAATGATTTTCAGGTGCTCATACACACGAAAATATTCAAACAATAGTCTTGACACAAAAGACTGCTGACATATTCTATTATATAATATCCCAAATTGAATGTGACACATGTAACTTTTTGCAAACCCATATTAGAGATAAAAGGTTTTTTAAACAGATGACTTATTGTTATGGTATAAAATCAGCAACGTTACACAGTTTATTAAGAAATAAACAGATTGAGGTGTGCCGCAGCAGTGTGAAACAAATCCACACTTACAATAAAAAGTCAATTCCTCGAGGACCATAACTGTCACCTGTTATTTAAAGCAGTGGCCTGTAACCTTTTCTCTACTATGCATCGGTTCTTTGTATGACAATATATTGACGACTTAGCCCAAAAGCGGTATTAAATGCGCTTGTATTACAGTGATAATGATACAGATGACAAATAGAACAATTATAACACGTTTAATAATTTTCATATTCTATAATAACAATGAGTGTAAATCCACTGAGTAGTCATTTATGTAGATGTCCTTGTAACATTACACCGACATCGCATTAATCCATTTTCCAAACCGCTTGTCCTAAAGGGGATCACGGGAGTGCTGGGCCCATCCAAGCCATGTTTTTGGAATATGGGAATAAACCAGAGTGCCTGAGAGCACGGGGAGAACATGCAAACTCCAGACAATTAGAGCGGTAGCTGGAATTGAACCCGGGACATCGGAACTGTGAGGAGGACGTTCTAATAGCAAAACACTCTGGTTGCTATTGTGTTTATGCAAAACTTCACGTCAATCAGCATGCCAAGTAATTAAGAATACAAACTCACCAAATGAAGCAAACACGTGAAAAGCTTGTTGGTGTTATGTCCTCTCGGTTTTGTGTTCTTGACTTAGAGTTCCATGCATCCCCCAGCTCCTTGCTGAGAGTTTTTTCATAGGAGCAAGTTTGTTTACAATCATTCTAGCATGAGGTAGATGACCCATCGAGACGCCCTACCAATGCCCAGTATGCATGCTCATGCATGCGCACAACGTTCAAAGCAATTGTGCCTATGAAAGCGTTGAGTACTGAGGATGTCTGTTTTTGTTCGGTCTTATTTGACTCGTTGACTGCTTCAAACTACGTTTTTGTAATGTAGATTTTGAGCTTGGCATTTTTGTCTGCGGCAGTTTCTAGCATGGTGTTTGTTGACTTCGGTAATCATGCATTGTATGTATGCAAGACAATCTTCGTTTTATATAATCACTAAAAGTTTTGTGTAATTGGTTTTACTCTATTATAAAGAAAACAAAATTGCTGCCGTCAGGTCAGCTCATGGCAGGACGTCGTGAACGAGTAGCATGCTTCAGCAGAATACCGGCCAGTAAAATAACAATAGGTAAAAAAGGACGCAATTTATTTTTCTTTCTGTGCGGTTCGGTACCAAACTACCTACGGCCCAGTTCCGGGCAATGGCCCGATGTTTGACTTTTCCACCTACTCAAAAAGTCCAGCACAAAAATGCTTAGGAAGCAAAATCGCAAAATATCCATACATCATTTAGATTAAAACAAGGAGTGACAAAAAAGTCACAATATTTTAAGTGTAAAGCAAGCAGTTGTGTTGAAAGGAAACACATCTGTAACAAAAGTCTCATTGTGGCTTAGAATGCAACCTTCATTATTATTTGGTTAATAATTTGCTGTATTTTGGGGAATTTTAACCTGTTTTTCAAGTTTTACTAATTTAATAATTTAATACAATTATCTGAGTTTTACAATGTTTTAAATGTGTACTGTTTTTTTAGTAAAATAAGAAAACTACGATTAGATTGAGCAAAATATTTTATTTAATTCTAATTAAATTTTGACAATGGTTATTTTTTTCCTTATTTTTGCAGTACAATCTTAATGTCAGACAGGACGAAAGGAAGTCTGAGATAACCTGCGCTCGTTTCTCGGTTTTATTGAAAGGAAGGAAATGACAAGGTGGGATTCTTCGATCCGTTGGTTGGCGGATTGACGGAACTTCACAGGCGGGTAAAGGCTTAGCGGGAATGGTCGTAATCGTAGTGTTGTTGGCCGGGGCTGGAGAAGAAGGGTGTCGTGGTATTCGGAAAAGAGTTCAGGAGTCAGACGGGCAGGGCAGGTCGTAGGCAAATTCGGAAACTGGTCGGCAACGGAGATCAAGCAGAAAAACAGGAGGCAGGCAAAGAGTCGGAGGTACGGGCTTTCTGAGCAGATGGCAACAGATCGCATAGTACAATCAGACAAAGTGTTACCGGAAGCTGGGGATTTAAATGTACAGGGTGCGGCAATCAGCTGTCCTGGCTGTTGGCACCAAAACCTGAGCACAGGTGTTCCCAATCCAGGTGATTGTGACACTTAAACAGCTTAATCAAACCAAGTAGGTTATTAAATATACTTAACTACCTCATTATCAGATAATTATTATTATTATTAAGAAGGAAAAAATAATCTGCTGTCACCGGCTGTAATGAATTATGTGTCCTTTTTTTATCATGTCACTTTGGCTGAAAAGGTAATATCTGCTATTCAATTTGCTGTTTTGTATTTCCTTGGGTTTCCTCTGTGTGATACTAAAATGTGTTTGATGATCTGAAATATTTGTGAGCGATAAATATGCAAAACAAATAGAACTCAGGAAGGTGGCAATTATTTTTTTCACAGCACTGCAATCTATTAAATATATCGAACCTCTTGAGCATAAAAAAACATATATCGGTGGGAGGTAATCTGCTGCCACCTAATAAGGATAAATAATACTGTTACTTTGCTCATCACTGGAAGAAAGCGAAGATGCCAAAGATGCCGTTTTTTTTCGTCAAGATAAATTTCCTGTGGCACACTAGACAAAGTCTCATGGCCCACTAGTGTGCCCTGGTCCACTGGTTGAAAAATACTGGCTTGGATAACAGTGCCCAGGGCTAAATAAGACACTGACTCATTATTGCACCCAGTGAAATTTTGAGTGCAAGTTAGGCCTGAAAAGTGGCAGGATTGTTCAACTTCCTTGGTTGCTGTCAGAGAAGAGGGATTGTGAAGTGCAGGGCGCTAAAATGAGCTCCTAATGAACGGCATCCATCTCAATCACCTTCCCATCTGTCTGGCTGGCTCTATGCATGCAGGCACACGCGTGCTTCATTGCAAGCATGCCAGCGAGCAAGGTTTGGGCAGGAGAAGATAAGCAACTCTGCAAACATCAAAATGGCCTCTATCTAACTTTGGCTTTGTGCCTTATATTCTGGTTTATGTGAAAGTGGCACTTAGAATTTGCAGGGTGACCTCTGCACGAGAGACATCCTCACAAGCTGTAATGACCGTAGAATGTAACAAAGGCAAGGAATAGTTTGATAAAACAAACTATCTTTAAATCATTAAAGTATATCTCTGCCCCTCCCTTAGCCCACACACAACAGCCGTCCTCGTCCATAGCCTTGTCACCTCATGCCTCGATTACTGCAATTCCCTTCTCTATGGCTTACCTCAAAATTCCCTCCATAAACATCAGCTGGTCCATAACTCTGCTTCACGCATCATCCCCAAAACCCCTCTCGCATCACATCACCCCTGTCCTTCAGCAACTCCACTGCCTCAACAATCAACCATAGAATCAACTACATAACCCTGCTCTACACCTATATGGCCATTCATTACTTTGGCCCTCCCTACCTCTTCGACCTCCTTCACATTGCCACGCCATCCTGCACCCTCTGATCATCTACCTCCCTCCATCTCACCGTACCCCCTGCCTGCCTCAGGTTTAAGCCGCTCTGCCCCCCAGCCCTGGAACTCATTGCCACCTGACCTCCAAAATTCTGCGACCCTGTCCACCTTCAAATCCAGACTCAAAACTCACCTCTTCAGACTTGTCTATATTTGACCTTATGTCTGACACACCGGCACTTTTAGCTATATGTTTTATTGGCTATTCATTTCTTGCTTGTTTTACTCTTGTTCTAACTCGCTGTTATTGTTGTACCCTACTCATATGTACATCGACCTTGGGTGTCCTGAAAGGCGCTTCAAAATACAATGTATTATTATTATTGTAATTATTATTATTTTTATATATCCATCCATTATCTGCACCGCTTATCCTCAGTAGGGTTGCAGGGGTGTTGGAGCCCATCCCAGCTATCTTCGGGGAGTGGGCAGAGGACACCCTGAACTGGTTGCCAGCCAGTCACAGGGGCACAGAGAGACAGACACACCTAGGAAGAATTTGGACTGCCCATTTAAACTGACATGCATGTTTTTGGAATGTGGGAGGAAACCGGAGTGCCCGGAGGAAACCCATGCAGCACGGGGAGAGGAGAACATGCAAACTTCACACAGGAAGGTTTGATCTCTTGACCTCAGATCTGTACCACACACGCGCTAACCTCTGCGTTGCCGTGCTGCTATTTTTATATAAATATATATAAAAAAGCTATGATACTTAGTAAATACCAAAAAGACACAATAAAAATAAAGTTAGGTAATATTTAATACAGAAAAAGTTTAAAAGAGTTTCAGTTTCTGTGAATAATTATTAGCTGGACACTCCATATAAATAGCATGCAAATTAAATTATCAAGAACATTGCAATGATAAATAGATGCAGATATAGATAGATAGATAGATAGATAGATAGATAGATAGATAGATAGATAGATAGATAGATAGATAGATAGATAGATAGATAGATAGATAGATAGATAGACAGATAGATAGATAGATAGATAGATAGATAGATAGATAGATAGATAGATAGATAGATAGATAGATAGATAGATAGATAGATAGATAGATAGATAGATAGATAGATAGATAGATAGATAGATAGATACTTTATTCATATATATATATATATATATAATATATATAATATAATATAATGCACAGCTCATTTATTGTGCCTTACTTAAATGATTTTAAAGAGATTCAGGAAATACATGTAAGCGCAATATAAAAACACGTATGTGATTACAGAAGAAAGCTACGAGGATTGTGCATGACGCTGGGTATAAAGAACATACCTTTTTTTTAATTTTTTTAAAAACATAAAGCTCTCGTAAAACTTTAATCTTTATTACTAGTATACAAAACATTAACTCCCGACAGCTATTCAACAGTTGTTTCTCTGCAGAGCAGACACTCGTTTAAAGGGAAATACACAATTTCAATGTCCATTATTCTCGTATACCGTTGAAAAGCCATTTATGGAATGATCTCTATGCAGACCTTAGCTTTTTTCTATCAATCTATCAATCCAAAAAAACATATTTAAGATAAATATACTAAAACGGATTAATTTATCAAGACTTTATTTGGTGAATAAATATGCTGTTGGAGTCCATACTGGTAAAATTGGTGGTTTACAATGTCATTTATCTGTTTTTTAATTTTCCTTTTGTAGAGTAAGATTCTGTTTTCTTCTTTTGATTTTGAATTTGTCTTCCCTGTAAAAAATTAATTGAGAAAAAACAGAATTGGGGTTGGTACTAAACTCCTACAATGCTAGACGCTTTGCCTGAGCACAACTTTTCCGATTACCATGGCGATTGCATTCCTTCATGCGTAAACGTCATCCCTCACTTACCAGACGATGACAATGGAACTTTGTCATATTTTTTGAAAGAAACAAGTTCTTTTATATCACCACACTGCTTCAGTATGCCTACTCGCCACGTGGGTCTGCACACACACTCTCATTCGCAGGATACAGGAAGCAACACTTGAAAGCTCTTTTTATAATCCGTGTGCTCATATCGCCCAAGTTCAGTGTGCTGTTGTGATGGGTTTTGGCAACAAAAAACTAAATATTGTTATTTTTGTCCAAGGTATGCACAACTTTATATTTTTATTTATCTTAAATGTCTATTTACTTTTATTATACGTCTTCTTCGATTTCTTCGTACACCGATAAAGCCTATCGATTTAAAAGGTTGACTTACTCCATTCACATAAACGGCCACCTTTAGGAGAGAGAGAAAGAGTCTAGCAAAGAAAATAACCCTGGCTTGAAGAACTACCACTGCAAGCAAACTCACCTGAATGTTTGCAACTGTAGCTTTGTGCATTACTGTGGGAATTTGCTCTCAAATAAGTCTGCTGAATCACAAGTCTGACCTACAAGGGAACATTAAACCGAGCAACATGGATACAGCAAACTCGCACACAGACGTGCATGTTTGGTAGCTATGGCCACAGCACTGCAATGCATGCAGGGTAATACCTGCTACATAATGAGGACACAAGCTGTGGCCTGCGGTATTTCTCATAAACGTTACCCAACACATACACTCAAAGAAAGCAGTCCGCTAATGTTCCCTCAGCTATGAATGAGCTATTTTCTTTCAGAAAGGTTATTCTAAACCGTGCCTCTCATCACATATGCAACCGTAATTTTGGGATTCATATGGAAAATATGGCCTCCATATTTTAAACTTGTATGATCCCAAAAAAATTCTTGCTTATCCAATTACTTACCTCTGAGAATCTATTGGTGGAAGTACAGTTTTGGGATAACAATGGTCCATGTAAAAATACCCAACCTGAATTACTGTATAACTCCCCACTTCCCAAAAAAACATTGTGTCAAACAATATGGTAGATAAAATCAATAAATGATCGTTCAAACTGATCAGCAACAAAAATGAAAATGTTAACATACAAAACAAAAATGTGTTATTTAATTTGTGCAGTCTGTTTGGATCGAAGATGAAGTGTGGATTTATGGTTTCAATGGGCACCTTTTTCAAGTCATACACTACATTTTGAAGCGAGGTTTAAAGCAGCAAATAGCAAATCTCAGCTTTTAAATTTTACGAAGATAACAACGTCCGCTGGTTTACTAGGTAGGTATGCGGCATGATGTATGGCAATTGTAGGAAAAGTTGTAGGTTTTGCATTAGTGGGAACCAAATCATGAAGCAGAATAAGCCTCTCGTAAAGTAGAGGAAAAGGCACCGCCATACATTTGTCCTTTGCAACAGCACTAAAAGAGCCTCACTTTTTGAGAACCACTAACTTTAATAGAAGTTCAGTCTACAGTATTTAGGGTCTCATAGTTGCCAGAAAAAAAATCAATTAATTAAAATACAGGAAACCCACCAAAACAACCTTTTATAAAGGCTGTTGTCATTCAAATCAACATATTGTGCATAGTGTTCTGCAGCAGACAGCACACAGCAAATACTATCACAGGGGCAGGTTGTGTGCATGTGCGTCCAGTGGGCATGACTGCCTGTGTGCACGACTGTGATAGGCAGGTGTATGCTGTCATTCAAAGAGCAAGGCAGGCGCACAAATCAATGGGTCCACCCAAAACAAATGCGACAGGTAACCTTTAGCGGCTGGTTACATTGAAAAAAAAAATCAATTAAAATTGAAATATGAGTAAGGTCAGAAGAACGCAAAGAAATATCGTTTACCAGTGGGTGCTTCGTTGATTATTAATGCGTTTAGGAATCGACTGAGCTGGGGTTGGGAGAGAAGGCAAGAGCGGTACTGCAAGTCTGGGCTACTGCTACAGCTCTATAACAAGCCCCCTTTGCCGAGCCTGTATCTCACCACCACAAGATCCATTACCCATGAAATGGATGACCTGGAACAAAAACTAGCGGGAATCCACTATGTTCGAGATGGTTGTATTTTAATCATCAGGAAACCTGGGCCAATTTGGGGATACCCTTTGTTAACATGTAGCTAGCCAGCCGTTCTATAAATCCCTTTCTTCCATTAAAAGGAGAAGCCCTCTAATTTCGTTATACTTTTCTATAATGACAATAAAGACCATCCAAAAACGTTTGACCCTCGGGGGTTTTTATGAAGGGCTGTCTCTACTTAGTGGATTTTCACGTTTTGTTGGGGGTTCTGGTCCCGAATAACCACAATAACAAAGAGATTGTTGTACTTTAAATTGTGTATTTAAATACCCAATGCAAAACCAAACAAAAACAAAAAACAGAATAAGACGATGATATAAAATCATGCACATAAATAAATCCGTGAATACCGCACATACTCGGAATGTGACCTTTTCATTCGCTTGCTTGCATTGTTTTTCTTCACTTCATTTTAATTATAAATTCACTTTGAGAGTAACACCTAAAACCGTGTCAGCTTTTGTAGAGAGGCTTGTGGATTAAGTGTTTGAGCGCTTGCGGAATTTAAACTCCCAGGAAGGGGCGCGCTGTGTGTCTGGCACATGTTAAGCGGAGTGAATCATCTATTAACTCGCGACATCCGTACAGTTACAGCACACGAAACATGAACTCAGGAAAATTCTTGGACAGAAGGCAATCAACAGTATTTTAAAGTTGACCCGGACACCTGCGCCCTTCGTCTATTTGTTTGTTGGGGGGGGGGAAATTGTTGTCATATTGTTTTTTTTTGCTGCATTTAACAAGTGACATAGTAAAAATAATCTTCAATAAAAAAAAGAATGAATTAAGTCCATTTCTTAACCTCTAAGAAGCATGGCAGCACTATCTAGGCAGCACATTCAAGTTGCGATGAGTTATTGTAATGTCTTTAGACTTTAGTAATCCGTAATCCTCTCTGATTTTCCCTCCAAGGAACCGTCTGTCCAAACTCGGTGCAGTGTGCAATTGTTGGGGTCAGGCATTGTCACCATAATGCATTTCAATCCCCATCGACCCTTCCGTAACGCTTAAAACTGTCCCCTCCGGTTAGCTAGATTAGAGTGACTGCAGAAGATATACGATCACATGGATACAAAGGACAATGCCAGAAGAATGAGACAGAATGATGGAAAATATCAGTATGCCGAATGCCCTGGATCACCTTTCTCAGAACAGCAACGGGTTTTTAAGAATTGGGAATTTGCAAGGAGCTTCCGGAAAACTTGTATGAGAGCAATATGTGCGTTAAAACTTTCTTGTAGGTAAAAAACAAACAATCCATGCCCATGCCCAATGAGATTACCCCAAATCAAATTTAAAACAAACAAATCATATACAGAAGATCTAACTGAAGCTAAAGGGTGCACATATAGCAGGCACAGCACCAAAGACTTGTGCTAAACCTTAGTTTGCATGTCCAACAAAATACTCAAACAGATAACATTTGGGGTGATAGTAAAAAGGTTTCCATAATAGATTAGTCATGCTACTAATTGTTAATGTTTGAAATGCTAACTTTGTATTGTTTTCTTGGAAGTGGAAATTATCTCTCTGTGGAAATACTAATTACACTCTGTGATTTCATAATGAATTGTGAATCCATCCATTATCCGCACCGCTTTTCCTCACTAGGGTTGCGGAGGTGCTGGAGCCCATTCCAGCGGACCCTTATGAGGATAATGAATGGATGAATTAAATTGATTTGACTTTATCGTCATTGGTATACATCCATCCATTCTGCACCGCTTATCCTCAGTAGAGTCGCAGGGGTTGTTGGAGCCCATCTCAGATATCTTCAGACAGTAGGCAGGGGACACCCTGAACTGGTTTCCAATAGACAACTCACTCGCTATCAACGTTGTGAAACATTGTTTGCAACGAGATTAGACGTGGCACTCCAGGGTTAAATTGTAACAAAGACTTTGAAGAGATAAAATACTTCAATTTGAATAGACAAAAACAAATAAAAACGTAGTGCTATGAGACTGGCCTCAGTTATAATATTAGTGCAATTAGCAGGAATAGTGTATAGTAACAATAATATAATGGAAATAAGTGCAACAGTCAAGTCAAGTCAATCACAAGGAACCTCAAAGGCCTTCACAGACCGCTGATTATCGCAAACTACGGACTACTATTACACCATCCCCTGATCTAAAAGCTACATGAGGGCAAAGAAAAACTCAAAAACCTCAAAATGAAGAAACCCGTAGAAGGGACTGCACATTTTCTCTCTTTATCTTCTCGGTAGCCTAGAACCAGCTCGGTAGCCTAGACTGTAGGGCGCCTGCTCCGTGACTGGGAGGTCGCTGGTTCAAGCCTCGGCCGAGTCATACCTAAGACTTACAACATTGGTACTCATTGCCTCCCTGCATGGCGCTTGGCATTAAGGGTTAGAATTGGGGGGTTTGGTCACCTAATGACAACACAGCAGTTGGGTCTAAAATGGCGGCGCCCTGTTTGGCTGCGGCTGCATCGGCTCGCTACAGTTTAACTGTATGGGTCAGGTGTATTGACATTTGGTTACAAAGAATGACAATAAAAGTCAATTCTTCTTCTTCGTCTTTATTTATTTTTTTGTGTTTCTATTTTTTTTATCTTATTTTTCTCTCTGTTTTTCTCTTTTTCCTGCTTCCTCTCTTATTCTTTTCTCTTTCTTTCTTTTTCTGTTTTTCTTTCTTTCTTTTTGAACTATTTTGAAGTTATGGAACAAAAAATCCAACAAATAAGTCACAAGGTGTATATTTTTACAGTTTTAGCATTTATCAGCAACAAAAAACTAAAAAGTCAGAGGATATTTTTTCAGTTTTGTGCGCTCAGTCATGGCCCTGGGGAAGAAGCTGTCTCTGAGCCTGTTTGTCCTTGTTTTGAGGGAACTGTGGCTCCTACCAGAGGGCAACAGGTCAATGTTAATGTGCATGTTTGGGAATCATATTTCAAATGTTTGTTTGTTTGTTTTCGTCAGAAATGAAAATATTGTGGACGGATTAGTAAACCGCTACATTGAAATCCGACTAATTATTTAAATAATCCAAACTTTCTTTATAGTTGTAGTAGTATAAAAACTAACTAGCGGTTTAACTATAATATCGTGACAGTTCAAATGAACCTTTTTTCTTAGAAAACCACAAGAAATGTTTACTTAATTTGCCAAAGAATGCAAAAATATCACCAAAATTCTCTCTGATGCTCTCCCCCATTTCTCTCTCGCATTTTAGTTTTACACAAGTATTAAATGAAGGCTTGTGAAATGTATTAAGTCTAACAAATGCACTGTTTAAATATAGGATATCAGTCATAGTGTAGCAAGCTATTCTGGACCGGGGCTAATTCAGAAGCAAATCTATCATCCTTTATTTATACAACAGAGCAGATAGCAAAGTCAATTGATTCTCAAAACCAATGCTGGACCGCCACCAAAAAGTGGCCCTTGCATTTTGACCAGCGCAACTTCTCACTAGCCCGAGCAAGGATTACGCCGTTACTCCAAACAAATATTTAATACCCGCTGAAGATTGATCCAGCAAAGTCTTCCCCTCCAAAATGAATACCTATGATCTAAATTGTGGCAGTTTCACGCATATTTTCTGGAATTGCCTTGTGAATTGCCTTCCCTGGCTGAAATCACAACCTCCTGACATGAAAAAATGGAGAGTCATATTAAACCAAATGTAAATTATGGAAAAAAATCACTACAAGACTTCAACTGTAAATAGATCAATTTGAGAAAAGACAGAAGCCTATCACACAGTTTTAACTTGATGTCTAAACACCTTACCTTTTATTTTACTTCTTTTATCTTTTTTTCATGTTTTGTTTTTGTTTTTGGGGTATTTTTTTTTGGTAATGTCTATCTACCTATCTACCCTGGTCATATCCCTCGAGAGGGGTGGCCGAAAGCAAGACAACACATACAAAAATAAAGAAAATAAAAGAAAATAAAAAAATAAAAAGAGAAAAATTAGAAAAAAAAAAAAAAAGACACACCCAAAATATTTTGGACCATAGCCAACCCAAATGCCCAAACACCCAAGTTAAGCACCTCGACATACAAGTTGGTCATGCTTTCGTCCCTCCAGATGAAACAGGACACAAGAAAGCGACCATGTCACTCGGGTCAGGATGACACAGCACACTCTTCTGTTCAACAGCAGGACCTGACAGTTTTCACTGGTTTACCCCTGCCGCATCATACGGGTGCCCTGCCCATCCCTTAGAACGCGTCCAAACATCCCACTATACAACACCTCTCCACTCATTCCTATTACCTACAAGAGCTCTAGCTTCCACTATATTTAGACCTGCAGCGCACTCATAACACCATCCATCCACGTCAATCACGGCCTTCCTCTTGGTCTCCTTCCATGGGAATGTCAATTGTATATATTTTTTGTTCGTGTTGCTGTATGGAGGGTGACTCAAACCTCTGTCAAATTGTGTGTTACAAATAAAGTTATAAAAGATAAAAAAAATATTGTGTCAGATTCCCTTTTATTTTTCCGGTAACAACTCATCATCTTTTATTTACCAAAACATCCATCCATCCATGATCTGCACTGCTCATCCTCAGTAGGGTCGAGGGGGTGCTGGAGCCCATCCAAGCTATCTTCAGGCATTGGGCAGGGGACACCCTAAACTGGTTGCCAGCCAGTGTAGTGCAATCACTTGCTCATTCACACCTAGGGACAATTTGGACCAACCAATTAACTTGTAATGCATGTCTTTGGAATGTGGGAGGAAACCGAAGTGTCCGGAGGAAACCCACGCAAGCACGGAGAGAATATGCAAACTCTGCACAGGAAGGTTCGATCTCATGACCTCAGAACAGTGCCGCACATGGGTTAACCACTGCGCTGCCGTGCTGCCCTTACCAAAACATGTTTTGATTAAAATATGTTCACTAATGATGAATTTATTCTGTTTTACTATTGAACAACTGCAGGTAAGTATTTTGACCTCACTGTTATTCTTTGTTTTCACTATTATGCACTGTTTACATCAATGTCACTATTGACCAAATTTGCATCATCAGATTTGCTTTTGTACCCTAGGAGATTTAAAAAAAAAAAGAAAGGTCCCAATGAAGGGCTTTTAGTACAAGTTGGAATTTCTTATCTAAGGTTTGAACTCTCCTATTCACCTTGCAAGTTAATGATCTATTGAGGTCTTCTCTCCTTAATTTTGAGTGTTAACGTATTAATTGATATGGCATTTATTTTCGTAACATGTGATTAGCCATTTTTGTCTAGTGAAGGAATGAGTGTTTTACATAGATTTGAGCGAATCCACTTAGTTTATTTAAGGCAGCCACCCATTTCTAAAGGCTTCGTAACACATTATAATGCAAACAGATGCTCCAGCAGGACGCCCCAACACATCCTCCTAAAGTGTGCCAAGACACACACTTGTGCAAATGCACATACACGTAGAGAATGGAGACACTGTTTATGAAAGTGCAGATCCATGATTAAAATATTTATAATCTCATTTTAGCACACTGATCTGAAAAGTGAATCGTGACGAGCGATGATGATGGGTAGAAGGAGAATGACTGGACATGGCAAGTGTGTGTCTGTGCTTGCGAGAATGCGTGTTAGAGTATTCACAAGTAAGTGAAAGTGCAGTAACGACGGCTAGGGCCGGGGTGAGAAACGATTGTGCAGCGCAGATGCCATATGAATCTAGGCCAGTAGACAAAAAAACCAAGGCATTATTCCAAAATCCACTTTGTGCGTGTGTGGGGGTGTGAGTGTGTGCATAAGTAAAAAGATTCAAAATGTTACATTGGTGTGCAGGGGCGCTCACGCCAAAGTCGCTCCATTGATTTCGTTCTCAGCCTTTCATCTTCATGAAGCTTTTTTAATGATGGTGCCGCGTGCACATCACCCACTCGCCATCATGCGCCTTCTAACGTTTGCTCCATGTCACTTGCTATCGCTCACGTTATTCCACATGTTGAAAAATGTATTTGCCCAATGGTGATGGTGGTGAGTAGATGTGTGAGTGTGAGTGTGTGTGTGTGTTGATTCGAGCTGCTGGCATAAAGGACAAATGGTGCCAGAGGGATGAACACAAGTACAGTATACACACATTTACTGTAAGCGGTGACAATAGAGAACCTATTACACCTCACTCTTGTTTGCTGTCTTGAATAGTATGCACTGTTTATATCATTGTCACTACAGGTCTGCTGTTCTTTGATTTTCACACCTTTTAGGGCAGATCTTCTTTTGTAAACTAGGAGATTTAATAGAAAAGGTTCAAGAAACATCTTTTAGAACCGGGTGGAAATTTCTTATCTGAGATATGGGCTCTATCTCGTGTTCTGCTTGCAAGTTCAAAACCACTGTCTTCTCTCCTTATTTTAAGTGTCTACCAAACTATAAACTATCCATCCATCCTCTATCTGCACTCTTATCTGCAGTAGAGTCGCGGGGGTGCTGGAGCCAATCCCGGCTATCTTTGGGCAGTGGGCAGGGGACACTCCGAACTGGTTGCCAGCCAGTCGTAGTGCACACAGAGAGAAACAACTCAATTGCTCATTCACACCTAGGGACAACTTGGACCAGCCAATTAACCTGACATGCATGCTTTTGGAATGTGGAAGGAAACCGGAGTGCCCGGAGGAAACCCATGCAAACATGGGGAGAACGTGAAAACTCCACACAGGAAAGTTGGATCTCATGACCTCAGAACTGTGCCGCAGAAACGCTAACCACTCAGCCGCCGTGCTGCCCAACTATAAACTAATCAGTTATATTTATGTCACATTTTTTAACCTTAAGAAAGCTGTACAGAATTTGACACAAACTTACTCTCTGTCACCATCTCCTTGAAGTCATGATTGCAGTCTCAACTCAATTTTGATGCGCGTGCACGCACATGTATTTCTTGGATGAGCTTGAACAATCTCTTCGTTTTTTATCATTTTGGTTGGCATTTGAGCTCCGCGAGAAGAAGAACTTTTGATACTTTCACCATTATAATGATACCCTGACATATAGAAAACTAAAAGAAAATCTACAGGGACGAACATAGTGTCACTTTCCAGAGCCCCCCTCCCCCCACCCACCTTACCCGAACCTATGTTCTTATAAAACGGCTGTGATAAAAGTATTTGAAAGTAAATAGGAGCAATGGAAAATAAAGCATCTTTGCTCTCTGAACTTAGTTGGGCATTATTAACACCTACCTGATAGAGTAATTACTCATTTTTAAACTTTTTAAGGATACTTCAAAAGAAGCACCCCACCTTTAACCTTAATATATGCTATTTACAATGAAGTAACATTTACTGAATATATTAGTCTATTGTGCACTATTTTCCAAAAAGGAAAAAGCTGAAAATGTTCAAGTCATGTGTTTCTTTCTGCAGGAAAACATTTTATCTAAAAGGTCACTTACCAGATGAGAATAATTAAATGCAAGGTGTCTTGCCTGTAACATTTTAGAAAGCACTCCTTCCACTGATTAACATACTCGGTATATATAAACGTCCATTATAGATCATGATCATCGTTGTCATAAGAGGCAGTGAAGTGTGTGACCACCATTGTAAAATATGTTGTATTCAAGGTTTTTCTTTTAAATTAAATAGGGAAATTCCTGAAGATATTTTTTTTTACAAAAAAGCTGTGGTAAGTCATTATTACAATGTGTTTCCTGCAACATAAAATAACCGTTAACGAAGTCAAAGTATCCATTTATTATTGTAATTTTTAGTAATATCATGCCGACTTAAAAACATCAGGCCAACATAGAAACATTTTGAACTAACATAACTTGTAAGCAGTGTTCCCTCTAAGCTGCGCACGTGCGCAATTGCGCACTGCTCGCACATTCTCAGCGCACAAGAAAACCTAGCCAGCGCACAAAAATGAGGGCTCAAAATTACTAATTAAGAAGCGACTTAAGTCAAAGTTACAGTGCATGAAGGTAAAAATACACGGGTTCCCTTGACTTTGTGTCCTAAATGCAGTATTTTGAAGTCGAGTCGAAGTAGAACGAAGTTATGTAAAGTTAGTACAGTTTGTCGAGAACCGGCTTCTTCGGCACGGCTTACTAAAAGGAACCGGCTCTTTCGGGTCCTACACGGCTCTTCGGGTTGTTTTTGATTCTTTATTCCCAACATGACCAAATATTATGTAAAATTATGCACAAAATGACTTAAAGGAAGGGGGGAATAGAACAAAAAATAAAAAAATACCAAAATGAAAAAGTAGTGAAAAGCTGAGAAAAAAAGAAACAAAAGGAAGAGAAAAAAAAGAAGAAAATTTAGAAAAAAGACAGAAAAAAAGTAAAGAAAGAAATGTATGAAAAAAGTAAATAGAGAACAAAAAGAAAAAAGCTCGGGAAAAAATAAACACAATGAGATTTGTTTTAAGGAATTTTTAAAAAAGTAGAAAAAAAACCACGGAAAAAAGAAAAAAAATTGTGCATTCAATTAATTTCCAATTATATCAAGTGAATCTTGTTGCCAACATTGTACTTCCACTGAAAAATGTAATTAAGTACAGTTCTGTATCCTACAACCGACTAAATAAGCCCCCAAAAATGTTAATATTATGCAACAAAATAAGTAAGGAAATAAAAAGAAATGGATATCTTGTGAAAGAATTGTAAGAACACACGACTTTTGTAGGCCGTACATTATTTGCAATAGTACATGAGTCAATTCATTCAAAAGAGAAAAATAATTTTGCATTGCCGCAAACTCAGCAAAATGTAACTTGATGTCAAGTTTTGGACATGTTTGACAATTAATTATCTTGCCACACTTGGGATAATGGTTGCTCACTGTTGTTTCAAGCGTTGCTCACCGACTTTGTGTGAACGCTCAGACCCGTGGAAAATTAGAGGGAACATTGCCTGTAAGTATCTCAATTCAACCCAAAAGGATTTTCCAACAATCATGTGTTAAAGGTGTCCCACTTAGTTGAAGCATTCTAATTAATACGTCTTTTTGAGTGATTAGACTAAAGAAGAAAAGCTGAAGCATCCTTTTGGTTTCTTTACTTCACAAATGGAAAATGGCCACCTGTTTGCATGAATATTTTTACACTAAAAAAACAATCATGTTGGGTTTTACTATTGGAAGGAAGATAGGTGTAAAACTTTAAAATAAAAAAACTGGCGTCTGAATCCCCTTTAGCCTCATAAGTGCTATTTAAGAAATATTTTAAACATTTTAGCAGTCAGTAGTAGTGACATAGATAAATGCTTGACAAAATGTCCATCTTATCATACAAAAAAAAACTTGTTTAAATGTTGCCATGACTGTAGAAGGAAGTCTAGTTGGACTTATCAACACATGTATAGGTCTTCCCAACAGTCAGGAGGCCTTTCATGTTTTATTGTTCGTGTGCAGCTTTAACTGCTCTCCCCATAAAACGTTCATTATGCAAAAAAAGATTGTATCATTATTCATTTCGATAGAAATGTCCATGTAATAGCAATAAGGAATACTATGAATAAAAGAACAGTGTGAAATGCTGGTTAAGTTCAGATGCCTTTTTTTTTAACCTTAAAGTGATGTAAAATAGAATTCATGTGTGTTTGACACGGAAAATTGTCATTAATAGTCCAAAACAGGTATGAAAATGATACCGTGGGCTTGTCAATGAAATTAATTGACGTCACATTGCCCTCAAATCTCAATCAAATACCTCAACAGGGGGGGGGGGGGGGGGGGGGGTTGACATAAAATCATTAAAGTAGATAAAATATAAAAAGCATTGCATAATACCAAACTGAAAAAAAGATCCGTCACCATAACAATTTACTGTTACTGCATCCTGAAACCACTCATCTCTCATCTCATTAGCTGCACCGCTTATCCTCAGTAGGGTCGCGGGGGTGCTGGAGCCCATCTCAGCAATCATTGTGCAGTGGGCAGGGGACACCCTGAACTGGTTGCCAGCCAATCGCAGGGCACACAGGGACAGACAACTCGCTCGCTCATTCACACCTAGGGAGAATTTGGACCGGCCAATCCACCTGAAATGCATGTCTTTGGAATGTGGGAGGAAACCGGAGTGCCCGGAGGAAACCCACGCAAGCACGGGGAGAACATACAAACTCCGCACAGAAAGTCCGGTAGCTGGATTTGAACCCACACAGGAGGTTCCCGAGACCTTAGAACTGTGCCGCACACGCGCCAACCACTGCCTCGCCGTGCTGCCCTCCTGAAACTACTATTTCTACAAATAATAAACCATACTCAGTATACCTAATGACACAACTTTATAGTGTTAATTTTGGCTATATTATGTGCTGCCTTGACAACTGGAGCAGAAGATAATAATTTGTACTCGCGTTCTATGGGTGAATTTGCCTCAAGATATTTTTCAGAGAAATAAAGAGAAACAATGACTGTGTTTACATGCATAGCGTTATCTGAATTAAAATGGAGTAGTGGATTTCCGAAGTAAGACTAATTTATTGTTTACATGCCTAGAGACAAAGAAATTACCCCATATCAATGCATTTTGCCACAATCTGATTGAAAGTGGGTGAAAAGCTAGCAAAGTCATCATGCTAATAGACGTCGTTTACGCATTCAAATTTTGACATTTAAAAAAGGTTGTTTGAATTCAAGTCGCTCACCAAATTCAACACATAGCTTTGCTTGTTTCCTCCTCGCTTCAAAAGTGTCCTCCATTGCTGTGTCTTATTTGTTTACAAGTTATGCTTGTATGGGGCTTTCTTGAAGTATATTAATGTGAATTATTTTCATCACGTTTATTTATTTATTTATTTGTTCATTCATTTATTTAAATATTTAAATATCTATTTATTTATTTATCTATTATATTTTCTAATTAAACAAAAATAGTACTTTGTAGCAATACTACTTTTCCTTGCCCGATTGTTACGATGCACTATTTCTTTCATCGCACTCATAACGTGGACCACAGTGTTTTGTATCCTGAATGAGGGGAAATTGCACATGCGCACAGGCATTCGGATTACCCAAATGCATATGCATGCAAAAATGAAATGCATGTAAAATGAAAGAACTAACCCGACCATTGCAATAGGTTTGCAATTGTATTATTTTCTGCATGTAGATTAAGCATACCCCTTGCTGAAATCAACCTCCTGTAAAAAGGTGGGTCGTTGCTGTCTTTCAGTTTGGACTGATTCAAATCATAGCACTTTATTAGCCATGGCGTACTTATGTAGTATACATGACTGTTCTGTACTACAGCACTGCACTGTATGGTCCTGTAATTCTGCCACAGAAAATGGGATTCAAAAGGCTCCAACTGGGAAATGGTAAACATATATAGAGCACCTCAAACAGCCGCTTAATTCCATCATTTGCATAATGACGTCCCACAGTGCCATGGGTGAAATGTTAAGAGCAGTACCTCGCACTCAATTATTACAATGGAACCATAGGAGAAAGGGGGATTTAACTTTCCGTCCTTCACATGTTAGATGATTGCTCAAATGAGCCAACCTTTTTCTGTTTCTCACCATCTTTGTATATCCCGCATTACTACTGCTGGCCAGACTCACTGCATTGCTCCTTACACAAGGACTGCAGCGATTACAGCCAATAGGAACATTGACAGAGAGAATTTGCAAGGGGTGATGATGACTTCTCTCTTGTCCCCGTGTTTAGAACCTGCAGCAAAGCAAATAAACCAGCACGCCATCTTCCAATGACAGGTTGTCGTTGTCTTTGCCAAAAAAACCTCATCATCGAATCATTGTCACCATCGAAGTGCCGTCTCTGGCCTGGGGGGGATCTCCCACTAGCTTTTGGCATCGAAGGAATGACTAGAGTTGTGAAACACGACAGCGCTATTGATGGCGCTGCAACAGTTGCTATGCTAAAGTGAACGCGGTTGTGCTTCGTTCGAGGATGACTTGTGGAGGAGGGAGTGCGAACGCTTCCCAAGGGATATCCCTTTCAGGATCTTTGCATAATCCTTTGCACTTGATATAGAAATCAATACGCCGGTTGGGACTCGGAATGTGGAGATAGCGGAGGTGGGCCAGGCGATCTTGTTGAATGCAGGATGGGAAAATACTGTATACACAGAACATCATAAAATTACGTAAGACACATTAAACACAATATGGATGGTTGCGAAACATCTGTTTTTCCCGCTTGTCCTCATAAAGTGAGTTGGTTAGAAACGATTTCTGTTTCACTTTGGATGTTGGCTTAAATCAAGACTTAGATGAGCCCCAATTTTTATTATTTTCAAAATGTACGGTGAAGCCTCTGAAGTTGAAAATAATAAAGTTGGTTGAAAGAAAGTCTTAAATAGATTCTTCAAATGCTTTTGTGTTTGGAAATCAAAATAAAGTCATTTTTAATCTCTCTTTACAAATGTAATGATGAGTTCCTGTTTTAAATATTGGTCTCCTGATGCCAGTTCATTATTGGGACTAATATTCCTCACGCCTGTCCTTATTTTGACTATTATGCACTGTTTACAGTGTTGTGGTTATCTGCCGGTGTTGTTTTCACGCCCTTCAGGGCGGATCTGCTTTTCCTAACTTGGGAAATTTAATAAAAACAAAGGGCTTGTAGAGGGGCTTTTCGTACAGTTAGGATTTGGCATTGTGTTAGTTATTTTTATTCTACTGTTCTCCTTGCAAGTCCAAAATTCATTGATTCTCTCCTTATTTTAAACGTGTCTTTCATCACATGTTTTGTTAAATTTGCAACATGGTGCGAACACTTATACAATCCTTTTTCAGATTTTGGTTTCATTTAAAACTTTTAAATGGTGGTGAAAACAAATGAAGATGGGGAAGGGATTGTTATTTATACAAATAAAAATGACTTGACTTGACTTGACAAGGGCTGTGTAGACTTTACACAGCCTTTTTTTTTGCTTTTAGAAATAGGCACAATACACTAAAATGGATCAGTTCCAGCAGGGATTTGTGAGTGCTTTCTTTTCCCGACTAATCACATGTGCTGTAGTAGCACTAATGACCTGCCAAATTTGCTTCATAATTCAATTGACCTGAAGCATCCATATGAATTAATTCAGTCACCAACGCCTAAAGTGTGTTGGCCTCTCTGAGTGTCGAGGTCGGGAAAATTGAGCAGCCTTAATGGCTGTGGCTGTTAACGCTTCCTTACTAGAAAAAAATCTAATCAAGATATCAACTGACTTAGACTCTGATTAATTGATGTTCAGGTTTAGAGGAGATTTCTGAAATGATCAGAATGGTCTTTTACAAGACGATTGCATGTAAATTTAGAGACACACTCAGAATCCATGCATTTAAAAATACTGCAATATAATATAATTGTGTCATTCACCTGTTAAAAGGTTGGTACTTAGCATTTTTATATTTTTTAATGGATTATTCTTTTCCCCAATGTGTTCCCTACCTCACGTCATGCTACTCTCCAGTGAAATAAAGTTGAGTGCGATGTTGTGCCATGGGCACCAGAGCGCCCCCTAAGAACAGCTGAGATGCCCGCAATTTTGTTTTTGAAAATAACTTACAATTGCCGGGTCATTGTGATTTTCTAGGAAAAATAGTGGTTGAATGATTATATTCAACCTTGCTTCCAATAATTAGCCAGGTATTAACACAGTAAGAACATAGAATTGCATATCAAACTGGGTGTCCTTTGCGTGAATTATTAACAAAAGTAGCTCTCAGTTGGACAAGGTAGGAAACCCATTGTCTAGTGGTTATCTGCCATGCAATGGTAAACACTTGGATTCCGTTCTAAAACTGTTTCTGTGTGCTAAAAAATAATCTGGGCCGCTCAACGATCCCTCATGTATGTGATTAAAACAACTACGCAAACAAATCTGGAACACTAGACTACAAGAAAATTGCCATATATATAGTGTTTTATTTGCGCCAACTAAATGAGCCAAACATCCACAGTGTTATCAGTGTTAAACTGCAGATAATGTTGCACAACTGCTAACATCTGCTAACAACATAAAAAAACAGCAAGGCAACTGATGGGTCTTGTCTATGTGCTTTGACACATTGTGGTTATAACTGCTGCCCGGACTTCTCCCCATCTGATTTCAAGTTTTTTATGTGGCTTAGCAACCAACAGCCACACTTCGTCTTTGATAGTGTTTTGATAGACTTTGTGTTTTTTTGTTTTTCTCCTGCTGCACAATATCAAGCCGCTCTTGGGAGCATACCTTCCCTGGCCCCCGACAAAGTAATGGATTTCCTGAATTATGACTAACATAGCTTAATACATTTCTGAAGAAGTCCAGATCACAGAGAAACAAGGCAGCAGGTTTTCAAGGCAGTTGGCCATTATTTAGGTCTTATGGGCCTGTCTCTTCGACTGATTTTCCTTTACCCCAGTTTTCTGCCTGGTATAGCACTGATCTGTGATTGGAATTGATCGACTTGGCTCATCATTCCTTGACTGGCAACATAAGAAAACATCAATATAAGTGTGGATGGTTTCTATTTTGGCGTTTAAAGTCAAAACAAAACAAACAAATCATCACTACTAGTTCCAATATTCTATTTTGAGCCTTTTATTCATTTTTTCGAGTTTTTCACTTATTTTCAATAATCCATGTATTTGGGATAGAAGAAAGGAAACGCATGCTTTGGTGAGTGTGGGGACCAGTGCGGGGCCAGAGCAGCTCTTTGCACGTACCCGTGTAGCTCCTTAATTGAAGTAGGTGTGGCCAGTGATAGATGGCAAATGTTTAGGAACAGATTAAACTATTGACTGCAGAGAGAGAAAATTTACAACCCTCTGTAGGATGACATATTTACTGATGGAGCGCAATCAAGTTTTACAATATAGTTTGTGCAAAAAAATAAACTGCATTATTGATCCAGGCAATTTTTTTTATTGATGAAAGCCACTTTGAGTTATGATTTCCTTTTCCATAGCTTTAAAATATCTCTACAACTAGTTATTATAATTTTGAATCCAGGAGATAGCAGTTTAATTATGTAATATTTCCATCTATTAATAAAAACATGGTTTCATCCAAGAGCTAATGTTAGCTTCATTTTGTTACATTGTTTCTATATGATTTTATTAGACTAAAATGCTGCTTATGCACAGGACACACACATACACACACACACACACACACACACACACACACACACACACACACACTACCAGGAAAACATTCTTAGTGCCTCCTTATAAGTGGCACCTGAGTAAACACAGGACACTTAAAGCCACGGTGAGTACTTTTTACTGAGTTGACAACAAAATAATTTAAAAATTTGAATTTATGGTAAAATTATGTTTGAGGTAAAATATTTTTGGGAACCACATTTCAGACGCAGTGTCTGACTTAACCTGCTTTTCACATGCAGTGTAAAGCTACTGTAATTATTAATCATAATTTATTGTTGTTATCATTTTCTGTCATTAATAGTTATAACAATAATTGTATCCACTATAGTAGGAAGCGGCATTTTAAACATCACTAAGTGAAGTGAGAGTTGACACCCATTGCATGCACCAAAAGTGTGTAGTATATGAACACAATACAATGGCTAACACAACAAAAATCGTTTTTTTCAATGCATTAAATTATAACAGACTGTGCCAGTAATAGAAAGACTGTAGACGCTGGTAAGACCACACCATGTTGCACAATAAAAACAAAAACAATGGTATCGCTGCCCAACCCCCAAAAGACTAATCTGATCAGACTCTGTTTGCTATAATCTGATCAAGCATGCATGAGCATAATCAACCCTGCAATCCCCCAACATGAGGGAGGGCGTCACTTGCTGGCTCAGCACGGTGCGCTATCCCTGGTCCTGAAGTTACCCACTGCTCTTATTCACACAAAAAGCATCTACTACACACATGTCACAACGGTAACCATAAACAGTCTGCGATGAGGCTCATCCATCACTCAGTTATTACCGGACATGAGACCATGTCGCTAGCCCAAAAGGTGTCGATGGCTTTGCACGCTCCGTACACTGTTGCTGCCTGTGGCAGCAATTTGTTTTCTTCTCTCTCACTTCCTTGATGAAAACCATAATGGGCAAACACAGGAGTGTTCAAAGAAGCTACCACCCAAAACAAACCTTTTGCTGGTGAGGTTTACATGCGCATTTGTGTGTGTGTGTTCACCCTTAAACGCACACAGGCACACTCACTCACTGCCAGTTTGATCCCCTGCGTGATTCCTCCCACGACTCTAAATCCCTCTCACACATCTGTCCATGGCGCAGCCTGTCCAATCTTTCATTCGCTGCAACTACCCTCCTTCCTCACCCACCCTCCTTTCATAAGAACTGAGACCCCATCCCACCCTGCTGCACCCCATGCTGGACTTATTTTTTCCCTTACTTTAAATCAATGCCTGTCTTACACTTACATTGCCCGTGTGGTGTACAACAAACACTAGAGCAAAGAAGGAGCAGTAATCCCACTTGGGTTGCCCGTCAACACTGTTCCGATGTGTAACGCTGAACCCACGCTGCTGTAAATCAGGCTGAAAAGCAACCAAATATTGCGAGAAGGAAGCTCAAGCAAGCAGGCAGTGGGGTCTCAAGTACAGTTATACAGTATTCAACACAGAATGTAGACCACTTGGAAAAGGCAGGGAGTGTTCATATTAAAATGGAATCAATGAGAACAGTACCTTTACTTGTTTCCTCTTTGAGTTGTGTGTCCACTTGTCTAACGCTGAAAAAAGAGGGGAGATTATTCGCTCTTTCTCATCCACCGTTTTATTGCAGGCTCACCAGTAGCAGCAGCGCGGTGGTAGAGAGGATGGATGGGCAAGAGAGAGGGAGGGAGGGAGAGAGACAGAGGGAGAGAGAAAATGGAGGAATAGCGCTGGATTGCTGTCTCGTTTTTTAATTCGTGTGAACTACAGCATAATTTCAAAATGCACATGTTTATTGGATAAACTAATCTTGAAAAGTAGATAATAATGTGTCTGTTGTATGTAGTGGGTAAATCCACTGCCATATCCATGCAAAGGGCAAACAATTGAACAAAAGTGGATTATTTTCATTGACTTAAATTTCAAAATTAGTTATTATTTCCGTATTGTATCTATACAAGAATATGAGTTTACAATTACGCATTTGTATGGACTCAATTATATCAACCCTTAGTGGGAAAGAAAGCAACAATACAATCTGAAACGCAACAAAAATAATCATAGCCTATATGCTTCACACATGATTGTATCTTATACTACATTCCATGAAATATTTTGATCTCAAGAACACAAATTAAAGGATGGAAGGATAATAAAATGGTGATATAGATACATTGAAGCAATTCTAAAAGGGTATTGAAGTGTTTTTTAACAAAAAAAGTTTGCATTCAGGGGTAATCAAGCGCTACACTACAAAATTTAGACATAGAGCAAACCATTAATCACATACACACCCTTAGACAACCAAGAACATTGAAAGAGGTAACATTCATTACTTGAAAAGGTGTCCAGAAGTTGAAATTGGCTCAATGCCATCATGACCGGAGATCAAAATATTAATATTCCAATATTCAACAATAAATTTATTAAGGTCAAATTGCAATTCGATATAATTTCAATGTGCAAGAATTGACTTTCCCGCGACCCTGGTGAGAATAAGCGATGCAAAAAATTGATTGCTGGATGAATTGAGCTTACCACCTTGTAAAAAAAGAATCCATGTAAATAAAGTTGATTTAAGATATCCTCATATTTTTTTAAGTGTAATGTATTCTTAAAAGTAATACAAATGGAATGGACATTGATGAAAGTGTTTTACTAAGCCAGAGAGTTAAAAGGCTAACCCAAGCACACGATAAATTAGCTATAAAACGTATATGCATCATTATATTTTAAAGACTTACTGACAAGCTCAAGTTTCATGGAACCACACCTAGCTCCATAGTTACTGCTTGATTGCTGGAGTTTGGCCTATTGTACTGCAATTTCACCTTTAAATCTTTCCCTCTGTAAAATGAATAAATTGAGGCAGTTGCACTTAAGATTTTGCATTGATCAGCTGGGTTAAGAATTGAATGGGAGCAATTTCCTTGAAGGTGACTGTTGGTGATGCTTCATGACTTTAAATTGTCTCTTATATTGCTTTAATCAATCATGCAGCAGGTTCATCTCAGACCATGCCACTTCCTAGGTTTGTAAACTAAAGATCAGATAAGCTTTTTAGATTTTTTTCTGATTAGGGCTTTACAAATTAGCTTGATTTGTTTGTCTTTGTCTTTCTCCTATTGAAACGTCAAAGCCATCTGACACTGGCCACCAAATTTTGATCCAGAATGCCTTAACAGGCTTGATATTTCCTTGTGAGCAACAAAGTCAACAAATGCTGAATATAGAATCAAATACATTTCTCAGTGTTGTTTTTGTTTTCAAAGTAGTTGCATTGTACAATCCTGTTTTTCATTCTTTTGGAAGCACTCCTTTGTTAAGCTTTCAGGGTAAAAATCATTAATGAAATAACTGTGAATTTAAACAAAGAGACAATGACTTTTGAGACAAAGACTGTAGGAATTTCCTTTTATGAATGTCATCAGGCAGATATGCGAGTTAATTGTATCCTCTACTAATGACTGAACAAGCATGAAATTATACTGCCTGCAACTATATGTCACTGACACTGATATATGAACTGTGATATCTTTAGTAAATAATTTAAAAATGTTATTTCAGTTTGAATAAGTTCAAAAAGACACTATTTGTCATTTGTGTGTTCTGTTTGTTATTTGAAAGATGTCAAAGAGAATATATTGACCGTTTTGTGGGATTATTATTTCTTGCTTGCTTCTTGCAACCAAGCATGCGCTTGTTGATGTCAGGAACTCTCTCATGATGGTGCAAGAGCTCAATGCAGAAGCACAGATCAGTAAAATCAAACGGTTTTCCTTAGTGGGGCAGTGTTCCTCACAAGGAAAGGCATGTAGCGGCGCAACAGTCTCCAAGGCACAAGAGGTGTTACCAAATAGATAAGAGGTTTGGAGAACCAGTGATTCCAATGGGCAAAGGTGACAATCCAAAAGTTCAATAGGTTATTTAAAGTCGAGGGGGTCGGGAAGAGGTTCGGTACACTGGGTAGATCGCTTTGACGGGTGCTTGGAACATGATGAGAAAGGCAATGAACTAGCAAGTTACCAAGGAGAGGAGTTATAAAAGTAGAAAAAAATGCATGTAAAAGTGACAACAGCTATGACGAGGAAAACAGAAAAGTAAGACAGAAAAAAAAGAAGAGAGAGAGAGAGAGAGAGAGAGAGAGAGAGAGAGAGAGAGAGAGAGAGAGAGAGAGAGAGAGAGAGAGAGAACCAATGTCAGAGTGCTGAATCGTGATAGTTGAAATACTCCATAGTCTCATCAACATAGTGGTCTTGTGAATGTCCATTCCATGTGTAAAAATTACCTCTATGCTGGTTTGCGTGTCTTTTGTCCATTTTGGGATAGTTACTGCTTTGTAGCAGGGATTTAGTAAAGCCATTGATTGAATGGCAGCCACTCCAGCAGCTCCCGTGTTATTTTCGATTGTTCTCGATTGTTCTCAGCTCAGAGATGCTGCTGGAAATGTGAATTTCCCTTCGGGGATGAACAAAGTATCTATCTATCTATCTATCTATCTATCTATCTATCTATCTATCTATCTATCTATCTATCTATCTATCTATCTATCTATCTATCTATCTATCTATCTATCTATCTATCTATCTATCTATCTATCTATCTATCTATCTATCTATCTATCTATCTATCTATCTATCTATCTATCTATCTATCTATCTATCTATCTATCTATCTATCTATCTATCTATCTATCTATCTATCTATCTATCTATCTATCTATCTATCTATCTATCTATCTATCTATCTATCTATCTATCTATCTATCTATCTATCTATCTATCTATCCATCTATCTATCTATCTATCTAAAGAGGCTCTTCATTTTGCCCTTTGTTCAACCTTGGAATCTCTTTTCTGTAAATTAAGCTGTCTCAAATTATTTTGCTTAGATAAACACTTTTCAAAACCCTATTTTTTGAGATTGCTTTCTCCAGACACACTGGAACGTGACCATTTTAATATGAAGCAAGTTTACGACCTAATATGTAAAAAAATCTCGGGACTCACTTGTGCCTCTAATTGCCTATGCCTAATTTTGTTACGAACCATGACAAAATGTCTTCACTGGATATGATTCAAGTTGTGAGAGTTCTGGATTTTCAACTATTTTGCTCCTACAATTCATTTTCATTTAAAATGTGATAGTTTCCTTAACCACACCTGATTAGTTGTCACAAAACACCAATGTGACGTGTACACTTTAAGAATACTTTTGAGATATCAACTACAAACGATCCAGTCAGCCAAAAGGAAAGAAACACGCTAAAGGCGTGATCATACTCCGTTAACACTCCCTCTTTTCTCACTCATCCTCTCTTACAGGGACAGGCGCTCACACAGAAAAGAATGTGTGTGCAACTCATTAACTAGAACTTGCTCCATTTCTTTTTTTTTTCTTTTGCTGGGAAGACCATTTGCTCCAGAGAATTATGACCTACTGAAACACTCATTAATATTTTCCCTTTATCAGAGCTTCAAGTGTTAAGCAATAGCACAATGGTTTGTCTCAGCATGGCGCTCGAAAAAGCTGTTATCTATTGCTGCTACTGGGAGGACATGCGGTCATGTTTGATGAGGTGCTAAATGGTTTCGCACACAATGTACGACTTTGTGTTTCATCCAGCTGTGACATAATATCCATGATTTCATTTCTCGCATCAAAGGTAATTTATCACTGCTCGCTTGAATGGACTATACATTGATAAAAGGTTGGAGGCATACACACCATCCGCACAGCAGAGACAAACAGCAATGGTATTTTATAAAAACCTGCTTGAAAGTTCAAGCTAAATTTTGCTGCAACAATGTTTGGTCCATTCACTGTCTGCACCAGTGTGATTTAGGATTGATGGAAGGGAAGAAAGAAGCCAAAACGAAAGACCAAGTAAAGTGTTTATCTTTAAAATTTAAATGAATCCTCTGCCATTTTACCTTCCTTGAGTAGATCAGTTATGATAGTTTGTTTTCTTGTCACTCGTTATTGCGCCATTGTATCATGTCTTGTCTTGTTGTGTTGGAAACTTGCTGAAAGTTTCTTTTGTGTCCACGTCCCTTTTTGCAACAGGTTAGATTCTTGTTTGAACTTTATTCCCTGATTTCAGATTCAGTTTTTTGCGTTACCTTCCATGACGCTTTTTTTAATTATGAATACAATAATTCCTTGCTTGAATGCGGTTTACTTTTCACCATTTCTGCAGCCTGATTGGCTGAGCCTCTGTCCTGTTTGTTAATGACAGTGAGTTGTTCATGATTTGCTGTTCCCTTAATCACCGGGGTTGTTGGGCTACCACTTACTTTGGTGTGTCTTGCGCAAGCACAGCCTCTGCATCCCTCTCCAGGCCGTTCTTTGGGGTAGGGGTTTACTCCCACACTTGAAATAGATGGTACGGGTTTCCATGGTTACCAATAGCAGGAAAAGCTTCCTGATCTGACTCAGATGCAGCATCTTTATTATCTGGTTGCTGTTGTTTTTCAGTCTAAAGCGTCATCCTGCTCTCAGACTTGTACGTGTAATTGGTAGGGGAGATCTTTTAAAGATGTGACCTTATGGCATCCTATTTGCCGGCAAATAGCGATTTGACTTGTCGTTTTATGGCGTACCCAAAAATATATTCCATCAGTTTTTATTTTTGTTCTAACTACCTTTAGTAGAAAAATCAAGAAGGATTTACAGAACTTTCTTAATGGCTCTCTATGATATCCATCTGTCTGGTCAATTCCAAACACACTTGCAGATTTCCTAAAAATTCAGAGGACTGTACCTCTTTGATTCTTGGTTATGGTTCGGTTTGTCAGAATCTTAAATGGAACTATTGCTTATCCTCGGACATGATTAAATAAGAATTCTATCCACAGTTGTCTCAATGGAAAATCTAGGCATTATCAAATATGTTACCACATGAGCAGACAGCAAAATAGCATCCAGTCCCACTTGCCTCGGCATACATTTTCAAAGTGACTCCCCCATGGCAAAGTTTCACAATCATACTGTATGCCAGTTCTGCCTTGTTGTGAATATTTCATAATAAGGATATGAAGTTTGATCATATTGTGATCATTTTCCTGCAATTTAAAAAAAAGAAAATTTTCTATGATCTGTCTTTTTTGAAGAAATATAAATAGTTTTGGTATCAGTGCCATTGGCTATTTGTAGGTTATCATTCATAATGTATGTACCCATTTGCTCATTTTGCAGAAGTTTGATAAAAAAATGTTGGCCAAAATTCCACTTGGAAATTCGAAAAGGACATTGCTGAAAGAGAGGGTTATGGTAAATTCTGAAATATAATTCATTCAAACAATGAACATTGATCGTCACTTCAATAACTGTAACAAATGCCCATTAATGAGGATTTTTCACAATTGCAGATACTGAATGTTGCGCTCAAAACAATTATGATTAAAATGTGTAAAGCTGATCCATGCCATCTATTTCTTTTAGAATGGAGGCATTTTTGTTGCCCATAAAGGAACCTGGAAAGGTTATTCAAACAAATCAAATAAATCATAATGTAGGTCGACCTCTCCTTGTTGCTTCATCGCCATTTGCCTTTTAGGTGCGGCAAAATCTACGACCCGCATGTTCACATGTCACGGCGGGCTTGTTTACGGCACGAAGCATTTCAGCAGAGTGGTCTCACGACTCTAGCTCTGCCAGTGTGTTTCCATGGTGACCGAGTGTAGTATTGTGAAGAAAAGCAAAAAGACTTCACCAACACTGTGCCCTTGTCTGCTTACCAGCTTGGAATTTGAAACCTGAGCTGCAAATTGTATGCAATGCTTTTCAGGAGATTCTCAAAACATGTCTAGACAGTGTTTGCTCTTGAGTACCCTAAAATCGTGTTTGACCTGCTGTAGTTTAGCATGGATGAGAATACTGAAGTGCAGTTCGTGTTATCTAGTCTGAAGGCGGTTAAGGTCCTATCAAACATTTCTGCACCTACTGAAGAAGAAGGGTTAAACATAAAGAAATCCAATTTTGGGATTTTATTTAATGTCGATCTGATATTGCTGGCTTTGCAATATACGCCAGAATGGATTTCCAACACTTCAAAATAAATGGGTACCTTACACTTGGAATACCTTGCGAAGGGTCATTACAGCATGATATAGACCTGGAATTAAATCGTGCTATTTCAGTGGTCATTTCATTGTTGTTCACATGCATGGACAGCAGTGTTGCTGGCAATGCGTAACTTGGTAAATACCCAAAACACACACTACCTCCTCAACCCTTCCCAAGGCATTGTGGGATGAGATCATCTCATCAACTCTCTGAGTTGGGGAGTGATTTCACAAATGCGCCAAGTCACGTTGCAATGGAGAAAATGTGATTCTCATTTTCAACCTAGAAGTACTGTAATTATTTGAGTAAATTTCAGGTAATTTAATGTGGACAACATAAAAGTCCTATGTTCTGGTGACATAGTGCAGCTAGCCCGTTTTGCTTGAGCACCCCCAAAACTCTCTTTTCCTTAATAAAGGACAGGATGGACTTAAATATGATAAGAAACCTAAAATAAAAAGTAAAAAAAAACATAAATGTGAACAACGCACTTCAATCCATTTGATTCCAAGCACCGCTCTCCCCAAGCAACTCCTGGAAAACGGGTGCGAGGGGAAAGAGGGGTAAAAAGCGAGGAGAGGGAAAATGGACCCCAGAGAACATGGTTATGTCAGACCCCGAACCGGAGGAGGACGCGTAACATTTTCACACAAGCTTTATTTTACGGGAATGTGGCAGTCATGCACGTGAACACAAACGCCAGTGAATCGGAGATTGATGGGAGGAAGAAGTAAGACAAAAGTCTGGCATGGAAAAACAGGAAGCCCGAGGCCGATACCAGATACACGTGCAGATACCGGGCAGACGGCATCAATACTGGACAGGATACGCAAGCAGGAAACCGGACAGAGTCAAAACACACGTCTTGCTTGTGCAAAGGTTCGTTGACGGATGGACCAGGGGTGAGAGAGTGCACTGAGCTTAAATAGGAGGGAAGCCAATCAGGCAACAAGTCGCAGTTGGCGCCAAACAGGCGGGGCCAAGTGAGGGCAATGAGCAACCGTAACAGGCTAACACACTAATGGCAAAACGAAATATGATATAGCACAATTCGAAAACATCCAATCCAGAATAAATTTGAGATGTATTTTAATAATAATCCGTTGAAAAACTTTATTATCTCATTGTTATGGATTATCAATAGAGCAATTATTATTTTTAAAATGTTATCAGTTGATTTTTATGATACTGCATTATTAGATTCCTGTTAATAAAACAGCTTGTGTTTGAGAACACAGAGGTAGACTATTTATGTATTATTTTATTGTTTCCTACTTATTTAAATGGCAAAATTATTTATTTAGGATGACTAAAAATGTTTGTAAGTGGCAGTTAGTGGAAAGGAAGAGGTAAAAAAGGAAAAGGAGATGATGGAACAAGAAGAGCCAGGTAAGAAAATGAACTGACAAGTGGACTTTATTTTAAGCATCACATCCTCATTACATTGTCCTTATATGCTTTCCATTTTATTTTATTTTAGCTTAGTTTTCACTGTTAAAAGAGAACAGGAAGAGACAGTTGGAGTTCAGGGAGAGAATCAGCCTCCCCAGCAAGCCCAAAACATAGGGTAGATAAATACTGGTCTTCAACAGTTAAAGTTGTTCCACTCCCCAGTAGATCAGTTTGGTTCACAAGAAAGAGCCTTCCAGCGATAATAGATGGTAGATTGATAGTGCACGAAATTGATCAGTTGACATGCGTGCCACATACCTATGGTGGATCAGCTGTCATGAGTGGGTCAGTTGGTGGTGGCCAAGGCCGTTTTTTATATACACACACGAGTAGAACCTTGCGTTATGTCACACATGAAAGGCTATTCCTGAAGCCACAGAGATGTTCAATATGCTGGAAAATAGCCATTCTTGCTTTAGTGCTTCCCTTGTGAACCTTAACAAGTTTGTTGACATATAAAATAAATTGGGATTGCCGCAGAGTCAGCTTGTGCAGCAGTCGAACACTCGTTGGGCATGCCAGCTTCATTCAGTGTCTGCAGAGCTGAACAATTTTCCTGCCATCATTGAGTGCCTCTCCACCATCAACGCAGCTAGGGCTTTGGGATTGAAGGCGATATTCACCAAATTCTCAACAGTGTATTTGCTGATGTTTTTTTCTTGTGTACGAAAGCAGGTTCACACAGATACCTACAAAAGTGACATACAAAGTTGCGGTCACTGACTCCATGAAGCAGAACACTCTCATGCCACTGCTGCAGATTTTCATATAAGGGCAAAGGACATCTGTGAGGCAAACCAGATTGCCGTCACCAATACACTGGACAAAGACAAAAGAAATATAGAATGCTGGATTTTGTAGATGAGTCAACATGTGGGGCAGGAAGTGAAGTTGGTGGTACATCTGAGTCAGAGGAACTCAAGAAGAAATTGTTGTCCCCATGTCTTGACAGAATGATGTCAGAACTTGAGATGTGTTTTTTTTGGTGTGAATCAGGACTAGTGGGATTTATGCATGCAATCTTACTTCTGACCTTCTTTGTCAAAACTGGCAGTGCGTTATGGCATTGAATTTGAGTCAGCAGAACTATCCATCCATCCAACCATTATCTGCACCGCTTATCCTCAGTAGGGTCGCAGGGGTGCTGGAGCCCATCCCAGCTATCTTCGAACAGTGGGCAGGGGACACCCTGAACCGGTTGCCAGCCAGTCGCAGGGCCCACAAAGACAGACAACTCGCTCGCTCATTCACACCTAGGAACAATTTATACCGGCATATTAAACTGACATGCATGTTTTTGGAATGTGGGAGAAAACCGGAGTGCGTGGAGGAAACCCACGCAAGCACGGAGAGAGCATGCAAACTCCACACAGGGGGTTTGATCAGCAGAACTAGTGATTGCTAAAAAAACTTCTGAGGAGCAAGAATGAGTCTGGTGACATTGAAGACACACTATCTGTGTACATCTATTGAATGTTGCAACTTTTGCAATTCTGAAAGCAGTTATTCAGATTTGCCTGACAATTGTGTGAAAGGTGAAAAGTCTTTCAACGCTTTACGCCGGTTCTATTCCTGGCTTCAAAGTAGACCTAAGATTTATGGCCCGAGCCCGAACCCGAACCCGAACCCGAGGCAATTTCGGGCCGGGTCGGGCCTGAAATGTCAGTCATACGGTCGGGTCGGGTCGGTCCTGCTTTTTTTTTTTTTTTTTTTTTTTTTTAAATTAATTAATAATTATAAATATATGTTCATTAAAAATATATACTTAAACTATGTATGGATACTAGACCAAGGAATATAGTAAATCAAATAAATATTATTTGTGTACAATTAGTTGTGATTGCGGAAATCATAGCGTACAGTGACGTTGGTGACTTTTCCATCCGCATTAACAAACGCATTTTGTAAAATACGATCGCGCTTTATTGTTTAAATAAACGCGTTATATAGACTAGAATCTCCCAATTATTATAATTAGCTCGCTTTATTTTGTTTTAAAGCGTATTATATAGAATACGATCGCTTTTGTCGGAAGCGTACATTGACGTTGGTGACATTTTCATCCGCGTTAAAAAACGCAATTTGCAGAATAAAATCACGCTTTATTGTTTAAATAAACGCGTTATATAGACTAGGATCTCCCAATTATTATAATTAGCTCGCTTTATTGTTTTAATAAGCGTTTTATATAGAATACGATCAGGGGGGGGGGGGATTTGCATAGGAGTCGGAAAAGGGCACAACACGTCAACACCCGCTTAATGAAAGTGCTGCGCTAAAATCTTAAGGACGTACTACTACTGCTGCTGTGGATTATGGCCCAATGATCAAGTCGTCAAAATGACGGACGCCCTTAAATGTTTTCGCTACCTCAAAAAAAAAAAAACGTCAATGACAGATTGTCGCTTAATGTAACATCTGCAGTGCAGACACAGAAATATAAAAGATGTAAATGTTTATACAGTTTTATTTAACTTAGGCCTAGATGTTGTAACAAAAGGCAGAGTTTAATTTGTTATCATAAATCACCCCTCCTTATAAATAAAATATGTAATTTCGGGCCCCCTCGGGCCGGGCCAGCAAATCCAGTTAATTAGTCGGGCTCGGTCCGGGTCGGGTTTAATACCCCTCGGGCCTGCGTCGGGCTCGGGTGCTTTTTTTTGGCCCGATCTTACCTCTACTTCAAAGGACCACTGGTCAAAAAAGGTTCCATCACTTGGCCCTGATGGCGATTGGAAAAAAAACGGACTTGACTAAGTGAAAAATCAAAAAGTGATTGACAGGTTTAGAACCATCAAGGTTAGATGACACAGCTTAATCTGTAAAGTGTAGGGTGGAATTATCATATGTTGAATAAATTTCATGCTTCATCTTCTGTAACTGTATGGGGATTTTTTTCTTCTTTGTTTTGATTTTGCTAAACGAAACTGTGAAAATATATACTATTGCACAATACTGTGAAAATAAAACCTGTACATTATTTCATTTCTTTATTTATTTTGGCTGCTGCTAAATTGCATTTATTTTCATTGCGACGATGCACAATTATTGTTCATTGCAATGCAATTATTATGGCTTCAGCCAGTTTTCTTGGCACTACGTTTTATTTTATTTGTCTATTTACTTTGCCTATTTATCCTAGTAGTGTTTTTTGCTTTTTCTCTTCAAAGTCTTTAGTACATGTTCTACCCTGGATTATCGTGTCTAATCTTGTTGCTTACAATTTTTCACAACATTGATATCAATGACCACAAAAACAATTACATTCAAAGTGTTTGTGTGTGTGTGTGTGTGTGTGTGTGTGTGTGTGTGTGTGTGTGTGTGTGTGTGTGTGTGTGTGTGTGTGTGTGCGCGCGTGTGTGTACGTCATTATAAATAAATTAGAAACAATTGGGCAATAGACGTAGTAATAGAGTTTCTACTAACCACAACGTCTTATGTGATGTATATTTTATGTTGACAATGTATGTCTATTATATGTTATTGCAACATCCGTTCTAGCCTGGTCATCCTGGAAGGGAGATTACCTCACGTGCAGTCCCTTCTCAAGGTTTCTTCATTTTCGTCATGTTGAGGTGAGGTTTTTGAGTTTTTTCCTTGACCTCATGTAGATTTTAGATCAGGGGATAGTGTAATAATAGTCCGTGGTTTGCAATAATCTGTGCAGCCCTTTGAGACTCTTATTGATTAAGGGCTATACAAATAAACATGACTTGACTTGACTTTATGTTAAAAAATGGAAAGTTACACTCCTGAACAGGGGTCAATGACCCAAAAGAAAAGGGAATCTACTTTAATAGAAATTTTCAGGATGAGGCACTTAACTGGAAAACGGGTGCCGAACTGCACACACCTGAGCCTAAACTCCACACATTTGTCCTT
Source organism: Urocampus carinirostris (assembly GCF_059441175.1). Taxonomy (NCBI): domain Eukaryota; kingdom Metazoa; phylum Chordata; class Actinopteri; order Syngnathiformes; family Syngnathidae; genus Urocampus; species Urocampus carinirostris. The sequence continues at coordinate 27,486,567 of NC_142349.1, forward strand.
TTTATTGACTGTTCTGACGGAACAATGGGTCGGGTCTTTCCTTGTACATTTCTGGTTAGGTTTTTGTTTCTGGTTTGGATATCATCATCTAGTTTAAATTTTGTTTGGACAAGTTATTTGTTTTGTGATCCCTTGTGTGTTTCTTTTGTTGATGTTTGTTTGTTCTTTTGTTGCTGGATTTGTTATTAACTAAATCAGTGCCGTAACATAACAATATGTTTTCAGAAGCACTGTCCCAAAGCAGAAAAACGTAAAAATATGTTTTTTTTTTTTTTTTTTTTTTTCAAGCAGTATCAAGCCTCTGGAAATGATTTCAGTATGATAAATCCTCACTAGATGGCAGGAGTGGCTTTTATCAGATTGTTGTCCTCTTCTTTGTGTAGGTTACCTATCGAAAGAGTGAGAGTGTGTGGGCATCCCCCGAGGAACTTAAATTGTTATTCCCTCACTGGAAACCTTGGGCACTAATAAGTTATAACCTTTGCATGCACAGTGCAAGCATTGTGCATGCATAGCTTCAGCGTTCCTGCAATGAAATTTTATTTTGCAAGCAAAGTGCCTTTGTGGTAATGGAAAGCATTGTTTAGATCTTAGATGTACCACAAAAAAACTGTATCAACGTTGAAAGTTCTGTCTGAAATGCATCCTTTCACAAAACAAGTTTTTCAATTGTTCTATCTATTGTTTAGTTTCCATTGCTATGCAGATGACACTCAACTGTATGTGCCACTGGAAAAAACTGGACATTTAAGTTGTAGAAATCTGGAGGCTTGCCTTACTGAGATACAAAGATGGATGTCAAATATTTTTTTACGCCTTAACCCAGAAAAAACTGAAATGTGGATTATTGGTCCAGCTCACTGTCGTCAGTTGTTTTCAAACACTACCCTGAACCTAGACAAATGTAATATCACCCATAGTGACTCGGTCAAAAATCTAGGTGTTATATTTGATCCTAAACTGTCGTTTCAGTTACACGTGAAAAATATTACTAGAAAAGCTTTCTACCACCTCCGTAATATTGCGAAGATTCATTCGATGCTGTCCCAATCAGATGCAGAGATTTTAATTCATGCGTTTATTACTTCTCGGCTTGATTACTGTAATGTATTTATTTCTGGTCTCCCGATGTCTAGCATTAAAAGTTTGCAGCTGGTTCAGAATGCGGCAGCTAGACTTTTGACTAAGACCAAAAAGTTTGAGCATATTACTCCTGTATTGGCCAACTTGCACTGGCTCCCAGTCCACTTAAGATGTGACTTTAAGGTTCTCTTATTAACAAATAAATGTTTGCATGGGCTTGCACCCTCTTATCTCTCCGATTTGATTTCCCCCTATGTTCCTGCACGGAGTCTGCGCTCGGAAAATGCCGGTCTACTTGTGACTCCGAGAGCCAAGAAGTCTGCAGGCTCGAGAGCGTTCTCCATCCGCGCCCCGGTGTTATGGAACGCTCTGCCTCTGGAGATAAAATCTGCAACCTCAACGGAAGTTTTTAAACCGAGGCTTAAGACACACTTCTATTCCAAAGCATATGATTGATGCCCACCTCATATTCTGTTTTGTCCTGTCTTTTTACGACGCCTGCCTGGCTGATACGAAGGAGAAGGATGATTTGGGATGGGTCAGCGGACCGGCGTCTGACCTGCAGCATGTCAACCGCTGCATTTACCAGCTGGCAGAGACGGGAGGCAGCGTCGTGGCCGTCATGGACTTTCTGGACTGGTTTGCAAGCTTGGGGCGTCGTTGAAGTCATGCACTTTCCGAACATTTTCAACATCTTACCTAATGTTTACTATTATGTGTACAGTAATGCTAATTGTAATTCACCTTTGTCAATCCTGGAAAGGGGATTACCACATATGAGGTCCTTTCTCAAAGTTTCTCTTTTCTCCTCACACTGAGGTTTTTGAGTTGCTCCTTGCCCGCATGCTTGTTTGAGATCAGGTAATTGTGTAATTTTGTAATTGTAATCCTGTGCAGTCCTTTGAGACATTTTTGTGATTAAGGGCTATATAAATAAATTTGACTCGACTTGACTTTACTAAAGAATGGTAAAATATAAAAACATGTCCTATTTTACAATGAAAGATGAGGTTTAAAGCTGTCTTTCTATGTATCATATGTGAGTACAGAACTAAGTTATCTGTAGACCTTCAAAATCAGTCAAAGTAGCAAAAATTAGCTTCCCATTTGAGTTTACGACTGGCATTAAAGAGTATATTTACCATCTATTTTTAGCACCCCTGCCTCTGTTCATGCTTCCCTTCACTTAGATCACTTCACTTGGAAAACGTGAACAAAAAATATATAAACTTTTACTTTTTTCTTTTTTTTTCCAAAACAATCTGAGAGGATGATATGCAATGATAGTCTCCCTTGCAACAAACATGCACGTGTTCAAACTTGCATATGACTCACACCGATCATTATTTTCTTCTTCCCACTTGCGTCATTGCAGATGCAGGCCATGTTGCAAAATGCCTAGCTAAAAATCTCGTCAATGCGCATGATGAAAATGCTGCTGCGCGGGTCTCCTTAATAAAATGTGCACATGTCCATGAAGCTGAGAGCAAGAGCTGTGTGTGAAAAAATGAAATCTTGACTCTCGACGATGATGCCGTAATTGACAATCGATAGCGAAGTAAGCTGAACCGTAACGTCGCGTGCAAGGAGCAACGTGTTACAGGTGCTTAAAAGGAGCAGAGTTATGGTCTTGCTTTTAGGGCTACTAAAGGGAACATGGCAATCGAACAGTTCATAAATCAGAGCTGTGATATTTGTTAGCTCTTGTCTGACATCTAGCGGTATATAATGAGAATTGCATCAAAGGGGTGTTACCCTTAGTACTGGTATTTTCACAAAGGCAATTCACAACAACCGGTTGACCGAATCAAGATGCAATGGCTCCCTTTCAAGAAAATGAATGGTTTCGTGGTACATATTTAAACTGTTTGAATCGCTAACTGATTAATTATTTCATTTATTCTTCTCTTTTCTATGTTCTTTTTTCTTTCTTCTTTTCTTCCTTTTTTCTTTTCATATAATTTTTCTCACTTTTCTCCCTATTTTCCCGTATCCGTTTCTAATTTTCTTCATATTTTCTCTCTTCAAAAAAGCCTTTGCAGAAATATGAAAATCAAAATGACGAGTCTCAAACATGTGCATTCCTACATGTGCTTTGCACTATGCAATATTGGGATATCTAGTTGTCAAATACCAGATACTGTTCCTTCAAAGCACTTGTAGGCAAATATTGTTGTATTCTACATCATATGAGGCTCACTTGGAGGTAACTGACATGATTATGTGCAATCTTACTGATAGGGGACCCCAAAAAACAAAACCTTCCAAAAGACTAAAAAAAGGAGAAAAAAAATTGTGTGTTTTGTCAATTAGAGTCTAGGTAGTTTGTATTCTCCTTCCTGCTTTGTAACACTTGTTATCGGCTGCAGTACACAAAACAGTAACATCTAGTGGTCAAATACCACACAATGTCCCTAGAATTATTCTTTTCACAACATTTTAAAGGGACAATGTGTGATACTTAGTGCCTCCTAATGGTACAAAAAAATTGTATTCAGTTAACAAAACGTTTGAACACTACAAAAAATACATACCAATGTTTTATATTTAAAAAAAAAAGGTTAAGAGTTGTGTTTTTTCTAACACAGTGGAATCCCATTTAGGTCACCACCATGTTTAGCTGGCATCCTGCCGCCTCGCTGTGCTTTGTGGCACTGTGGCACTGTGACACTGTCCCTCACTCACACCAGAAAACACAGTGCTATTTAGTTGTCAAATATTACACATTACGGCTTTAACCCCTTAAAGGCTGCCGTAATTTTGACAAACAAATTCTGTACGATGTAACCAGTCACTGATATACGTCAATCCAGGAAAATGGCTTCATGCATCCATGGCATTTCAAATAATCAAACTGTGTAAGATATTTACTCCAAAACACACAATAATGCAGACAGATAAAACAAGATCGGCTTCGTTGGACGTTCCTAGTAGTGATCTGTTTGTTTCCATTCAAAACTCCCACTTGGCATTCAAATTAGAGCCGAAAATAATGTGCGCAAGGCAATCCGTGATTCATTTTTCCGCACCATTACTATGTGCAAGTGTGCACAATCATTAATTTGACTTCTGGAAAGAAAAGTCAAACGTTTACTACTCTTGTACAATGTCTTAAAATAGACAAAGTAAAATACACATTTTCAAGGGTTTTAGCGTTGTAAATTGGTTGTCTCCAAATGGCCACTTTTGGAAGCGCCTAAAAAATGTTTAAAATGCAATGTTTCGTTTTTCAGATTGTGATCAAATTTGGCAAGGTACCAGGTAAATCTTCAAGCTATAGTCTCACCTGTACTCCAGCTAAGATGCCCATGCTACACTCATCTACAGGCATTTGATTGCAAAATAACTCAAGTGAGAATAAAAATCTTCTATTTCTGTCTGTTCCAACTCAGATTACTCAATGTCAGTAGCACTTGCAGCGATGAAGTGTGAGGGTGTGGGAGAGAAGGAGATAGCTATTATTTGGAAGCCATTCCACCTGGTGTCAGGTCCATTGTAGGAAAATGGATTGAATCCCAGTTTGTGAGTGTTTTGTTTCGTCCGTCCTTTCCATTTGTTTTTAGAATGGAAATATCACCTCGGGCATAAACGTTTTCCAATATGAAACCTTCCTGACAATCACACTGGTGTGATTGTTGGCTACCCACAGCCACATGTAAACAAGTCATGCAGCGCAAGACAAGTTCTTTTATGCAAGATAAAGCTGTTAAGCTTGAATGTTGTGTTAGCCGATAAGTGATACACAAACACATACGTATGAACATTTATTTTATATGTTTTTACAGTTGTGTATTTGTTCCTCTGCTTAGTCTAGGTCAGCAGTAGGCAACCCGCGGCCCCGGAGCCTCATGCGGCTCTTTCATCCTTATAATGCGGCTCTGATTGGCTTGGGGAAATAAATTACTAATTTTTTTTTTTTTTTTTTTAATTGAAGTGTGTTTTATTCGTGTTAGTTTTTATATTATTTTCGTTCTAAATTTGAAGATTGTTGTGATCTTGAAATATTAAAATATAAATTAAATTATTTGATATTATTTTTTTCGTCGCTCAAAATAGACGTCACACTGCGGAAGCTGGTATACCCGCTGAAACGCCGTCTATTTTGAGCGACTTTCAACCCCGGCAAAGCCAATGGAGAAATGTAAGAAAAGAAAAATATCTCAAGAAAATAGAACATTCAATGATGCCTGGGCAGATTCATTTGCATTTACCTCGGGCGAGAGTGGCCTACCAGTATGCCTAATTTGTGGAGAAAAACTGGCTATATTGAGAACCTCCCGATACCGGACAAACTCATATTTGAAACATGGAATGCCATCCCCGACACCTACACGAACATGAAGAAATATGCCTTTGGAGTCCTGTCGATCTTCGGATCCACATATGTATGTGAGCAGCTATTCTCCACCATGAACTGCATTAAAAACAAACACCGCTTACGGCTCACAGATGACAGCTTACAGTCCTGCGTAAAGATGAAAGTGACTTCGTACAGCCCCAATTTGCAGAAGCTGTGCGCAGAGGTTCAGGAGCAGAAGTCCCATTAACCAGGTAAAATAAATATTTATGCAGATATTTTGCAAATATTTAATTTTCATTGTTTAGTGACACAGTGCTTTTTCCCCCAATTTATTTTATATATTCAGGTCTAGGCTCCGCTGCATACTTTGAAAGCCCAAGGCGATATAAGGATGACGGCTCACGGATTTTTCCCTTTTGTTTTCTGCATGCACAATTTAAATTCAGCTTTTTGATTTATTCGAAAGAGACATTCAGACATTATTATTTTTTCAAGAATTCAAAATGTGTTCATTACATCGGAAAAATTTAATTTAATTTTCTCCGTAGCACTTCATAAGACATAACCACACTATAGTTGTTTATACAAAGTGTAAAGGTAAGAAAAAGCAATATATACAGTGTCATCTTCATTTTAGATAAGATAAATTGATATAAGGATGACGCCTCATGGCATTTTTCTGCTTTCATTTGCTACATGGACAATTTAAATTCAGCTTTTTTATTTATTTGAAAGAGACATTCATTGTTATTATTTTTCAAGAATTCAAAATGTGTTCATTAAATGAATAAAATGTAATTTTCTCTGTAGCACGTGGATTTCATAAGAAACATGCTGCGGTAAAGTAGTAGAATTTTTTTTTTTTTCATTTTAGATGTGCGGCTCCCAGTGTTTTCTTTTCCGTGGAAACCGGGTTCAAATGGCTCTTTCGGTGTCAAAGGTTGCCGACCGCTGGTCCAGGTCCTCAGACACTGACTGTGTCTCTTTCTGTAAAAAAAAGAAAAACGCTAACGCTAATTTTTTCAAATCTCATCATAAAGTAATGATATCTGAGGAAAATCTCTTCAATATCCAGCCATACATCCATTATCTGCACCACTTATCCTCAGTAGGGTCGCAGGGGTGCTGGAGCCCATCTCAGATATCTTTGGGCTGTGGGCAGGGGACACCCTGAACTGGTTGCCAGCCAGTTGCAGGGCACACAGAGACAGACCACTAATTCGCTTATTCACACCTAGGGACAATTTAGACCGGCCTATTAACATGACATGCATGTTTTTGGAATATGGGAGGAAACCGGAGTGCCCGAACGAAACGCACACAGGCACGAGGAGAACATGCAAATTCCGCACAGGAAGGCTGGTCGCTGGATTTGAATCTATGACCTCAGAACTGCGCAGCACACACGCTAACCCCTGCTTTGCCGTGCCGCCCACCTGAACAACTATATCGATTTCAATTTTTATTTTAAAAAGAAATCCTAGGTCGCCACCGTGTTTGTCTTGCAATTTGCTGCTATGCTTTGCTTTGTGGCACTTGTTTTCGTTCGCAATTGACAAGACAGTCCCATTTAGTGGTCAAATATTCAACATTGGGGCTTAAAAAACGAAGATTGAAATGAGCTCCACAAACATTTTCTTGATTATGTTTAATGAAAAACATAATTATGAAACAGGGAAGAGATGGCAACATTGCAACGTGTGTGATTGGTCAATACAATAGAAGAAGCCCTGATTCGTTCATTCTTTGCAAGATAGTATAAAGTGTCAGTATCCCTCTATAAACACTTGCGTTCATATTTCTTTCAGAAAATTTGTCTAATTGTCACTTAGGAACTAACAATTTTTGTTACATCTTAATATTCTTAAATAATTAATATGCATAAATTAGAGCCCCATTTTTGCTCATTTTAGGATTTTTTTTATGATCGTAGGTATATTTTTAAATTATTTTTCAAGTCATATGGGAAACTAGATATTTTCACAATAACAAGAAATCTACACAGAAAGTTAACAGTGGTATCCACCATGAGACAAGTAGTATTTGTAGACTGATTTTCTAAACTAACGCATTAATACTTTTATCAATATCACGTTATATCTTTAGTTACGTTATTTTAACAAAACAAAAAAAGTTAATGAATATGCATATATTTATTTCTCACTTCATGTATTACTTTCTTATTAAAAAATAGAAATTGTCCCACCAACTGTACGTTTAATAATTATTGTCATAAAAAAATATCAAATTAATTTATCAATTAGAAATAATCCAAATGTATCTATCAGTGGATGGGAAAAATAATAATAATTAAAAAACATCTAATTAAATATTACATTTCAATTACCAGTAACCAGCTAACTCACCTTTTACAGTAAATATAAAGTTGAAAATATAGTTAAACGATTAAAGAATACTTAAAGTGAGAAAAATTAAGGTATCTGCTAATGTATCTTCTTGTTGCTGTGATTTTTGCAATTTTGAGAAGTGATGCTGTGCCTCACCTTTCATAATGGAAATCTAAAATTAAAACTATATTCAATAATTATATTCATTTTATGTTTTAGTTTTTCAGTTTTATTTTTAAAATTTGGGGATTTTCTTTGCAAAATTGCTGATTTTCACACTATGTTATGAATATTATGAATAAAAGAAGTATATGACATAATACAGAGCTGAGCGTCTGCAGATGCGGAATATTAGCAAGATCACAGCAAGTCAAGCCATCCAGTACCGACGCTCCCATACTTACGAACATTCGAGTTACGACTAACGGTAGACACAAACATTCTTTTTGGGATGTCGAAAAATACTTGGACATTGCTGTAAGTTAGATTTTGTATTGTGCACCTTTTTCTGAGTACAGGACAGTGCTGTGTTGCTTCTTTCCGCCGTGTGGCGCTATGTGAGGACACCCAGCATCCACCCCAAAGAAATCCGCTTCATTTTCCTATTTGGTGTGTAAACATTCTATACTGTATCTCCAGGATGCTAAGAACCATGACATTTTTATTGTTTAATATCTCATACATCCATTCAACATGGTTGGTGTAAAGTGTGAAGAAGAGGCGATCCGTTTCTTTTGAAACAAAAGTGGAATAAGAAAGCTTGATGCGGTTGAGAAAATGGTTGGATTGCTTTTTTCGGCCACTTTACCACAGAGTAGTACCTCTTGAAGCGCATCTTCCAAAACTAAGTTAAACTTAACTTTATTTAACTTTATAGAGCATATTATTTCATGAAATGTTTATTTTTTAGTACAAAACAATACAGGTCACGTATACGATCCTTAAACATACGTATATAAACCTTAAAAATACAAAATATAGCACTGAAGCAACTTGTGAATAAATTCAAATGACTACTTTCGTAAGTAGGGCAGCGTCTGTAATTTTCCTTATTGCATGGATTTTTCCTTTTAAATGCAGGAATACCTATCTATTTATAATTGTATCCAAAAGAAGCAGTTGTAAGTTAAGGTTAGACTATATAACCTTTTTACTCTGCTACAGTTTGTATATTGTTTTCATGTTCTGCCAATGAAATGATTAAAAAATCTGTATGTTCATTTATTTGTCAATCTGACTGTACCTCACCCGAAAAGAACCTCACCGCACGTCACCGGTATTGAGCATTCTAATATAAAAGTTGCACAATGCAGGAAACATGAAAACCAAATAGAAAACACTCACCACAGAACCAGAACCACCTTCTTTCTTTTTAAACGAGCACGTAAACCATTTCTTGTACTCCTCTCGAACCTGCAAAATAAAAAGTAAATAAAGTAAGTGTGGGCAGCACGGCGGGGCAGTGGTTAGCGCATGTGCGGCTAGACCTAAGATTTATGGCCCGAGCCCGAACCCGAACCCGAGGCAATTTCGGGCCGGGTCGGGCCTGAAATGTCAGTCATACGGTCGGGTCGGGTCGGGTTCGGTCCTGCTTTTTTTTTTTTTTTTTTTTTTTTTTTTAAATTAATTAATAATTATAAATATATGTTCATTAAAAATATATACTTAAACTATGTATGGATACTAGACCAAAGAATATAGTAAATCAAATAAATATTATTTGTGTACAATTAGTTGTGATTGCGGAAATCATAGCGTACAGTGACGTTGGTGACTTTTCCATCCGCATTAACAAACGCATTTTGTAAAATACGATCGCGCTTTATTGTTTAAATAAACGCGTTATATAGACTAGAATCTCCCAATTATTATAATTAGCTCGCTTTATTTTGTTTTAAAGCGTATTATATAGAATACGATCGCTTTTGTCGGAAGCGTACATTGACGTTGGTGACATTTTCATCCGCGTTAAAAAACGCAATCTGTAGAATACGATCGCGCTTTATTGTTTAAATAAACGCGTTATATAGACTAGGATCTCCCAATTGTTATAATTAGCTCGCTTTATTGTTTTAATAAGCGTTTTATATAGAATACGATCGCTTTTGTCGGAAGCGTACATTGACGTTGGTGACATTTTCATCCGCGTTAAAAAACGCAATTTGCAGAATAAAATCACGCTTTATTGTTTAAATAAACGCGTTATATAGACTAGGATCTCCCAATTATTATAATTAGCTCGCTTTATTGTTTTAATAAGCGTTTTATATAGAATACGATCAGGGGGGGGGGGAATTTGCATAGGAGTCGGAAAAGGGCACAACACGTCAACACCCACTCAATGAAAGTGCTGCGCTAAAATCTTAAGGACGTACTACTACTGCTGCTGTGGATTATGGCCCAATGATCAAGTCGTCAAAATGACGGACGCCCTTAAATGTTTTCGCTACCTCAAAAAAAAAAACCCGTCAATGACAGATTGTCGCTTAATGTAACATCTGCAGTGCAGACACAGAAATATAAAAGATGTAAATGTTTATACAGTTTTATTTAACTTAGGCCTAGATGTTGTAACAAAAGGCAGAGTTTAATTTGTTATCATAAATCACCCCTCCTTATAAATAAAATATGTAATTTCGGGCCCCCTCGGGCCGGGCCAGCAAATCCAGTTAATTAGTCGGGCTCGGTCCGGGTCGGGTTTAATACCCCTCGGGCCTGCGTCGGGCTCGGGTGCTTTTTTTTGGCCCGATCTTACCTCTATGTGCGGCACAGTTCATGTCATGGGAACCTCCTGCGTGGGTTCAAATCCAGCTCCAGACTTCCTGTGCGGAGTTTGTATGTTCTCCCCGTGCTTGCGTGGGTTTCCTCCGGGCACTCCGGTTTCCTCCCACATTCCAAAAACATGCATATCAGGTGAATTGGCCGGTCCAAATTGTCCCTAGGTGTGAATGAGCGAGTGAGTTGTCTGTCCCTGTGTGCCATGCGATTGGCTGGCAAACAGTTCAGGATGTCCCCTGCCCACTGCCAGATGATTGCTGGGATGGGCTCCAGCACCCCCGCGACCCTACTGAGGATAAGCGGTGCAGCTGATGAGATGAGATAAAATAAGTGTTCTGTAATTCTCCAAAGATTTACATAACCACACTCGAGCGTTGGCCCCAATTCTGCCATGTGATGTGTGTTCGATGTAATTACTTGAGTCTGACCTCTTTGTTGAGCACACAGTGAACAATGTAGAGGACAGTTCCCTGCTGAGAGTTGAGTAGTATGAAGAGGACGTGAAAGAACAGATTGCTCTGATACAGTCCAATAATCCAGGTACAGCCCAATATGACAAACTGGGTCACAATTTTGAAAATAATCAACCTGCGAAGACAAATAAACCTCTTTTTAAGAAAATTACAGAATACCGAAAAATCTAACTATTATTATTTGAAGCAATGAGGTGCAGTGAGGTTCGTTTCTAGTGAGGTAGATTTATGAATAAACCTATATCTTTTGACTGGCAGAGCAAGAAAGCAGTACATAAACTGTTGCATTTATTGTCTATGCGCTAGTTCTTCTGAATAGAAGCATCGAAGGATAGCCAATCCTCCATTAAATAAATAAAAAATAATAAATGTTTATTGAAGGTATTGTTGGATACATTAATCAAAACATGACACAAAAAAACTAATGCTGAGAGTGAGCATGGCCAAATATGGTCACCTTACGCCCCCTCCCCTAAGAAAATGTGACAAATCTATTTCTGCCAACCTTTGCTTAAAGGTTTGCACCGTATTTGCACTAATAACCCGGTCAGGCAAAAAATTCCAAATTTTTGGTATCCTGAAAGAAATAAAGTTTCCATGCAAGTTGCTGGTAGGTCTAGGCACCTGAAACTTATATCTGTGACCATTATAAAAAGAAGTCCATGCAATGACCAAAAAAATATTGGATGTATCAACCTGCTGATCGTTTGCTAACACTTTCAATGATTCTGATGTTTGGGGCTGAGATATGCACCAAATCATAATCCTTGTTATGACTTTCCCCCTCTGCAATAAGGCAGGAGAATTGCATGGCTCACACGGGCATCTGTAGTTGCTCAGGCGTTTATATTTGTAATATTCATTATATAGTGTAAAGATTCTGTGATTTTCAAAATAAAAACTCAAAAAATTGTGATGTTGGATGAGAAAGAACTTTAACACTGAATGAATATAAGAATTTGATACATTTTCAATTTTATATCTATGATTATGACATGTGGGGCACAGCCTCTGCACATCATAGCTTTGAAGTGTGCCTCGTGCAGATTATAAATGAATGCTTTCTGTTTTTTAAAACAATAATCGAATTGTTTGCTGCATTCAGTTCAGTGAAGTGTCTATTTGCAGTGCACATAAATGCCAAAAAAAGACCAACTTTTGTTATTGTGGGAAAATATTAAGTGAATGTGATCACTGACCTGCTACAACAGGGAAAGACACAAAATACTGACCTTGTGTCTCTGGATTGCGATACGTCGCTTCTCATGTTGGCCAAGGTGGGTCTCAGACTCCATAAAGTTGCACAGAACAGGATGATGTTAAGCTAGCACCCACAGAGAGTTTAAAGTTAGAAAAGTATTTTCGTTTCAGCTGTGTTTTGATTCAACTTCCTACTCACTGCAAGGAGGGTAATGACAGGTCCTGAAACAGCCCAGTGGAAGTTACGTTTCTGTGACAGCCAGCATCTGAAATTCATCCGAGTATTAGCATTTCTTTTCTTGCTTGCCATTATTACACACTACAGTAATCTCTTGTTTTTCACGGGGTTTACGTTCCAAAAAATCATGCGACAGTTAAAACGCACAAAGTAGAAAACATTTAGATATCAGTTACACATGGTGTACAAGACTAAGAAAATGACTATAGATCTACAAACAGACCCACACAGGACACAGAATTTGATCTAGCGTTGGTGAGCTACAAGCTCAGCAGGGGTAGCTTGTCAGAGTTGTTACGTAGCCTAGCAGCTATTGCCTTCTCTCCCAATGCCAACTCAGTATCTTTCTGAACCAGATAACAAATCACACAGCACCCGTTGGTGATAAGCATTTATTTTTTGCGCTCTTCTGACTTCATTCAGAGTCCACTTTTAATTGATGATGTTCCTTCCAATGTAACGAACTGCTAAAATCCCTGCTGTAGCCGTGTTAAGCAGTTTGTTTTTGGGGGGTGGACCTATTGACTTGTGTGCCCATACCACCCCGGCTCTTTGAGTGACAGCATTCACAAGCCTATTACAGTTGCTCTCACAGACCACAGACAGTCACGCCACCCGAACACACACACACACACACACACACACACACACACACACAAACCCCCCCCCCATATTCCCGTGATAGCATTTGCTGTGTACTGCAGAACACAATGCAGAAAATATTGATATCAATGACAATAAAGACAATTCACTTCAAAATCCACAAAGTATGGACAACCCTAAAAGTAAACCACCATTGATCGAGGGATTACCGCATTATGGAAAACACAAACAAGCCTTCATGCTTCTGTGTTGTGCAACTCACTCATCTGAACTCGTGGCTCCGTATCCATCAGAGTACACCAGTGCGGAAACCCCCACAATCAGGAACGGGACCCCATAGCCGATAAGGCAGAGCAGGAGCCTGGGAAGGCCGTCTCTCTGGATCACCTGCACTCTGGAGAGCTTCTGGACCAGTAGGTGAAGTTGTAAGGCCTCTAACAGCATCCACACAAAGCTTGCAACTACTGAGAAGTGGAGGATCCCAGCTATGACAGTGCATGCCAGCTGTGGAGGCAGCAGAAATTTTCATCAGGATGTCATTAAAATATTGTTCATTGTACACCAAGTCAAGGTGTAGCAAAAATCAGTTTGAATTTGAGAAATCATATCTTCAGAAGAGACATATGCAGTGAATCAACCTTTTTGAACTTGTAGCTAATGCCAAATTATCCCCAATATCACAATAAACTTGGTAATTTGCTCAAATCACCTGTTAGTATTCCAGCGCAATTTTTGTGCTAAAACTACTGACTGTGGGGCTGGGAACAGGTAATGGTAATCAACATAAATCTGAATATAATTACTTAATTATGAGCCATATTCCAGTTTTAAGGGGGTTGCGCCTAATTTTGCAACCACCTCCTACTTAAGTTGTTCATTGATAATTTTGCCCTTCAAAACATTTGTAAAATTGATGTAAACAGATGTATGTCACTATTTTCGGGTATGTTCTACACTACATTATTTCAGACTAAAATATTAAGTACTCTTAAAGGTTAAAGGGGCATAAGGAAGAACACAAACCACAATGATTCAAAGTGATCAAACTCATCATTTTTTGGTCCTGTTTTTTACCAGCCTTTCACAAGGCTTTTGAATTTGTGGGGTAGCCATAGCAGCAAAATGGCAGACACTCATGCAGCAAGATGGTGTACAATTGATTCAGCTCCCTCTAAATGAACAATATGTCATGTAAAATGAATGCAAATGTCTATGTGAAAGTTCAGCTGTGTTGGTTTTGTATTAAGAAATAAAAAAACTTTAATAAATTATGTTTTTTACCACTAATAGGCGCTAACTAATTTACATTTAAATACTTAAAATACAATTATTAAATTGCAATTTCCTATTGATTTATTTACAGGTTCCAGATTGTTGATTAGCCACTAGAAGGCAGTGGTATTGGCTATTATTGCATTTACTAGTCAAAAAGGTTGGTATATGCACTGAAACATTTACTTGTTAACCCCACTCATTTAATGTTTCCTGTATTTGGACGAAGTGATTGTAAAATAACTATTAACAACTGATACTTAACCAAGATGCCGGCATGCATGGGTGCATTGACTTATCGCTATCTAGCTTGTGTTTTACCTCTTACTTTTACGATGCACTATTTTTCATTGCACTATTGTGACATGCGTTTACAACGTGGGCCAATCTCCAAGCACTACCTTATATGTGCATCTTTATCCCGACATTCTTTAATTTTTCTCTTGTAAAACTTGTTTATGTGATTATCCTGAAGTGCCATGTCTAATCTCATTGTAAACATTTCTTCACTGCGTTGATATCAATGACAATTCTAACAAACAATCATTTGCATATGGTAGTAACAACTGGCTTTTGACGTACCTCCTCTTGAATGTAACTATCATTCCACAACAGCAACAGATGAGAGAGGGACAAGTTAAGACACAGGTGAAGACGTGCTGTGTTGTTGATTTTGGGGTTCCAGCTACACAGCAAAAAGGTGAGGATGGCCAAAACAAAGAAGAAGAGTCCCACTATCACACATATCCGGTTAAGCCACTCTAAAAAATCATCCTCTGCTGGAGGCTGCCACAAAGTATGAACACCAGGTCAGAACTTCTCAAATGTCCATTTTGTTGTTAATGGTTGATAACAGACTGAGTATACCATAATACCTCAGCAATTTGTAGAATGAGCGCAAATGTGGAGAGATGAGAGCAGCTGCACACTGTGAAATTTTCATTCGAGTGTGCGACCCAGCATCCGTCCACCGACCAGCTCTTGGTCTCTCGAGCTTCTTTCATTCCTTTCTCTCCTGTGTCATCCTTCCAGTACACACAAGTCACCATGCCAGATTCAGGTAGTTTCTGTTGGAATGAGAGGTGCAATGTCTACAAAATGCAAGTCTGTGTCAGGATTTGCTTCCAACAAAAAAGAAACAAAACCCTCTTGTGTTGAATGGTAAAGTTGACCGGCTCAGTGAGATTGGTGTGGTTGACTGAAGGTAAAACTGCCGTAATGACATCCGAGTACATTTCCGTCTTGTTCTCGCTCTCAAAATAACGATGACTGAGAAGATCCTCAATACCCGTGAGGATCATAAAAGCAACAGCAGTTGAGCCTGGAGACACCATAACAAAGACAATAACGCTGTTTGTTTATTCCGAGTCATTTTAGCTCGGGGGACACGACACAAAAAAGAAATACTTACGAGGGTTGGACGAGTGAATTAATTACATAAAAAGCGTGCCTATGGTGGAGGATTGGGGGTCTTTTCGGAGGATCAAACAGGTGTTTTTTTTCTCCATATTGATCTTACTTCATTAAGAATTCTTGGAATGTATATCAATTGTGCGTTTGTAAAAAAAAAAGGCTAAACAACAATTGAATACATGTCCAGTACAATTTATTCAACTCAGGGAAATGTATGCAGACTAGAAGGCCAAAAATAGCAAACAGAAACTAACTTCAATGATTGATTTAATAATTTTAAAATGGTAAAATGGTAAATGGTCTGCATTTATATAGCACTTTTCAAGTCAATGAAGACCACCCAAAGCGCTTACAATGTGTTTCACACTTAAAGGTTTATTTGCTTTTTTTTTTTTTTTTTTAGGAAAACGTTTACCTGAATTTGGGTGCTTTGCTATTAAATTTTATATCTATCATAGAAAGGAGCAAGGGAGTCCTTAAATTTCTGCAAAGACAGACAGGTACCATTTCTTTTCGATTCGTATTTTTCGTATTGCCCTAAACCAGAGGTTCCCAAAGTGGGTGGTACCGCCCCCCTGGGGGCGTCGGAGAGATCTGGAGGGGCAGTGAGGAAGAAGTTCAAACGTTTGATGATTTGTATACAACACGTGCAGCAGGACGAGTCAGTGGACTGTGTGATGAACGAAGAAACATTCTATACTGTCTATGTCTATACTATCTTCAAATCTTTGACATTTTTATTGTATAATATCTCATGCATCCATTTAATACCGGCGGTCTATAGTGTAAAGAAGAGGCGAGCCATATTTTTTTAAATGAAAGTGGAATAAGAAAACTTGACGTGGTTAAGAAAATAGCCGGAACGCTTTTTTTATGCCACTTTTTACCACGGCGCAGGACCTCTTGAAGCGCATCTTCCAAAATTAAGTTAAACTTAACTCCATTTATCTTTATAGAGCATATTATTTTATGAAAATAAGCAACTTACAAACAAATTCAACTTACGAACGATCGTCGGAACTCATTCGTAAGTAGGGCAGCATTTGTATTTCTCTTGCGCATCTCTCAGCATTGTCTCACAGGCCACACAAAATGAAGCGGCGGGCCACGTTTGGCTCGCGGGCCATGAGTTTGACACCGGTGGTTCATTTGGTGAAGAGCAAATATATCAAAATATGTTAATTGCCTGTTCAATCTCACCATTGTTGTTTTTTGCCAGACTTTCCAAGTTAATGTCCATAAAGTTTTCATTTACTGAGAGATGAAAGTCTCTTTCATGAAGACTTCCGGGCCCAGTCGTCTCAAGTGTTAACGCTAGCACACACAAATTTCCCAATAGATTAGTTCCATGAAGTAATCGCAGTATTTTCAGTGTTATTTCTCACCCACTGTTGAACTGTTCAAGTTTGTCTTGGTTTCATTCTGGCCTGGCGACACCATAGCGCTCACAAGATGGTCTGAGATAGCCAGGATCTTACTTCCTAACTCGCCGTCATCGTCACTGCTCACCTTGAGTTCCTTGGCCTTCGGTCCGACACCAGACACTTCCTTTATTGCACGTTTTATGCAACCGATAGTTGATGTTGAAAGATGTTGGTGTCCAGAACATAAATGAAACGTGTTTCTTTGAGGAACTTGACACCTACCATAGATGCTGAGAAGCTGTTTTCCACTGTCTAAGAAATGAAAATACATTTGCATTAATGCCATTAAGTTGTCAGACATAAACTAGAAAATAAATGAAATGATCTGCATTTATATAACGCTTTTCAAGTCAATGACTTCCCAAAGCGCTTTCCCAATAGCAGCCTTGTATTGCAGCCATGTAAGACTAACCTGCTTATTGGGGGTATTAGGGGTTCAGTGTCTTACCCAAGGACACTTCGACATGTAACACGGACGAGCCGGGATTTGAACTGGGATCCCTTGATCCCAAGACGAGCGCTCTACATCCTGAGCTACTGCTGCCCCAATGTATTCCAATGAATGCTTATGGGGCACTGAAAAATGTCCTGTCTGAAAATGTAGTAAACATATTCTCAAGAAAACAATTTTCTTAGCATTAGCAGGTGCTTTTGCCCATTTTGAAAACATTCATGTTATGTCATATTATCAAATGTAAGTACATTATTATAACACAACAAACACATTAGACAATACAGTGCCATCTTGTGCTCAAGTACGGTACCTTTAAAGCAGACCTGGGCACTCCGGTCCTGGAGGGCCGCATGTTCTGCATGATTTTTGAGGTTTCTCTGATCCAATACAGGTGATTCCAATCACCAGTATCGTTAACGAGCACTTACTAGCTTGCTAACGAGGTTATAATTTGTATCACCTGAGTTAAAAAAGAGCAAACTTCAAAATCTGGCAGGACGTGCGGCCCTCCAGGACCGGAGTGCCCAGGTCTGCTTTAAAGGGACACTCTGTAATATTTAACCACCAACTGTTGATGTATTGTGTAGTGCAGGGGTCTCCAACATGGCGTCCGTGGGTGCCCCCTAAGGAAAGCTGAGGTCCTCGCGGACCTGTTCTGAAAATAGCTCACCAGTGCTGGGGTGTTGTGACGTTCTATAAAATGTGTGTTTTTTGTGGTTGATTGATTCTATTTCACCCCACTTCCAGTAATTAACATGGTAATAACGTAGTGACAAAATAATAATAACATCATAAATTGTTATTTTAGAAAGGTATACCAACACAGAGGCAACAGAAAACAAGTGCTACAAAGAAGCAGGAAGAATACAACCTACGGTGACTCAAAGTGACAAAAAAACACAATGCCAGTGAAACGAGAAAAGACGATAAGTATAAAATTTAGTTTGTTAGTCTTATTTTACGTTTTGGTACAAAAAACAATTAAAGATACACTAGTTAATAAATAACGAAAACAAAAGGAAAATAAAGTAAAATAAGAACAATAAAACTTAAAATAAGAAAATAATCTTCTAGTGAATTGTGGCGGTTTTCTGGAGTTTTTTGTTTGTTTTTTTGGGGGGCAGTCCGTCACCAAGTTTAATAAACCTCCAAAAAGATGACGACTCATTTCATAGTAATTGTAAAGATGCAAAAAACACTTACCGGTATTGGTAAAATGATATTTGTGTTGTTTAAGAGTTGTTGGTCCATGTCGTCGAGAAACGCTCTCTCTTTTGTCTGACCCTGCAGCAAACACAAGCATCTCATACAGAATATATGACCTACCCGTATTCAGAATATGTTTTAATCTCACTTACCTTTCGAGGTGTTATCTCATTTAGAATATCCTTTAGACCTGTGAAATCATATACAGTAAATCACTGGAATTCCAATCCTTTGACGCACATGTCATCATGAGACCGTAATGTCATTTTAAACATACTTCTGCAGAAGGAGACTCCAACTATCCATATAATCCCAGTTGAAGGGTAAAAGCTGTCAGGACAGGAACAATAGAATGTGCCCGGTGCATTACTACACAAAGTCTGTTTACCGCATATGTCAGTCATTTCTCTGCATTCGTCTATATCTATTCAAAGAAACAGGATTATTAGGTGTTTGCCAAGCACGGGCACATTTAACAAGTACTACCTGTGCAAGGATTGGCATTGCTGGCGATCACATCCGGGCTGTTCAGCCTGTAACCATGAAAACAGGTGCAAACATATGAGCCCACTGAGTTTGTGCAGTTAGCATCCGGACCGCAGATTGTGGCCTCTTCCTCACACTCGTCAAGATCTGCCATGCAGAAGTCAAAGTAAGATATGTTCCCAAATTGAAAATGTGAAATTGTGGATCCCACTTGCAATGAGTTTACCAATACAGATGTTCTTTTCACTTGGTGGCTGCACCTCTTCTGTTGCAGAGAAGCCCACTTGACACACGCAGGTATAGAGGCCAGGTGTGTTGATACATTCAGAATTCGGACCACAGAGTGCAGAGTCCAAGCATTCATCAATATCTGACAATTAATTAGGAATAAAAATAAACTGTGAGGAAGGAATAGTCTATTGCCACTCAATAGACCTTAAAACATTTTTCTATGTATTAGTTTTATTTTGTTTTGAATGTTGGACACCTGCAAAGAAGATGGCACAGGATGACAGTTTGTTATTTTGACTATTATACCTCAGTGTTGTCAATTGTTTTAACTAAGATGCGAATTTTACATCGTTGTCTACCCTTTAAAGTAGATCTGCTTTTGTAACCTATGAGATTTAATAACAAATATTTGGCTCAGATAAAGGCTTTTAGAATAGGTTGAAATTAATTTTGTGCGGTTTGGGTTAGTCTCCCTGCAAGTTCAAAATCCAATTATTCTTCTTTCCCTATTTTGAATGTCTTCTAAACTTATTTTATCACTCTGAGAAAAATGAAATGTTGAATTACTACTGCTATGGGTGTCTAAAATTTACAATTGCATACTACAGTATATTGTAGTATTACAGGGATAATTTACTGTTTATCATTAAAGTATTGTTATTATTACTATTGTGACTATTTGTATCTTTGTTTTGTATCATTACCATATTATGTCAAATTATGATTAAAATACCTTCAAGTTAATTGTATTTATCTATTTTTACATGTGATGCAGAAAAAATATAAACATGTTATCTAACAGTCCTTTAAAATATAGCAGTATATGGTTGTTTTTGCTCATTTTTGTCTAAAATGTGAAAAAATAATAGCTAATAGATGTAAATATAAATGTAAATGGTCTGCATTTATATAGCGCTTTTCAAGTCAATGAGACCTCCCAACGCGCTTTACAATGTGCGCCACACTATTTCCTTTTACACACTAACTGATAACAGTTTCAGCCATGCAAGGCAACGACCTGCTATCGGGGGCATTAGGGATTCAGTGTCTTGCCCAAGAACACTTCTACATATAACACGGAGGAGCCAGGAATCGCTAACCAGTGGGTCAAACATCATTTTAATCGGTTACCCATGCTAAATATATTTGGAGCTAAAAAAGGCAGTCTGACAAGGAGAAAAATTGTGAATATAAAACTAAATGGGGAAATGAATACAATTTTACCTTGGCAAATAGGAGTGGCATTTCTTATATCTTGGTAACCTTCGTTGCATTGACATTGAAAAGTTCCTGCCTCATTCGAACATGTCCCATCAGCACCACAAACGTCTTCAAGACACTCATCAATATCTTGCAGAGAGGGAGGAGACCATGGAGCACTTCTCACCGGAGTATGTCAATAAATCATTTGCAATTTTTACCTATACACGCATTTTGTATTCCAGGTGGTTGGTTTGGATTTGTCCCATTGTAACCATCTTGGCAGGTACAAGTGTATGATCCAATTGTGTTATTACAATCAGCATTATATCCACAAACACTTAGACTCGCTGCGCACTCATCAATATCTGTTCAAAGATATATATACACATCCCATGTATATGTGAACACAAATTTTACCAGTGAAGAACTTACCAGTGCATCCATAGGAATCGCCTGTGGGCAGATGGCTGGGCGGTATTTCATACCCTCTTACACAAATGCATCCTCCATTACTGTTGCAGTTGGAAAGTGGTCCACAAGAATTGTTTCTACAAATGGTATGGTCTGGAAATACAAATATGCAAAGGCTCAGATTAACCCAATTTCCAAAATAATGAACTCATTCCTACTTTACTGTCTTACAAGTTGTATAGCCTGACGGGTAGAGTGCGTGACTGGTTGGCCTATATATGTAGAATTCTCCTGGACAGAGTATCACCTCTATTACAATGCTATGAGTCTCACACCCTCTTTCATTAACGTATGCGGATCCCGTGGATGCCGTTGCGGATTCCTCGGACGGATATGTAAAGGGGAAATGGATAGTGCTTTGGAAGCCACCTGCATGTCCTGTGATGCAGTAATCTGTTATTCTGTCACCACCGATCCCAGTAAAGCGTGACCACTGACTAGTAAGGTGACCATCATCAAATGAGTAGCCACTGAAGGAAGTAGACACGAAGGCGAAGTTGCGAGATGGTTCCGTAATGTTGATGTAGCTATCACATGAACCTGTGAAAGAACGTAAGACATTAAGATGGCAACGTTTATTGTGGAAAATGCAACATGTTTTTTGACCTACCAGGAGGGAAAACACAATGTCCAAGGACAAAGTACGATCCTTGGAGAAAGAAAAACTGATTATTTAAGAGCTTTGGTGTCATAAGAAGAACAAAAAACATTTCTTTATAAATGCTCAATGAACAAAAACATTGATGTCTAATTTTAAACACATTAAAATCCAAATGTGGTAGACCACCTTAGTTCTCCATACTTGCTGCTGTTTAGTTCATACTGTTTGTAGTTTTACAGAGTAATATGATTATAAGAAAGTTATTTTGTATTTTTAGATTTGTTTCTTCAAATCTAAAAGGTTTTCAATTTTGCACTTCAAAACACAAATTATTTTTTTCTCATTTCAATTTATTTTGATGATTTAATCACCAAGACCAGGAATGGTCTTGGGTGGTAGGGCGCTTGCTCAAGGTTTGGAATTGGGGGGTTTGGTCACCTAATGACTCCCAACACAGCAGTTCGGTCTAAAATGGCGGCGCCCTGTTTGGCTGCGGCTGCATCGGCTCGCTACAGTTTAACGGTACGGGTCAGGTGTATCGACATTTCGTTCTGTGTGCATTGTTAAAAAAAATGACAATAAAAAATTAAATTCTATTCCCAAAAAAAAATTCTATTTGTTTACTCCCAACACCAGAGGTCTCAAAGTCAAATGGATTGAAGGGCTGAATAAAATGTTAAGCTCCAAGCCGAGGCTGAAATGTTGATACCAATTAAAATGTGTGTGTATATATATATATATATATATATATATATATATATATATATATATATATATATATATATATACCTGTAGTCTAGTGAGCCTGAGTGAACCTGCTAAAAAGCAAACAAACGTATACCAATATGATCAGATAAATGAAGTAGTAATTTTCAATATTTATCAGGCACAAAAGACCAGTTCCCTTTAAAAGTGGGCTAAAATCACTTCTAAGAAAAAAAAATAATAGCAATTTTCTATCATTCACCAAATAACAATAAAATAAAGTACAAAGAGACACAACAACCACACGACGATTCCTGGTGTATGAAACAATAATAAGATCTTCTCAGGAGATGAAGAAAACCTTCTCAAGGGGCCACATTTGTCCCGCGGGCCTTGACTTTGACGTTTATGCCCAACCCTCTTTTAAGGCATCAATATTATATTAAATGTAAGTGAATACAATATTTTTAAATGTATGTCAAATTGTATTAAACTACTTGATTTGAATTTGAATTGATTCAATAAATCGTTACCAAGCTCAAATTGTGTTTTCTGTTTGTGGATACTTAAGTTTTTTAACACAAACTGACTGAAATGATCCTATTTTTAAACTTTTTGTCCTCCGTTTTCATAGCAAAACCCTCACAAATGTCATAAAACAGTGCAGCGTGCTGCCTTCATTCACTTTGGGTGCCCTTAAGCAATATGCGAATAAAACGATATGTAAACCGGAACAAATATTAGTAACATCAGCAATTGCACCTTAATGAACTCACCTAAGAGACACATCAAAGTGAGGTTTTTCATGATGATCGAAAGGTTTCGGACAGCTCTGAAGCTCAAAAGTGCAAGATATATTATCTTAGCTGTCAACGGCTGTGTTCTCGGTATCTTGTCCTGATGCAAAAAGCAATGCAAATAACTGCTTGTGATTCAAGACAGAGAAGTAAGAGGCAAAAGAAGTATTGGTTTTGGTCATGATTGAGGTTTATTTCTATTCAGTTTAATTTGGGAGGGTCAAAAAGTCAAAATTCAGGGAGGTAGGATGGCAAAGCGGCAGTGTCATAATATTTTTAAAGAAATTAACTATTTTAAAAAAAAGAGGTGGCTAGATTTCAAGTGGGAATCTGAAACAAAAGAGAAAAACAAACACATGCAAACTCCTGGGACATTGAGGAATACCTGAATGAGACACGGACAGCTTGAAGGAGCCGGTTGACACATGACAAAAGACATATTGTAAATTTCAACTTTGGCAGACTTTGACCAATTCTTAAACTTGGCCCCGAGAAGTTTCATTTGACAGGAAATGGTTGCTTCTTATCTGTACACGAGGGAAAAGATCTCTGCGATGTTTTTGTCAATAGAAAACCTTATTTCTTGTAAATAAAAATAAGTGAATAGAGACTTTAATTTTGAATGGCAAAAAATAGTTTTTAGTTGCTGTTTGTCGTAGATAATAATAATAATAATAATAATAATTTCCTTTGTATTGTCATTCTTTGTAAGAACGAAATGTCGATACACCTGACCCGTTGTAGCGAGCCGATGCAGCCGCAGCCAACAGAGGGCGCCGCCATTTTACCAATGTTATAAGTCTTAGGTATGACTCGGCCGAGGCGCGAACCAGCGACCTCCCAGTCTCAAAGCGGGCGCCCTACCATCTAGGCATAAATGCATCTGTATAAGCTCATTTCTAATACGCTGTCCTCATTCAGTTAACATAAGAATAAATAATCATTCAAATCCTGCATTGGATTTGTGTAGTTTTAATTAAGTGCAGGCTGATCGGTCCAAATATTGATATTATCGATACTGAGCAATTACTTGGATGGGATTGATACTTGTGTCTTAAGACCGATACTGTCTTTCCATTTTGTGTTGTAAGATAGTATGCATTGTTACTTACAAATCGAGTCTAATTGTGTTATCTCGGGAGGTAAGGCACTTGACTTGGGATCAAGAGGTCGCAGGTTTGAATCCTGTGTTATATGTCGAAGTGACACTGAATCCCTAATGCTCCCGACAGCAGGTAGCATTAGGGATTCAGTACATTGTAAAGCGCTTTGGGTGCTCTTCATGGACTTGAAAAGAGCTATATAAATGCAGACCATTTGCATTACAACCTTTGTTTTTCAAGCTGTTGTGCAATGGAACATATTTCAGTTGGCCTGATGACTTCTTATGCAAAATTTGTAATTTCATTACATTGCTGCTTTGTTTTTTTTTGGTTTGTGCCCCTTAATTATTTCTCTAAAACACTTGTTGTTGTAAATGTACTTTATTTTTTAAACAGTTAAAATGTTTTCACATTTTGTTGTGTACAGTATTTGCACATTCTGATGTTTCATTTTTTTTTTTAAAAAGCATGTAATACATTTGTCATGTTGACATGTTATATTTGTATTTTTGTTCCTTTGAGGCTTTTTTTAAGGTCCGACTCTTTTGACTTTTGTTCTGAAACAGTTGTAATAAAGATAGGTATCTTTTCCATACTGTTAAAGTTTGCCTTATAGTCATTTATAAAAGATTTAACAAATTTGTTGTCTGCAGTATTTGTGCTGTGTTTGTGGTAAATATAAACTAGCGCATTCATTCATCATTACAATTCCAAGGCATTGGTATCAGAACGCAATTGATGGATTCTACACTGCATTTACGTGGATCGGATCGATACCAAAATTACAAGTATTGTCCACCCCTAGTTTTATTCAGTGTTGTGCTAAAATTTACAGGATCAAGTAAAATAAGTAGTTAGTAGTGATCCTGTATAGATAATTACATGCATTTAAATTAAATTCCAAAAACTGCATTCACACGTGATGCATTGCAAGCATAGTTAGATCATTTGCCCTTTTTTGCACAGGAGAATGTTTTGCAGCCTAGTGATGAATCATTCCCACTGATGCTAATGATGTAATAGCTCTTATGTCTTACAAATAATACGATGTCATCAATGACTATATAGGTATTACCACACTGAAAGGATGGTGTATTTTTTTCAAATGCAGTCAGGGTCCCTAACATGTCTTGACAATTGCTCACATGAAGGTGACTGTGCATGCAACCATGATTTACAGAGATTTTTCTCAGCGACATGACTGCTGCGCATATGAAGGCACATGACAGCAAATGAATGACACTATCTAGGAGGTGATCTTGCCCTTTCATGATGAAGGCTCTGATTTGTAAGGTTCAGATTGATGGAAGTGAATGATTCAATTCTTTGGTGTTCGTTTGTTTTGGATCAATTTTTAGGATTGTAGAAGAAAGAAAATTAACCAATGTTTATCTTGGTTAACATAGTTGTCAACCAAGTTGATCTGGCTGCCTCAAAGGAGGAAACCAAATCATGGCGGAATCGTTTGCTGGCATGGGGAACCATAAAGCGACTTTTTCAACTTGTAAAACCAAATAACAAATGTTTCCCTCCCTCTAAAATTCAGCCCCCTAGGTAAGCATAAAACAACTAATGTTTTCTTATTTGTTTACTTATTTATCGAATTACAAACATGCATTTGAATCCCATGGTAAAAAATGCACGTCTTTTGCTCGAATTGCTCCCACAGTTCCAACGGCTCAGAGTTCGAATGTTGTGACTGCAAAAAGTTTTGGTGGTGGGTGTTTTGCAGGGTAAGTGACAAAACGCGCACGGTGCAAAAAGCAAATTTTGGACCAATGGTCAACAAACCGTGTTCGGTTCCAAATATATACTTAAAGTGAGCCAAATTGCTTTATCGAGCTTGTTGTTAATTTTTTTCTAATTTTAGAGCACTTTTCTTAATATGTGCAAAATTACCTTATAGCTGAAAATGAATACTTAGGCTTGGTTTAAAAGTTATTTCCCTATTTTATTTGAGGATCCAGAAAAGATAGATAGATAGATAGATAGATAGATAGATAGATAGATAGATAGATAGATAGATAGATAGATAGATAGATAGATAGATAGATAGATAGATAGATAGATAGATAGATAGATAGATAGATAGATAGATAGATAGATAGATAGATAGATAGATAGATAGATAGATAGATAGATAGATACTTTGTTCATCCCCGAAGGGAAATTCACATTTCCAGCAGCATCCCTGAGCTGAGAACAATCGAGAACAATCGAAAATAACACGGGAGCTGCTGGAGTGGCTGCCATTCGTGACGGCGCCGGAAGAAACGATTCAATTTGAATCATGTACAAACAAACAAACAATTGAATCATGTACAAACAAACAAACAAACAAAATATTTATGTTTCAATAAGTGGATACACTACAATGAGAAAAAAATATGACTAAAATGAGCTAAATAGTGCGCCAATAGGCTAAGAATTTCTTTTTCCAACATTTACTCAATGCTAAATTGTTCTTCACTTATTATACTAACTAATGTGATCTGATAATATCTTTTATTGTTCCAAAAGCGATGCAGTGTTTTTCCTGAAAAACGAAACCCTGAACAACAAATTACCTCCAGCACTGCCCCAGCCATGGCCAAAGTGTGTCCAAGCCTGCACGTAAAAAAGAAAGTACGCCGGGTGTCTTTTATAGAAGACAATCAAACCACAATTACCAAATGTCAGGCAGAGCTGACTGGGAAGGAGGCCACTTTCAGCCCAAAAGAGAATGCAGACATTTTTCAAAACTTTATAAATGAAGAAAAAGACAGGTGAGTTACACGTACCATGTCAAACACCCAGAATTGTGTAAGAATGTTCCATAATCAAACAAGTAACTATGGTTTGATTCTTAAAATGTACCATGATATTATGCCAAAGCTCTAGTTTAGTAGGAGCAGTGTGGTTTTCTTACAGGCTGTGGAACAATGGTCCAGTTCTAGACCCTCTGCAGAGTCCTTGAGGGTGCATTGGAGTTTGCTCATCCAGTCTACATGTGTTTTGTGGGCTTGGAGAAGGCATTTGTGTTATTCGGGAGCCCTGTGGGGGGTGCTTCGGAAGTATGGTGTACGGGATAGTTTAATCTGGCTGTACTGTCCATGTATGACCGGTGCCGGAGTTTGGTCAACAGTAAGTCAAATTTGTTTACAGTGGAGTTGGATTGCAACAAGGCTGGCCTTTGTTCCTGATTGTTTCATAGTTTGTATGGACATCATTTCTAGGTTCAGCCTAGGCATTGAAGGGGTCTGGTTTGGGGGGCTCAGCATTTTATATTTAATTTTGCATATGAGGTGGTCCTGTTAGCTTCCTCAGTCTATCCTTTTAAGGTTTCACTGGAACAGTTCACAAGTGAGTATGAAACGGCCGGGATTGAAATCATCACCATGGTTCTCAGTCAGAAAAGGGTGGCATGCCATTTCAAGGGTCTTGCCGTAAGTAGGTCCAGGGGTCTTGTTCACAAGCGAGGGTAGGATGGAACGGGAGATCAACAGATTGATAGGTACAGCGTCTGTCGTCATGCGGACCGTGTACCGTTCTGCCGCGGTGAAGAAGGAGCTAAGCCAAAAGGCAAAACTGTGCATTTACCGGTCGATCTACATTCCTACCCTCACCTATGGTCACAAATTGTGGGTCGTGACAGAAAAAACAAAATCCTGGATACAAGTGGCTTAAAGGACTTTCCTCCGCTCGGTTGCTATGCTCTACCTTAGAGAAATCTCGGTCATCCGTCCCATTCTTCTCACTTTCCCTCTCTAGTCACTTGTTTTTGCGCGTGCAAGTGTAATGTGTCCAAATTCTCTCAAGACCAGGGGAGAAGTGATCGAGGGTCTGTGTAGAGCCACTTTTCCTCCGCAATGAGAGAAGCCATCTGAGGTGGCTCAGGCATCTAATAAGGATGCTTCTTGGACGCCTCCCCTGGAATGTGGCTGAGGATGGGGAATTCTTGGCTTCCCTGCTGAGGCTGCTGCCCCTTGCGACCCCCGATCCTGGATACGCTGAAGATAAAAGATGGATGGATATGCAACATTTGTTCGCATATTTTTGAAAAATCTGGATATTTTCAAAGATTTAGAATTATAAGTTCACGAGTCGACGTTGATAATACTGTACTGTACCTTTGAAGCATACAACATATGCTAGATAAGGTGTGTCAAAGAAAAATATCTTTTGAATATGGAATAACATTAACAAAATCTCTTCATGTTCAACAGGAATATCATTCAAACCGATATTGCTCCGAAAAAAGGCAGGTTTTGGTGGTGGCGGAAGGTGAGTATAACCCTTAATGCAGCGCTTCATGCTGCATCTGTACAAAAACCTTTTACGTGTAAACAGCATGGCACCAACCACCAAGCTAGGTGGTAGATTGACCTTGCACGAACTTATTAAGGCTTATTTTGAATGACAGAATCATCAAGTGGCGCCCAATCCTATGGAACAGTGCCATGGCAAGCAGAGCAGCAATTCTTCTCACCAGGATAAAGGTGTGGTGTTGGGGGGCCTTGCGGATCTCAAACCCTTTTGGGAGATGAGAAACAACAGATGCAATAAGACAGAGGGCACATCCATAAGGTCAACTTTAAGACTTCAACAGTTAAAATTACGTGGGTGAGTCATAAAATCTGTCCACACCAAATCAATTTAGCCTGAGGTTTTTGTTTTGTTTTGTGGTAAATTGTCAAACTGCAGTTATCTAGTCCAGTGATTTTCAACCACTGTGCCACGACACACAAGTGTGCAGTGAGAGATCGTCAGGTGTGCCTTGAGAAATTATCTAATTGTCACTTTTCAAAATTCAAATTCAAATTATATAAAACATTTATGAATCATTTTCTGCAAATATTGTCATTGTCAAGTGTCTGTGCTGTAAAAACTGGGGGCATTATAAATTATATTGTAATTAAACATAATGTTCAGTGTCATTTTATAACATTTTTGGTAAGTGGTGTGTCGCAAATTTTTTCCAATGTAAAAAACATGCCCTGGCTCAAAAAAGGTTGAAAAACACTGATCTAG
Source organism: Urocampus carinirostris (assembly GCF_059441175.1). Lineage (NCBI taxonomy): Eukaryota > Metazoa > Chordata > Actinopteri > Syngnathiformes > Syngnathidae > Urocampus > Urocampus carinirostris. The sequence goes on from NC_142349.1 coordinate 27,515,966, forward strand.
TCCATCTGGGGTCCATTTCACTAAGTAGGTTCAACAACTGTTGAATATACACATGATGGATGGAAGGAAGGCAGGCAGGCAGGCAGGCAGGCAGGCAGGCAGGCAGGCGGGCGGGCGGGCGGGCGGGCGGGCAGGCGGGAAGGAAGGAAGGAAGGAAGGAAGGAAGGAAGGAAGGAAGGAAGGAAGGAAGGAAGGAAGGAAATAAGGAAGGGAGGAAGGAAGGAACGAACAAAGGAACGAACAAAGGAACGATCGAAGGACTAATGCACACCAAACATCATGCTGAAAAGATTGTCAATCATGATAGTCTTCCCCTGCTAATCACTTGTAGTACATTAAATTTGTAAGAAAATGTTTTTGCTATTATTGATGGCACTTCCCAGCACACAGGAACTTGCCACACTTGCACATGTCTCATCTAACCCGTGCACAGGGTTGGGTAGGGTAACTTTAACTTGATTACTTTCAATTACTTTTGGATTACTCCAATTCCAAATATGCCAATAAAAGACAAAAGAAACTAAATATGAATAAAATGATGACTCACAACACGTGATAAGCTTTCTCTACTGGCTTTGATCTCTTTGATCTCCGGCAAAACTAACATAAAATGCGACAGAAACAAAATGAAAATAAATCCAAACAGCTTGCCAACATCATTTTTGCCATTCCATATATCCCAAGCCTGCACAAAATTTTGTAATTTTATTCATATTTATTTTCTTTTGTCTTTTATTAGCATATTTGGTATTGGAGTAATCCAAAAGTAATTGAAAGTAATCAAGTTAAAGTGACCCTACCCAACCCTGCCCGTGCACCCATTTGGTGGTAATGAAAAATGTAAGAAAAGATTGTGAAACCATCACAACGCGCTCAAAGCACCTACTACCTACTTGTTTTTTTTAAATAAAAGAAAGGAAAAATATATGCCGCACCAAAAAAATCTCACCAGCTGACTGCATGATTGAGGAAATCAAATCTCCTGTGTGGGTGGATGGGGCAGAGACAGAGTAAAGCTTGAGTTTCAGTGATGGAAAACCTTATACCTAGCGGTTTAGTTTCAAAGACCCTGTTACTGGCTTACTAAAGTTGAGATCTCAGGTGACCTCTCTTTGTGAAAGTTATAGTTTCCAGTCCATTTGTTAAAACATTGACTTTCATGTTGTTTTTCGAATGTCTACATTTAGCCGGTTTTAGATTTGTGTTGACCCAGTATAATTTTAGCCAGGATGCCATGACTGATATGCAAGTCATTAAGGACTTTATTCTAGTGTGTATTGTTATGTTGCAGCTTGTTGAATGTATGCCAATCGTTGGTGCTTACATTCAAATGAATGGGACCTCCCAAGAAATTGAATGGAGAGAAAAAGAGTGGATTAATTTTGCCTTCTTTTGCTCATCAGGCTTCCCAACCCAGCACAGATCTGCTACATGAACGCCAGCCTGCAAAGCCTTCTTACCCTGAAAGATTTTGTTGAAGACATCAAATTTCAGAAGCCAGTCTGGAGTTTAAGTCCTGAGGCTGCACTAATAAGGTGATGTTCTGAACTGGTCTCAATCAAGGACCGCCCTGAATTACAAGCAGCAACCCAAATAAAAAATACAATCCACTTCTTAAATGTATTGAATGAAAAGATTTTGCAGTTCCAACCAAAGATACCAGAATATATTCAAGTTTAAAAAAACAATATATAACATAATCAGCGAAACCAAAAACAACTTCGAGAAATAGTATTACTTTCAAAGGGACAGTGTGTCTTATTTGGTGACTCCTAATGGTTAGACAAATCATTAAAAAAACATTCCTAATTTAAAATAAAAAGCAAAGGTACATTTAAAACATACATTTTTAAGATACTCACAGATTGACAAAATATGTATTTATTTGACATAACTTGTGCCTCACCATAATTGTCAGCCATCTTGCTGCTAAGGGTTCCCAAACACAACAGAAAGCTCGAGAAAGGCTTGGCAAAAAAATGAAAAGAACAATGCTGCTGTTTGGTTACTTTTGAGTCTCCGGAATTTGTATTTTTAGCACTCGTTTATGGTTGCACTACACAATACAGCGACCTATAGCGGTCAAATCATTGACATTATATCTTTAAATTCTCAATGTCTATTTACATTTTTAATTAGCTGTATTGTTAATGAAATTCTAAACGCTTCACTTCAGTAGCTTTGTCTTCAATATAACGATATCCATATCTCATACTTCCCAATGTATCTGCATTTTGCCATGCTAAACAGATGCAAACAAAATTTGACAGTCTTTTTCTTTGGTGTGAAATGGAGGGTGTCAACTCGCATTCGCTGTGCATTATTGCCATCTACTGTTGAGAAGTGTAAGTGACCCCAAGTTTTCCCCCCTTTTTTTAGCAATATTTTGCCAAGACAAAGGCCAGCAATACACAAAAATTGGGACCTACCTTTTGAGAAACAATGCTTAAAAGCATTTGTCTATTTACTTATAGCACTCTATTAATGCACACTGATTGTTTATTTCACAGATCCTTCATGGAAATCAGCGCATGTCACACTTCGAGTAATATTGATCATAAAATTAGTACCCTTTATTCGTTCAAAAACATTGTCTCCCTCATGGCACCAGAGTTTAAGGACCTCCGCCAAAAAGTAAAAACATTTATAGTTTTGACACCATTTGTACTTGGATTTTTTTTCTCCTTTTTTTAGACATACATCTGTGCATGTTTACAGGACGCCCACGAGTTTCTGACTTCGGTACTGGATCAAATAAGAAACCTAAATGCTGTACAGCAGAAGTTTGCCAGAAAAATAGGAGAAGCCTACAACTGTCCTGTAGAAGATCACTTTGTATTCAAGATGCAGAATATCAGGATGTGTTTGAGGTACAACTACAAAACCAAAGGTTTCTCCCCATTCCTTAACATCCTCTGAAGTGTCATCTTTGGAAGAAATCTTGGACTATTACTGTATGTTCTCTCCTCTACCACGGCTTGATACCAATGAATCAATGAACAAAGCGAGTTGACGTCAATCACCTTTGGACTAAGCTAGATATGAAATTTTCGAATGACCTCTTCTGATATTCGATTCTGTTGTTATTGCACTTTAGGTGTAGCATGCAAGTTACTAAAGAGGAGGACTTTACAAACCTGTCTCTTGACCTGCTACCCGGTTCTGGAACAGTTGAGCAAATGCTTCAAAATTATCTCCAGGTAACCCAACACATAAAACACTATGCAAGACATCCACTGGCCACCCAAATCCAATTAGGGAGTGAGAAAAGGCTGTTCTCTGGTTTTTGTGCAGAAAACACAGGTGGAGTTTAAATGTGAGTGTAGTTCCAACACATCATGGCAGAACTCGTCTTTTATTACCCTGCCAAGGTACATCACACGTTATTGACCCACAAAATATATTTGTTTCTGACACAGATTGACACATTAGGCCATTTATTTTAATGTCAGATATATTTAAAAGGCGTTTTCCTTTTCAATTTAACAAATCCCTTCCCTCTCTCATCTGTAGAGTGCTGGTCTTGCACCTGAAGCGCTTTGTATTTTTTCCAGTACTTGGGTCAATAAAGCTCCGTCGGCCCATTTCTCTTTCCAAAGAACTTGTGCTTCCATCAAAACAGGTAATATAAGATAAATACAACCTGGTAGATAATAAACGTTTTAGTAACATGGTTGGTTGTTTTCAGGGTGGGGGATACTACAGTTTGGTCAGCATCATCAGTCATGAGGGGTTTACAACAAGCAGTGGTAAGGCCGTCAGTTTAAAATAGATTTTTTAAATTCTTACCAATCCAGTGAAGTTATCTTTTAAAGTTTACTTTGCGAAACAAACAGTTTTCACATGTGAGGAGTCCAATTTATTGATGAATAATGATGCAAATAATGGACTGTTTGTGTTTATGGGTCCAATATTTTACAGTAAAGATGCTTTCAGCATAACAATTTTGGACCCATATATCAAAATTGAAACCCTGAGACTGTGTTTGTGGAGTTTTTGCATTTAAATATATGCGGCCTCAAGACAAAATCTACCATTTGATTCATAATGTTGTCACCAAAAAAACAACGTATAAGCTATGTCGCTAATGTTGTGCTTCTTACATCTAAAGTACAGAACCTTGATACTTAGATCCGCAGCGCCAAAAATTGTTTTTCAAAATAAGTTTTTTTTTCTTTCTTTTTTTAAATGATTTTACGTGTTAGCACTCAGGGACAATGCTTCTGAAAATGTTTTTATGCGTACGGGACTGAATGAGTTAAGTAAGCAGCACAGCCAATAGAAATACGATAACAATGTTTTTTTTGGGGAAACAAATAATACAATTTCATGGAAAGAACAATGATTGGATAGTGCAACCATAGTCACATAGCCCTGCACTTTAATCTCTTAATTACCTGTCTGTATATTCGGTATGTTGAAAACAATAACTGACATGTATTAGCCAGGTGGAAGTTGCTAATATTTTATTCTTTTTAGGGCACTATATCACTGATGGTGTGGATCCATTTGTAGAGGAGGAACACATGAATGATCGCTGGATCACCTACAATGATCTAGATGTTCAGGAAACAAGTTGTGCCTCTGTATGTGACAAGCGTCAAACCACTGCATATGTCCTCTTTTATAGAAGGCATGAGTAGAAGGACCTTCAACTTGACACCGGGGTGGTGTCTCTCATTCCATGGGCCTAGGACAAGTATCCAAAGATTGGATAACTTGCCAAAATGTCGCTGACTTCTGCTCATTAATGAGCCTTGTAATGAGAGGTTGTACAAGCAGTGAGTTCTCAGAGCTTTCCTCCAAGCCTTACATCATTCGTGAAGTAAGTCAAAACATAATCCTGTATATATTTACAAGGGACATTTTGGCCTATTTAAATATGTATGGAAAAAAATCTTATCCGGATCACGTCATGGTAGAGAGATAGAGATCCACACTTAGGAACCACTTACAAGTACTAGTTTCCTACACACAGTTTTCTAAGACGGACCAAAGAGTGTGCGCCCGCTTTACCGGTAAATACTGTATGAGTCCTGCAGACAATAGAATTGTCTTTGACCATGCAAAGTTGATGTATGTATTTTCTTATTTTAATTTCCTCCTAAATGCAACATAAGTTTGCATATTTGGGACCAAATTTATGTTGAATGAAACTTGACTGCAAAGTGTCGATCGATAAGAATTTATATCTGATGTCGATGTAAACTGTAACCATAAATTCTTAGTGGTTATTGAATTTTATTACGGAATGTAATCAGAAGACACACTATTTTCATAGTAACGTTGACGATGACCAGCTCTATATTGCTGTGTCCCCTGTTGACACAATTCCTTTAGATACCCTTTTAAAATGCATTTTAAATATTAAATCATTAACGGCAGAGAACTTATTACAGCTCAACCAGGACAAAACAAAGGTATTAGTCACTAGTCCTGGAAGTCAGAAAGAAACATTTTACCAAAATTACAAGATTTTAGACCTTCAGATTGCTTAAAAAAGTGTGGCTGTTATTTTCGACACTAAGCTCAAATTTTTTTATTTTTTTTTTTTAGACATTAAAGCCAACGTTTGTCCATCTTTCTCCCTGGCAAACACGGAGGTGATGATGCATGCTTTTATATCTTCCCATTTATATTATTGTAATGTCATGCTCTCCAGCCTTTAAGAAGGACCCTTGCCAGCCTGCAGCTGCTACAAATTACAGCAGCACGTGTCCTTACATGGGCCGGGGGAATCACATTCCACCGGTTTTAAAATTGCTGCCATGGCTCCCTGTGTATTTCAGGGTTTATTTTAGAGTGTTTTTACTAGTTTTTAAATGGATTAATTTTTCTTGGCCATCCGATCTGTCTGATTTGCTTTTATTATATCAGCCCTTGCGGTCCCTGAGGTCTTCTGGCAGCAATTGATTTAACCTTTCCTAGGTGAAGACCAAAACATGGTGAAGGAGCATTCAGCCACTTTGGTCCTTATCTATGGAACAGTCTTCAGGAGGACATCAAGTCAAGTCATGTTTATTTGTATAGTCCTTATTAACAAAGAGTCTCAAATGGCTGCACAGAACACAGATTATTGCAAACCCTAGACTGTTATTACACCATCCCCTGATCTAAAACCTACATGAGGGCAAGGAAATACATGAACAGATTTTAATTCTACAGTGGGACCTCGGTTATCGTGGTTAATGGGGACCAAAACCACCCGCGATAAGTAAAAATCCGCGAATTAGCGGCGCACCTTTAAAAAAATATATATATTTTTTTACTATTGTTATTTTTTAGACCCGGTTAATGGGGACCAAAACCACCCGCGAAAAGTGAAAATCCTCGAAGTAGCGACGCCCCTTCAAAAATGCTTAATTTTTTTTTTTTTTTTTTTTTTTTTTTTTTTTTTTTTTTTTTTTTTTTAGGCCCGCGAAGCTCTGAATCCACGAACGTCGAAGCGCAAAGTAGCAAGGTCCTACTGTATTAGTTTAATTACTGTAATAGCTTAAAACTAATTATCAATAGTTGAATTGATTTTTTTTTCCATAAAGAACATGAAATTGAATTTATTCATATGAATTTCTAAATTATCACATTTGTTACTGTGTTAGTTCCATGTTAAATATTAAATATTGAAAATCACAACGACTCAAAACTAGTAAGCTAATTTCAGAACAGGTCCTTGAGCACCTCAACTGTCAGGATCCAGAATTTTTTTGCCCAGCTTTTTATAAGGTTTTAAGTACCCGTAGGAACGAGATGGCAGAGAAAAATGTCTGTTCTCACTACGTGGGGCTCATGTTCTGTAAACTAAATGAAACTTTCTCATCCAATAATGAGTGACTAAGAGTTGTTAAACAATACAGACTTTCCCTTTAATTATGGTGAAATTATTTATAAATTCCCTCCTTTGTAATTTTGGCTTAAAGTTTGCAAAAACAACTCAAAAAATGTGCCTTTAATAAGCACATATTGGACAGCGGCTTCTGTTCCATACCTTTTTGAAGTATTCACTCAGTTTTGCAGTAACTTTCAAGCTGACATGGCTTGGTGTGTGATGGATTAGCATATCAGCCTCACAGCTTAAACGTCTCGTTAACGAGGTACCCCTCCCTTCCTTTGTGCTCGAGTTGGTTTTCTCCGAGCACTCCAGGTCCATGGTACCAAAACATGTATAGCAGGTACATTGGCGAATCAAAATTATCCCCATGACCTTCAAGCTAGAAAATTGTTTAATTCATTTTTAGTTGGAAGTCGGGAATTGCAATTCGACCGTTGGGTTTTTACGTGTATTGAGAATTAATAATGAGCTTAACACCGGTGCTGTGGAATGCTCTTCCCCCTGAGATCCGATCTGCAACCTCAGTGGAAATGTTTAAATCTAAACTTAAAACTCACTTCTACTCCATAGCATATGAATAACCTACTCTTCTCGTCGGCTGAAAAATAGTCTGTGTAATATAGTGTAATAATCTGTGAAGCCCTTTGAGACTCTTCGTGATTTAGGGCTATACAAATAAAAATGACTTGATTTGACTTGACTTAACACACTGTTGAAGAGACACTGTAATTATTTACACAATTGACAACAACAAAATTTGCAATAGTTGCATTACTAACCACGCTTCTCTTTTTCTAGTATACCTTGAAGTTGAAGTCAGACTCACAAATCATGGCATCACTGGTAGGTCACTGTTATTCTTATGATACTTTATGATATTATTTCAATTGTTAATTGTTTTATACAGATCATGCTCAACATCTCACCTGTGGGCTTGTTTGTGTTTCAGGCAAGCAGCAGTTCTGCAGGCACTGAATACATCGTGCGAGTCCCTAAGTAATAAGCGATGCAGCATTTGCAAGTCTTGCATATCAAATGCTTTTCTTTGGTCTTGCTCAAATGGTAGTATTCTAAAAACAGTGATGCAATGACATTTGCCAATTAAGCATAAAAATAAATAGACTACGTCATTGTTTCTTCTTTATGAATTTTTGTACTTTGATGCAAAAAGAAGAAAAAAAGAAATTTAATAGATATTTTGAAGTCTTGTTAACGTCAATTGTAATTATGTTTTCCCCACCAACATTTGTTTGATTATTGAGTCTTACTTTGGAGTTTCATAGATTGAATGTATTAAAAAAGTTGATATTTTACCCTCATCTAGAAATACAAGCAAGAAATACAACATAATGGCTTTTAACGCTGGAGATAAAGTCAACTGCTCAACATGGACACAGGTAAGTTCAGTTAGTGTTTTCCTACAATTACATATTAATAAATGGTGGTCATGACTGTTTGTAGTGGCAACTCTTTTTTTGATCAGACATCTGAAACTCTTTTTTTTTTTTTTTTTCTCTCTCTCTTTTCCCAGGCTCGCATGGAACGAGATATGAGTGCCCGTAAGATATATGGTGAAGAAGAGACACCAGAGGGTGCAGCTGGCAGCGAGTTTGGCAAAAAGCAACGAGAGGAGGCGCGACGAAAGAAGTATGGCATTGTAACCCGCGAGTTCAAAGTAGAGGACCAGCCTTGGATTTTAAAAGTCAATGGCAAAGCTGGGAAAAGGTTTGATGAAAAATAATCATTTTTCATCATTTGTGTTCCCCTTTTTGTATTAACATTCCTATGTATAAACTACCGTCACTCTGGCTATAATACATCAGGTTCAAAGGTCTGAAAAAAGGGGGCATCACAGAAAATGCATCCTACTACATCTTCACCCAGTGTCCCGATGGAGCCTTTGAAGCCTTCCCTGTTCACGGCTGGTATAACTTTACTCCTGTGGCAAAACACAGAACTCTCACCGCAGAGGAGGCTGAAGAGGAGTGGGGCAGGTGAGAGTGAGTTTGTGTGACATAGGAACAAGAACCAGGGGTTAAGATTTGTCTCTCTAATTCTTATATCATGGTTGACCACAAAAATACTTAAGCAACCATAAATTTGCACTACATTTGCATTGTTAAGACTAATGAGACTAACAGTACCTCATCCCCCTGCCGCTAATGCCAATTTATTTACCTTCAATAGGCATTTACCTTCACCGGGTGAGGGTGAAAATGCTTAAAAATACAATTTTCATGACGTACACAGAAGAAACAAGGTAGTGAATCACTTCAGCATCATGCTTCAGAGACGTCTTCGCGAGCAAACCCAGGGTGACGAGGAAGAGGAGGAGAGTGAGAAATTGTCAAAAAAGAAGAAGGGCGGGGGACGAGGGGGCGACCTGCGTATCCACGATATGGAAGATGACTTGGAGATGAGCAGCGATGATAGCGACAACAGTATTGGAGAAGGTAAAGGAACAGCACGCTTACAGTTGGTTTCTCACGCAAATCTTGTCTCAAAGATGACATTTGTCTGGTCGCAAAGTTGCAGTGATAATGCCCTTGGTTGTAGATGGAGAAGGCAAGTCCAAATCAAAAACTGTAACAGGGAAAGGGAAACCAAAGAAGAAGAAGCGGAATGACAAAGACGCTTTGGAAGACAGCGATGATGGTGACTATGAGGGCCTTGAGGTGGATTACATGTCCGATGAAAGCAGGTGAGATTTGTTTTTTCCCTAATAAAAGTTTAGATAGATAGATAGATAGATAGATACTTTATTCATCCCCGAAGGGAAATTCACTTTTCCAGCAGCATCCCTAAGCTGAGAACAATCGAAAATAACAGAACAATCGAAAATAACACGGGAGCTGCTGGAGTGGCTGCCATTCGTGACGGCGCCGGAGAAACAATTCAATTTGAATCATGTACAAACAAACAAACAATTGAATCATGTACAAGAAACGATTCAATCTGAATCATGTACAAACAAACAAACAATTGAATCATGTACAACAAACAAACAAAATATTTATGTTTCAATAAGTGGAGTGTTAATAAAATGGGGGGAAAAGTTTAGGCTTTGTGCTTAATGTCTGACATATTTTTGACAGTCAGCCGTCCAACCTGTAAAGACTAAAACTAAAATACATCTCAACTTTGATCTTTAACTCAATCAATGAATTACTTCAGCCTTGCCCTCTTTTAATGTATGTTTTTGTATGTGAATCGTATGTGGTGGTTAAATCTAATTGACTGAGATTACAGATTTTATTGGAAATGCTCATATTTTTTTTGTGTTTTTCTTGGAGACCGCATCTACACTTGTGATTCATAAATTAGACTTGAGTCCAATGGGAAATCTATGCATCTTGGCTAGTGTGCCATCACTTGGGAGAAACCAAATATCCCATAGTCTTTAATGTTGTGTCCTTTAAGCAGTTCAGAGGAGGAACCTGAAAAGGGAAGACCCAGCAAAGGGGAAGAGGTCCCAAAAGGTAAGCCAGTTCATTGTGGTGCTTGTATGTTTGAAATCTGTAGTTTAGTAATGTCAAACAAATGGTCCATGGGCCGGACCTGGCCAATTAGATTATTAAATCTGGGCTGCCATGAATTTGAGTGTGTCAAAAAAAGCAAGTCTCTAGATCAGGGGTGTCAAACTCATTTTAACCCGGGGGCCACATGAAAGACCAAACATTCTTTTGGGGGCCGGACTAGTAGATTCGAGAGAATGAAAAAGAGAGAGGGTGGGACAAACAGAGAGAGAAAGAGAGAGAGAAAGAAAGAGAGAATGTGACAAACAAAAGAGATCAAAAGAGAACTAGTGAGAGAGGGCAAGGTAAAGAGAAAGAAAGAAATCCACAGAGAAATAGAAACCAAGAAGGAGAGAAAGACAGAAGGGGAAAGCAAGAGAGGGAGCGTGAGAGAAGAGTGAGACAAAATGAAAAAGGAAGAGAGAGCAAAATAAGGTGAAAATACAAAGAGAAAGACCAAAAGGAACAAAGAAACAGAAAAAGAGAGACAGAGTGAAAGAGAGGGATGGAAAGTGAGAGAAAATGGAGAAAGAGAGAGAGAGAGAGAGGGGTAAATACAAGTACAGTGTTTTTGATAGGCAGCTGGCTTTGGCAACATCAAGTGGACATATTTCAACATGCAGATCGTTTTTCTCTTGTGCTTCCCTTAGCATTGCCTCGCGGGCCGGATTCAATCCCTTAGCGGGCCTGACCCGGCCCACGGGCCGCCAGTTTGACACCCCTGCTCTAGATGATTTCTATCAAACTTTTTTTTTTTCAATAAATGAAAACCAAACCCTCTCTCCGGTCTATAGAAGGCAGTAAACGTGTTAAAGCGCTGAAGTCCAGCATGTGGACTGAACGAGTTAGTAACAGGAAGGAGACATTTGCAGCATTATGTGTCCATCTGAAAATATGACGCAAACTCTAAAGTTGCATACTCAGCAATTGGGTTTAGGTTCCGAGGGCGGGCGAATCGCGCTGGTACCAGCAGGGGACAATGTGCAGACAAAGGTGGGACATGGTTGCTGTCAGGGAAGAGATATGCTGAATCTGCGCCACGAGTTGCTGCCGCTGAGAGAAAGAAAAGCTGGGTGGAGAGACGAGGCGGGACACGACCCCTAGCCCCCTCCGAACCTTTCTGATATTGGGTGATCGAAAGCCCAACCCTTGCGCACGCGCCCCTCCGTTGCGCTCCGTGCGACGCACAAGTGGACACGGAGGATACAGTAGTACCTCTACTTACGAATGTCACTACATATGAAAGTTTTATGTTACGGAGTACCTAAACGGCAAATATTGCCTGTAGTTAGGAAGATTGCCTCTCGTTACAAAGTCAAAAATTCAGTACGCGCTGCTATTGGCCGCCCTGAGAGTTCCCTGAACAGAAAAAAACTGGCTATCACTTAAAATCTGCCTGGCAACCAGTGTGCATGCTCTTTGTCTCACCATACAGTTCAGAGTTCACTGAGGAGGAGGGTTTTTGGCAAGACGCAGCAATCATTCAATCAGCCCAAATTAAAGTCATTTTAGCAAAATTCCATGAATTTTCCGAATTTGTGGAAAGGAATTACCCAGAAAAAGCGTTGACGAATCGGGGTGTTGCTTCGTCTTAACTTGGGAGAAAAAAAAATTGTGCTCGTGTAAATCTCATCTATTCCGTTCCAATTCTGAAAAGAGAAGGGTTGAGTCTAGTGCACGCTTAGCTGACGTTTGGTTAATAGCTCAAATGGTTTGGTCCGGTATAGAAAGAGCATACTCCCCACTATAGTTCACAGTCAAGGTGTCACACTAACAGACCCCATTTTGGCTGTACGTCGCTAAGGAATCCTTTATATGTAAGTTAAACAATTTTGGTTCGCTGTTGAGACACTTAACGGAAAAAACCCACTGAAAAAAATTTAAAAAGACAGAAACGCCATCCAAGCACACAGCACTCTGGGTGAGCGGTAGGGGTGGGCTGAGGTATGCACTCTTGTCTGCTCAGCGCCATCTGCACCAAGGGTAAATAAGCCAGTGTCCTTGTTTGCAGTATTTTGTGACATTTTGAAAAAAAGCACTCTGCTTTCACCTTGTTTTGAAACTATTATTTATGAAAAAATTAAGGTAAAAATAAGCTTCAACAGTATTAAGTAACTGTGGGAGGGAGACACATTTAAAGTGGTATATTTGTTTATAGTGGGACCTCGCTACTTCGCGGTTCCACGTTCGCGGGTTCAGAGCTTCCCGGATCTAAAAGATAATAGTAATAAAATAAAATAATTAAAAAAAAAAAAAAATATATATATATATATATATATATATATATATATATTTCTTTTTTAAGCATTTTTGAAGGGGCGTTGCTACTTCGTAGTTCCACGTTCGCTGCTTCAAAGCTTTGCAGGTCTAAAAAAAAATAATAATAAAACAAACACGCTTTTTTTATAAGCATTTCTGAAGGGGCGTCGCTACTTCGCTGATTTTCACTTTTCCCTGGTGGTTTTGGTCCCCATTAACCGCGTTAACCGAGGGATTTTTGTATATTGGACATAGACTCTGGCATTATTCTTGTTTCATATATTTTTTCAATTGATGTTGCGTCTTACACAGTTAAGTAAAATGCGCTAAAAAACTAGATTTTGCCTATAGAGCAGGCTTGGTGGTTTTGCTAAATCGTGTCGTAAAATATATGGTATGGCTCTCTCCCCAAAAAAATTAAATATTTTGCTTTTATGGCTCTTGGGGTCAAAAAGGTTTCTGACCCCTGTTGTAGCCAATGCACTCCTAAACCCTTCAATTCATATTTCTTTTTATTTCAAACCAGTATGACAATAAGGCAAAATGTAATTTATAATTTTTAATTTATATCTTTATAGCTCCCACTTAAATTTGTATTAATAATAAATAATAATTAATAATAATAATAATTTCCTTTGTATTGTCATTCTTTGTAACAATGTACACAGAACGAAATGTCGATACACCTGACCCGTTGTAGCGAGCCGATGCAGCCGCAGCCAACAGAGGGCGCCGCCATTTTACCAATGTTATAAGTCTTAGGTATGACTCGGCCGAGGCGCGAACCAGCGACCTCCCAGTCTATTGCGTGGTGAGTTGTTTAAGCTTTAAAACTGTATCCACTCAACTGTTCAAAAACATGTAACACAATCAATACAATACAATTTTTTTTCCCTTTGTTTTTGAATAACGTTGTTGTGTTCAGAAAAGATCCTTCGTCATCCGTGATTATAATATGTAGGGTAGGTTGTTGATGTAGATAGATAGATAGATAGATAGATACTTTATTCATCCCCGAAGGGAAATTCACTTTTCCAGCAGCATCCCTAAGCTGAGAACAATCGAAAATAACTGAGAACAATCGAAAATAACACGGGAGCTGCTGGAGTGGCTGCCATTCGTGACGGCGCCGGAGAAACGATTCAATTTGAATCATGTACAAACAAGCAAACAATGGCTGAATGATGAAGCAAAATACTGAAAACAAAAGAGCTAAAGATTTGCAGTTGAGATTATTTAAATAATACGACCCACCTGAGAACAGAAAATCTGGATCAGGCCCACGAGTCACATCCCGGATGTAGTTCAAGTGACATGTGTTGAATTTCTTTTTTTTTCTTTTTTTTTACAGGAATCGATGAGGCCTCAGAAAGTGAAGAAGAGAGTGAAGAGGAGAAACAGAACGAGGAGGAAGGGAAGGAAGAGGAGGAAGAGGAAGAAGGGAAAAAGTCCCTATCACAGACAGAAAAGAAGAAGAAAAAGGGTATGCATAGCGGGGAAAACGCCACAAGGGTTGGTGGTTCGTCAAATTTAGTAATAAATGTATAATTCGCATGTCTCAACGAGATGCTACACTCCTGTACGTTTACTTAGAGATTCCAGTCCGATCTTTGTAAATTTCCAACACTTGTATATTGTTTCTGTATACTGTAGTTATTGTGCGTGGCTTCATGCATGTATCCAAATGTGTTTGACAGACAGCAGTGGGGAATCAGATAGCTCCGATGACAGTGACATCGAGGGAGAAACTGCCTCTGCTTTGTTCATGGTGGTTAGTGTGTGTGTGGACGGATAACTGAACATTCTTGCTTCACAGTATAGTTCATTGCGCTGTATGTGACTAAATCCTACAAAAATCAATTGTTTTCTCTCTTGTAGAAGAAGCGCACTCCTCCAAAACGTGCAGGTGGGCGTGGCTCGGCCGGAAGCTCGAGAACTGGCAGCCGCCCGGGAACGCCGTCCATAGACCCTGCTGCCACTTCTAACACACTGCGTGCTGCTGCAAGCAAACTAGAGCAAGGTGTGTACTTGCATGTTAGTGTCCTAAGCAATGACTTATGAGGCTTTCACCACTCTTTCCATCTTCTTTTCCAGAGTCGCACTTAATATATATCTAAATTTCACTCAATTTTACTATCCAACAGGTAAAAGACAGACACATGGTCCTGGGACAGACTCACCAGCTGCCAAAAGGCTAAAGATGGATCCCAGCAACCATAGCCCTGCTCCCTCTGGGAAGAGCACACCTCAGCCCCCTTCAGGAAAATCTACTCCTAGCTCCAGGTACTGTTATCTCGCATATTTTTAACGGGCTGCTGATAGGAGATGACATAAAATAATCTTTTCTGTCTCTTCAGTGATGTACAGCTAACAGAAGAAGCGGTTCGACGCTATCTGATAAGAAAACCGATGACCACTAAAGACCTGCTTAAGAAATTTCAGACTAAACGCACTGGCCTGAGCAGTGAGCAGACTGTCAACGTGCTAGCGCAGATTCTAAAGCGCCTCAACCCCGAGCGCAAAAATGTTAATGACAAAATGCATTTTTATCTTACGGAATAAAGATTGGGATAGGACTCTGGATGGCCAGTGAACGTTTTGAAGAAAAGAACTAGAGAAAACTGATGGGGTTTTTTAAAGGACATATGTGAGTGGAGAGGAGTGAAACACATTTTTAAGTCTCATTGTTATGATTTGACAGCCTATCTGAAACTTTACTCTTCTACTTGAAGTGTTTTTCTCCTGAACCTTTTAGATCTATAAAAAGAGGGATTATTGTGTTGAGGGGTACAAGAGCTTAAAGTGTACTGTGTACAACTAAGAATTAAGGTTAAAGATTTTGAAATAAAACATTGACATCACATTATGTTCTAGTATTGAATTTGTAAATGTGTCTACATTTTTAAAGCAAGATGAAATGTACCAATTTCGGATTTTTGATGACTATCTAGTTGATTCATTATTGTGTTACAAAGCTTGTTTTTTGGAGTCTCTTGAAAGTCATGATTTCATATTTAGGCATAGATCAGGGGTCTCTTACATGGTGCCCCCAACGTACAGCCTTCTTTTTTTTTAACTTTTTATTTCTCACACCAATTTTGACAAAGGTTTGATTCCACCATCTTACATCAACACAAAATATATACACTTGACACACTCATAAATAACAGAAGGAACAATAAAGAAGAAAAAATACTATTAATAGAAAAGAAGAATAAATGTTTATACAATACATCCATACAAAAAGAAATATATAAAAAAATAATAAATAAAAATATACACCCAAAAAAAAAAACATAATAAATAGGGGGAGGTGTTTAGACATCAAGTAAAATTTGTGTGATAGGCTTCCATCTTTTCTCGAATTGGTCAAGTTTCAGTTGAAGTCTTGCAGTGATTTTTTCCATAATGTACATTTGCTTTAATTTGTCTCTCCATTGTTTTATGTCAGGAGGTTGTGGTTTCAGCCAGGTCACTGTGATCATTTTCTTTGCTACCAGAAGCATTACCCTTAGTATATATTTCTGTTGACCAGATAGTAATTCTTCTGGCAAAATTCCTATTATGTAAGCCTTTGGGTCCAACAGCGTACAGCCTTCTAAGATCACATAACTTGCCCGTGGACAGGTTCTGAAAATAGCTTACCAGTGAAGGGTCATTGTGACTCGACTTCTAACAATTACATTCTGGTTATAACAAGACAATAGTATATATAAAATTGTTAGCCCCTTGTGCAAATCAGTAAGAAAACGTAGCTCTAACTGGTCTACAAGTGATCCCAAGAGCCAAGAAGAGATCTGCAGGTTTGAGAGCGTTGTCCATTCGGGCCCCGGTGCTGTGGAATGCTCTTCCGCCTGAGATTCGATCTGCAACCTCAGTGGAACTATGTAAATCTTGGTTTAACACACTTCCATCTATAGCATATGAATAACCTATATTTTATGTTGACAATATCGCTGTATTATTTGTTATTGCAACATCCATTGCAGCCTAGTCATCTTGGAAGGAGGATTACCTTATGTGTGGTCCCTTCTCAAGGTTTCTTCATTTTCCTCATGTTGAAGTTTTTGAGTTTTTCTTTGCCATCATGTAGGTTTTAGATCAGGGGATGGTGTAATAATAATCTGGTCTTTGCAGCCCTTGGAAGACTTTTTGTGATCAAGGGCTATACAAATAAACGACTCGACTTCTCAGTTTCAAAAAGGTTGTATTTTTTTTTGTATTTTATTATTATTCAGCCAGTATCAACATGATGTCTACCGGAAATCATTTTGTCACGCGAAGCTATCGACGTGACTCGTCGCCGGTTTTTTTTTTCTGCTGTGTTGGGAGTCATTAGGTGACCAAACCCCCCAATTCCAACCCTTAATGCCCAGCACCAAGCAGGGAGGCAATGGGTACCAATGTTGTAAGTCTTAGGTATGACTCGGCCGAGGCTTGAACCAGCGACCTCCCAGTCACGGAGCGGGCGCCCTACCATCTAGGCTACCGAGCTGCCCTATGGTGACCCTATACAAACAGTTGTAATATGCAATCAAACAATTCTAAACTCTTGACACACCTCATGGATTGCTGATCAGTACATCGAAAAACTTGACTTGGCTGGCTTTTAAATATCTGATGAGAATTGTAGTTTGGAACCACTAAATGTTCAGTTCCGTCACAGTAAGTGGGCTATTTTTATGTATTAGTTATTGATTCTGAAGATGTCTTCATTTCTTAAAACTATATACCAGTTGAAGGGACAGTGGGTATTCTTTGACCACTACATGATGTATTCTGTTGTGCAACCTCAAATGAGTGTTAAAAAAAAGACTTATATATATATATATATATATATATATATATATATATATATAAAATGTGGGTTTTTTTTTTGCACAGCTCTTCTCCAGAGAAATCTTTGAACAATCTTTAATTACACCAAAAACTAATACAAATGAAGATTAACTCAAATATGTATGTATTAAAATATAAGTAGGCAATAGTCAAATTGTAATGTGTCAACTCCCTCATTCAAATACTGTCAGAAATTATTTCATTGCAAATGTTTTTGCCCAAAGATGTCACTGCAAGGTAAAAATAGTAACATTGTACAGCAGTTCAATGAATTGAAAAATATTAAATGCAGAGATCAAACTATGCAAATACCTTTATGCTTAATAATAATATATAATTCCCAACCGATAGTTTAACATCAATTTTATTTTTGTATTTCTAAGGCATAATAGGTTCCATCATGCATTTTCCGATATACAAATATAAATATTTCATTTCATCTGGACTCAATCATCGAATACTTATTACGTCATAAATAAAATAGTATTTTTAAAAAAGTAATAAATTACACATTTCATTAAAAAAAATGTGGAAGTCTCCAATGTGTTACTGACATGACCAACAGTGATCTTCATGCTGACAGCCAAATTACAGCGAATCCCAACAATCAAATAGCACTTAATATACATTGCCATGATTGACCAGTACTACTTTCGATCGACATGCAGATCGCAATCAACGCGTCAAGAGAACCTCTGGTTAACACATTTGGTATGGTATCTGTCATGTACATATTGAGCATCGCGCTTAATTCTGGATGTGGGCTACTTTAAACAGTGATGCAGACAACCTATCAAGGCTTTATACAATATATTTGGTGCTCAGGTAGAACTCAAATCCCATCTGGGTTGAAGTTGATTTTAGGCTGGAAGGTTCCGACATATAACAGAGATGCGTCGCTGCCGAGGCACTCGCTTTCCGTTAAACAACGACTCTTCATCTTTTAAAATCTCATGAGTGAAGTTGTATCTTGCCCGGTCCCTAAAAATGAAATCAGAAAGTCATTAGTGCGAAAGTGTAGGAGTGTCACCAAATAATATACTAACCTTAGAATGTAGAGGGAGCGTCTGGGCAGCAGCAGGTCTATCCACTCACTGGGATCATTTTCTTGGACTAAGCGCATGACACTATCTGATAAGAGACTCAATCCAGTGATGGTGCTGCCACAGAACTGTTAACCACAACCCATAACAAAAAAAAAACGGCGATTAATGTCCTGTAGAGCTCTTTCTTTGTATTCACATTTAGATACCTTGACACTGTCAATGTGAGGTTTAATGTAGCCAGTTTTGTCCAAATCCAGGACATGGACAGGCCCAAGAAGTGAGCTTCCAGAGGCAAATGCTTCGGATCGGACACGGGTTAAGATGTTCTGGCATGCTGCTCCCCATGTCACACGTTCCGTTTCTCTGTAGCCATGAATAGCCTAAAGAGAAGGGCAAATAATGACTTGTTTGAGGCTGGCGTCATAATTTTTTGAAATGGATTCACATACCTGTCAACCTGTACGTTTTTGCCGTACAAAGTACGTTTATTTCGAGACGTGTACGACGTACAAGAAAGTCTGTATGAAAAAACGCAAAGCTGTCAATGATGGGTACCATCCGGTATACACCAACTATCACGAAACGGCAAATCAATCAGGTCAAACGAGTTCGCCGCAGTAGCCTCTATCTCCGTATCGTTTTTTTCTTTGCAAACCAAGCGAGCGGTTTGATGCTACTGTGCGCATGCGTCTGCCGCCTAGGGATTTCCCATCATGCATCATTCCAATCACACGTGAACAAAGCGGAAGCAGAGCAGTAGGCCTACATTACAACATATTTTGAATTTTCTTTGGACACAATCATCAAGTCGCAATGGCCGAACCTGAATTAAAACGCCGTAAGTCATTCTGATCTGAAAACAACAGGCGGGGTTGATCGAGTAAATTTGATTTACATGTGGTCTTAAAAAACATCGGATTTCATGCGCAGGGATCAGAATGGAGATTTTCATTTTCAGCTGAAATAGCCAGGGTCCAGGAATAAAGCAGGGCGGAGCCCCACCGACGCCCCCCCACGGCCGCCAGGGTGCGCCAGAGCAATAAAGGAAAGAGTGAGACAGTCGGATTTTGAATTTGTTTGCTACGCAAGAGAAAAAGTGAAAAAGTCGGAATGCCTTTGGGGTTCAAAAACAGCGGAAATCCGCGGATCCGCGGAAAATTCTGATCCCTGCATGCGGTGAAGTGTAGTGAAGGGAAGTCCGTCTCTTTTTAGAGAACCGGCTTTTTTAGCTCAACTCATTAAAGAGAGCCGGCTCTCAAACGGCTCACTTGCTTTGATGCGTTATATTACTAATTATTATGTTGTATAAAAAGGCTAAGAAAAAAAGGAAGTATAAAAGAAGAAAATGAAAGGTTTGTGGTTATCCCTTTAATCAGTATATTACCAACAATAATTTAATGCAGAAAATGAATTAATAATTTGAATAAGAAAATGTATTCATCTCATCTCATTAGCTGCACCGCTTATCCTCAGTATGGTCGCGGGGGTGCTGTAGCCCATCCCAGCAATCATCGGGCAGTGGGCAGGGGACACCCTGAAGTGGTTGCCAGCCAATCGCAGGGCACACTGGGACAGACAACTCGCTCGCTCATTCACACCTAGGGACAATTTGGACCTGAAACGCATGTCTTGGGAATGTGGGAGGAAACCGGAGTGCCCGGAAGAAACCCACACAAGCACAGGGAGAACATACAAACGCCGCACAGTAAGTCCGGTAGCTGGATTTGAACCCACACAGGAGGTTCCCAAGACCTTGGAACTGTTCCGCACACGCGCTAACCACTACTTCTACGGTGAACGTCCAAGCTACTTAATTTTTGAACCTTTTTTATAATAAACCTCTTTCATGTCGAACAACTAAGTATCTCACAACAAAATGTTAATTAACAATAAATGTGATATAACGAAACACATGTACAATATAACATGTTAAACTACATAAATAAACACGTTTGGGAAAAAAATATGGTGTAAGATTATTTTGTATTTTGTAAGGGAAAATACAACATTTTGTAAGGGCATGGAGCCCTGGAGGTTGACAGGTATGATAATGCATTGTTTGAGGCTAGTGTCATAATTTTTTGAAATGGATTCTACTGTTCTTTAAATTCACTTGTATTAATTCGCGTTCAGTTATCCTCTTAAATACTGAACATTTTGGTTGCAGTGGTATGTGACTTACATCGTCCCAATGATCAAATTCGTAACGTTTCTTCTTCAAAGTCGGTTCGAGTTCCCGCAGGAGGGCAAATTCGTCTTCCTCGGATATAAACGACGTCCTCACCTCCACCTGACTCCGGAGTCCCTGGACCAGAGCCCTGCTTGACCCGATTACCAGTGGTTCGTCCTGTTGAGCTTTCAAACTGCTCTCAGACAGAGAGTTGAAATATCGAACACGACCTGTGCAAAACGCTGTCGTGTGGATGCTTTTGACCACGTTTAGTAATAGTTTCATATTTCTGATAATTTAATACATATTTTTCAAATCTGTTTATTTAGGTACTTCGACTCGACTAGAACGCCATATTGGAAACGAAGTGCATTTTGGGTGGTGTTGTTAGGGGAAAATCGTGATGCGCCTGTTCTTCAAAATGGCCACTCGGGGTCAGTAACATTCCTCATTTTAAAGGCAAGACGCTTTTGTTTGTTTATTTATTTGTTAATTTGTTACTAAAAAGAAGGTACCAACATCCACACCATCTGTTCAGGTAAATGCCACCACAGTGAACATTAATCGACACTGTCAATGAGTACTCTCTTCTTTGTAAATACATATGTATAAACTTTAGCCGAAAGCGCCGCTCAAGGTGGGGTGCGTCCTTTAAACTCTCTTTAGAAAGTTGAAAGTAAAATATTTTTTCTATTGAGTTTGGGTTAATATTGTTGTGCAGAAGTCTGGGGCAATAATTACAAAAGTTCACTACAGCCCCTTTTTATCCTCCAAAATCGTGCAATTAGAACCATACACAGGCTATAATATCGAGATCGCACTAATATTTTATTCCTGCAGTCCAAATTATTAGAATTATATGATTTAGTAAAATTGTTCACTGCACAACTGCTATTTAAGGTCAACATAAACATAGTGCCAGAAACCATCCATAAATTATTCATTCGGAAAGATTGAAATTATAACTTAAGGGGCTGTAGTGAATTCATAAACAAAGGTGAGAACAGCCAGGAAAAGTATGTGTGTGTCTGTGTGTGGAGTCAAGCTTTGGAACAGTTTGCAAGACGAGATCAAACGATGTCCAACTATTCACTTGTTCAGGTTTAGATACAAAGAAACATTCCTGGCGGAATACAGAGATGAGGAGGGTGGGGTATGAGTGGTGCGGGAGATTGAGAATAGTGCGTCTAGTTAACTTTGTGTTATTGTTGCTATTCTTATATCATAACTGTTATTATTAATATCATTACAATTGTTGTTATATCATTGGTGTATTTGGTGGGAAAGATGAAGGGGTAGGGAATATAAGCTTTTGCTTCTTATTATCCCTTTTCAAACATACTATGTAACATTATTTAGTTGTTGAGTTATTGTTTTTGTTCGGTTTTTATTTTGATGTTCGAATAAAGTTTTCATTCATTCATTCATTCATTGTCCAACTGGTTTTAAAGAGCCTTTATATATATATTTTTTTCTACTGGGCCTATCTGCTATTATCTTACTTTTACCAACGCTGTTCTGGGACCTACATCACATTAGGTAGGAAGGAAGGGAGCGGTGGGTTGGTGGGGGGGATCATTTGTGGGGGTTGAGAATGACCCTATGCTTGTTTTTTGCTATTGTAACACAAAACAATAAAAGTTATGAAAGGTTTGTTTCAAATACTGTTCAATTGCCAACCCAAACCCCCAAAAATATGAAGAAAAAAAGGTTAATTTGAGCTTGGTTAAGATATGCACATACTAATTGGAAAATGACTGAGGCTGCGATCATGACCTTAAGCAAAGAAATGGCGGCAGAAAGCAACATTTTTTTAAATTCTGGACAGCACCTTTAATGATCGCAATTCCCTAAACCTTAGAAACACAATGGGGCACCCACTGACTCACAGCAAGACGGACTAGGTAGAATAAAAACAAAGATGGCTTGTGTTAACAAGTTTATCTTAATTATCAAATCCTTCCAACAATTATCTGCACAGCTTATCCTCACGAGAGTCACGGGGGGTGCTGAAGCCCATCCCTGCTATCTCCAGGCCATGGGCAGGGTACACCCTCAACTGGTTGCTAGCCAGTCGGAGGGGACCCAGAGGCAGACAAGCATTCACACACTCATACCTAGGGACAATTTGGAGTCACCAATTGACCTGCCATGCATGTTTTCGAAATGTGGAAGGAAACTGGACATAAGCAACACAAGCATATCTTTTAGCATCTCTCTTAGTTCTTCTTCCACTTGCAGTAAATTTAATGTTGCTCATTAGATTAGATATTAGAGTTGAAATTGACAAAACGAGATCGGTCTAAAAAAAGGGATTTAAAAGTATGGATTTATCCCATACAAAAATTGTTGTACAGCCTACAAAATTTAAACAATCAAAAACGTATAAATACGAGGAACATCTACAACACCTATCAAAAAGTATGGAATCACAAGTCTTGTGCAAGCCCTCACTCTGATATTTTATTCCGTAGAAAAAACTCAGATAACGATCATGAGACAATCGTAAGATTATTCCAAAATGCAACATAATGACATCAAAGAAAGTAAGAATACTCATTGCAATGGTAAGTAAATGTTACTTTTATAGAGCAAGTGCAGTGAAATGAATATGGAATCACTCTATTCTGAGGAAAAATATATGGAAACATGAATGGAATGCTTTCACAGTTTTTGCTCTGTGGTATGATGCATTGTCATCTTGGAAAATGAGTTTATCATCCTCAAACATTTGTTTTAAATAAAGGAATAAGAAAGCTGTCCAAAACGTCAATGTAAACTTGTGCATTTATTGTAGATTTGACCAGAGCAATCTCTCCAGTGCCTTTGCTGGTCATGCAGCCCATATCATGAAGGACTGTGGGAATTTTGATGTTTTCTTTAGGCAGTCCTTTTTGTAAATATCACCGGAACAGCACCGAAGGTTCCAGTATCATCACCATGTCTAAAGCAGATTTTTGGCTCATCACTGAAAGTAACATTCATCCAGGCATCCACAGTCCATGATTGCCTCTCCTTAGTCATTGTGTTTTGTTCTTTTGAGTTTAAGCGTCAACGATGGTTTCCTTTTAGCTTCCATATTCTTATAGGCGATTTTGCACAGTTCTGCCACATATCTTGACTCCAACTATCCTTTTCATCTGTATTGTGCATTTTCTGTTTTTAAAACATATGGACTTTAGTTGTTTGTCTTGACGCCTACATGTCTACCTTGGCCTATCAGTACGCTTGACTTTAACGACCTTCCCATGCTGTTTGAACTTGGTCCAAATCTTCGATACAGCTGACTGAACAGGCCACATCTTTGGCAACCATATGATTAGAATTAGTTTGACGATCCTGTCTTTGATCTCAAGAGACATCTCACTTGTTGGAGCCATGATTCTTGCCTATGCACTTAGTCCAGGAACCCTCTAAGGCAGGGATCGGGAACCTTTTTGACTCAAAGAGCCATAAAAGCAAAAAATATTAATTTTATTTTGGGAAAGAGCCACACCATATATTATGAGACAAATTTACAAAATTGCTAAACCCGCACCCCAGACAAAAGCTTAGTCTTCAGCACATTTATTTTTGATGATTTGATAAAAAATATGAAAAGAGAATAATGCCAGAGCCCCTGTCCCAAAATCAACAAACATACCACTTTAAACTTGTCTCTTTCTTGCAATTACTCAAGATCGGTTAAACTCCTTTTGACCCTTTTTTTTCATACATATTGGTTTCAAAACCAGATGCAAGCAGTTATTGTGTAAAAACGTCACAACATTCTGCAAATAGGGAGCCTGATGAGCTCACTTTTGGCGCAGATGGCGTAGGGCGAGAGATGGGAGGGAGTGCTTGCGCTTTTTGCATGGCTCCACCCATCCCTCCCACTCACACAATCAAAAGACTAAGTTCTCTTCCGGTGTTTTGGCGTATTTACAGTGTGTTCTGTGGATTCATCATAAGGTATCTGAACACTGAACACAGATTATATAGTGAACTTTTATATAAAGGATTCTTTAGCGTTGTACAGCCAAAACGAGTTTTTTTTCCCACCTTTTTTGTGTGACACCTTGACTGTAAATTGTAGTGAAAAACGTGCCCTATATATACTGCGAAGTAACATCGTACACTTAGCTTTGGATTGGATTTGCGTGTATCTGAATAGGATGAACAACTCAAGTTTCGAACAAGAGGGAGATATTTTGCATGCAATCAAATTTGTCTCTGAGCCATAGATATTCATAGAAAGAGCCATATATGGCTCGCGAGCCATAGGTTCCCGACCCCTGCTCTAAGGTGTGATAACTGCACTGTTTTTAACTGCTGACTGACGGGCAGACTTAATCTAAGCCCAGTGCCCATTTAAGGAAAGACTGTTGATGCCACACTTTTTCTAGTGGTTGTATATTAATTTGGGAAACTTTTGAGCTGCCACCACTTTTTTTTTTCATTAGTACAATATTATTTACTATTATATAGTGGGTGTTTTCCAAAAAATTGTTATTCTTTGAGATGTATATAAAGAAGAAAGCAAAATCGAGTTTTTAAATCGAGGCTTAAGACACACTTCTATTCCAAAGCATATGATTGATGCCTACCTCATATTCTGTTTTGTCCTGTCTTTTTCCGACGCCTGCCTGGCTGATACGAAGGAGAAGGATGCTTTGGGATGGGTCAGCGGACCAGCGTCTGACCTGCAGCATGTCAACCCCTGCATTTACCAGCTGGCAGAGACGGGAGGCAGCGTCGTGGCCGTCATAGACTTTCTGGACTGGTTTGCAGGCTGGGGGCGTCCTTGATGTCATGCACTTTCCGGACATTTTCAACATCTTACCTAATGTTTACTATTATGTGTACAGTAATGCTAATTGTAATTCACCCTGGTCAATCCTGGAGGGGGGATTGCCACATGTGGGGTCCTTTCTCGGGGTTTCTCTTTTCTCCTCACGCTGGGGTTTTTGGGTTGTTGCTTGCTCGCATGCTGGTTTGAGATTGGGTAATTGTGTAATTTTGTAATTGTAATCTTGTGCAGTCCTTTGAGACATTTTTGTGATTAAGGGCTATATAAATAAATTTGACTTGACTTGACTTGACAAATGATTGAGGTAATATAAATTCAAAACTAATAATGTTGATGATAATAAGATTTATTCTTCCAAATCTAAATGAGAAATACAAATGCACGTGGATTATGTGAATAATGTCACAAATGTTCAATACGTGCACCGCCAGAGACACGGCATACGTCAAATTGGTAATCCAGTTCCTGCCAACACACTGAAGCATATTTTGGGTAACCGTCTCAGTGCTGTATTGATTCCCTATTGGACTTCTTTTATGTTTGCATATATATTTTTATTAAGGAGATCCAACAAAGTTATTAGTCATTATTTAATTTTCTAAAACACACAATTCTCATGATATGTTTACCATTTTTGTTAGATGGACCGGATTAAAAAGCCTGACCGGCCATGAGATGCCCTTGGACTGTAGTTTGCCCTTCCCCTTCCCCTGTATTAAATCATACATTATGCGTATTTATACAAGTCACATCTATGTTTAAATGCATCAATGAGTTTTATAAGGATGATTAGCACTTCCTTTGTGTGCCTGCTGGTGGTCTCGGTCAGTGAGCTTGTGAATTAAATGGTATACTCTTACTCCAAGACACGCGCACACGTGCAATTGATGCGATATCCACTTTATTGGCCAGTACCATGATGCAGCCCCCAGCACTATTCTTCTTCTTTTCACTTTATTACACCCTCGTCATGAAGAAAATCAAACGGATTGAGAATGTTGCCAATGGGGTGCAACAATGTGAAGCTGAACAAAACAATGACAAACGTCAAGTTTTGCAAAATATGGGGATGTAATGAAATGTGACGAGTGTTCATAGCAAGTTGTGTGTGTTTATTTAATGTTACTAAAAATAAAAACATCAATAAATCAACATATCCAAAAGGCAGGTTTTTTTTTGTTTTTCATTATCATTTTTTCCACTGTAACGTGTTGATTGAAAGGCAGTATCTACCCAACCTTCCTTTTTTGGGGGGATTTAGTTTTGCAATTATGGGAATTAATTTGGGAAGGTTTGATCTTAGTTTTACATTGGATTTGTTCGGTTCAGCAGGGGCGGAGTGCACTACAAGCATCCAGCCATTGAATTATTCAGTCTTATGAATCATTGAGTCACGACACTCCTTTTTCGGCCCTCTCCTCACATCTCCACTATCCACCATATTTGACATTGACCGAGAAATTATATCAAAAGTATTTGAAAGAGTGCATTATCCATCCATCCGTCTATCTGTCTATCCATCTATCTGTCTTACTCTGTCCGCATGCCCTTGTGGTGGGGTCATAGAGCCTCTTTCAGTCGGAAGCGTTGCTTAAATGGACACAAAGCTAAACGATCGCTTTGCTTTCTGGCGTATCAGATAGACGTTTAAGGTCGTGCTGTTATTGATTGTAGTCTGCACGAGGAAGGTTTCTTTCCTGACTGAATCCCAAGCAGAGGGTGAATAAATTCTCCTGGTCACCCTTAAATATGTATCGTCATTTCCCATTCAGAGAAAAAGCTATTTCTGGATTCAATCCATTTGGAAATATAATAGATATTAGATTTTTTAAAGTCTGTCCTCTAATATTGTGGGCTACAGTCTTTCGTGAGGCACTCAACCATGGATGTAACCAGCCTAGTATGTGTGGAACATTTCCCTGCAAGGCTTCACTGCTTTGTTGGGTTTCATTTTGCCAACACTACCCAACACCATGATTTTGTTATCATCAACAGATTTTGGTCTTTATTTTAGCTGCATTAAATGAAATGCAAAAACACACTTAACTTAGCCTAATTGTTGCGTGTCTGATGAATGAGTAAAAACTGGTCATGGTGCAGTAATAGTGTTTCCAACCACAAAGTGCAATGTGATGTTCACAAATGAGAAGTGACTCTCCCAAACAGTGTTGAATAATCCTAGACCACTTCAATTGAAATGAAAAACATTTTTAACCAACAAGACATGCTAGAGTGGTAAGATCGCCCCCAGACTCAATCAACACTGAGTCTTTTTCTCCACCGCAATCATACAAGAAATCCATAAATTGAACGAATAGCATTGAACTTTTTATTTCGAACATAATTCAAGAGAAAAAGAAAACAAAAAATAAAATAGCATTTATCCAAAATGAACATGATTGATAAGCTTGATTAGAGTTGTACACTAAACTCCCCTGTACACATGTGCATTATAAAACCTTTTGGGCCAGTGAGGGGCATTTGCCACTGATATGTGACAATGCAAATAGAAACCCTCACAATTGAGCAATTGAGCTCACATTTATGGACCTTGAGTGTGAAGAGGGTGTAGGTTTGGCCACCTGACAAGCTGTTTTGGGTGCACCATACCTCTGAAAGTCTGCCGGCTTAGGTTACCAAATGGAGTCTTGATAATAACATAAAGGGAAATACTGTAAATTTCTGACTACAAGCCTTTACTTTTTTCCTACATTTTAAACACTGTGGCTTTAAATATGGTTCGGCTTGTCCTTTTTTTCTTGAGGAAGATGGTCCCAAAGGTGTTGGGCCTTCCCCGCGGATCTCCCCAGCTGCAGCACCAATTGGGGCCCTGCGTCAACGTGGCTGCGCTCCCTGCCCTGACCGGTGGTGGGTCTCCGGCTGCTCACCTTGGCTGGCTTAGAACTGAGGCGGACCAGAAAAAAATCCTCAACTGTAAGATCTTTCTGTGTAGATTCTTAAGAACACGGCGAGCATACACATACACATATAAAGCACCAAAGTGATGTCTGAAAACACTTTTTCAAAAGAAATTTGTCGATTTCTTTGCTCGTCACCTTGCATGGCTGCATGGCCGCTATTGGTATGTGAGTGTGTGTGTGAATGGGTAAGTGTGAAGCACATTGTAAAGCGCTTTGGGAGGTCTTCATTGACTTGAAAAGTGCTATATAAATGCATACCATTTACCATTTTGCTATTATTATTCATATAAAATATAACAGGAGCGAAAACAGGAGGTTTGACAGTATGTACTTTGATCAATATTTACAACATATTCACGATAGTTTGCACCCACAAATCAAGTCCTCAATTTCTACATACGAATTGAATAGCGGCATGTACAAAGAAGAAAATTAAGATTAGTTCCTGATTTTGAAAATGGCGCTTTTAATCGGGTGTGCTCTATAGTCCATAATTCACGGTAAGTAGATATGTGTTCTTAGCTTTTACAGGGCGTTACTTATTTATAATTCTACAGTTCCTTTCTTTTTCTAATTACTGGCACATATGCAATTCACAAAATAAACTGACTGAACAGATTTAACCACTGAAGCCTTTTGCAAAAAAAAAAAAAAAGTTGAGACATTTTATCTCAGGAGGAAAAAATTGCATATAATCGAGTACTTTGAGGAGGAGGCGCTAAAGTTGTGCATGAGCTGAGTATGTAACGGCAATAGTCCATTTTGCAAACGCCACTGTTTATGAGCGAGGGAGGAGAGGAAAGGTGGACAACTTGGGGAAGGTGGGGGTAGAGTATGAAGCGCTCTCCCCCTCCATTAATTTCCAAATGTCTGTTTCTAAGAATAGCCTCCCTCCTTTTCCTCCTTTCATTTCGTACACACAGACGCCTCGCATGCGCGCGCGCGTGCACGTATTGCTGGCGTGTTTGCAGGTGCGCACGTGTACGCGCCGCATGTAACCAACACCCCTTTCCTATGCGCATGCATTTGCCAATTTCTTTGCGCATCCGTATGAAATTTTGGAATGATCGATTGTATGTCTATTTCTATACTCAATTATTTTGGCTGGCATGAGTCAGTGGGAGAAGCGCAAAGCAATAATCGGCTGCCGACGGCATACGTGTGCAAGGTGCTTGCGTCATAATGTTTGTGCGGATCCAGCGCCCCTTCAGCGGCACGCACATAGGGCGTGTGGCTGTGTAGTTTAGACACATGCTCCGCTTTTATCATTTATTTTTTCATTATTTTCTCGATCCATCAATCCATCCCCCTTTCCCCGAGCCTCTCCTTCCTCTCCCCTTGGGACTGCTGGTGGCGGAACCCCCCGCCTCCTTACCACCACCTCCCCTATGCGCTCCAATGAGATCGGCAGGACGTTCTAGCAGGACGTCGAAGCGATCCAAGACAACGGAGGTTTGACTTGCTCGGGACACAGAAAGAGACGTTGTTCACGAGAGGCTGTAAAACGGTGTGGAAGAGAACGTCCCACGCTTGCCTTTTGCACTGTGTCCTCTCCATCCTTGGATGGCTAGCCAGGTGTTGAAAGACGGGAGGAAGATGCTGTTCGCCTTTCTCATCTTCACTACGACGGCATGGACATTTTAAAGCAACATGGGAGTTTCCGTCTCTTCTTTTTTTGCACGGCGTATTGTTTTTTTTATAAACCAATTACCCTCTACCCCGCACCCCATTTGCGTTCGAGGCTTGTCAGATCCTCCACTTTAAGGTAAAATTAACAGTGGCACACGGCCACGTTATTGCAACACTACCAAATATTGCGGATGTCTTAGAAATAAATAAATAAACCATGCTTGCTTTTCATTTTCAATGTTTTTTAGTGAACCCAGTTTTTATAAGGATCAAATTTGCATCATTTGACCAATAATCTTTGGGCCCTTTTTTTAAGATCAGATTCCGTTAATGTTAATTCATTAGGTCGGCGTCCTTTTACAGATGTCTGGACTGTCATGCCATGTTGTCATGACAGGGAATAACTAAATCCTACGCTGCCTCTGAAGCGTTTTTATCCAGCTTGTATGTTGAGCCATGATTCATGATGAATAAGTACCCATGATTAGCAGTGGGGTTTCGTCTTCTGTTTTCGGACCGATCCAAGACAACCATAGGATTTGAGACGCCCTTTAGTGTGAACCATTCGAATCCCTCTCACCCCGTATAGGCCCCTGGTGCAGAAAGACAAGGAGGGTGGCTTCTACTTGGGGCCACCAGGCTACTTTGGAGCAGAAGAACCTTGACCCGTTTAAATATAGGAGATGTTCTGATCCAGATGGGATGTAATGTGTGGCTGTGCAGCTGAGCACCGGTCTCCTTCTCCACTGCTTCGTCAAGATTGGCTGCTTCTGGTTTCCAGAGAATGGCGCGATTTGGAGACGAAGTACCAGCCAGGTACGGTGGAGGGCCTGGTGGGGGGGGGGCAGGCAGTCGTGGTGGAGGCAGACAAGGAGGACCACACGGACATGGGCACGGGCATGGACACGGACACGCACACGGGCATGCCCACGGGCATGGAATCGGCCACGGTCCACCCGGAGGGCCAGGAGCCCAAAGAATGTACAAGCAATCCATGGCGCAGAGGGCTCGGACTATGGCCCTATACAACCCAATACCAGTACGCCAGAACTGCTTTACTGTCAATCGCTCCTTGTTTATTTTCAGTGAAGACAACTTTGTGAGAAAATACGCCAAAAAGATCACCGAATGGCCATATCCTTTGCCTACAATGTTGAGCATTCCCACCGGATACTAAGGTAGGATGAATATATGAATGACGAAGGAACGCTTGTCCATGTGACTTAAAGAGGACTTATAATTTACAGTTAATGAAATGGTGGCGGTAGATACTGCAGCACCCTTTTATGAGCAGTAGATGAGCATCAATCATGTCAGTTTGTAATTTCACGTCACATTATGTAGGACCTTGATATATTTGATCGCTGAATGCACTTCACATGTGTGCCTGTGTGTGTGTAATTGTATTGTGATGTAGATAGGAGCGGTGTGGGTGGTATCTAGGGGGCGCTGCTGGTTGCTGATGTCAGCAAGTACAGATTTGGAGAAAGAGATGGCAGAGGAGGGGAATGGAGGGAGAATCCAGGAGAGAGGAAAACAAGTATTATTGTTTGGGTGTTTGTAGTATTTAACACTTTCCAGAGACAAAACTCAGCCCACATTCATATTGTTTTCAGAGACATCTTGCAGTTATGAGACCGAAAATCAGGTGGATTAACGAGCAATAAGAATTCAACATGCATGTGTTGCAGGCAAATATTATGAAAGCTAGTCTGTTGCAATTTGCAGATGTTTTTCTAATTTTAGCACATAAGAGCATTGGGCCTTGTTTGAATCGTCCAGACACAGGTTTGTCATCATGTTTTTTTTGTCATGCAACAAACCCTCAAATACCTCTGCATGAATATGCCTCCATTTTCCTCTTTACTGTATGTGTGCAATGGTCAATCTTTCAGATTTGTGCACATTTGCCCATTCCATAGGAATGATGGTATTTCTCAATTTCGCCACCAAGTTATGTGTGATGTTTATCTGAATCTACATGAAAAAACTGTGCTTTGTGTTTTTTATTAATAGGGTTGCAAATTGGAGTAATGATTGTAGTGATCACTACTGATGCTTGAGCTGTGACATAACTACACACACTAATTGGGCTCCTTGGTTGAAAGGCAGAAGCTACTTATGATTATGACTCATATTCTTTTTAGTAAATGGCATAGCTGTTTACAATGGCTCTAAAGGTGGTCCAATTTTTATTTTACATAACACACCAACATTCATTTGTCTATGTTAAAAGCTTACTGAGAATGTAATCCATAATGCAGTGTTATTTCAATGTTTATCTGTTTAATGTTTAAACTGACAGAACTATTAAGCACACTAGAGACATTAGAGACAAGAGAACTAACTATGGTTAGTTAATTATATGTACTTAAGAATACCAGCTGTCTATATTGTCAAAGATTAATATATATTGTTACCAATTATATGACAATATAAGACTTCTCTAATAAGGTATAAGGGTAACCCATGTACTTTTAGCCATTGAAATATCCTATTTGAGTGTTGCACAAAAAAAAATTTTTTTTTGTATTTTCACAACTAAAAGACGCACATAAAAGTATTAGATTTTCTTTAAAATGTGTTGTGCCCTTTTTTGCGGTATGCCCTGTGCGTGTGTTGTTGTAAGGCGGACATAGTTGAGGACACCATAAAAACGTTAAAAGGGGTAATGTGGCCGTTGATTGTAAATGAAATAACTTATTTGGGTGATAGGGAGTACATGGTGGTTTATTCCACGCTTCTCCATCACTGTCGATCTGGGACTACGTATGCCCATCTCAAGCTCTGCGTACACCTGGCGCAATCTGCGGATCCAGTTACTAATGATCATCATTTTGCTTTTTGCGTTTGGTTCCACATTCCTAAAGGCATGGTCACACAGCCTTTCACGGGCGTATCGCAGCTGAATCACGGCTAGAAGTTTCTGCCCGTGAAGCAGACGCGGGGGGAAATGTTCAAAATTGTCTAAACCCGCCGTTTACCCGTGGTATGCCCGCGAAACAGACGCCGGCGACTGTTCTGCGTCCTTATCGCGGGTAACCGCGGCTGCATCGCGTTTGACCGTGCTTACATTATTACACACGCTAATGCACATGATAACACCGCGATACAGGCACAGAACAAACATGCTATGACCGTGCTCCACCCGCGATTACCCGCTAAAATTTTGCGTCCTACCCGCGTGTAACCACGCCTTGGCCGCGGCCATAGCACGTCGTTCCGCGTCTGTACCTCGTCATTACCTCGTGTGTACCACGTGTGCCGCCCGCGGTTACCCGTGGTCTAAAGTTTTGAGCAGCGCAAAACTTTTTCGCGTGGCCAACCGCGTGTGAATTTCTTACCGCGTGTAAAGCACTGCTGTATCTCGTCTGTATGGCAATCTCAAAGCGTCCAACAGCGTCTGCTTCACGGGCAGAAATTTCTGGCCGTGATTCAGCCTCGATACGCCCGTGAAAGGCTGTGTGACCATGCCTTAAGCACGATACGTCAATCGGGGCAGTAATTTTTGCCGCTATCTTTCGCATTGGCATTCTGTCTTCTTTTAATGTGCATTACTTCTTTTGTATGTCAAAATTCTCCTTATTCACATAAAACTTTGGTACGGTGATCCCAAGCATATAATAAATTTAACTTAAATCATCTCTGAAAATGGCATCTAATACACTGGGACACTGCCGTTTGCCAATAGCGCTGATTGCTGGCAGAATCTCACTAATGGCGCCTCATCTGGTTGGGGCTTCACAGCCAATGCGAGAGAATTGAAGAACAGGTAATCGAAAGTTTGCAAATTGGAGGAAGTTTATAAACAAACTCTGACAAGTTTTATACGTCTTTTACTTTGTAATCAACCCTTACATAAACCACAACCAAACTCAGTTTTGCTACCGCTGTATTTTTAAAAACACACACTTGCATGCTTGTCTTGTGCCCAAAAATTACCCAATCGAGAGCACCCGCGCTTTATCGTGTGGCTGTGCCTCCAGTAGTATTAAATTCTGAAAAAGAACCAGCTATGCAGACCGCGCCCTTTCACACGTTGCGCCCTATGGTCGTGAAAATACGCTACTTAGAGAAGAACCAACTGTGTTTTGTCCAAGCTCCATTTTCAAATACGCACAATTGTATTCTTGTGTGTGTGTGTGTGTGTGTGTGCGTGCGTGTGAGTTCGTGTGCACGTGTGTGGTTGCGTGTGTGTGTGTGTTGTAAGCCGGTTGTAGCGGTGGACACCATGAGACTGTTGTAGGAGGAAGTTTGGGCACCGTATATTCAATCCGCACCCTATTTTCAGGTGTGCCTTAGGTGGTTGTTAAATACAGCAATGGCACACATAACTGAGACAACGCCTTTTAGTACAGTGTGCCTTTTGGTCATGAAAATTCGGCACATATATTTGTTTCATGCGTCTTTATTTTTTCCTGCCCCACTGCAACCCAATGTTTCCCTCCACACTAAAGCCCAAATGGGGCCTCTCTTTTTTAGAGATTGATTAAGCTTTTTTGTGTGTCACGTGCTCTTACTCTAAAAAAACAGTGACAGACTTGGAATAAGAAAAGACTTTGACTTTTTATCAACACAGTAAATTGTGTAACCAGTAGAGTGTATGTCTAAAATCAGTTACTAAAAACAAAATCTTGAAATTCACAAGAAATGTTTAATAAACTTTTGTTGCCATGTTTATTCAGTTAAACTTGGTACTGACCGGGTTAGGTTTTAATATAAACCCTGACAAGCTACCTCTATGTATGTAAAAACCTAGAGTTAGCACACTCTTTGGTTTGTGTTACCTAAATTGATACCCTCAAGGTAGTCTTTCACTATATTTGTCCATTGGAGGGAAACTAATCATGGTAGTGTCTGAAAAGATGGTGACTGTTTCTTATCAGTTTGTCCAAAGTATCTGGATATCATGCGTATGTTTCATAATGTAGTGGGATTTCAACAGCTCACCTTGTGACTTTTATAACCTTATTGAATTTTGTATGTAATGTGTAATATCAGCAAGAGGATTGCTTTGAATTTTTGGCCCCAAAGATTATTTCAGCCAAAACAAAAGTACATTTTTGGTGTTGGACTAGCGAAAAAATAAAACCAAAAACCATGCATTTCGAAAGAAGAGAAAAGAGCTGCTCATTTTTTAATTTGCACATGAGAAGAATGGAGATGGCGAATGCTGTGAAAAAGGGAGGTCCACCAAGCCTATACCAAACAGACTTTTTCTTCAAAGTTTGTTTTTCTTGTGCTTACACGTATTAGGTAGCTGGTAGCCATTGTTTGGCTAATGTTTACATGATACTCTACAGAGTTAAATTACTACAGTTCAGTACTTTTAATTAGGAAACACATACTGTACTCTGTGTTTGACATTAGGTTCGCTCGTCCCCAAAGTCGATTGGTTGGCCCTAGTATACATGCAATGCAAGTTTCATCTACTTGTATCCAGCCATCCATCCATTATCTGTACCACTTATCCTCCGTGGGGTCGCGGTGGTGCTGGAGCCCATCCAAGCTATCTTCGGGCAGTGGGCAAGGGACACCCTGTACTGGTTGCCAGCCAGTCGCAGGACACACAGAGACAGACAACCATTTACTCGCTCATTCACACCGGCCAATTAACCTGACATGCACGTTTTTGGAATGTGGGAGGAAACCGGAGTGCCCGGAGGAAACCAACACAGGCACGGGGAGGCTGCGGTAGCTGGACTCGAACCCTCAACCTCTGCACTGTGGGGCTGTGCGCTAACCACCCAGCTGCAGTGATGCCCATTTTCTTTATTATTATTAATATTATTATTTGACTCTGGCAAATATTTGAGTGTGACTTGTTGTTGCACTGCCTGACTACCGCATATTTATTACAAGTTCCCTCCTGTTTTCTTGTCACTACATATTGTCTTGTTGATTACAGGCTAAAAAGACATACCGTATTTTCCGCACTATGGGGCGCACCGGGTTATAGGGCGCACCCCCAAAAAATAGTTTTTGGTCCTATATCTTCCATAGATAAGGCGCACCGGATTATAATGCGCTACAATGGGAACGTCGACAAAACAGCCAGATGATTCAGTCAAACTGATTACCCCCTTAACATTCCCAAAGCTTGCAAAGAAGCAAATACGTGTCGTAGACACGTGCGGTTGCGGTGTCCGTACGATGTCACTCAAATACATCATTTCAAATATCATTCGGAAGGTTAAAGTCTTGGGATTCAAGAAATGCCAACCATTCCTTAGTTTCTATTTTCTTTTTTCGCTCGCAACTTTACTGTGCATATGACAATAAACACTTGGAATTGAGTTTAATTCACTCAACTCATCACAGCAACATCAAGATCGTTCTAAAACAAGATACCGGGAAAATATAAAGCCGCATAGCTCACCTAAGTTCTCACGTTCAATAATGATACGCAACCATGGTCTTCTTACAACCGTGAATGAAGTAAATCCAGGAGAGTAAAATATTTACAAATACAGACTAATGAAACATGTTTCTTTATGGCGTAGTTTAGCAAGGTTGCTATTCAGTCATCTTTTTCGGCCAATTGCAGGGTTTGTTTCGGCCCTCTAGCCTATCCGAGGCTCCGAATAACTTCAGCCAATAGCGATCGATTTAACGGATGATTGACACATCTTTTTCGGCCAATTGCAGGGTTTGTTTTGGCCCTCTAGCCAATCCGAGGCTCCGAATAACTTCAGCCAATAGCGATCGATTCAAATGATGATTGACACATTGGTTAGCCAACGAAACGGCGGTATATAAATCCCAGCATACACCGCGGACTACTCCACGTTCGGGGGGGAAATCGAGTCGGCGGCTGTTGCGTAAGTTGCGAGACCTTGCGATTTAATATTGAGCCATATATAAGGCGCACTGTATTATAAGGCGCATGGTCAGCTTTTGAAAAAAATTAAGACTTTTAGGTGCGCCTTATAGTGCGGCAAATACGGTACTAAAAAATATTAAAAACAAGAGAGGGAAGGTGACACATCAGTGCAGCAAGCATTTTCCTCAAAGCACTAGAGTGGAATAAACTTACTTGTGTTATTTGCATCTTAGATCCCTCAGCAGTTTTACTTCATCTGTTGTGTAGCACGTGTGCTATTAGACAGAGGGAAGAAAAATACTGATCTGGTTCTAGTGGTAAAGTTAATAGAGAAAAAAAACCCCAGAGCCAAAATTAATTTGAACAATAGCTGACAATATTGATGAACATTGGACAAGAAGATAGACACAATTTAACATGAATTACAGTAGAAGGGCACCCTTACTTGGTTTAAAGTGTTAAATGAGAAATTCTAAGTCTAGTTAATCTTGGTTTAATAACTCTGTTACTATTTCTGTTTCAGTTTAATGACCAGTGATCTACTTTAATTTCGGTTGATAAATTTATTCATAGTCGCAACATTTATGCAACCTAAATTTATTTCCGTTTTAGGATTTAATGTCACACAATAATTCACCTAAAAATTCAATGAGAATTGAAAAAAATTACAAGAGGGTTCATTAAATAAGTAAGGAAAACACAAATTTTCTCCAGTTTAAGGGAATCCCTAATCCATGAATAGGTGCTACAAAGCAGTGGGGGTTTTTTAAAACATTTTTTAAGCCAAGGCAAATTCCTTTCATTGAAAAAAATCCCACGATACACCACCTGTCAGTGTCGTTGCATCTCCGGTAAAAGTAAATCTAAATGAAAGATAGCTTTTGCTAGACCGCATAGGCACATAAATAGGATAATTTCTCGCGGCACACCTGGAAATATCTCGCATGCTAGTTTTGTTTTTTTCACAAACCTTTGTTGAGCAGGGAATCACAAATTGTTGACTTCTGATTTAAATAATTTATTTCATCAGATAATTTTGTTATGTGATCAAATATTTACCATGATGTGTTTCCTAAATTTTAATATTGTATTTAAATGTAAACTTACTTTTTTATTGATATATTTAAAACTTTTTTAATGGGGGATATAGATGCACTTTGTGGTTATTTTAAAAGCACTTAACTCCTTTTAGGTTTGATTTATGACAATTTAATAAAAGTATTTAAAATCAGCAGCTAGTAATATGCCAATCAGTTACTTACCATTTTGTTTCATGCCTTTTAAATAAGTCAGTGCAAAATAATTTTTTTAAAATTACTAATATTATTAGTTTTGTAATTTGTTTTAGTGTTTTGGTTTTTAAGCGTTTGATCTTTTCAGTTTTTTGTTTCGGCCCTAAATGTATATTTCAATGGCATCCTTAATCAGCATTACTCCTTTTATTATGAGAGAATAATGTCTGGGTCATTTCAAATGCCATTTACCGCAGCTCTCTAGACGCATGTTTGTGGTGATTCGTGAGGTATCCGTGTGATTAAATGTATGGTAGGAAAATATGTCTTGATGCAGTAGGCATCCACCATGTGTCTCAGTAGACCCATTGACAGCCATTATTTATTGTGAACTGACTTCAGACATTAGGGAGTGGTACACAAG
This sequence comes from Urocampus carinirostris, assembly GCF_059441175.1. Classification (NCBI taxonomy): domain Eukaryota; kingdom Metazoa; phylum Chordata; class Actinopteri; order Syngnathiformes; family Syngnathidae; genus Urocampus; species Urocampus carinirostris. Next base: position 27,554,442 of record NC_142349.1, read on the forward strand.
TAACAACATGCTCACGTCCTAATTTAGACAGACATTTTTATGGCTGTTTAATCACATTTGGCATACTTAGCGGATGCAATTTATTATCATTTAAAAGAGAAAAAGACTGAAGTCTTTGTTCTTAGAGAGCCCCACTGTGCAAAAATGTTTTTAAATACATTAGCGCCTTGAGTCATGAGTGATGCAATTGATAACTACTAACTAACCCAGTACATTTATTGGTCATTACAATGAAAAGTAGACTCACCTCTATAACCCATGAGGGCCTTCCTGAAATAAAGCGTCACAACAATTGTTGATAAGCAAACAAGACAACTTAAATGTAATAAATCTTACTAATTTCACTCGTTCTCTAAACCTTTTGTCTAAATTATGACTTTCTGACGCTTTGCACTTTAAATTGAAACGCTCACTTCATAACAAATTACCCATAGAATGAAGGAACAGATATGCATTCCCTTTACAAAATGTACCTATATTTTTGTTAATATCTCATCTCATCTCATTAGCCGTACCGCTTATCCTCATTAGGGTCGCGAGGGGGCTGGAGCCCATCCCAGCCATCTCCGGGCAGTGGGCAGGGGACACCCTGAACTGGTTGCCAGCCAATCACAGGGCACACAGGGACAAACAACTCATTCGCTCATTCACACCTAGGGACAATTTGGACCGGCCAATTCACCTGAAATGCATGTTTTTGGAACGTGGGAAGAAACCGGAGCGCTCATTAATGTTTACACTGTCTCGTTGACAAGTTTGGGTTGAATGTAATATTGTGTCATCGATAGGTTATCACTCACTTTTTGATGTAGTGTATAATATTAATGTATCTCTGTCATCCAGACCTAAATATGTATTTATTATTATTTACATACACATAAAGGCCATAAACCCTAACTCAGCCCCAGCAGTCGAGGATCAATGGATCCTTTTGTAAATTTTGACTCTTGACAAAACTCGAGTGAGTGAAGAGTATCTTGTTTGTTTGAGGGGAGTCAATTAAACTGATATGCTATCCAAAAACAGGAAACAGATTGCCATCATTGTTACCATTAAGAAATATGGCTGTGACGAACTAGGAGTCATGCATCTTCACAATCTTTGTTCTAGTCATCAAGGTACACATCAAGGTCTGTTCAAGAGCAACCATATATAAAATAATTTGAAGTTTACTGCTTGAAAATGTTGTTGTTCGGATTAACAAATGAACTGTGGATGGAAAATGTATTTAGTTTCTGCTCTCTTCATATTATCAATGTAGCAACTTAGATGCACACTCATACATATCCACTGATGTGCATGCACTGTAAACCATATGGTGCTGAGTGTGCTTTCCATTTAAGTGTTTTCCTCACAGCTGTTGTAAATGGAGAGGAAGTCAATATGCTCAAGTCTTCTGTAGCAACCCTGATCCCCATATAAATGTTAAATTGGAGAGAGAAGGTGTTTAATTTGACGATTTTACAAATGAAAGGTTTCTATTTCTTTTTTAACACAGTTAGCCTCATGGTTTTGTTGTTGAAAGTAAAACGTGCATCCAGTCTTTATACCTTTGATGTCAGAGATATCAAACATGTTGCTGGGAAAAGTCTGACAGTAGAACAAAATCCAACCCTAAATAAGAGGCAAATGAGGCATGATTGTTTTGAGGTGCACTTAGAGACAGTCATGTGTGTTCACGTTGTAATTTAAATTATTTATATTTTTTTCTGCATCTTGCAACCATCAGTTGATAGCTTCTGAAAACGGAACGTCTTTCTTTCTTGGGGAACAGGTAAATAATCTCACTTTTTTTACATTTAAGTTTGTTATTTTTTCTTGTGGCTGTTTCATAACCGAACAAAACTGAATTTATTAGCGGAAATTGTAGCTGTTTGTTAAACGCTTTGCAAATGTCCTTGATTATAGTGATGCCTCGTGACCAAAAGTGGTCTGCCTGAGTGGAGCCCACATTTTGTGCAGGACCAGTGTGCAACTTCGTAAACGGTATGGTCCAGCAGCTGGTTTGAATGAAATTCATGTTTTCTGTAGCCGAATAAAGGATGAAGAATGCTTTTTTTTTTTTTTTTTTTACAATTTTGTTTGTTTGCTCCTTTCCTATTACATACAAGGAAATCTGGCCCCAGCTGATTGAAATTTTGTATTCTGCTGCTTGGAGTGGTCAGTGGCCGGGATCTGCAGTACCCAATTTGGCTACAAGGGGTTGTTAGATACCCCACAAATGCAGACCACACGAAAGCAGGTCTGTATTGATTTTGGCGTTTATTGAGGGGTGCCTTGACACAGAACCTAGCAAAGGACTCTCGTTGTAAAGTACAATTTTCACGAAAATCGGTTTAGAAGAGACACACAACTTGGAATTTATAAACTAGTTCAGATAGATTAAATTTAGATTGTATCCTATTTAACAGCAGAGGATAGCTGGCGATCCCACCATCTTTATTGTAAACAGACAATTGGCTTCTGTTAGACGGAGCACACACAGAATATAAAGGGAAAAAACAGTTACTCAATCAAGACTCTAGACTGTACTTTAGTCTTCTTACACTTACCTACTTTACGCTGAGCTCTCTCCCTGCAATACATTTTCAACCACTTTCATTAATGACAGAAGAAGAAATCAGACCTTTATCACAGTCCCTTTTGAGTTTATTGCATGAAGGGCCGTGTCTGTTTCGAACTGAGGATTCTCAATCTGGTGGCTGTTTATTGCCACAAAACAAAATTCTGATCACAAACGTAGCACTCTAATATTGATTTAAACACGGTGCCTAACAGATGGGATCCAATCAAAGTGGCATACATATATATCTCAAAGCAGTATGCACGTTAATATTGTTGTTGTCACTAAACAGTAGACTAGCATTTTCAGAGCGAAGGCCATGCATGATTTTATATAAGACCAACAGAACCTTAAAATCACAACGTAAGCTATCAGGGAGCCAATGCAGGTTAGCTAAAATCGGGGTAATGTGATCAAACTTTCTTGTCTTAGTTAAAAGCCTTGCTGCAGCATTTTGTACCAGCAGCAGGCTCTTGATTTTGGACTTCGGAAGACCGGAGAGTAGTACATTACAGTAATAATAGTCTGAAAAATAGTCTGTATAATAACCTGTGCAGCCCTTTGAGACTCTTTGTGATTAAGGGCGATACAAATAAAAATGACTTGACTTGGATTGATGTGTTTCTAAATAAAATATAGATTTGGTAAAAATGATTCAACTAGGATGCACACCACATATGTTACCAGCCAAGTAAATATTTTATCTTTGGTCACATAAAACTAGTACAAACCAAATGTGTACCTAAAATTACTGCAGGACATTAACATTCCAACACATGTGATGAAATATTTTACTACTGCCCCATTTATGTGTAAATGTCAATTATGTCACCAGACCACTTCTCCATTCAAGTCCTATGCATTTTGGGTGTTTTATTTGTTAATTTAATTGTCAGCCTGCCATCAAATTAACCAGATAAAAAAAATATTTATAAAGAAAAATGACAATGTAAGATGATAAAGAAGGCAGATATATAATGCTATCAAAACATAGATATAGTAGATCCATTTTATGTTATTCTGGTCTGTGTTGCTGATGATTTAGACCAGGCACCATGCTGCCGAGTATTGCATATACCGACATAAAATAAATAAGGAATGGGAACATCAATTAAAAATGTTGTAGAGTTATAGGTACGTTAAAAACAGTCTGTCTGCTTGTAAATCATCAAATGCAACGGGTATTCAAACAAATCATGTTTAGCACAGGTAGGCATTTTTCAATTTTGACAGATACTGTACACCATTTGGTTGATTGTTAATGGTTGTTTGACAGTATTACAAATCTAAGTAGGTTTGGAAATAAATTACCGGGTCAGTACTGGCATTCTTTCAAATATCCTTCACGTTTTATGTCACAAACTTTATCCCCCCTCATAGCACTCTGAGCCAAACATTTGGTTCTCTGAAATGGCTTCAATTAGAATACATATCATTCTTTTTTTTTCAGGATGTGGGAATAGCCAGAGTTTTCTGTAAATTTATACTTGCCATTTCCATTACAATTATAAATTTACAGAACACAGGTCTAAATCCTAATCCTGTTTTGTAATGGAAAAAGTATGCTTCCATATAGTGACAAACATCTTTACTTAGAATGTGAAAAGCTTCTAAAAGTGTTATCAAAAATACAATTAATTGAGTTACCAGTTTCATTGTATGGGTCTGGTGTGCCCTCCTCCACGGGTTCGGGTTGGGATTGGGACAGGTGTTTTCAATCACCATACACCTGTCCCAAATTACCCCAAGCCTTCATTCGGGATTTTGGTCATTTCTATGTTCCACATCCATTTTTCCATCATCAAGATAACCATCCATACCACCATCACTTTTTGTCTAGATTATCCTGATTTTTGCGGTTTGGTGTTAGTTTTTAGGTTCAGATGGTAAATGGTAAATGGTCTGCATTTATATATAGCGCTTTTCAAGTCAATGAAGACTTCCCAAAGCGCTTTACAATGTGCTTCACACTTACCCATTCACACACACTAACACACACACTCACACACACACACTCACACACCAATAGCGGCCGTGCAGCCATGCAAGGCGCCAACCTGCTTATTGGGGGCATTAGGGATTTAGTGTCTTGCCCAAGGACACTTTGACTTATAACACAGAGGAGCCGGGAATCGAACCTGCGATCTCTTAATCCCAAGACGAGCGCTCTACCTCCTGAGCTAATGCCACCCCAGTTTTATTATTGTTTTTGACCATTTGTTTGTTATTTGTTGATGATTTTATATTAAATTCTATCATTTTTGAGCACCTTCCCATGTTTCCTGTTTCCTACGTTTGGGTCCACCACAATTTTTGACATAATGACCCACGAAAGGAACCAGCGGGAAGTACACCCTGCCCCGGCTGCGAGTCGAGCCCCAGGTGTGAGGAGAGTCCCTGGGGCTTCGGTTCCCTGCTCTAACTGTGAAGAATGTCCCTTGTCACTTCGGCTCCCTGCCCAGCTGCGGGGAGGGTCCCCTGATGTGAGGAGAGTTCCCTGGCCGCTTCAGGTCCCTGTTTCAGCAAGGAACTTAAGCAGTACTGTTGCTGTAACCACTGTAATTTTGGGTGGGGGGGGTGGGGGCGTCATCCGGTAAGAGGGAGGTTATGTTGACGTCTGGTTCACCCTCTTCCACCAGAGGGCACCTAATGGGTTTGGAATCGAGACAGGTCCAATCACCACACTCCTGTCCCTAATTACCTCAAACCTTCATAACGACATTTTGGACAGCACACATTGTTGGGTCATTTTCATTTCTCGCATCCATTTTTCCATCATCAAGATGACCATCCCTACCACCATCATCTTTTTCTACTTTCATCCCTATTTGTTAGGTTTGTTTTTTTGTTTTCCTGTTCAGACAATTTTATTGTTGTTTTTGAGCATTTGTTTGTGACTTTGGTAATGATTTTTTTTTATTTGTTCATTTTTGAGCACCTTTCCATGCTGTCTGCTTTAGTTCCACCGCAACTCATCACATTCATGTGAAAACAATACCAATCTTTCAGTACCAAAGAAGAAACGTGTAAAACACTATCATTGTTATCAATTGTGCTAAATCCTGAAACAGGGCTGAGTTTTTTGTTTCATGAGCAGTTATTTCTGGACCATACATTTTACTCCCTTAGACCCTTTAAGACCTAAGGTTTGGTTGTCTCCTTTTTGCCACTGTCTACCTGCAACCTTTTATTCTCGGGTTAGCGTGATCCGTCATCCAGTCTCCCCTGTCAGAGCTGTCCTTCTCACAGGGTATGTTTGCATGCAGGGAACAGTCTGTTTTGGAACAGAAGTCAGAATTTTACAACCAATTCTTATCAATTATTCCCTTGACTGGTTAAAAATAAACATCCCCTTACACATGTTTAGCAAGTAATCTGATCAGAGCTGGCGAAGTAAGAGTGACGTCATTATGCAAATAGACATATTTTCCACGTTTAACTTTTGACATCAAAGAGAAGATGATTTTATTCGCGCGAATCACCAAAATCAACAAAGTACTATGCGTGTTTTTTGCACTCTCTGAAAGTGTGCTCCATTGCTGCATCTTGTGTGTTCACAAGTTATGCCCGTAAATTGCTCACTAGAAGCATGGAATTACACTATATATGTATGGAAACAACCGTCGGGACAGAAAATAAAAGGGAAATCTCCCAGAGAAATCAACAAATACAAATAAGGCTTGTTTAGTGGGTTCACCAGAGTTGGCATTTATCATTCGTCTCTGAACTAGGAGTCCACAGTTTTTGAGCAGCACCAACAAAAACAATAAGTTTCTTGGATGGAGATACTATACGTGCACAGTAATGCACAAAAGTAAACAGATCTAGTGAATGGGTATACATTTACGATTAATGCGGAAATAAAAGGACTAAAGCAACTATTTACTTCAGACCACTCGCGGTCGGAATAAATCCATAATCTGACAGGAAGCCGGGGGTTTGACTATGCTAATTTAAGCAATATGGAGGTGTTTTTGATCTTGGCAGCTTCGAGTCGTGTTTGGTTTAGTGTATGCACAACTGTACTAGCGTGTGAGCAATCTGTGCATGGATGTGTGTTTGCCTTCAAGGTTCAAAATGTGAGACTCATAGCTTTTGAGTCTCTGGTAATAAATGTGTGAATTGATCCATAGAATTAAGTCCCTTAAGGCACTAGGTCCTACACTCAAAGTATCTCATTGAATCTCAAATATCACATATTGAATGGTGAAATGTTGTCATTTTTATTTCAGAGATCTTGGAAATAATAAGCTCAAGGTTCAAACACTGTTTATTGTTTCTTTCTTAACTTATTCACTGCTAGAGTAGTTAGAATGAATATTTGACATAGTTATCCGTCTATCCCAGCTTAACCTCTTTAGCCATGTATGTCAGTAAATTATTTTTAAAAAATTCAAACTTATAGTCTAAGAACAATAAGAACATTCAAACTACAGGTCGATAATCATGTCTTAGATTCTCTTTTTGTCACCTTCTGTGTTTTTGTCTTTCACTCGCTTTGTTTGTAACTCTAGTCAGAAATATAACATAAAATGACATCACCAATTACAGAAAATATACCATCATTACAGACCTAAATAGTATGCTAGATATCCATCCAAAAATGTAAATACTGTAAAAAAGACAAAAGAAACCCTGTCAAAAATGATCCACCGATACCATCAGAAACAGTGTTATATCTATGAAATATTTGCTGTTCTGTTTATCTGAAGCTAAAAGCCTATTTCCAATTAAGTTGAACTTGTTATAGACCACAATAAAACATTAAAAAAAAAAAACCTTTAAAGTTATTGATCTGTTCTTGTTATTTTATACCCTATGCCAATTTATAGACTGCAGCCAGTGTTTTTGAAGATGGTAGGGCGTTTAGTGACGTGAGATAGAGCTATTTTGGGGGTTGAGATACGTGACGAGAGAAAACAAAATAGAGGCAGATTGTGTGTGATGGATTTATTTTCTTATCCCGGTTTTCTTTGGTCATGTGAAATGACTGATACAAAAGATAAATGTGCTCTCTTTCTTTCTGCATGTATATGGTGCTGGCATACACATTTATAGAATGGCAAAACAAAAGTACTTATTAAATACACCTGACAAAACCAGCCCACACTGTCAGTTACCATTATCACATAGAAAATAAGAAAAGAAACAATCTAGACTTGGAGTCTGCACACAGCTCACTCATACAAGCATCAGCATCTTGTGAAAGTGGCAATTCAGCTGTTTAGGGTGGTGAAAGCGGGTGGCAGAGGCAGGGCTGAGGCAGGCGCAATATTGCAGTATAGAATAGAAAGTATGAGATCGCCTGTCAGGACTAAAACTCTAAGTCGTTTGAAATCCTTCTGAGAGAAGACAAATAGGGGTAAACTGGCCTTCTGGCTTAACAATTTGTAGAGAACTGCAGTCAAGCATTGTACTACAAATGTAACCTTATCGTTCCTTTTTAGGGGAAAATATGCTTTGGTTGGTCTCAGACTACATTATAGAGGTAACATTTATATTCTATTTTTTGAGAGACGTCTCCCGAAGTCCGCACTTGCAAGGCAAGCATTTCGACTCCGGCTCCATTCTGTTCCCGAACTTTCCTGTATCCTGTATCCGGTATTGATTCAGTCTGTCCCGTATCCTGTATCCTGTATCGATCCCTGATCCAAGCCCCGTCATCCTGTATCCGATATCGATCCTGTCTGCGCATGACTGCCCCACATCCGTAAAAAAAGCTTGGTGTGAAAACATTACGCGTTTGGGTCCACCGTCTGTTCGGGTTCTGATACCTTCAGTCGAAAAAATTACATTTTGAAAGAAATATACCAAAATCCGAACAGAATATGTTCAAGATTTTACCAACACCACTATATAGAAATTATTTTCCCCCCATTTTATTAACACTCCACTTATTGAAACATGAATATTTTGTTTGTTTGTTTGTTTGTACATGATTCAATTGTTTGTTTGTTTGTACATGATTCAAATTGAATCTTTTCTTCCGGCGCCGTCACGAATGGCAGCCACTCCAGCAGCTCCCGTGTTATTTTCGATTGTTCTCAGCTCAGGGATGCTGCTGGAAATGTGAATTTCCCTTCGGGGATGAACAAAGTATCTATCTATCTATCTATCTATCTATCTATCTATCTAAAAATAACCATTTTCATAATGTGTTAGGGTCTGGTGTGCCTCCTACCACCAGGGGGCCCAAGTGGGGTTTGCACTGGCCACGGGTGTGTGCAATCACCACACACCTGTGCCCAATTATCCTGAACCCTTTATAAGGACATTTTGAACAACAAAAGTTGTCAGGTGATTTTCATTCCAGGACCCTTGCCTGTCAGTACAAGCCTCCCCCAGATGGGTCCATCATCTACACCGTGCAGTAAAACCTTAACATAATTATTAGTATTGCTAACCTTACATTTTTCACCAAATATTGAATTTCGGTGCTACTGCAAAAACATCAAGCGAGCAGAACAAAACACAGTACAATTAAGTGATTAAGAAATGTATTTTGTATATGTGTAAATAGAAGTTGCATGTTTACAGTCAAATTAATACTCCTGTGAGATTAATGACTTTCAACACATTGCTGCCTGAATAATACAGTCCAAGCATAAAAAATGGACAAGGCAGTTTGTGTAAGAACACAGAACGACTACTATAATTTTGAGTTAAATTTGAAGACTCGCGCCATCCCAAATGGTAGCAGCTGGTCTGCCCTTCATTGGCAAACACATGTTGGGTTGTGTGGTCAAGTGGAATCAGTGCATGTGTGCTTTGTTTGCGTGCAAGTAAGCGTGCTTGGATGGCCATTTAAGCTTGAAGGAGAGGTGTTAAACAGGGGCAGCAATGTCAAGGTTAGTAAAGGGTAGATCATTAGGTATACGTTCATTACCTCTTCCATTACATGTTGGTGCAATTTTCATTGACTTGATACCCCTGCAAAAATTGGACATTGTTCCAAATTTGTTCCATGTTAACCATTTTTTTTTACCTTGACCAAATTTAAAAAAGTTAAAAAAAAAATAAAAAAATAAAAAAAACAGCAACAGATGTACACGCATCCATACCTATGCAGATGTCGAAGGCACTCAATTCCATATAATGTGAAATCACAAGTGAGCCTCACATAACACTATAGAACAATCTGATCTTTAATATCAGCCTAAATGTAAGCATGTCTTGGCCTTTAAAATATTGCACTTCACTCTTAGAAACTTGCAGTTCATAGCAAAGTTGTAAAATATGGCTTCAAACCAACCTCTTAATCATAGAGGAAAAAAATCTGAAAAATATACACCTCAATAATAAAGGTGACCTGAGCAACACAGCTCACCTGTAGGTATTAAGACCACACAAAATATACAAAGATGAACAATTGCATCGGTGTCAACCACCGGCCAGTTTTGTAAAAAGGTGAGCCAGTTTCTATATAACGGTGATTTAATTTTTTTTCGACAGCAGATTGGCCGAGCTTGAATGGATTTTGCTTCCCAACTCCACAAAAACAACAATTATCAAAGCACTCTTTGTACTGAAGACTACCCTCCTTTATACATATTGTGAAGAAAGAAATTGCACTTGACTTTACCTTGAAATATACTATACACTGTAGAGTGTAGACTTTATTGTAAATGTATTGTGGGACATCATGATTGTTTTTCTAGAACAACCAGGACATTTTTGTTCAGGAAATTTCAGTTGTGCCCTTGTATGCGTTTGTTGTAGCATATGCTCTTGCGACGTTGCAGACATGTGTGAAGTGTGTCTAAAAATGGAGTTGTGCAGTGATTACACACAGTATGGTAGCACAGTGTCATATGCAGTACAATGTATCGGTTCCCTCCCACTCTCCTGCGTGTACCCCCTCCCCTTTCACAGTCTTTATGTGTGTTCTGCCACTAACCTACTTTCCACACCGCTCAGGAGAAAAAATACCGCAATACACTCACACCCCTCTCTGTCTTGCGTTATGCCACATTTGAGCGCTCTTTTTCTCTTTTTACCCTCCCTCCTATTCCTCCTTCCTCCTCTTTCATCCCTCCTTCATCCCTTTCAATTACGTCTGAGCCCACGGGTCATTTTTTCCCCATTCTTTCCCTTTGCTATCCACGAATGCCACTAACCCTTCCCACCCAACCCTTATTGCCCGGTGCCGCTCTCTTTCTGCCTCTCTGCAATTGCTGATGCGACATCTATTCCTAGCCTCTCTTTTTCTTTTTGGATAGAAAGGGAATGAAAGATGCAGTGATTGATGGTGTGATAGAAAAGAATGGAGTGATGCAAAAAATATTGACTGGGGAAAAAGCAAGGTAATTTATTTGTTGATTTTGAGAAGAGGGAGGATCAACTTGATAAAATATATTTTGGGGGAAAGAATCAACATGGTTAGATGTGTCACTACACACATTTATTGGGCTTGCTCGAACCGCTCATGGCAAGAGATTCCTATGACCTGCTCCATTGTAGTGGAGATGTTTCCTCAACTGCAAGCAGTCATGAAACATTTTGGGGTACATTTTGGGGAAGGAAAACAGGAAAACAAAAAGGTTGAAAAAGAGCATCCATTTTTCCTCTTCTTTTTTTTTTTTTTGCTTTTGACTCATTGCTATAAATAGTCGTGAGAAAGATGTAGGAACCAATATATTATTGAAGGTTTATTGCATAGCGAGTCATTTATTCATGTGCGGGTTTTTGTGCAAGCGTGTGTAAATGTGGGTTTATCAGTTTGCTTGTGTGGAAATGCCAAATATTTATTTTTCCTCCTTAAGTCAACTACAATTAAAGCAATAATACATACACTCACACAACAACTTAACACTTTTGTCTGTACACATTGCCAAATGTTCATTACCACCAGGTACCACCAAGATAAACAAAAAATGATTTCATTCCTTGACTCACTTTCCTCACTCCATTTGAATGGATGATTCTTGCCACCATCATTGCCAACTGCATCGTCCTAGCGCTGGAGCAACATTTACCTGACGGTGACAAGACGCCTCTGTCAGAACGCTTGGTACGGCCAAACAAAAGTCTTTTTTTTTTTAACTGAATAGTCAAATTTCATGCCCTAACCTCATTAGTCTGTCTTATTCTCAGGATGCTACAGAGATGTATTTCATTGGGATATTTTGTTTTGAGTCTGGTATCAAGATCCTGGCTCTGGGGTTTGCCTTCCACAAAAACTCGTACTTGAGAAATGGCTGGAATGTCATGGACTTTGTGGTGGTGCTCACAGGGTAAGTGACAAGCAAATACACATCACAAAGTGTCGAAATAGATTAAACACACTTTATGAGCACAATGTTTTCCAAACATGAGGTTAGGATCTTTTCAGGCAATGTGCTGTGTGTGTGTGTGTGTGTGTGTGTGTGTGTGTGTGTGTGTGTGTGTGTGTGTGTGTGTGTGTGTGTGTGTGTGTGTGTGTGTGTGCGTGCGTGCGTGTGAGTTTGTGCCCTTTCCTCTAATAAACGGCCCCATCCTGAGCAAGGCAGCAGTAAGATCACACAGCAGATCCACAGGCCGCCAGCAGCCTGGGTAGCGAACAAATGCCACTATAATAATGTGCAGCACACGGACCGGGTATGCAGGGAGCATGCTCAGAAAAAAAAGACACCGTAGACAGAATTAGGTGAGGGAGGTTTGCTAGAAGCAAAACACACAGGACTCGAATCACACACAAGTCTGCCAACAATATCATATTGTGGACTGACCAAAGCTATTGATATGCTTCTTTTTTTTGTTAAATCCTGTCTTTTGGGGTTTCAGCCCAACACTAGAGATACACAGATATTTAATTAATCTTTTGATTCCTTTTAAGACAAATACGGGTGAAGTTCCCACATACATAAACACTCGGGTTTTTCTCTCCAAAAAAGGGGACAAACCGCTTTGAACATGAAAGGCACTTGGCCTTTCTGCTCACCTTGAGGCAGTACCTTTGATAACAGACTGACCCATGATCACAGGGAAACAAGTGCATTTCCAATTCAAAACTTCCTTTCCATTTCTGAGCACCTCTTGTGGACTTGCGGTCGCTTTTTTCCACAGATAATCAAAGACAAAAACAAATTTAGCATGACTGTGAATGGACTGTCTGTTTATTCTACAACCTCATTGGGTGGTTGTTCAATAGGTGTACAACCTTGTTTCCTTGCTCAAATATGTGTGTTGTGTGTTTTTCTTCTGTGTGTCAATGTCCATACTCTAGTAAATTGCCTGAGTGATTTGGACCTGGGAATAACGTAGCTGTTTTTTATGCCCACTATTGATTATTAGTCCAATTACGCTTACTTTACAAGCATTCTCCCAGTACATCTTTGCAACCTCCAGCCCATTTTAAGAACAACAGATAAATAAAGTGCTTGAAAAAATGCATCTCAAATTACTTTGCAATAAAAAAATAATAGCAATAATAATAATATATAAGCACTTTCCTATAAGAAGAATTAGTGGACTGAAGAAACTATCACTCATTCTCATTAATTTTAGGACATATGAGATAGCATTTTGGATAATGGGCTCCATAAAAAGAGCAAAAAGATGAATGGTATGTGTATACAGTGGGCCTAATGGACACAACTATTTAGCCTCGATTTGCTGAAGTCAGCAGAAACACAGGTGGCAAGTGGGCATACAAGATCATGTTTTTGAAATGTGTTAAATTCCCACGAGAAGGAGCAATAGTAACGTTACCCATAATAATGAGCAGAAATGATTGGATTGCTTGTACCTGTCTGTGTTTGAAGATGAGTCTACAGTATCACCTACATTATCATTGGATGTCTTCTATTTCTTCTCATGAGTGACCTACTCTCCAGAGAACATTTGGGAAAATGATTGACTGTCAAAACGTTTGATTTCCTGCCGGCATCTGTTTGTTATATGTAATTTTGTGCGTGTGTGTGTGTGTTCTGCAGCTCTATGGTAAGTATAAATACATAGTTGCGCAGAAAATATAAATGGGGGAAAACACCCCCTCCCTTGGCACTGTTACCAAGGTGATGCAGAGATTCTATCAATGAGCCAAGGTTACTGTTGCCATGGAAACACTTATGAATGAGAAAGGGTAAAGTAACTGTGGAGACACCGTGAATGAGGAATTGCCCCATCCACCCGGCAATGTTTGAATTAACCAGCAAGCTTTTAAATAGTGATATGCTTGTGAATTTAAAAAACAATTTTTAAATTAAAAATAATTAGCAGAGGGAGTGCTAACTACTTCAGACTAACTTGTGCAATTTCTGTATTTCTGATCTCAGAGGCAATTATGCTTTTGTGAATTTATAGTCCACCATTTTCAATTGTCACAAGGTGTTAAATTACGATATGTCATTGCAAGCAAGACTGCTGCTCCCCTTCTACTTCCACGCATTGAACCCACTGGGCAGATGTGCTAAACATATACAGTATGTACAGACCTATGCATATGGGTATAATGAAATTATCATTATTTGGAAAATATTATTAATGAATAGGAATTCCTGTGGAGATAGGAGCAAGATATGATGGAACACTAAATCGTCTGATTAAAAAATGTATCAGTGGATTTTTAAATCAGTAATATATTGATGAAAGCCACATATACATTGTAATCAAAAATGACATTGATATAAAATCGACCTTATAGTGTGGGTTTTTCAACTGCACCTGCCCCAACATGTTGCTGGGACTGTCAGAAATAGAGATGCAATCAAATTTTATATGAACTTTGAAAAGTTCAAAATCAGGTTTTTTCAAGGAACCTTCAAGGTATAAGCCCTTTCAGGGATGATAATGCATTTGATGTTCAATCAGAGTACACATAGCCATCCATCCATTATTTGCGCCACTCATCCTCAGTAGGGTCTCTGGGGAGCTGGAGCCCACCCCAGCTGACTTCGGGCAGTGGGCAGGGAACATCCTGAACTGGGTGCCAGCCAATCGAGGGGCACACAGAGACAAACAACTCACTAGCTCATTCACACCTAGGGACAATTTCGACCGGCCAATTAACTTGGACTTCATGTTTTTGGAATGATGGAGGAAACCTGAGTGCCTGGAGGAAACCCATGCAAGCACAGGAAGAACATGCAAACTCCACACAGGAAGGCTGGTAGCTGGATTTGAACCCATGATTATAGAACTGTGCCGTGGACGCACCAACCACTTAGCTGACCTTAACCCTAACCTTAACCCTCTTAGTTTTATTTTACTTTATTATATTATTTTTTTAGCAACATGGTAAGTTTTAAAAGCTGCAGGGATTTAGGCTCTGCTGTGTCACTGAAACAGAGGAGAGTTCTGATGTGTCAGTGTGACCGAATGACAAAAGAAGGAGCGAGAAGGAGACGTGAGAAGCTGGGATGATTCACTCTGTGCGTCAGACAAGGGACTGACTGCAAGTCTGGCAGCACAGAGGCACATTTTTAGACTCTCCAAACATACACAAACACCCACACTATTGTGTTTACCTTTCTTGATCCCCCTTCCTTCAAGTGCAATATAAATTGCTCCGTTTTCATGAAATGCTTTGATAGCGTTAAGAATAAAAACATGACGGAAATATAAAAGTGAAGTCAGCTTCTTACATTCCTCCCCTTTGCTTAGTCGTCCCACTCACATCCTCATCTGTCTAGCATCCTCCTTTTTTAATTGATAGTTCTTCCATCACGCTGATAAACTATCCCTTTTTACTTACTTTTTACTACTTACTATTCGCCATGATCAGCCCCGCTTCTGCTAGTTTTGCATTACGTCTGTCCTGAGTTTTGTCTGTTGTTTTTAATGGATCTGTTGTGATTCTAATATTTTAGTCATCTGTAATAAATTTATTCATCTAGATTTGTAAAGTAAAGCCATTTTAGTGTAAAAGTACTTTTGTGAGTATGTAATGTGTTCAAGATGTTCATGGAAAAAAAAGGACTTGGTCCAATATTTAATATTTGCATTTTTCTTATTTTTGCCCTATCCACCATAGGATCCTATCAACAGTAGGCTCAGACTTTGACCTGCGGACGCTAAGAGCTGTCCGAGTTTTGAGGCCCCTCAAACTGGTCTCTGGTATTCCCAGTGAGTATAGCACTTCAATGAAAATTGTGTTGCTTTTAATTATGTTACAGTGCATTTTGGTAAATCCAAAATTATTCTTAAGTTCTAGTGGAGATTTATAACTACCTCAGAAAAGTGTTTGCTATATGTTATGCAACCTTTATAGCAGTGTTTTTATTTTGTGTGTGTTTTGCGTTATTTTTATTCATATTTTTTTCTAATTAATGTATTCTTCTATGTATGTTGTAGATAATAAAGTACAATCATTTTATCAATATTTTTTTCCTATACCTTTTTTTTATTTTCCCCTTTGTATAATTTTGGCACGTGTGGTAATAATATGCATCCACTTTGCCTTTCAGGCTTACAGGTGGTGCTCAAATCCATCATGAAGGCCATGATTCCTCTGCTTCAAATTGGCCTCCTCCTTTTCTTTGCCATACTCATGTTCGCCATCATTGGTCTGGAGTTTTATATGGGCAAATTCCACACAACCTGCTTTGACAATCACACAGGTACATTGAATAGGTGATGGATATTGTAAAAAAAATCTTGCCTAATTCATTCATCAGATAGCTCTGGTGTTTTTTCTTTAAAAATTATTTATTCCCTGAACCATTGAAAAAAATATACAGTATTTCCATTTTAATGTTGTTAGCCAGTGTGTCTCAACCTTTTTTCCCAATACAAATCCAGGAGAAATCAGAGAAGAGTTTCCATGTGGAATAGAACCTCCGTCGCGATTGTGTCCAGAAGGTACCACGTGTCGAAAATACTGGCTAGGTCCAAACTACGGCATCACACAGTTTGACAACATTCTATTTGCCATCCTCACCGTCTTCCAATGTATCACAATGGAAGGCTGGACTGAACTGCTTTACTATGTAAGTACTGATAACGTCTTTCAATGACAAATTTGCCAACCTTATCACTGTAAAATTCTCATTTGTTTCAGCATAGTACTTCACTGTGTTTTGTTAGTGTTGCTAAGTTTAGATGATTCTTCACAAACACCTTTCCTATGTAGGAAACAAACAGATAACCCATATTGTGGCGCTATAATACAATTTGAATTCAAGTTGTTTTGTTCTATTCTTGTAAAATATTTGTACTTGCGGTAAAAGTTAGGGATTGCATAAGACTTTCACACGGATTTCCATCATGATCACCATAGCCTAAGCTTTACACGCTTGCTTTCAACAGTGCTTGTCACAAGATGGGCTGCATCAGTGCAGCAGGTCATCTGCAGTTGAATATCAAAATGACAATATGTGTTTAGCTATTCTGCAAAAGTAGCTTACATACATTACGATTTTGTTTTGGTGTTTTCTTTTATGTTTACAATGTTAAAGTTTTGAAAAAGCAAAATAAGTGCACGTTTGTTTGATTTAAATTGTGAATGACAAGAAATGTAATGTTTTCTCTCTTCCCAAATAATATTTGGTCAACTCTTTAAACTGTACTGGTCCAGCATCAATTGTCGCCATGTGTTACAATAAACCTTCAAAAGTATGCAGTAATTCAGGCTTTTACAGAGTTTTATTAAATGCGTTGTAGCATTATCCCTACTCTTTACTGACATAAATCTAGTTCTAAATTGGATTGCTGAAGAGATATGTTTTCTGATAACTGAGAAATGTATCTTCAGCTTTTGTCATCACATATCCACTCCACTCTTTGGTCTGACATAACTCCTCCTGTCCCTCTTTCCCACTGCTGCTTTATATTTAAAAGGGACTGTTCAAGCTGGAGTTATTCTTGAAGCTGCTGGAGAGAGAAGTAATAAAAGTTTAATGGTAGAAAAAAAGGGTTTGCGGTACATTGGGCAAACAGCAGCCATGCCAGTCTCCAAGTTGCACAAGAAAGGATCAGAGGAGGCAAGGCAGTCGCAAGAAGCCATAGTGGGGTAGAAGGGAGCAAAACTAGGGATGGGGTTGGTAAAGAGGATCTGGATCAGTCAGAGTAACAAGGCTTATAAATGATGGCAATGTCATAAGGAAGCAATGAAGGACCTCAAGTAGGAATTATTTAAGAAAATAATGGATGACTGAGCAGGAAACCGGCGGACAGCGGGGAAAACAAAACTGGCAGAATGATTTACTAATTTGCTAACGAAGCCATTTCAAATGAATGAGCAACATCATTTTGTGTTGTTACTGTTTGATTTTTTGTTCTTTCATTTTCAAGCGAACATTTTGGGCTACTTTATCAATTCATCAATAAACTAGAATGATATTGTCAATTCTTACAATGTGAAAGCAAATTCATTTATTCTGTCCCACCTTAGATTGCTCCATCGGACATGGCCCACCCTCAAAACAATTGCTGCGGAAATTAGTTTGTAATCTTCTAAAAAGCAGTTAGGAGTACATTATATTTGAAATAATTTTCTATTACAGGATATAAGAAAGCAGCAACACTGCAACTGGTGGAAGGTCAAAAACCACTGTTGATTAAGCGTGCACGTATGTGTTTCTGTTTCCAGAGCAACGATGCCTCAGGGAGCGCATGGAATTGGATGTATTTCATCCCCCTTATTATCATTGGCTCCTTCTTCATGCTCAACCTGGTGTTGGGTGTGTTGTCAGGGTAAGGGTCCTCAAAGCAAATGTGTTATGCTTCTGTGAGGGGGGTCAAATTCACCAGTGAAGCACTTTAAAATATATTATTTGTCTCCATCACCTCACAGGGAGTTTGCCAAAGAAAGGGAGCGAGTGGAAAACAGAAGTGAGTTCCTGAAGTTGAGAAGGCAGCAGCAAATTGAAAGGGAACTCAATGGTTACTTGGAGTGGATCTGCAAAGCAGGTAACTAGATCATAGTTATTCATATACTAACATAGGCCAAAGTCTTCACATATTAAATCATACTTAACATTCTTTTTCAAACATGTGAAAACCCACTCGAGTATTTTTTTCCAAAGAATTGCTTCTACTTGGAATTAATAATAAATTGAATATGACCTATGTTCTCACAAATTCTGTGCGTATTATTTATTTCATTTATTTTTTCACCATCTATACTATAGACTCTATAGCATCTTGTTGTAATTGTTACCTGAAGTTAACTTTCACCCGTTGTCTTGTTACTGCAAAGCATGTGGCAAGATCTGTCGGACATATGAATAGAAAGATGAATGAGGGTTGTGCAGTGCAAACTGAGGCCATGGCTATGATGTTTTAGAATAGACAATCTAGATCAAAATAATTTGAGTTAAAAATAGAGAAAGGGGTGAACACAAAGGTACAGGCTAAGGTATAGTATTTGCACTGGCAATTCAATAGACTCATTTAATTATTGAAAGCTCTCAAGAAACATCTAATTTGTTATTAATACAACTGTACTTTTGACTATTCCTTCATTCCTACAGTGAATGTGAAAATAAATGATTTGGCTTGTGTAACATTAATGAATCAGATGTGCCTAATCCTGTTTTGTTGTTTTTACAGAAGAGGTTCTGTTGGCTGATGATGAAAATGAGAATGATTATGATGGTAGGAATAATTTTTACTGTTCCTGTACGATATATTTTATTGAAATCGCTAATCTGAACAACCAATGATTTATTGAAGATACCTTGATATCAAATTAAATATATGATATGATTTTATTGTTCTAAAAAGCATAGTTTTGTCTGCACAACGAAATGTCATTTCTTTAAAATGTCACCCAAAAATGTTCTTTGGAAATAATATGACTAAATTAAAAATTTCATATAAAATAAAAAATTGAACTATTTTTTTTTCATTGTATAAGATAACTTTGCAATTTTGTTTTGTTTGTTTATCGTAACCCCGCATTAAAATTGTTTTATTTTATATTAAGCAGTCCGCGCAGTTCATTAAATACTATACTGCTGCTTTCTGTTCCAGGGTCTCGTAGGAGAGCCACAAAGAACCACAAGAGCAAAGCCGAGCTTCTAAATCCAGAAGAGGCTGAGGGAGATCTCGCAGTCGGTGAGACAACACACGCGCGCACACACACACACACACACACACACACACACACACACACACACACACACACACACACACACACACACACACACACGGGGCATATCACAGTTACAGAACATACAGATGCTATCTTGCATATCTGCATTACCTGGCCTTTCTCTTCTTGTTCCTTTTTCATTCTCGTCTTCCTGATATGAATCCTTCCTATCATGTACCGGTTTTCTCACAACCCAAACAACACCCCGTCCCAAAGGCATGTTGTTCGGGCATTTAAAGCTTATTTACCCTCCTCAGAACATCTTAGGCTATTTTTCATTTTCACTGGCTTCCATCACAAAAATGACATGTTCAATGTTATCAAAATTATATGTTTTGAATATGTATAAGTCATCATGGAATTGAATTAAATGCCAGTAGCAATAATGATTTTAATAATTATCATCAACCCATATATACTGTATCAAGAATAAATATAAAAATAACAAAATATATATTTGTAACTACGCCTTCATACATTATCTTGATCTATCGTACAAAAATGTAGGCTGCAGATTAAAGAAAATATTTATCTCCATGAATTCTTGGACTATGTTGAAATCATGTGTAAAATGGGGGAATAATTTCAGCAAATGAGGGTTGTTCAGTGAAGTTGTTTCAGAATTTACATTTATTGGTGCGCATTATCAGATGCTTTACCACCCAACAAGTCCCCAATGAGAAGACATAATTGACAAATGCACTCGTCAGTGGCATATCTACGTTTGTAGACATGTTTAATCATTTTAGCATACTTAACCCACAATTATCACGATTAAGTAAAAATAAATAGGATGATAGTAATAAAAGAAAAAAAATCTTATTTCTTGAAAATAAATTACCAACTTCAAATTCATACATTTACAAAAAATAACTAGTCTGTGTTTCTACTTAGAACAAATCACACATCAGACATGATTTACACTATATTTAAACAGACTACTTTTGTTTTTGACACTTCATGCATATCTGGAAATTATGATTTATTTCAAAATTGAATGATTTCCAGATCTCTCACACCTTGTCAACAGCTGACCTGCAACATAAATAAGCAGGTGACATTGAGGCTAACACTGGTGTGTTGCTGTCCCTCTTAGGTTCCCCCTTTGCTCGTGCCAGTTTAAAAAGCTCCAAGCTAGAAGTGTCCTCCTTCAAGAGGAAGGAAAGGCGGTTGCGCTTCTTCATCCGACACATAGTAAAATCTCAGGCCTTCTACTGGACTGTATTGTGTCTGGTAGGCCTGAACACGCTCTGTGTGGCAGTTGTGCACTACGACCAGCCGGAACCACTCTCAGATTTTTTAAGTAAGTTGAGCAGATGAACACGTGTTTGCCTGTGCATTTGTGTGTGTATTTACATTAAGATCAGTCCTAAGTATTTGTATTACGTATTTCAAGTTAATTTTAATGGTGACAGGGATGACAAAATTCAAATTCGAATTCAAAGTGTTTATTGTCATATGCACAGTAAAGAACCACAATTCCCTGCACAATAAAATTCTTACTTTGCTGTCCACACAGTTGCCAGTGTAATAAAACTAAAATATTATATACATGCATACATAAAAGAATATTACGAATATTAAAAAGATAAAAAAATACAAGATTGACTCAATATGAGTTAAGGCAATATGATAAAACACAGTTCAAAGTGACTGTAGTGCAAGAATATTCCAAGTATAGTTCAGTTAAAAAAACAGAGGAAAATCATCTTTGTAGCAGAATAGATTGTATACGCTCATCTACTCTGTGGCGATTATGACTTATTTTAATCGCCTTTTTTTCCTGATAGATTACGCAGAATTTATTTTCCTGGGAATATTCTTGACAGAGATGTTTGTCAAGATGTATGGTCTGGGAAAGCAAGCATACCTCAACTCCTCTTTCAACTGCTTTGACTGCATTGTGAGTACCCCTGAGACTAGAGACAACCTGCCAATGTCAGACTAAAACAATTATAAATACCATTTAGTTCTGTAATATGATGAATGAGTTGTGTATACTTGGTTTGCAAAAGGTGATCTGTGGCAGCATATTTGAAGTGCTCTGGTCTTTCATCCAACCGGGCACGTCATTTGGCATCAGTGTTTTACGAGCTCTCAGGTTATTGAGGATCTTCAAGGTCACAAAGTGAGTGTCTTATATTGAACAGCTCTGCTCATTCATGTTTTGAATGGCAGTTTGAAAGCGGTGGGCATGGTTTGAAAACACATAACCCTGCCTTTTCCAGGTATTGGGCATCTTTACGGAACCTTGTTGTGTCTTTGCTCAACTCCATGAAGTCCATTATCAGTTTGCTTTTCCTACTTTTCCTCTTCATTGTCGTCTTTGCCCTGCTGGGAATGCAGCTCTTCGGCGGACAGTCAGTAGTATTGCTGTTGATTTATATTTTATACATTATGGTGCTTACATTTAAATGTTGTCAAATATCCAACTCAATTTCATCTCTCTCCCATTCACCCTTTTCCCTGTTAGGTTTAATTTTGAAAATGGCACACCTTCAACAAACTTTGATACCTTCCCGGCAGCAATAATGACAGTGTTTCAGGTAAGCGGAAGTGACAGTGAGACCGGAGTAAAAGGCAGAATTAAAGGCTAGCATAGATCAAAACTAGAGAAGGAAAACATTCGAGTAGGTAAAGACCAATGCTCACTATATCTATTAATAAATTATGTTTTTGTTTTGTTTTTTAAAGATCCCTGTTATTATTATCTTTAGAGTGAGGGTCTCAAACGTGTGCCCCGCAGGCCAGTTGCGGGCCCCGGGATGATAGTTTGAGGCCCTCTCCTTGATATGAATTGTTATAGTAAGTGTAGCCCATTGTTATGGATTGATATATTTATTGTCATATTATTCTTTATTTATTTATTTTCTAATCTTATTTTCTGAAGAAAATTTACTTGATCATGTACATATTTGCTTAGTTATTGTTTTGTGTGTTAATTGCTGACTTATTTATTTTCTTACTAACTCTAATACCGAATGTTTTTATAACTTATTTTGCGTAGGAAAACAGTCCCCAAAATAGTAGTTATTGTACAAAAATGAATACATTTTTGAAGTTTAGTGTATTTTTATTTCTTAAATGAATACTTGGCCTGTAAAGGTTTATGCTCTTTAATTTCAATGCATTGTAGAGTATTTATTTACGGTATATAATAATGATAAGAATATAAAGGTTTGTACTTTACGGATTTCACCTATCATGGGTTCATTTTGGAACTTAACCCCCGCAACAAATGAGGGATCACTTTATTTTCAAACAGTGGAATAACTTTATCAGATTTTCTTTTGAAAATCCTAATTTGGCCATACCTCACCCAGACTTTAGCTTCGGGGTCCTAACGTAAAGTAAGTTTGAGGCCTCTGCTTTAGAGTATGTTGATAGTCAATCACAACATGTGAGTGAACCTCCCTTTAAGTAGAACACTTTTATTGAATTAAGAAAAACGTCGTTTTTTTGTAAATTACTCAAAACCCTTACACTAGTGTGCCATGTAACCTTGTCGTGGGTGGCCCAGGAAATTGTCCGAAAACTAGAAAAATATTATACATTATAAAGATTTGCAATCATCTATATTACTTCTGGGACAGACACTAGTGATAAATCATTTTTGTAACTAATTTTGTTTGAACATTTCTATCAGAGTTTATGCTGATAAAAAAGTCCCGTGCCATACAATTTTGCTCATTTTCAGAAAAAGGTAAAAATATACTGTTTATTTTCTATAATTCATTATCCAACCACTTATCCTCACTGGGGTCGCGGGGGTGCTGGATACAATCCCAGCTGAAATCAGGCAGTGGGCAAGTGACACCCTGACTGCCTGTCAGTTGCATGGCACTAGTCATTTTAGATTTCATGTAGAGGTGATACTGTCTCGACAGTTTAAACCTTAAAACATGAATGTATTCATAGATTTTAAAATGTATACTGATATTTAAATGTAATCACTTAAAATGATTAAATTTTTGTCAATTAAAAAATGAAATATGAGCAGTGTGCCTTGATATTGGTTCGATCCAAAAAATAGACCTTGGCTCAAAAAAGGTTGGGATACACTGTGTCGCTTGTATATAGCCTTAACAAACTAATGTCATGCGTGCTTGTGTCTAGATTCTAACAGGTGAAGACTGGAACATGGTGATGTACGACGGCATTAAGTCTCAGGGCGGAGTCAACAAAGGAATGGCATTCTCCGTCTTCTTCATCGTGCTCACACTTTTTGGCAACTGTATCCTCTGCTTGAAATCAAAAATATAAACTAACATATAAATGTCATGCATGTGTGACAGTAGCATAGACGGCGTTTTTTGAAAGAAGTCTTGTTAATTTTGAATACCTTTTATATTGAATTGCCTTGAGGATTTAGAGTTAAAGAACATCTGTCGAAAGGAACTAAAATTAAAACCAATTTTCTGTACCATAAGGCACACCTGACCATAGGGCGCAGCCCCAAAGAAAGGTCTTTTGTCATATATTTTTCAAACATAAAGCGCATGGAATTAAAACTACAGTAAAAGCTAGGGTAGCTTGAAAAATGAAAACATACAAATTAAAAAAATCATATAATAAAAATCAATATCATATCTGGTTTCACAACTAAAATAACTTTTAGCAACAATTGATTAGCATGTGAACCACAGGAAGGCACTCCATAACCACTCTATATGTTTCTCAATGGCAGAACAGATACCATATGCAGTATAATTTAACAATTCAACAATAGTACATATTTTTTTAACAAAACATTATCATAAACAAAAATCTTCATTCAAGTAATCACAATTATTGTCCAAAGCACCGTCAAGTTCTACGCTTTTCTTTTGTTTCCTTCAACAAACATTTAACATGTGTGGCACAAGAAGGCCCTTGATGGCCATGCCATTAGTTTCTCAAAGGCAAAACGGGTTACCATACACAGTATCATTTAAACGTAATTATGCATTTCCAATTGTATCCACTTTTTACGGTATATAATGCGGACCGGATTATAAGGCATACTTTCAAACTTCTAGACAATTTGTTTTTTTTTTGGTGCACCTTATAGTCCAAACAATACAGTATTTTTTTCCTGTGAGTTTGACTTATTTTTGCACTAGGCAAACACCTACGCTGGGGATTTCCTGTAACTCTTTGTTCAGATACTCTGCTGAATGTCTTCTTGGCTATCGCTGTGGATAATTTGGCCAATGCACAAGAGCTAACCAAGGTGCAATCCAGCTCAATGCCACCTCATCATGACAAAACTGTTTTCCTTTTTGTTCTTCCCTACTATTTCCCTGATTGACATCTATTTCCTTCTCTTCTGTCTCCTCCTTGGCAGGATGAGCAAGAAGAGGAGGAGGCTGCGAGTCAGAAGATTGCATTGCAGAAAGCTAAGGAGGTGGCGGAGGTCAGCCCCCTGTCAGCAGCCAACCTGTCCATAGCAGCGTGAGTGTTATATCCCTTTATGGTCGTGCTTTAGGTTCTTAACTTTTTCTAGCAGGCATGTATTAACACATCTACACGAAACGACACATTCTACTGTATATTAGACGTAATCTAAATGATAAACTGCATATGAGGAAATATATTATTTTATAAATATTTTTAAGCTTTAAAGGGCTCACCTTTGCTGAATGTATTGTACCATTGCCACTTGATACTGTTAGATCTGGTATTGCAGGATTTGTTGTTCTTGATAAACCTCACAGACAACTATGAATGCTACCTGTAACACGTATGAGCCAAGGATAAATTAGCAATTGACAAACCATGTTATTTTTAACTCTAAAATCTCATCAACTGATTGTATTGCTACCATTTTTTGGGGATAAAGATGTGCTTAAGTTTTTCGTCATAGTCACATAACCTGCCCCATAACGGCCAATATTGCTTTATGATTGGTCAGAACCATCGATGGTTTAATATTTCTAAATACAATATTTACGAATATAAATGGTTTGTATTTTGGGGTGACTGCAAAATAACTGTCCGATTATTTCGGTTCTAACAACTTGTCTAATATGATTGGTGTCCATTTAGTTGGTCTCTTTAATCTAATATACTATTAACAATAAAAAATGAGTGATTGCAAATAGAAACATTTCTTTTAACTATATTTTACCTTTTTCAAAGAGTTTTTCTGTTCTCGTGTGACATTGAAATATACATAATACACATCAATACCAATATAAGTATGTATTTCTTAATGTTTAATATCAGTAGGGGAACACAGTATAAATACATAGAATATATGGTGACCATTACTGAGTTTATGATCCAGACTCTGCCTTCTTTCTATAACTTTCTTTAACCAAATCATTATGAATATCTATTAAAAAAACACAATTGCTTTTATGGGTCACGTGTCCTCATATCATATCACGGTGTGTATTATCATTATATATGTTGCACGAGTGTCTGCTTTCCATTACTTTTATCTACATGACAATAACGATTAATTTTACATTGACATTCAGTTGAGTGTATGTGTGCGAATGATGGATTTATGCAATTAGAATAAAGGTTAAAGTAACAAATATATATTTAAATCATTTTCACATATACGGTTTCATTTTTAAAAACCCTTGGTAAATGTTATTTTAATAATTCAAATATATATTTTTTCAGTTTAAATTATAGTTACCTTTTGTTTTACAGTTTTTCGGAATTCGGTATGTATAGTCGCTAACAAAACATAAATTAAGTAAAAAAACAATAGCTTGTCTTATGTTAGATTAAAACGGGAGAAGATAAAACCCCAACCCTTCCCGCCAATGTCCCTTTGAGTAAACAACTCACGCTCTCATGAAAATTGTGTAAAACCCATAACAGGGCACAAGACAACCTTGTGGGAGAAAAACGTCAAAAACAGACTCATTCAAAATAACAGGTCCGCTCCACAATATCCTGCCATCAAGTCTTTGATTTTTTTCCCATTATTTCCAGTTTGCCCCTTTTTTAAATAAGACACATAGCAGATATGAATGATCAATTAAATTATGTAAATCTATTTAAAAGACTTGGGTGAATGACAGAATGTTTGAGTTTGCTTAAAGGTGGGGTGCGTCGTTTTAGTTGTACTTAAAAAGTTGAAAGTTTTTTTTTTTCTCGATCGGGTATGTTTTAACAATGCCCAACTGAGTTCAAAGAGTCTTCATATATTTTTTCCCATCTCGCTTATCTGCTTTTATCTTACTTTTTCCCACAGTGTTTTGAACACGGAGCACATTAAGCTGGAGGAATGTAGGCAGGGGAGGATAGTCACTTCGTGCGTGGGCTTGCGGTTTCCTTTATTGTAAGATGAAAATGGTGATAGTAAGAAAGCACTGTTTCAAACACAGTCCGAATTCCAACCCAAACCCCCAAAATGCTAAAATACGAGTTTATTCATGCGCATTTAAGAATTCCACATATTTGCACATGCAACAAAAGGAGCTTGACAGAGGCTACAATATTGATTTCAGCCTGAAGATAGCATCAGCAAGTAGAATATTTTGAAGATACGGACACCACCTTTAAGATGTTTCCATATACATAACAGGATGCATTCCAAAATGTGATGTGCTTTTTTGCTAATACTTACTGAGTTGGATCACTTTTGGAATGAAATCCTTTTTTAGTGTGTCATCTCACTCACTAACTGTTTCCCTCCTCAGCAACAAAGTACACAGTGATTGTCACAACGCTACTGACCCCTTTCTGGACTGGTATTTATTTATTTTATTTTTTATTTTTTTCTTCATCACTGTAACTTCTGATAAGTGTACTTATAACCATCTTTCGTCTCTGGCCCATTTTGATTTTCCTCATCCTTTTCTGAACCCTAACCGTTCTCACCAACTACTACTTTTTCAAAATCACTTTGTGTTACTGCTCCTCACAGTAGTGATAGCTGTATAATGATGACAACAATGATGTTACATGGCAATGTTTGGAGAGAAGGTGGTCTGTTTTTTCAGTTGAGTGTACATTCAATCATTGCTAGTGTTACATATTTTTTACAAATTCCTATTTTTCCTCTTGTTTGTCCTACATGCCTTCCAAAATCTCTGCAAATTGATCTGTGTGGACACTTAACCCAGTTGTCTTCACGAGCAATTTAAAGTGTTGTAATTAGGTTCCCCGTCACCCCCACTTCTTTGAGTGTGTTTTTTTCTCAAATGACTTAAACCACAATCATCACACTGATTTGCACGACTGTGTGTTTTTATATAGCAAGGAGCAGCAGAAGAACCACAATAAGGGGCTCAATAAATCTGTGTGGGAACAGCGCACAAAGGAGCTGAGAAAGCAAACTCTGGCATCCAGCCGAGAAGCCCTCTATAACGAGCTGGACCCTGAAGACCGCTGGAAGGCAAGGACAGGGAGGGAGGAACACAACAATGTAAAGGACAAGGCAAAAAACGCCTTTAGGCTTGTGGTATCAGTGTACACAAGTGTTGGCTTTTTCAATGTTATGTTAAAAGCACATATTACTGTATGCTATGTGGTGGAATCTCTCGTCACAAACAGTGACACTGATTGACAGTTGATGTGCGTTACAGCAAACCATATGAATCTAAATAGTGAGAATTTATTCCAGGTCAAGTTTGAAGAAAAATTATCCCTAAATTTCTTTTGAAAATTTAATTGTTGACAACTTCTGAGATATTCAAACTTAAGAGGTTCTTCTACATACTCACCAGAAATATCCACTTTTACAGTTTTTAACCAATTCAGGAGTAAGCATTGTAACCTTTCGTGCTCAGGTTGACTACTCCCGCCACTCCAGACCAGACATGAAAACTCACCTGGATCGACCTTTGGTGGTTGACCCCTTGGAGAACCGAAACAACAACACCAACAAGAACACCGACAACAATCCCGACCTCTGCTTTAGTCAGCAGCATCCTGCCGAAGACCTACACGGGCAAACTCACGACCCGGAGCTCAGAGGTCAAGAGGGTTCTGTCAAAGCTCCCCTAGCGCGAGGCGAGTCAACTGAGAGCAGGCGTAGCCGAAAGGGAACGCACCACCATCGAACCTCCCATGCGCGACTGGATACAACTGTGATTCCTGGTCGGAGCTTTGAGGAAAAGCAAACGAAGCGCCATCATCATAATCGTGGCGGATGTCGGGGAACGTGGCAGTCTGAACACAGGAAACCTCGATTACACCGCAAGAATGACGATGATGGCAGTCGAGAAGGAAGTGGAAAAGCGGGGAGACGGAAGAATAAAGGGCTTGATGAAGGTGGCGAGGGAGAACAAAAAGAAGCAGCTGGTGATGGAAGTGAGAGGAGACCGAGAAGGAGTCGTCATAGCAACCAAATGGAAGGAGAGGGGAAGAAGATGTGCCACAATCGAAAGAAGTAAGTAAAATACAGTGCACACTTTATGAATGGACTCATCCTAATATCAAGTCACTGCATCAAAATAACTTCCTTTTGGAGTCTTGGAAAGATGTTAAACTAAGTGAAAAGCAAGGCTGCTGGAATAACTCTTAATTGATCAAATCATTTTCCCTCGTAATTTCAGTGTGTCTTTACATACATACCTACAGGGATGGCAGTATTTTCTCCACAACAAGGCCTGTCCAAAAGAGGCTGTCCAAGCAGGACAGTGAAGATATGGATAACCTCATGAATACCAAACTGATTTCTGGCTCCAGCCCCCCCACAGAGCAGCACTGGAATGCAGTCGCCAACCGCACCATGGCCTCTGACTTTGATTCTACTCTTCATCTTGTGAACAGTGGCACTCAAGGAAGTTTAGTTATACTGGACAACCACGGGAATGTCGGACATCGACGGGCCAACAGTATCATCAGACAATCCCGCATCGACCATACGGTCGTTGATATGCCGATTTTTCCATCTGCTAATGCCATTCTGCAGGGTAAAATCAGCACCAAATATGTGACGTCTATGATCATCTTGCCTTTGAGTAAAATTTGTTTTGTATCTTTTTTTAAACTCAGTCAATAAAAATGCCAACACAGAGCCCTTACCAGCGAAAGAAGACAAGGATGATGATGATGATGAAAAAGGAGGTGAAGGGGGACCGCGGCCCATGCCTCCCTTCACCTCAATGTTTATACTGACCACCACTAACCCGTAAGTGGGACATTTTGTTGAATTAGTTGATGAGTTACAATGTGGCTCCACAATAATGTCTCAACCTTTAATTATTACTATTTACATACAATGTCGTGTAAAAATTAGGGTGATATACTGTACGACTGAATTGAATTGTAAATTTAGGTTTAGGGTGAAAGGAGCAAATCTACTTGTCTATGTTTGATCATCAGATTAAGATTTGAATATCAGGGGACAGCGGATCAAGCAATTCCAGAACCAAAGCTATTATATGGTCTTAACACATAGAGAGGATAAGTAGTCTAACAATGAAAAGAAAATCTTATCTGTGTATGTGCAGGTTTCGCCGTGCCTGTCACTACATCTGCACTCTGCGATACTTTGAGATGTGTATTCTGCTGGTAATCGCCATGAGTAGCATTGCCCTTGCTGCAGAAGACCCCGTCTGGCCGGATTCCACTCGCAACAATGTAAGGAGATAATCTAATCCCGCCTGGGAAAAAATATTTGAAATTAGTTTACCTCTTTTTTTCTGATTCAAATTTGTGAAATGGACCTTCCCATGGCACTCATGTTTTCTCTCAGTCAATCGCATTTCTATTCGGCGTAGACATTCAACCAGCTACCAAAAAACATTTAAGTTAAGAAAATAAATTTGCGTATAAATCCCACTCAGCAGTAGTAATTCCAGTAACTTGTTTTCCAAAACATTTTGTCAAACATCTAAGTGCTGTCCTTGTGTAGGTCCTGCGCTACTTTGACTATGTCTTCACTGGAGTGTTCACTTTTGAGATGCTAATTAAGGTAATTGGAATGTCTTCAGGCTTCTTTTTTATTCCAGCACGGCCAGAAAACTCAAATGTCTCAACTTGTTGGCTTTACTAGATGGTGGACCTGGGGCTGGTCTTGCACCAAGGCTCTTATTTCCGTGACTTGTGGAACATCCTTGACTTTATTGTGGTCAGTGGTGCATTGGTGGCCTTTGCCTTCACGTAAGTGCCCATCATGCTTACTTGTCCTCTTTTATCTTATACTTGCAACCTATCTATTTAGAAAAAAATCACCTTTAGTTTGAGCTAGAAGCGTATGTATTTTTGTCTCGGTAGATGTCCTGCTCTCACACTCTAGTTTTCATCCTTCTCCACTATACCTAATATTGGCTTTACAGTTGACCTTTCACTCTCCTCCCCCATCTTGTCATTTGTAAACATGTTTGAACAGTATTTCCTTCTTGTCTATTAATGCAGAAGCAAAGGCCACACTCCTAACAGTAATTCTCGAATGTCCCTGACCATTCCAGGGTTAAATTTCCAAGACAGAGCAAATTGTGCCAAAATTACTTTTATATTGATTTGACACAGTGATATTCCGTAAGTTAAAAGATTTTTTTTTTATTTATGTTCATCTTCAATTTGATTTTAATTGAATTTTATTACATGGATGAATAAAATGTATTTTTAAAACGATCATCTTTAAGCTGTTTGTAGAGTTCTGGGCAAAATCAAATTAGCCGGCATATGTTTATTCCCACTTAAACAGTTTTGTTCTTAATGCATGTATCGGCAATTATTGCATTTGCTTAAGAATTAGGTGTGACTCAAAACATGTTTAACTTTATTTTATTACAGATCTAAATTGAATATTTAAGACAACACAAGGTTTTGGATATTTGCAGTCATTATGATGAAACTAGCAAAACAAACAAAGTGTTTCTCAAATTGAAATTCATCAGCTTCAGCTATAAGTCTAACATTTTTGAGATGGTACCTTGATAAATCAGTGAAAACCCTGCTTATCGTTTTGTTGTTTATCATAGTCATAGACTTTATGGCATTGTGAAGATGAAATTTTGCTTGTTCTAGCTTCTGGCTCACAAAAGATCCTTTTTTTCCTGCTGGTCTGTTTCATCACTAGGATTATTATGTTGCTCATTTTGATCCCTGTTAAACAAACTTGTGACCGTTTTCCATATTCTCAACACGTAAAACATTTTATTTTATAAGGACAATGTAGTTTTCCAAGAGGTTTAAATCTTTATAGGTATTGTAGTTTACATGGAGATTTTTAGAAAAAAATAATGCAAATTAAAAAGGTTGTTTTTTTATCATTAAGCGCATTGCCTTTTTTTATGTACATCCTGATAGTGCTTCAACTCAATAATCAGATATCAAACAGCACTCCAATAGGCTAGGCAATCTCATAGGAGAATCCAATGAGTCTGTCTAAAGATTCCGAGTGTTTTGGGCTTGATCTTGAATCGACAAGGATTCAGAAGGAAATATGTTTGTTAAATAAGAGACAATGTGATATTAAACAAAAGACACAATCCCTACCCAAGGATAAACATAATACTGAATGCAACACAACAAAAGAAAGGAAAAACAGAATCTATATGGCTGGAAAATTACCATGGCACACAAACAACGTAAAATAAAAAAAATAAAAAATAAAAAGTAAAACTGAAAATGTGCAACAAAGAACACAAATGTAGTTAATTAACAGAAAAAACTGAGGGCAAAAACATTCACCACATTAGATTATCAGGGAATAAATCAGGAAATTTTACACAAGCAATGAAAGTTGTCTTACAGCATCGTTCTTGCAACTGCCCATAAAATGTCACAGATTATAAATGAGAGAAAGGTGCGCTGCCAAAACACAACCCACCCCAGCTTGCCAGCTGCAAGTATAGAAAAGCTTTCAAGACATACATTCGTGCTGTATTAAAAGCAATTAAATGGTTTCCTTTTCAAAATGTATTCATATTATTCTGATATTTGATTTTGATTTGCAACCATCAAAATCTGCTGGGAGCATCAACTATGACTTTTGGGTAGTATTCCCCCCTTCCCATCATAAATACAATACAGATAATTGACGATGAATAAAAAAACATATATGTATATTTGCATGTACACACAAGCTCTTGGCAGTGAAATATAGTTAAGAGAGATGAAGATCATTGGTGTCATTTTGAGTGTTACAGGCCTCACTTTTTCTTTGCTCTCTCCCTCTCTATTTGTCATCCGGCCTCTCACCTTGATTCCCATTCTGGTTCTTCCTCCCACCCTTGTCTTTCCGTCTCACTCCTTGCCGTCTTCTCAATATTTCACTCTTTTCTTATCTCTTCGTTTGGACCACCACCAACAGCGGCGGAGGGTAAAGTTGTCTTTTTTCTCTTCTCTCCAGAACACTATCTCTCTACTTTCTCACTGTTTGTCCTATGGACACACATGACACCTGTCACCACTCCATCTTTCTTTCATAGCAGTGACTTGTCTGCCCTTATTCACCCTTGGAAGATCTCCGAAAAAGATCTGAAAGAACTACTTTTTGACTTGTTTTGTTCTCAACTGGAATGATTGCAGATATTGATGGGGGTTGACCTACAATTTTACATACATTGAGTTGAATGGAAGTTTAACAACACTGCAAAAATAATATAACTAATAATATACTGTAAGAGGTGCATGGTTTGGCCTTTTACATACTAAAACCCACCAGAGCACAGAATACCTACACCCAATTCTCAGTATACAGTGGACTACTGCTGTGAATACATGTATTCACAGTTCCCCATTAGTAAGTATGTGAGGCTCCACTTAGCAGCATGCACAAATTTACATAGTCACATACACGTGCGCTCCGTCCCCTGAGGCATGACAATTTGATATATCTAAGATGTATACAATAATGTTAAAAACGTACAGTATACTAATACCAAATGAAACGTTGACACCATGCTAAGTTTCCCTGGTATTTCCTTGTTTTTTTTCTCAGATTTTGATCTATATTTTTTATGGAAATAGTGCCTTGTTTCTTTGTTCTGTGGTTGGGTTGTTTTCTCTCTGTCTCTTGTCCTCACTCCTAATTTGTATTCCAAAAAAGGCATAGCTCAATGTGCTTTAAAATACAAAATAAGTATATTATGCAAAGATCCTTCATAAAATAATCTTGATTCTGATAAGACTACAACCAACGGCAACCGTGTCGGTGGTTGTTTGTTGTTTGTCTAGAATTTGGAATATCAGAATTTTAGGAGACAGTTTTTGGTGTGTGTTTTTAGAGAGCGTTTGGGGGTGTCATGGAACTGATTATTTAGAACTTGCAATTTTTCTGTATTCCCAAAATGCATACCTCAATGTGCTTCAAAATATAAATTAAGCATATCATGTTTAGATGCTTACTAAAAAAACGTTGATGCCAATTAGACGACAACAAGCAACAATCATGGCCGTTGTTTTTTGCTGTTTGTCTAGAATTGGGAATCTCTTAATTGTAGGAGACCGTTTTTTGTGTGTGTTTTGGGAGAGAGTTTGGGAGGGTCATGGGATTGATTAATTAGAACTTCAAAATATATCGAAATGAAGATGACTAAATCTCCTCTGCAAACGTATTTGTTGAGAGAAAAGTTAAGGATCATTTACAGTTTGACATATTGTACCCCAGTGGTGTCCAAACTCTTAATTTCCCTTCGGGGATGAATAAAGTATCTATCTATCTATCTATCTCTATCAATCTGCAGTGGCGTGCAGCATGCACTCAAAATCTACAAATATACAAATAAACTCTTGATATAAATGATGAAGAACTCTAATACACATGAGCAAAGAATATTAAAAGCCCTCACCTTTAAATACTGCTCTCTGTCAAGGGCTTATTTGCGACCATTGATGATTGTCAAGTGTTTGGTAGATTCACTCTAACTTGCCTTTTCGTTTTAAATGTAAAGATGCTCAACAACGGATGTGGTCTAGGACCCCAAAATGTTTATATATCTTGAACTATTTTCCTTATCACCTCTGACATGAAAATGTTTATTTTACGATTTTAGCAAAACACAGGAGCAATTATATTGTATTCCCTGATTTAAGTCTTTCTATTAATTTAAATAAAATATTTTCAAGGCAATCCTTGCATCCTTACGCAGAAATAGTTTGGACGCCCTTGGTGTATGTAAGCCATGATCTATTGCATCATGAAGCGCAAGGTTTCAATGCAGCATGTATTCACCATTCTTCTTGCCTAAATAACCTATTGTGATTCACTTTAAACAGCATTGAAATACATTGCAGACTTTTTTAAGACTTATAGCAGTAGCATGTATTGTAGTTCTACAATACCTACTTAGGTGAAGCATGTAGATGATCCAATGTTTAGAAATAAGGCTTTACACTTCTAAATAGGCCCAAGTGTAAACGTATAGCAACACTGCATGGGTTGCTATGTATTTCACATGAAGCAGTTACTCATTCTGAGTTAACTAGGACACAAATAATCTGAAATTGTGTCTGCCTGCTGCTGTTTTGGGATTTGCCTAATAAATAAAATGCACCTACTGACTCTTGGATTTTTTTTTTTACATATGATTTTATTTGCATGCATAGGGGCAGCAGCAAAGGAAAAGATATCAGCACAATCAAATCTCTGAGGGTTCTGAGAGTGCTAAGGCCACTTAAGACCATAAAGCGTCTTCCTAAACTCAAGGTATGGTTTTAGCTGCCAAAACATTCCATCTTTCCGTTTCCATTTGTCTTATTTGTCGACCAATGACTTTAATGTGATATTCTCTCTTCCAACTGCACTTTCATAGGCTGTGTTTGACTGCGTGGTGAACTCTTTGAAGAATGTCCTCAACATTCTTATTGTGTACATGCTCTTCATGTTCATATTTGCTGTAGTGGCGGTACAACTCTTCAAGGGGCGTTTCTTTCACTGCAGCGATGAGTCCAAAGAGTTTGAGCGTGACTGCAGGTCAGAGAATTGTTATTTTGGTCTATATGACTTATTCTGTTTGGAGCCCTGTGCATTTCAAAGATAAATAAAGTAATAAAAATATGACCTGTCAATCACATACCAAGTTATAACAATTGAGTTAACGCTGTTTTTTTTTTTTTTTTTTTTTTGTACCTACAGAGGTGAGTTTTTGGTATATGGGCGCGATAACGAAGTGAAGGCACAGAAGCGAGAGTGGAAGAAGTATGACTTTCACTATGACAACGTGGCTTGGGCCCTGCTCACACTCTTCACCGTATCAACTGGAGAAGGGTGGCCAGAGTAAGTAGACACTTTGGTTGACATGCACATTTTACTACAAACTACAACATCCAATCTCTCTGACCTTTTTGTTTTTGGTAGGGTACTGAAACATTCTGTGGATGCCACTTACGAGAACCAAGGCCCCAGTCCGGGGTACCGGATGGAAATGTCCATCTTTTACGTGGTGTATTTTGTAGTGTTCCCTTTTTTCTTTGTCAATATCTTCGTGGCTCTTATCATCATCACGTTCCAGGAGCAAGGTGACAAAATGATGGAAGATTATAGTTTAGAAAAGAATGAGGTAAGTAGTGACACCAGAAAAGTAATTGTTGTGGAAAACTTACTTTTTGTATTTAATGTTTGCAGAGAGCTTGTATTGATTTTGCCATCAACGCTAAGCCTTTGACTCGCCATATGCCCAAGAACAAGCTCAGCTTTCAGTACCGCATGTGGGAGTTTGTGGTGTCGCCACCATTTGAGTACACTATCATGGCAATGATTGCACTCAACACAATAGTCCTTATGATGAAGGTACTGACACAGTACTATGTTCTTGTTGCAATTGCAATACATTATTTTTTTCTTATCTCTTGCCCCTATCTCTTGACAAAAAAGTATTTTTAAATGCATTGTATCCGACACTTGGGACGACGCTGTTATTGTGTGGCTACTGTATGAATGCTGGTGTATTTTTATCATTTTCTTTAGTATGACGAAGCTCCGGAAGCCTACGAAGCCGTGTTAGCCAACCTCAACATAGTGTTTACCTCTCTGTTCTCCATGGAGTGTGTACTCAAGATTATTGCCTTTGGTGCACTGGTGAGCTTTTGTTTATTTTTTTCTGGTTTATGTGTATGCATGACATTTCCCTGCGAGTATTATTTTTGTGTAACTTTCTTTTTTGTCCGCCAGTTAGTGTTTCACGTTACCATCAATTTACTAAGATTGAATTCAAATTTAAATTTACTCTCTTTGCTTACATGTTATTTGCATCGTATTTGACTATGTGAAAAAGACACGGTGGGGCACAGTGAAACAATGTGAGGAAAAGCATGGATGCTCGTTATCACTAAATGGAATCACAACCCACCATCAAAGGGTGCTATGTCAACACAGAACATGCAGTAGGCCCTACACACAGTGGCTAACCCTTATAAGCCCACCCAACCTTTCCTACAGTCAACATCTACATTGGCTCCTCAGAAAGCCAGCCACGCCATCTTTTGTCAGGCCCATAAATAATAAAGAATGAATGCTACAAAGCTAAAAGACATGAGAATCAAACTAAAAGACGAACCTTGAAAAACATTAAACAAAAGCAGACATTTTACAGCAGACTTAGAATGCAGTAATATAATGGGAGCTTAAACTACAGTTTTAAAAGAGTAAAAGCAATAATTTGGAAAATAAACTGAAAAGGTCTATCTTGGGCCTAAAAGATTATAAGTCCTTTGTTGTTTTCTGCCTGGCTATTTTATTCAACACAAGCAGAATTTCATTCAATCCAATTATGAAATGAAGTAAAGAGTACAGTAAACCAGGCCCATTTGAACCAATTTCACAGTTATATAAAAGGGTTCTGTGGGCATTTTTGCCTCGGTGCAACTAATTGTAAAAAAAACATAATCGGAGACTGTATGTAGACATGATGTCAGGAAAGGACCCGCTCATTTCCAATATATGGGGCAAGCGTCAGCAGAGATTTTGCATTTTGTTAAAACAATACTACGGCAGAAGGTTTGGATTGAACTCACAAATTTACCTTGTATGAGCCCTTTCCGTTACTTGCATGATAAGTGTTTACGGGAACGACGGGCCAAGAAGATGCTTTTAAAATAATGCCTGCTACCAGCTGCAAAAGACAATAAGAAGGTGGAGTGGGGGAGACTAATAGTTTAGGGTATAAATATTAAGGAGACATAGTGGCGATAATTAGAGGCATTAGGGTGAATGACAGATATGTGTTATAAAGAGGAGCATGGATTATGAAAGCGGGAGAAGATTACGTGAGTGGGGATTTAAATCTCAGAGAATGGAGCCTAAAACACACATTGCGCAGGCCTCCAGACAAATAATATTGAGGGTGAGTGTGTCTCAAGGTGGTTTATTTTGATAGCCTGCTCACTGCTTATGCGGCCCTTCGCTGCTCTAATGCATAGTTTGGCTGCAGGCATCTTGTGGGAGAGTGAGGGAAGGAGTCTCCACTCAGCTCAAATGCGTGTGTGGGAATTCTGAATTTAAGAAGGATTAATGTCCACAATGATGTGTGTATGGGCTTCATTAATTGGAAGCTGTAAAGTAAGGTACTTTTTCAAAAGTTTTATAATTCAAATGACTTAACGTCTGTGCTTTCAAGTGTACGGTAATTTGGTAAAGAACAATTTCTTGCGGTTTAACAGCTAGAATACATCTCATGCATCATCACTGATGGCCCATTTGTCTCACGTCTCTCTCTCCACCTGCCTCTTTCTATGTCCCCTCTCTCACGCTCATTTTGAACTATATTGTTTTACTCTTTCCTCTTAACACCTTTACATTGTAATTCAATTACATTTAACAGTAAAACTCAAACCTATTTTCTTTCTATTCCTCTCTTGTCAATCCCACACACAGAATTATTTCAAAGATGCCTGGAACATTTTTGACTGTGTGACTGTTCTAGGCAGCATCACAGATATTCTCGTTACTGAACTTGGGGTAAGTAGTCCATTCTGACACATTAAGAGACTTATCATCAATTTTAGCCGATATTTTGCATGCATCTGGTTATTTGCATTTCTGTCATATTGGCTATTAACAGTTGACAGAAGATGCAAGGAGGCGGGTTGTTCAGCCATGCACAAAAATGTGTCTAGAAAGTCTTATATAATAGAACCACTTGATAGAACTTGGGAAGACCACACTACTATAAATGTGGTACTGACAGCAGGATTGAATAAATGCTGATGCTGCAGGCTGCTGGCAGTTTTTTCCAGTATTGAAGCCAATCAAATAGTAAAGTGAAAGTCAGACAGACCCGCATTACTTTCCTCTCTCAGTGACAATGTTGGACCACTCACAAATAAGCGATATGTTTACTGTTGGGTTTTACTTTACTAAATTCATCACTCTGTGGGGTAGGTGCATGGTAGAATGTTTTAACGTAATTGGCTTCAACGGAATGAGTTAGACCCTTAATTGACTTTTTGCACAGTAAAAACATATGTAGCTATGTAACTTTTGTTTTAGATAGAAAACTTGTCTTCGTCCAACTGCAAATAGTCCGATTGTAAAAGTTGTGTTAAAAGGAAACAAGTATGGCACCTCATTGATTGTGGTATTGGAAATTAATGAAATCATCTTTTATCTAATTTCAAAAGTTAATGGTGTAAACGACGTCTGTTTCCCTGGTGACATCACCTGCTGTTTGCAAACGCCATGTCTACAGGGTAGTTAGCTTTCTATCAGTTATGTAAACAATTCATTCGGATTGGTCCAAAAATGTTAATTCTGATCCCCATTGGACTATTCCCTGCATGTAAATGTCAAAGTCAAGGCCACAGGCACCATGTTTGTTATTTAAAAAAATATATATTTTATTTAGTGTGTATGAACAGCGGGGAAAAAAGTATTGCTTGAAAATACTGCTCATCTTTATAATATGTGTTAAAAAAGCTTAATTAACAACATAGAGTGGGATAGATTAACTTATTTTAAAATTGACAACATCGTGTACAAATACTATCGAGTTCTTCTCGAACATGCTGTTGGTGTACTGATTGATTTTTGTTTCTTGTTTTTATCTTTTTGTTTTACATGCTTTCATTAAATCTTCCTCAAACTTAATGGCGATCTGCTGTAATCTGCTTCGTCCCGCCCCCTACTGTCCCACACCCCTACCCAACTTCTGACAATCTACTTCCTGTGATACCATCCAATCAAAATGCACTATGAATCCTCTGTGTCCACCCATGATAACTGGCTCTGGTTGTGTCTTCAAAAACAACCAAAAATCTCCAAATATGCTGCTATAAACCATGTGTCTGAAACATCTACGTGTAGATGGTTTGTAATATTTTGGTTGATCTTTTTTTCTGCATCTGCTTCAATCGCATGTTTTGCATGTAATAACAATAATATTTTATTCAATCTATAGAAAACCTTAAATTGACTTATTTGTATTCCTCTACCACTCACTGTCCTCAATTTCTTTACTATCCCATTCTCACTGTATATCCTTTACAAAGAACAGATTTTGTAAAGGACTTAAATGTTTCAACCTAAATAGATCATCAGATCTATCACAGGGGATGAATCTTTTTTCATAGACAGTGATTGGTAGGGTTTCTCTGGAACGGAAAGTCCCTGAAAGTAAGGCAAAGAGAAACCCAATTGGCCATAAAGCCCTTCGCATGTATTCAGCAGCACCCTTCTCTTCTTCTATACCCTCCGCAAATGTGGATAGTACCTGCATGCCTGTCTATTTTGAGGACTTTAGATCCAATCGTTGACCTTTGTTCTTTACCATTTGAAATGGTAGAAGTGCTAGGTCTTTTTTGTATTGAGTTATTTCTTAAAACTTACACCTAAACCGCCCTCTTTCTCATTTTGAAGTCAATGATTATGATGCTTCGATGTCTTGTATGAGAAACATCTGCATGCTTTTGACTTGCTCCATTGTTTTGAAATGCCGTTTACCTTGAGAGAACTAGTGCATTTGATTGTTTTCCCAAGCAAAACTTGCGTCCCTGCACTTTGAACTTTCCGTATT
The DNA here is from genome assembly GCF_059441175.1 of Urocampus carinirostris. Taxonomy (NCBI): domain Eukaryota; kingdom Metazoa; phylum Chordata; class Actinopteri; order Syngnathiformes; family Syngnathidae; genus Urocampus; species Urocampus carinirostris. The sequence continues at coordinate 27,594,871 of NC_142349.1, forward strand.
CACCAGTTCGACCATATTGATTATGAAAGATAATTTGGATGGAAGGATGTCACTTTGCCTCTTATCTTCTTGTCTTGTATGGTTTGTATTATGAAACGCTTGTTGGAGCCTTGCTGCGTATGGTTTGCTTTATTTTTGACTTGAGTTTGATTCCTTCTTTTACTTATACCTGGTCAACCCCTCCCCCTCTTCTTTTATGCCTCCCCAACTTTTCACCTGTCAAAACTGTTTTTTGCTCTTTTTATCGTTATACTAACCAATTCTAATTTTATTGTGTACCCTCTCTCCTTGGTTGTGGTGCTACTCTGCTGTAGAATAACTTCATCAACTTAAGTTTCCTGAGGCTGTTCAGGGCAGCTCGTCTCATCAAGCTGCTGAGGCAGGGGGAAACCATTCGCATATTGCTCTGGACCTTTGTTCAGTCCTTTAAGGTTTGTCCTTAATTATACATCATATCTTAGATGCCATGTGCAGGCCTGTAAAACAATCCTGAAAATTCACAGATGAACTATTAATTTTCAAATGTCTCTTAGCTTTTGCTTTATGTTGAAATTCTTCAGTAATGTTTTTTCTTCTGTACTCAGGCTCTACCTTATGTTTGCCTTCTAATTGCCATGCTGTTTTTCATCTATGCCATCATCGGGATGCAGGTTTGTGGAAGTCAAACCTAAACCATAACCAGGAACATTCATACCATTGATCTTAAGGCTGATTGGCATTAAAATATATAGATGTGTTTTTTCTCTGCCATTTGAAACCAGGTCTCAAAGGCAAATATGTGTATTTGTTGTGTTGGATCCATACCTGTTTGAGTAGTTAAGCCTGCTACCTAGTGTTAATTTAATCCAGATATTTTTAACTTATTCTCAATTTTAGTCCAAATTTAACAGTACTTTTTTTTGTCAACCTAATGCTATTTTCTATTTATTCAAGTTCCGGTAAACTAAATTCAAAGGACTTGGTGTCTTTTTTTATCCATGTAGACATACTTTTGTCAACACGACTTAACAAACGTTGACTAGTTTAGTGAGAACAATCATTTTAAAGTTTTTGATTATTTTACAGCCTATAATGCTAAACATTTCCATCTGGTTATTTTGTTCTTTTTTTCTTGTTTTTCTTTTCTTTGACAAAAAACAATGTTAGTGAAAACATTGAAAATTTTGAAGACAAGATTTGATTAAAAAAATCTAATGTTGTAAATGTTCGCTTATTTCAGTCCTTCTTTTGCTTATTAAAGGATTTATTTGGGTAATTTTGTGTAGATTTTGTAATGTGAAAAATGTGTGTTAAAGAAAATATTTTTGTTATGTTTGTTTAAACCTCATTATTTCTCAAATGTCAAATTCCCCAGGAATATATAACTAAATCCTAGTGTGGAACGATTAATATACATTGACACCCACATCAAAGTCTACTCTTGCATGCAATGTATATTAAAAAAAAGAAAACTGTTTTAGTCATGTGATCTTTTGTCCCCAATCACCAAGAAGCTCAAATCAACCGGCCCTAATATTTACATTTTTAAATATTGGTTCTGTACACATATCGGCAGTGGTCTGAGTGCAATGTGGTTTGCAGCTTTTTGGAAATATTGCAATTGAGGAAGACGGGGAGGGTGCCATCGACCAACACAATAACTTCAGGACCTTCGTTCAAGCTCTCATGCTGCTCTTCAGGTTGGATTGTGTGTAAAAGATTGAAGTGTTTTTGTTCAAATGTTTGATATTATTGTTGTTTTTCATTCAGGAGTGCTACTGGAGAAGCATGGCATGAGATCATGCTGTCATGTCTTGGGGGTAAAGAATGTGACGAATTGTCAGGAAATACAGAACCTGAGTGTGGAAGCCAAGTGGCTTATCTTTACTTTGTTTCTTTTATATTCTTCTGCTCATTCTTGGTGAGTTCCCTGCTCAAGTAAGGTCCAATAAAATCCTAAATCCCGTCGTCTGTTGGGTTATTTCTTTTTGAGCATGACTGTGTCTGTTTGCAGATGCTGAATCTTTTTGTGGCTGTCATCATGGACAACTTTGAGTATTTGACCAGAGACTCTTCCATACTTGGACCTCACCACTTGGATGAGTATGTCAGGATATGGGCCGAGTATGATCCTGCTGCTTGGTAAGTGGAGTTGCACATGCATTAATGTTCACCAGTATCAATATTTGCAAAGTACTATGCACCTAACTTTAGTTGTACACCTTAGTATTTCCCACCGATGCTTGCCTTGTAGAATTGTTTAGTAATTTATCTATTCAATGGCCCATGTTTTTCTTTTTTCTTATTCTCTTTACAAAAGCTCACACGGGTCAGACAATGTCAGGAAACGGCTAGTTTTTACTAGCATAGAATAGTATACTGGTTACGTCACAAGTTGTTAACAAGAAGGAATTTTATTTATTTGCAATTTGCTTTATATCTTGATGTATTTGAGATGGTTTTACAGCAGTAGTAGTAGTAATGAATAAATGACCATGTTGGCTTTAAATTATTTGTTTTTCATTATTTTTACATATTTGTTTATGTTGCATACTTTGTAACTCTTCTTAAGTGATAGTGAGCTCTCGATACTGAAGGGTCTGGAATACTTTCGTTAACGGCACTGAAATGTTTAACTGCCAACTGAATTGCTTTTTATCTGCAATTTGAAATGCAAGGGAGCCCACTGTTTTCTAATGTTCTGCAAAATGGGTTTTGACGTATGTGAGAATAACCAAAATTGACATCTGGTTATCTTACTCCAGCAACTACTTCCATATGCCCGTGTGCCTCCTTTCCTTATATGCAAGTTGTCCATCAAAAACCCTCCAACCCAACTTTGAATCCTATTCCTGGAATCTGAATAAGGCCAAAAACTTACTGTGGCAAAGTCTACAATTATTTACAAGGACTCCATTGTCTTTAGTCTACAGTGCAAGCAACAACTGTAGACATGCTAAGTTTAGTGGCATCTGTATTCCAGTATGTGTTTGCTTGTTTCTTATGTTGTCCTGTAGACTGAACATATGTATGTACTAAAGCATGAGAGATAACTTGAAACATAAGAGAAGAAAATAAGGGTATACTGTATAAATAGATCATTTAAAAGATATATAAGTAAAAAAACAGCGCAGCAGTTACATAACTGTACCCACAAAACACAGAAAATCCAGTCAGGGAGTGAGGCTAAATTAGAGCACCTCACTGTCTGTAAGTGTGCTAACATCATAAAAAGAAACTATAATTACGAGAAGGGAAAATAGTTTAACGTTCTGAGGTCATGGGTTCAAATTCCAGCTACCAGCCTTCCTGTGCGAGTTTGCATGTTCTACCCGTGCTTGCATGGGTTTTTTTCGGGCACTCCGGTTTCCTCCCACATTCCAAAAACATGGATGTCAGGTTAATTGGCTGGTCCAAATTGTCATTAGGTGTGGATGAGCAAGTAAGTTGTCTGTTTATGTGTGCCCTGCGATTGGCTGGCAACAAGTTCAGGGTGTCCACTGCCCAAAGATAGCTGGGATGGGTTCCAGCACCCCCGCAATCCCATTGATGATAAGGAGTGCTGATATTGGATGGATTAATATTATACCACAGTTGTGTGGGGTGTGTCTAATTTAGAAAACATTTATTTATCATTTGTAGTTGTTTAATTGCAGTAAGGATCATACAATACCTTTAACACAACTCTTAAACCATTGCTCCAGACTAAATACAGAATGTATTGATGGATTTACAATAACTGCTTACTCTTTTGTATCGGTTTAGTCTGTCCCTAAATGCCTCCTTTGCATATAAGCAGCAAGCTTAGCTCAATTATACTAAGACAAATTGATTATGCAGCAGTTATTGTGCCTGTCTGACCCGTAACAGACTTTCTTAATATCACCATTTGATGTTCGCAGAAAACCGTTGCGATACATTAACAATTGGTCCTTGGTTAAACCTGTATTTAAGAGGGAGGTGTTAACTACGACATATGCTGCCATTACGTGGTGTGTAGTTAGCCACATGTGCAAGTGCAATCAGTTTGCAATAGCTCAATTAATCCATTAGTGCAAATGTCATTAGTATAAGAGTAGTTTTAGGCTATTATGCTCTTTGGAAGTCCTAAGGACCACATTCAACAGTGTTTAGCATGCAGTACTGTGCAGTTTTTGGTGTGATTTTAAAGTGAATGGTTTTTTTGATTAGGCACAGTATTTTTTAGAGTTATCATAGTGGAAAGCATGTTAAAATACTGTGATGATGTGTTTTTCTTCCCAATGTTTTCTCTTCTTTATAAATGTTGGTTGGTGTTTGTTTTCCTCTGTGTGAGCTTCTCCTAACTCCCCTGTATTCTTCTTGCAGCGGGCGCATTCATTATAAGGACATGTACAGTTTATTACGAGTTATCGACCCGCCTCTTGGCTTAGGCAAGAAATGTCCTCATAGGGTGGCCTGCAAGGTTTGACTTTCACTCAAAAAAATTATCAAGCACTCTTGCTAGCCACAGCATCCAGGAATGGAGTGAATGCTGCTTTATTGTTTTTGATTTGAAGGGTTCCTTTTTTTCCATTTATATATCTACTTTCCCGCCATTATCAACTTGCGTTCTGAAATGCAGAGAGAATGTGCGGGACACTCAAAGATGCATGGGAAATGCTCAAAGTGTAATATAATCTCAAAAAAGAAAAAGGAGGATGTTGTATGGGTTCAAATGCAATGTTCCCTTGCTGTGTCGCAATTATGTTTTGGAAGATTTTATTTTGTAACATGTGTAAGGCGTTTTTTAATTAAAAAAGATTACTTATTCTACATAGTTGGGAGCTAAAATTGTAAAAGTCAAATTTATTTTGTGAAATAAGTGTTTAATGTGGATAGGTTCTAAATATTTTTACTAAGGTTGGAGTTGCCTGAAAAATTTAACTGATAAAAATAGCTTTGAAATGTCACCCTCTTTTTGGCCGAAATTGAGCTATTGACTTGAGGACTGTGACTGTATTTCCAGCGAAAAGTAAGGGAACACTGTATCATAAAATTGATCCTTTTTTGTAGAATGTTTTGTTACGTTTATTTTTAGGATAACAGCAACCTACAGTGCCTCACTGTAGTGTTGCATTGTTCTTGTTTTTGAGGGGGTTTCAGGAAAGACAGAAAACTGCATTGACACCCCACCCTCCTCCTTCCCTACTCCCCTCTTCCCTAATTGAGCAGAAGTGGCTTGGTGCCGGCTGTAAAGCTCTGCCATGCTCTTGACTGTGCAAACATAGACGGACAACACACAGACACATGCTCACCAACACGCTTTTATTAGGAAATTGTTACCAATATTACATACTGTGGTCACAAAATTACAACTGCTAGTCCTAGTTCTTTAATTTCTTTCGGATCAATTTAATTTAGGAGAAAGCTCGGTCAATTCGAGCAATCTGGTTTTAACTAAACCTGAATCTTCCCAAACTCTTACAAAAAGACCTCACATGTACACAAAAACATTGATAGAAAAGGAGGCAGAATGACTTTTTTGATGACTTCAATAATCTGTAAGTGATGTGTTTAACTAAGTAAGACAGCTATTCAAGGCCACTATGTTGTCAAATCAGCCAAATAACCTTGTCTTTTTTCTGTTGTTAGGGGGTATTTCTCTCCCCTTCACACATGGCTAATTTTATCCCCATATCTAAACACCCGTCCCTCTGTCTTTTTCTTTTTGCTTCCCTCCATCTCTTCTATCTCTCGGTTAATGTGTTGGTGGCACTGGCTGGCTGTGCAGTGGCAGGATCAGTTGCAGGCAAATGTATGACATGCTCAGGCACATGTGTCCTCCACTAGGCCTTGGGAAAAGGTGTCCTGCACGGGTGGCCTACAAGGTTAGAGAGGACCCCACCCTAAGTCTCCAAGGGGGGATAAAGGGTTGTGGGCAAGGGTGGGCTTTTAGAAAGTGCTAGTAAGATGTCAACATGGTGTAATATTTACTGGTGTTGTTTGTTTGGTTCTATTTATATTTTTTTTATGTTTTGTGAAAAGTGGGGGCGGGCTGGTCATTGTTGTGGTTGTTGTGTGGCAGTGTGGGAATTTGGGGCGAAGTACGGGGACAAATAGCGTGAGGTGAGATGAGACGAGGGATGCTTTTCCACAGGAAGGAACGAAAGGAGGGACCTTCTCAGCTCTTTTGCACCACATATGTTTGCCAGCCAGGCTGACTTGCTGAGCTTACGATGCAACCGTTGGTAACTGTGCACAGGCAGCCTAATGTAGGCAAAGATTTTCCAATGCTCATCCCACCCGTCATTCTTCCCACAGAGCCACAATCCACATACACAAAGAAGTGCATGTGCAGCAGTGCTTGGAAAGTCCACCAGACTTCTGTCCTCGTTCCTTCCTGTGGATGGGGCAAATGCATATTCACACGTGCACACAAATGCAGAAAATGAGGACACATGCACCCACACAGAGGCAGTCTGTGTTCTTTGCTATGGTAGAGAGAGCAGAGGGGCTTGTGTCAGTGATGTGTTTTCCTCCGAGAGCCTTTGGTTGCCATACAGAAGCCGTTCTTTTTCTGTCACCCTTCATGTAGCAGCGCCGAGCCCCCGAGCTGCTTTTTTTTCTATCTGCAAGTCCAATCTTCTCTTTGTCCTTTGGTTCTGTCGTCAATGCAGTTCTATTCTGTTTCCAGCCCCCCTCTCCTCCTCCTTCTGCTCCTACACATCTCTGCATCCCCCCAGCACTCAATCTTCACCTGCCCTCTGCATGGCCCATCGGCACTACTGCCGTTTGCATGAACGCGCCATTCTACATAATTTTCACACATTAGCATAGAAATGTACTCAAAAATATCTTGATTAATGTCACATTCAAACACTGTGACCAAAAGTAGGAGATCACTCCATTGCTAGCAAATATTGCTTTAACTTAAACTTGACAGCATCAATTTTGAATTTCTGTTTGAATCGTCTCCTTGTGTACTGAATAACAAATCTAAACCAGTGGCAGTGGAATTAACAATGTCAGGGTAATTGGCTGAAATGTGACAATCGCATATTGAGACTACTGCAACTGTGTAAAAAGCCATTCCATATGATGAGGTTTATAAAAGCTGCGATGTGAAATTTAAAGTCAAGATCCTGTAACACTAGATTTGATATTAGTGGTTAAAAGCAATCAACCAGTGGCGCAATTTAAACCATGTTCATGCAGTTACCTATTTTTCAAGTCCATTTCTGCTCTCCCCACTGCTATGCCTTCCAAATGATCTATTTAAAGCCTCCTCCCTGAAATGCACCTCAGACCTTTCCCTGTTTAATAGTACTAAATAGAATTGCATGCACATCATGTGCCATCTGAGTTTCATTTCATAACCAGAGCATGAGCCAAATATAAACACCTATGACCCAGTTCCACCCCCAGAACAATGATCCATCTTAGACGGCTCCACGTCATTTCTTAGTATAGACAAGAGACAACAGGGTCTTCAGGCAGGAGTGCTTTCTGACCGACAACGCCACGGGTGCTGTTTCTTTTGCTTTCGTTGTCCCTTATCAGTTCTACTTACTTTTTCTACTTACGCTAATGCTGCAGAAACTATTTTTGTTTTATTTCATCTCCATCATACTCTATCTTTCAGCAGCTGCTTTTGACTGTTGCATCGTCTCCCCTTATTGACATTTACACCTTTGCTTTTTGGAAAGATTTCCTTCATTTTTTGTTGTTGTCTTTTCCACAGAATGCTGCTCTCTCTCACCTATTAACCTTCAAAGTCTGTGCTCATTACGATATCAAAGTTTTAGCAATCAAGCTAGTAGCAAACTTCTCTACACAACTTAATAGCAAGAAGATTATACCAATGCACAAACTCATTTCAATGTTCCCTCACATGTGATGCTTTTCATGTTTGGCTGTGCGGCTTCTTTTCAGTGAGGCATATCGTATATGCATTGCATGTTTGCATGGGGGTAGGGAAGTTTGGTTAACAGGGAGTTGACATTTTAACAATATAGTTGTGCCAGACCAAAGGCAACGCTGGGGGTGCATGGTTTGCCGCATGTCTTTGTGGACTCTGTCTTCGTGTCGCAAAGAAAAAGGCTCTATTTTCGTAGCCTGTGCGCTTGACGGATAAAGGATTTGTCTCAATTTTCAAAAGGACATAACACAAATTTTGCTGTCTTTCTTGCCAATTTAGAGGTTTTCTACTTCCAAGAAAATCTTTAAAATACAGTTCAGGCATTCCAGTACATTGATATTCATTCATTGTAGGTCAGGTAAGATTTATTTTGAAGTAAAGCCTCAGTCTGTAGGCCAAATTTTGGCAGGTCATTGCGAATTTATAAGAATATTTCATCTTGTATTAATTGGGAATGAGACTGGGCACTTTTGGAGACCACAATAATGGCAACATTTCTGTTATAATTTATCACAAAATGGGGCCCAATTATACTAGCTGCTCTTTGCAATTGACCCCATCGATGGAAATAACAAGGGGCAAAAACACTCCACCCATGTTAGACTGCCAATTCCGCTAAACAAGACCAGGAACGAAAAAAGGGCCCAATGTAATTGTGTGAATGTTTACTAATTTTTCGCATAATGTTATAAGCAAACAAGGCCTTTGATGAAAAGAACCAATAAGAATAAAACCAAAGAGCATTTCCCTTTCCACCAGATGTCTGATGCTTATTTTGGGCTTATTGGTTCAAGACAGGTCTCTGTTGTGAATCTCCAATCCCTATTTAAGGAGCTGTGTGTTACAAAAGTCACTGTCTTCTTAACACTAATGGTTCACACCACCTCTAAGATAATTGGGTTTGTACAAATTGTGTATAAAGCCTGAGAACATATTACAACGTAATGGCTCCATTTGACAACATCAAATTTCCCATATTTTGGTAAAAATGAATAACAAATGCTTTACACAGCTCCTACAGCTATCCTCCCTCGAACCCCAAACACTCTCCACCTTGTTGCTTGGAGGTTCCACAAACATTTCCAACTGTTTTTGTCCCTCAACTTGACTGATCATCCCTGCAGAGACTTCTACGCATGGATCTGCCTGTGGCTGACGACAACACAGTCCACTTTAATTCCACCCTCATGGCTTTGATCCGAACGGCACTGGACATCAAGATCGCCAAGATCTCTGAAGGTGCAAAATCTCTCTTGACTGCCAGATATGTTTTACCCGAAAGGACACTTTCAAACTTATATTTATGGTATCAAATAAAGTATTATGAAATTCTTGGATATTAGAATTAGACAATTTAGATATCAGGATACCACGAACAGAATGTAATAGTTTTGATTATTGATTGTTTTATTTACTGTCGTTGGTTTAAGGTGTTTTGGGTTGATAATACCTATTTTTTGGTGACTATTTCTGTAGTCTGTAAAGATGATTTTAAGACTTACTAAATTGTGTTGACTTCGGTTTAGGCCTGAGCAATTATCATAATTAGAAGAATTCAGTTTGCCTGTTTGTGGAATAGAAGGTAGGAATTTAATTTGAAGCTGATTTAGTTACTGATTAGTTAATTGTGGCATTTAGGCAGGCTAGTCCCAAACTATGGTTCGATATGTTGTTGTTTTTTTTGTTTGTTTGTTTTTCAGCTGTAAATATTAACTTTACAATTATTTTTTTAAAACCATCTCAAAATATTGTACTTTATGACGATATGGCTCACTGTAAAAGTGCAGTCTCATTTATGATCGCCATTGCTGTATTTACTAGAAACCTAGGGCTCACCTGATAATAGGGCACAGGCTTTAGATAAAATCCGCACCCTGGGCGGTCACCCTAACCCAAGGCCACCAAGCTGGTATATATGGGTGAGGTTTATTATTTCAAATTAATTAAAATCTTAATGTCCAGATTGATAAAGTCAACATTTTGTTTTTCAGCTTTGTCGCTTAACCGCAAGTTATTTTAATCACATACATAACTTATAACCACATATTTATCTTTTTCCCAAAACTTATAAACATGATTGTATTTGTATATGTAGATTTGTCGCTATATATCACTTTATCCTCATTCTTTGTGTACATGTGCATGTTTGTGCCAGGTGGTATTGACAAGCACCAGATGGATGCAGAGCTGAGGAAAGAGATGATGGCAATCTGGCCGAATCTCTCCCAGAAGCATCTGGACTTGCTGGTGACTCCCCACAAGTGTAAGTTACAGTGTACATGGGCGTGCCACGTGGCCTGTCTGCAGCAGCCCGCATCACCCACTTCTCCGGCGATGTTTCTCTTCCACGCCACCTGAGGATTGCTTCTTTCTGCCAGTTTCTCTCTTCACTGCTACACCCTCTGATACAGCTGACACTGAACATTGACAGAACCTGCGCACACTCATAATAATAGAACCTACAATCAGAGGGTGTCACTCTATAGAGTATCTCTATAGATGTCTTTTCACTGCAGGGCCAATCCCAGTTGTGTATAGATAACCTTGTGTTTCCCTTAAATGTATACTAAGAAGTATGTCCTGGGTATTTGCTTATTGTATGTTATCAGTACATAGTGACTCCTTGAGATACAAGAAATATGTTTATAGGTTAAACATGTTTAACACCGGTGAGGGTTGAAATAAGAGTTTAGTTGAAGGGTGAGTTGCACGTGAAGTTATGTTTATATGAACACCAATGGTAGAGCAACATATACAGAATAGGAAAACGGTAGAACCAATAAACGCTTAGGGTCTGCAAAAATTGACTAATGACTGACTGTAGACAGATTTCAGATTGTTAGGAAGTATGAATGTGGTGTTGAAATGATTTAATCTTTTGCAGTAGCTCTAGAATACCCAAAAAGAAAAATCCAAGGCTTACTTATAACAGTCAAGTGCTTCTTATCCTATTTTTATTGCATATCACAAGGGTCTAATGTTACTTCTACTGTAACAAAAATCTCCCTGTGAAAAGACACTTCGCTCAATGTCTGTGTATTTGTGACGTGTGTAAAGTGGAGTTGTTGTGTTTTTTGGTGTGCACGCCTCACCCTTCTTTACCATTTCTGGCGCTCAGGGTCCATACCAAAGGGTCTAATCTTGCAGGATAACTTGTCATTCTCTCAGCAGCGACAGACCTGACAGTTGGCAAAATATATGCTGCCATGATGATCATGGAGTACTACCGGCAGAGCAAGAGCAAGCGCTCACAGGCACTTCGGGATGAGCAGGTAATGCATGACTGTTGCGAGGGCTAAAGTGTGCCCGCAAGAAAAGAATTGAATGTGTGCATGATCACAGGCACATTTAGACTGGGTCTACAGTATGTGCTGATATGTGTTTCAAATAATGGAAGAGTAAATACAAAATGAAGTCATTTTGTTATAATTAACAGTCAGATTTTTTTATATTTACATGTAAACATCACCATAATAGATTTAAAATAACCAAGGAGGAAATGACCCTATTGAAAATGGTGAAGGCTGTGCGGCACATCACCATGGATTAAACACAACAACTGGCCGGGTTGTTGACAGACTGAAAATACAACTGTCAAGACATTTGAGTTTAACTTAGAGTGAATGTATTCAATTACTTTGGGTCTTTTGAAAATATAGTATGGACGGACTCAAAACTCCATGTAAAACTCTGATTGTTTCAAACTCAAAGTCGGGAGTTAAAGTAGGCTACATTTTGTTTATCTTAGTTAAAATCTATTGTGGTGGTATTAAAGGCCAAAATATAAAAACTCTCCCTAGTGGTAGAAATGGCAATGCTGCTATCTGCTGCTTAAAAGATGTCCCCTCGCAAGCATCAGCTGTCCTCTTTTAATGACGTTTTTTTTGTGGTTCAGCAACGTTGAGTTTGGTTTTTGTGGCTCAGCGAGTCTTTCTGATTTTACACAAAAGTTCTGTAGACATATTTGGTTATTCATATATTCAACAGTGTGATTCAAAAGTCTAATTTCTTGGTCCGTTCGCAAACAAGTGATGGGTCTTTTTCAAGGCATAATTTGAAGCCCTCTAAAGGGTTCTTTTGACAATTTTGTCTTTTTTTTCTTTTTATACTCAGCATACTGTACTTCCTCACTCCAAATGAAACGTCCCACCATTTGCATGTTTTTATTGATACAGGCCTGCTTTGTACTTTAAATATTCTGATTGTACCATTTCATGTTTTGATATATTTCTATTCATATAACGTCCAAACATCTCCCCGTTACCCTGCACTTTTCGCTTCCCTCTTGGCTTCCGTCAATTACTCCAGTTCGACCTTTCCCTTGCTGCTTTGACTCGTTCCTGACGCACTGCCTTGGTATATCAAGTGTCACCTTAAACTGAAAAATTGGAGGCCACCTGTTACTTGTGTTTATTTAGTGTTCTGACTGAGTTACCTGGTGTCATGGACCCAGTGACGGGTGTGCCTGGATTCCAGCTGCCCCCCACTCCCATCCTTCTGGTTCTGCTTTGCTCATTTCCATGCCCCATTTCCCTGTCGGTCTGCCTGATAGCTGGCGATGGCCATGTCGTATATATTACACAGAATCGAACGCCATTACTGTTTCAGCGCGTGGAGCCATCTTCCCCCACCCAGGACGGGGGTCCCGTGCTCAACAATGCCCTCCCACCACCTGAAACAAAAGAGACAATGAGTAGCCTGTAAGTCTGACTGTGTGTGAACAAAGTCGAATGTGTGTTCTGGGTTTTTATGGCTGTGTATATCGGTGTGACAGGCCAGTGGAAGGGGGAGTCCCGGAGAGCCACTCATGGGTCACGGCGCGTGCTCAGGAAATGTCTCAGAAGGTCGGAAGCTGGAGCCCCGAAGATGGCCTGGGTAGCATGACCACCTCTCAGGTAGAATGCTAACATATACTTACAAGTGCTAATGTACGTACAGTACAGTCCATCAAACATCGAAAATCTCAGCTCATGCCACAAGTCTCTGGTGTCCAGTCATTTGTTTTACCACCACTATCACAAGAAATCCCAGAGTACGGTCCTGTTGTATTCCTACTGAGGAATTGGCACATTTGTCCCAAACTGCTGCTGCCAAGCTTCGCCATTTTTTCACTCATGTGCATCTATGAAACAATTATTCCTTTGCCATCTATGAAATAACATAAACACAAACATACATGTCTTACTGCCTTCGATCCTTCAGTCATATGCCCCTGTAATTTTGGAAATCAATAATGTGGGCTTCCCCAATAATGGGATTTGGTGCAGCTTCCTGTCAACAGGTTTTGATTTCGAAAGGGTACAAGAGAGGGTATAATCTAGGTTAGCTTTTGACATCCATTTTTTTTAATTTAAATTTTAAAAATGAAACAAAGTGTTCAATGCTGTTACAATGTACCTAATGTTAGAATGTTGTATATAGGCTAAACACAAGCTTTCAGATTTACAAAGTTTGTAGAAAATGAACTAAGAAGCAATCAGATGGATTCTCCATCAAATGGATTTTGTTGTATAATTAATTTTCCACGGATAATGTTAATCAGAATGCCCCATTTAGATACTGTAAGTGTAGAAACATAAAACTTATTGTGAAGAGAAAACATTTGGTGAGTTGACTTTATACAATTCCAGTGTGTTTGCCAATGAAATATGAGAGTCGCACCATATTAGACATAAAGGTCCTGCAAAGTGTTCAATATATAAAGATTTGCCAATACTTTCTTATCATTATACATCATGTTTTCAAAATGGTATCTTAATAAGACAACAACAAAAAATCTGAAACTTGGCTGTTCTCCCTCGTGTCAAGATGAAAATGTAGGTTGCTCTCAAGGACCATGTAAATGGTTCTTTCACAAAAATTGTTATTTGGAAGACTTGTTTGAACAATTTTGGAAACTTTTGACCCACATTCCAGTGTTGGACATCTTAAGTTAGGATTTTTTTTAAGCTTGGGTTTCTCGTATAATTGTGTCTAATGAAGCTCCTTTTATGTATGGTCAAAACTAAAATTACATGCTGATCTGTAAGTGGGAACTACCTGGTCATTGTACTCTGATCCTGTCATCGACGACTTTGCTGTGTAAGACCTTTGGTTCTCTGCCTCTGTGGATAACAACGCCCCAGACCTCCACCAGTCCCTGCCCGAGCCACCCCGATGTCTTGGCAGCCAATCACAACATCTCCTGCTCTCCTGCTCTGTTTGCAGACGGTAGAGATGAGAGAGATGGGGCAGGATGGTTACTCGGATACTGAGCACTTTCCACCAATGGAAGGCCACGGCAGGGCCGCTTCCATGCCCCGCCTACCAGGCGACAACCAAGTGAGCAGCATTGTCACCCGTCCAACCCCTCCACCCCCCTTCTTCATTTTGTGTCCTATCACTCAAGTCTTTGCTAAACAATTCATTGCTGTGGTTCACGGCTGAGCCTGACCCTCTTCCAATATCAGAACAAACAAGACCTAGCTAGCTTTATCTAGATTAAGTATCGAACACGTTTATTTCTGGCTCTGCAGAACGACAGCAAGGCAAAGTCTCACTTATCGCTCTCTTCTTACCATGCTGGCGTCCTTCCTTTCTCCCATGTCTTGCATGTGATCGTTTCTCTCTCCATGTGACACCCTCAACCATTTTGTGCTGTTTCTCACTGGTGAGTGCTCTGGTTTGGCAATGCACAAAACTTGTCAGACACACATTGTGCGCCAATGCATAGTCTGGGCCCTGACTTGATAATGTTGTTACCACAGCTCTTGTAGACGTCGAGCTCTGTTTTTCTCACTTCCTGCTGAATGGAGGGCGTACCTTTGATGAATTATGACGGGTTTACCTCACCCTTGCCTAGTGTGTGTGTGTGTGTGTGTGTGTGTGTGTGTGTGTGTGTGTGTGTGTGTGTGTGTGTGTGTGTGTGTGTGTGTGTGTGTGTGTGTGTGTGTGTGTGTGTGTGTGTGTGTGTGTGTGTTAAACAGATTGCTTTTTTTTTGTTTTACTATTTTGCCGATTGTGCTTCATTTCGACTGTTAATTAATCACTGTTTTGACGTCTTTCACCTGCTCTGCGTGGTAAGTGTTTCTCCTCCTTTACTGCTGCTCCAGTGTATGCCTGGACTTTCTGTGTCTCTTTGAGATGCAGCTCCAACTACACGACCGTCCCTCGATCTTTTCTCTCCATCATTGTGAACATATACATCTTTATTGTTTTCCCCAGTCTTCCGTATTCCTCCGTTGTTTTAGGTCCGCTTCATTTGTGGCTTGGCTGTGTGTGTGTGTGTGTTTGTGTGCGTGCGTGTTTTTTTTGTGCTCACACAGAAGCGGAGAAAAGGGAAGCACCGTGGCAGTCACCTCAGTGTATGTATCCTGTCTTCCCAGTCTCGTTGTTCCGGATCTTTTCATCTCCTCTCTATTACTCTGCCTTGGCTTTAAAACCCATTCCCACCCAGAATTGCATTTTGCTTCAATTTAAAGCGGGAGGAACTTGTTTTTATATTTTTTTTTTTTTTACTGTAAAATGTACATGATTTGCCACCAACTGCAGTGGTACAATCGTAAAAGGATTGCGTATAACACTAGTTACCATTTTCATCTGATCTTCCTAAATTTAATGTATACTTGCTTTCATCATGCTACACTGGGGCTGAGCGATGCAGGCAAAACATAAAATTTGGATGTTATTGATCTATCTAGACGACTACGTTTTTCGATTGATTCAAACAAAAAACCTCTCCCAACAAACATATTTTTTAAAGACGGATATATTGATTAAATAATACATCATGTGCAAAATGCTCGTAAAAAAAAAAAAAAAAATACTTTCAATCGGCTTTAACTTGAAGGCAGTGTTGGACGTGCCCCACTCCCAAATGCGGCACCTACCATTCCCTACTGGTGACACACAACCAAATATGCGCATATTAACTGTGATGACAGTATTTTATTTAACAGCTGTAAATTTAGCTTAGATGTGATCCAATACAGATTTAACACACACACACACACACACACACACACATATATATATATATATATATATATATATATATATATATTAATAGGGAAAAATCTCTATGTGAAGAAATTCGGAATTCTCGTACTTGCTTGACTTACTTGCACCATACCTATATTATCCAAAAAAATGCTGCTGGCTGATCGAGCGCTGTATTTGGCAATTTGAATGATACAAGATTATTCAGCCTTTAGACATTGAATTAGTAAGGGAATAAAGCATCAATGCACCTTGTAGTAACCATAATAGAGTTCCCAAAAGTTATTAGGAAAGCGTTACACGACTCGTTATCGAAAAAAGTAATTGTGTTTTGAGAACACTGCGTAAGGGTAAAACTCTGGTAATGCTAAAAGCAGCTACTCATAGATAGTTACTTAACTCGTTGGGAACTATTGTTTCAGATTCAGCATCAGCTGAGACTCATTTAAATGAAAATTTTCCATTCAGAACTTTGATTTTACAAATCAGCACATTTGCAAATTCATTGCATACCCTTCTTCAAAGCCTAATGAGGAAGAGCACCGCTTTGTGTGTGTATGGGGGTGGGTGGTGTTGTCCATGCAATTGCGACAGGGCAAGCTTTATTCCAAATTTCACAAATGTCATCTTCTTTAGCATGAACTCCTCTGGGGACACTTTCCCGAGTGATGCTAGCATCTTGAGCTACTTGGCTGGCTGGAGATTTGTAGCACGGTGCTTCTTGTATTAACACTTACTAACCAATGGTTTTCTATTCGTCTCATTCTGCTTCTGTTTGTTTTCTCTTTATCTCTACTACCATGCCGGTGTGCCTGACATGATTGTTTTCTTGATTTTATGTCTCCATTCGTTACTGCCAACTGGCATGCTATTTGTATGGACTGAAGGCGAGTGTGTTCATGAGAGCATGCTGTGTGTGGGATGAGAAGAGATGCAAAAAGAATGATGTGAGTGGAAATGGTAGAGATTATTAATGCTGCTATTGCTGGGAAATCAAACCTTAGGTTCTTTACATATGTACACTATATGGACAGCCTTCACCTTGAATACTAATTCATTCATTTGGATAGCTGATACTTTTAAGGAAGTCCCCCCTTTTTTCCTCTAAGAACCCAATGCCATCTACAAAACGTAAAATCTATTCAAAATCCGAGATAAAGGGATTTTTGTGACAAGTTTACTGTTATGGAATAAAGCAATAGTATTTATACTGTATAAAATACTTGTTAACTTATACATTTTCACATACGTTTTTTGATCATTTAAAATTGTATGCTGTATAACATTTTTTACGTGGAAAAATCTTTTCAAAATTAAAATAAAATAAAAACTCCCTTTTTTGGTTTGACTAATCTCTTTTTGCCCATTTTAGCTCTAAATTAGATCGTGTCAGTCAGTGGTAGCAGATGACAATCGACATAGATTGCTAATATTGTTGCGGTACCCTAGCAAATGTAATCTTTAATCAAGCATCTATTTTTTGAGCGTATTGCTCTGCCTTTCTCACCACAGTATAATGCAGATAGTGAGTGAGTTTTCAGCCATATGAGAAAAGCACATACCGAGTAGATGAAGTGCGAACTGGCACTCTGACATCTTTAATAAAATTGGGATAGTTTCTGTTACAGAGGAAAACGACCTCTAGATTAAATAAAGGCTGCAAAGGCCTGCACTGATACGTATAATAAACAACACTAATTTTACTGCAAGAACTAAAAATATGCTGAAGGAATGACGTTGTTTATTAGGTGAATAATATAAATTTGTTCACACTACATTTTATTATAATGTTGTCTGTCTTGCTGTGAGTAAATAGGTGCTGTATTGTGTTTGTAAGGTTTTATATCACTTAATAAGGGAAATTGCAATCAGTAATAATGGGAGTATTTGGCTGAAGTTAACAGATATTGTATAATACCATTGGTGTATACTCCACTGTAACCAAACATTTAAAAGTGAAATTTAATTTGACTGAAATCTACTATTGTGATGAGAAAGTAGAGCAGTCATATAAAGGTTTTTATTTCCAGGTCTCCCAATACTTTTGTCCATATAGTGTACATCACATTATACATTTAACATTGTTGGCAACCGATGCCCCATCGACTGTAGGCCACTGTCTTGATCCACTAGTCGGGAGCACAGGCACGCGTATACATGCCTGCATGGCTGCATCAAAGCACGGGGAAGGAAAACTGGGATTTCATGCAGTCTGGAATGTGCTTTGTTCTGCGGGGGTTATGGGAAATAACATTGGATTTTCTTTGTATTTTTCAATATTTGTCAAACTACTATATTTTCCGAGACTATAAGGCACAACTAAAAAAAAACGAATTGTCCAGACGTTTGAAAGTGCGATTAAAAATGGAAATGCATTCAGAATACATAGGTGTGCCTAAGCAATGATTGATCAATCAATAATCCTCATTGGCCCAAATTGCAATACATTACGTTGCATGCAACGAGCTGTGGCGTGAGGGCGCCAACTCTCTACCACAATATCTTAAGTGGTACAGATGACATATAAAAACGCATTCGACCTTACAGTATTTCATTGTGACATTATTTTGGTTCATAGTGTCAAAAACACTTATTTGCACAGTGCATTCTGATAAGTGAAACGGTATCTCCACTTCTTCACCTGTGCATCAATAATGTTGTGAAAGATAGGAACAGAAAACAAAAAATCTATCAACAGAATACTCTAAAAGCTTTTTTAAATATGTAGACATATTTAACCAAGTCATTGACACACAGTTGAAGAAGTGTAGGGACTGTTCAAACTATCAGAATGCACTATGTAATTCAGTGCTTCTGGCACCGTGAGCAAAAATAGGCTGATAATGAGATAAACTGTAACGTTTTTTCATATGTCATTTGGTCTAGTGAAAAAGTATCTGCCCCTTCGCCGTCGCAATCCGTGTTCGATTTCTCATTGCAAAAAAAATGTATGCGATTTTAATCAGCAATCCAATGAACGATTTATTGTATATCGTTGCACTATTATATGCTGTAAGTATATAAAGACGGTAGCTCTTACTGTAGACTCAATTTCATGCACATTATGGTCAGGTGCACTCTATGTATAAAAAAAGACGAATTTTTCGAGGTGCGTTTTATAATACGGTATGCCTTGTAGTGTGAAAAATATGGTACTTCTTTTGAAGCTTCTTACTTTGTTACTAAGTGTATTACTATGCCTTTTGAAATGATGCAAGCGCAAAGTTGCTGTAAGTCTTGTATTAAATTGGAAAATATATTGTAATCAAACCATGCAAACATGTACACTTAAGCGGGTGACACCACTTAATCTGAATCTCCCAGCACATGTCCTTCCTCATTTCTCTGGCAGACCATCAGCGACAACAGCCCCATGAAGCGCTCGGCCTCGGCCTTAGGTCACAGCAGGTCAGGACGTGGCAGCAGAGACAAAGGAGGCCAAGATGTCTACAACATGGAGAATGTTATACCCGAGGAAGGTCGGGCTTCCCGGCATGGCCACAGAAGAAAAGAGCGCAGTCATCGGGCCTCTGAGAGGTCCCTGAGTCACTACACGGATGTGGACGCAGGTTGGAGGCTTAAAAAAAACACACCCATACTCAGTAAAGTCATTTTTGGATAGGTTGACCTTAAACCCTAAAATAATAGCAGCAGCCGTTATTCTTTTGGCATGTAGGCGTGTCACTGTATTGTGTAGTGCTACCATAAACGACTTCTAAGAAGGAAGAATACACACTGCTGAGTTTCAAATAAACAAATTACAACTTTTTTTTCATTTCTTTGCCAAGCCATTTGCAAGCTTTTTGTTGTTTTCCAGTACTTTAGCAGCGAGATAGCCAGCAATTATGGTGAGGCTCACGTTATATCAAAAGATTTCTTGACTTATGAGCATATTAACCTTCATGGCATGATTTTTTAGTGACAAAGCGTGTGTCAGTGTACATTATTTTTTACTTCAACTTAAAGTTCGATAACTTAGCCAATTTATAAATATTTTCAAGCGCTCCAAATGTTGGTTGGCATCAGACTTATCCATACACATATAGTTTTTCATTTATTTATTCCCCCCCCTGCCCTTGGGTAGTACATCTCCTAAAAGTGCCAAAAAAGAAACCTAACTGAACCGTATATAACTACACATAAAATCCTGAGGTGAATATTTCACATGGCATAGTTAGAGCTTCATATTTGTCAAAAAGTGGTGTTTTTTTTTTTTAATACATGCCAATATTTTTGACAATAACAGTTTCCCTAAAAACAACACTGTACGTTATTTGGACGTGACCCTTAAGTGTGAAAACTCAGTCACCTATGAATATTTTTTTACTTTCAACCAATCAAAATGTTTGTTGGCATCAGACCGATCTATACGTTTATAGATTTGAGGTCATTTATTTACTTACCCTCTAAACTTGAAGACGGACATCATTGCAGCAAACATCGGACGACCCAGTTCCTTGTCCCACAGGCTCTTTGTTAGTTAGTTTAATGTTATCTTCATTGAAAAATACGGTGTGTTTTGTTCAAATATAAAGATATTTCTGAGTGGCCCCAAACATTTGAAAAGTTGTATATTACCATGATTTTGTACAAATTTTATATTATCTGCTTTTGGCGCAGACACCCAGTCAGGTGACCCCATGTCCAGAGACAGGGATCGGGACAGAGATCGAGGCCGGTCCAAAGATCGCAAGCACCATCACCATCATCACCACCATCACGGTTCCATAGACAAAGAACGTTACGGCGCAGAGCGTGGCAGCGACTACGGCCGCAAGCATTCCCGTGACCGAGAGCCCGAACGGGAATGGGACCCACGGTGGTCACGATCTCCCAGTGAGGGTCGTGACTGCCTCACCCACAGACAGGTGCGCCTTTCTGTAATTCATCGTCAATTTGGTTTATTTGGAGTTCCTCTTACAAAGCTAAGTGAGGGTGAAATGTTGTAAACTATTACCCTCTTGGTTTTAAATTTACTTTGATTGGCAAATCAAATGACTGGCTAATGTTTTTTGATCCTG
Organism: Urocampus carinirostris; assembly: GCF_059441175.1. Lineage (NCBI taxonomy): Eukaryota > Metazoa > Chordata > Actinopteri > Syngnathiformes > Syngnathidae > Urocampus > Urocampus carinirostris. Next base: position 27,615,727 of record NC_142349.1, read on the forward strand.
GAATTCGCCATAAATATGCTACATAAATTGCTCAGAAATGCAAACTAAAATATTCGAACATACTGTTAACCGAGTAATCCTGTTACATAAATCAAAAAGGGTTATCTCCCTTTTGAACAAAAGCTTGATGTGCAAGTATTGACAAACACGTGAGATGAGTCAGCTATAATTTCTGTGAAGGACTCAACAAATATGCATACACATTGTTGCTTATTTTTGTCTTATCCAATTTTATCTTCCTGCCCCCACACCACTCCATTCCAACATCAGTTTTTTTTTTTGGAACATAAATCAATGTTAATGATGTCAGCACTGCAACCCCCTTTGCATCGAGTTTTGTTTAACAAAGCGTGAAGAACAATGTACTGTACTTCCTATATCACGCTTTACTTTTTGCGGTTTTGTTACTTTGTGGACTTGTGTGCATTTTAATTGGCTAAACAGTCACTCCATCTCTTTTGTACCTGTGTTTATAACAATATGGTTTAATATGTACACGTCGTTCAACACCTTGCCACATTTACTCTACGTTCGTGCAAATTCTCGTGCAAATTCTCGTGCAATTACGTGTTTCGTGATTCTCAGCGAGTAGCTCAAGAAAGGGACCTTTTCATGAGCTGTTAAATTACATTCTCTGTTGAAGGCTGACGTGTAGGACCAATGTATTGGCTGTGAATTTCCCCTATTTCTCTTGAGACTCATGTCCTTGCATGAGTGTATTAGGATCTTTTAGCCAACAGGAAAAAAGAGCGAGAACCACTGCCTATCACTATGCTCCTCTCGGGAAAAAAATGTTTATGGTCTATAGAGCTTTTCAAGTCAATGATGACCTCCCAAAGCGCTTTACAATGTGCTTCACATTTTTCCCTTTTACACACTAACAAACCGATAGTAGCATCAGCCATGCAAGGCAAACTACCTGCTATCAGGGGCATTAGGGATTCAGTGTCTTGCCAAAGGACACTTCGACATATAACACGGAGGAGCCGGGAATCGAACCTGCGACCTTTTGGTCCCAAGACGAGCGCGCGACCTCTTCAAAAACACACCTGCACCGCAAACTTCAGAGCGAGAAATGTTGCAGAGCAGAATCAGGACGCAACTGTTTAGAAGTTATTTGTAAAAAAAAAAAAAAAAAACGTTTATGAAGTACATGACTTGATTTGCTGTTTAAAATTTCCTTTTCACGTTAACAAATTTTACGCCACAATTTTGTTTCCCAATAACAACTACATGATGGCGATTTAAATGATCAGAAGAAACAAAGCGAAGAGTGTTCTGAAATTATCTTTATCGCTGTTCTGAATCAATAGTGCAATATAGCAGCAAGATTATTTTTGAAATTAGAAATTGCCAGTATAGAGGTTATTTGTAAAAAAGAAAAAATGTTCATAAAGAACAGTACTTTCATTTGTTTAACAAACGATTGAGCCTGTTAATAGGGGTTGTTACTTGATAACCTAATAAATACCGTAAATTCCAGAAAACAGAGTTTACCAAAATAAAAGCAGTATGCACAAATTTAAGAAATAAACTAAACTGTGTTTTTGTACAAGCTGCACTGGATTTCAAGCCGCAAGCTTAAACAGCCATGAAAATTAACTCATTCACATTAATTTCTTACATTTAAAAAAAATCAGCAGGTAAATGTCTAGTACAGAAAGTAACACATTGTGCCATTATGAAAACACTTGTTTGAAGACTCTACCCACAGCTGTCAATCTAAGTTATCGAGCACAGCAGTCCCTGGTCCACATCAGCTCTAAGCCAGCTGCTAGGCACCAGCCGAGGCGGACTGCGGGGCATTTTGACACGATGTCCGACGGGCACTGCAGTTTGGGATATATGCAGTCACCGCCGACACCCTCATCTGCCTCTCGAAAAAAGATAAAAGAATAGGCCGCGTTGTTTTATAAACCGAAGTGTTTAAAACATAGAAAAAAGCAGCGGATTGTAATCTGGAATTTACAGAAAATGAACAATTTGTGGACTTTGCCCAAGGGGGTTATTTTTGAAACGCTACACCCGCGAAAAGAGAGGGATTACTGTGTTTAGAAAATCAGAGTTTTTACATTTCTATTTTTGTGGCAAGGGTAACTGAAGGACACCTAGACATCCAGTTATCCAGACTTTTACTGTATGCACTAGATCAGTGGTCGGCAACCTCCTGGCAGCAGACCAGTACCGGGGGCCGTGGCTCGTTTGGTATGAGGCTGCACAGAAAGAAAAAAGTGCCTTTTCTTTGACTTGAACCAAACATATTTTTTTTTCAACCCCCAAAAAAATGAACGTTTGGCTGAGCATTACAGCGAGGTTTTACATCACCATAATTGAGCAATGGTTGATCAGTCGACAAATATCACTGACCTAATTTGCCTGGAATTGGATGCAGAGGGAATCGAACCTAGATCACGGCAATGAGAACACTCAAACCTAGCCACAAGCTCACTTGGATTGTAGGTGTCAAAGCAAAAGGCATTAGCTTTTACCTCATCATCACCACACACGGTGCCACATTGTAGAATATTGTTTTGGGTGAAAACATTTTCATAATGCTCCATTATAATGAAATCATGTATCATCAACGGTAATGATTACTATGTAATGGAGCATTATGGGAAAGAGTTCAGCCCAAACAACATTCTACGCTGTGGCACCTTGAGCAGAAATAGTGTGAGGATGAGATATAATCCAATGGTATCTAGATCGCCAGTGGCCTAAAATTTGCACGGAGGATATTAGCCAATTGCTGTTGTTATTATTAGTAGTAGTATTGGTAGTAGTAGTTGAAGTAGTAGTACTATTATTATTGTTATCATTACTTATGTTAGTAATATGCCGAGAATATAGTTCAGAAAAGGTTGCCGAACGCTGGTCTATGTAACAAATGTAAAGTAACTGCATGTGTATGTACTGTATTTCTCTTGTACCTCTGGAAATGAACCCCTTTTCCTCCTTGTTTTCTCTCCCTTGCCTGGCATGTCTTTTTCGTCCCTCATCCCTGCACTGATTTTCTCTATGCTCACTTCACTTGTGCTTTTGTTGTAATTGTCATTTCGTGCTTCTCTTATAATATATCCATTTTGCTCTTCGTCCTTCATCCTTGGCTCTGTGTTCTGTCGTTGAATTTGTGGTTCGTTCTTTTTATTTGCCTTATTTCAATTTTTGTGTAGGGCAGTAGTTCGGTCAGCGGAAGCCCCGTTCCGTCGACATCCGGGACGAGCACCCCGCGTCGAGGCCGCCGTCAGTTACCTCAGACTCCCGCCACACCCCGCCCCCACGTGACCTACTCCCCAGTAGTCCGTAAGGGAGTGCCCTTACAAGCTGTGCAGGGCCGGGCCCCAGGGTCCCGCCGTTTATCTCCCGACGGCCCCCAGGGTCCGGGACCTCTTGCCGTCATCCCGCCAGCCCATCACGGCGTACCCCGCCAGGGCCATCACCCCCCGCTTCGCTGGGCGGATGCAGACGGAGGATCCATAGAAGGGGACGGCTGTTTCCACAACCAGAACTTTGTGCCCCATCATGATCCACCTGTAAACGAGCCAGGCGGCAACCCCCACCCACATCCCTTGGCTGGTCACCCTCTCCCTCCTCCTCCACAACCCCAGATGCGCAATCTGCATCCCCTTCCCCCACCCCAGCCACACCCTGTAAACACCCCCCATCCACACCCTTTGCCGCCGCACCAGCAGCCGAACCGTACCTCGCCGAGGACTGTCCACCACGTGCCCCCTCCCGCCGGCACACAGCCCCCAGGTCCTCGTCGTCTACCCAACGGTTACCGCTCTGCGTCACCCTCAGCGCATCTTCACGGACCCCAACATAGCGGGCCCCACAAAGTCGTTCCCCCGGGAGGACAACTTAGAGGACCCCGCAAGGGTCTTCATGAACCCTACTGTGAGAGAGAGCAAGACGACTGGTGCTAGCCCCAGTGGACTGGGGAGCATTCGAACACACCCTTGGAATATCCTGGGCAGGCGTGACCAGGTTTGAGGATCAAGTCATGAAACAAAAATGGGAGAAAAAAAAGCAGAATGGGGTACCAAAAGTAAATTGGTATCATGTTCATCGCTTGACAAATGTCAAACTGAAGCTTTGAAGGGTGCAAACTAGAGAGGGGAGTTGAAATTCTGCCTCTGGTCAAGAGCTACAGCCACTTATAAGATGTCAAGAGTTGCGACTCAAAAAAGAAAAAAATACAAGGGTGGGGTAGATTTGTTTATTTTCTTGCTACCTCAAGCTAACGTGAACTTTAGCTTGAAAGGAAGTCGACCTTAAACCCGCCCTGGCCTTTGTTAAATATTGATGAGTTTTATCATCCGTTTTTAAATATGAACAAAAGCGATGAGGAGGCCAGCTGAGAGTGCGAGAGTCGGGGGCTGCTCGGGCACGCGGGGACCCCGAAGATGTTGAGGTCGCGACTTAGGCGAGGAAAGCATAACAAACAACGTGTTCCAGCACCAAAGCAGCTTTCTGCAGTGTTTTTTTTTCTTTTCTGTAATTGCAGCGGCTGCTTTTTCCGCGACTTCTTCTTCTTCAAATCACGCAAACTTGAATCTTTGGTTGCACCCCCACACAGCTTTTTTAAGACTTGTAAACCTTGTGTGATCTTGCATGGATGATGAAAAAAGAAGATATTTACTGGCATCAATGAGAATCAACAGTATGTAAGAGGGAAGGGCATTGTTCTTCTTGATGTAGCCTGCAGTTCTCTGCTCTTAGGGGGTAAAAAAAAAGACCTTTTGGTCCCTCTCTCTTTCCCCCCCCACTTTTTTACATGTGTCTCTTTATACCCTCATAATCACCTTAAAAGGTCATAGAGCGATGTCACATGTCATTGTAGGCAAGAAAAAAAGGACTTTTTTGTTGCTTGCGTGTCTAGGTAGTGTGCCAAATGCCTGTCACTCAAACAGATGCAAATGCACTTTTTCCTCTTAACTTTTTTAATAACGGTGATAAACTGGCAAGCAGGGTAAAGTGGACGTGGCACCGTTTGTCTTTATTGGAAACAAAGGTGGAGAATGGATAAAGTGTTTTCTTTGACCATAATACAGTGGCCAGCCGTGCGTTTTACACCTGGGTCTAAATCTAAATCAATACTGAATCAATAACTATTTTATAACTAAAAAATATTTACAGCAGTTACAGCTGTGACACGTAAAAAAGCATCGATAACCTAAAAAAATCGCAATATCATTTCGGAATTTTGTCACTTTTTACTCACCAAAAATCCTTTTTATTTGAGCACAAAATCCATCCTCCTTTCTTTCCCAAAGAGCTTTGTGAACCCTCTGATATTTCCCAAGGCCCTCTAGCAGGCCCCGGACCACCAGCTCGCGCTTTATCGTCACGTTCTTCAGGGCCTGCAGAACGGATTGTGAAGGCCCCTTGCTAGATTTTTGACCCTGAGAACAGGTATTGGCTGAAATGTGAATGGTTAAATGTTTAAATATGAACGCAAACAAGTAATTATGAGCAAAATACAATTAACACACAATTCAGATATTTTTGGGGCCAGCAGAGAATGCCATGCAGGACCTGACAGCCCACAAAAAACTCCAAACTAACATGAAGGCCCAGCAAGACCCTTTTTAAAGCAGCTGCACAGCATCATAAAAAAATGTAACCTTTTGCGCTCATTTGTTTCAATTTTATTTGATACTTTTTAACATGTTTTGTTGACTTCCCATCAGTTACAGGAACTTGAAACGTATCCCTGTTTAGTCACAGTTTATTATTCACATATATTGCTTCCTGGAAATGTTTGTGTGATCGGCTGCATAGAAAATTATTCGTACTACAAAGTGTGTACTGTGAGATATATTCAATTATGTAGGTAATAAAGATTAATGTATTGGTGAAAATATAACATTTTTAAAGCATTTACTATTACTTCCAACAGCGCTTCAAAGCCAGACACTCGTACACCGTCTTCACATTTCGCAATAATATCCTTTTTCGAGGCTGCACGGCTTCGCAGTGGTTAGCGCGCGTGCGGCACAGTTCTGAGGTCATGAGATGGAACCTCCTGTGTGGAGTTTCAATGTTCTCCCTGTGCTTGCGTGGGCTTCCTTCGGGCACTCTGTTTTCCTCCCAAATTCCAAAAAACATGCATGTCAGGTTAATTGGCCGGTCCAAATTGTCCCTAGGTGTGAATGAGCGAGCGAATTGTCTGTCCCTGTGTGCACTGCAACTGGCTGGCAACCAGTTCAGAGTGTCCCCTGCCCACTGCCCGAAGATAGCTGGGATGGGCTCCAGCACCCCCGCGACCTTACTGACGATAAGCGGTGCAGATAACGGATGGATGGATCCTTTTTCGACTCGATCGTCATTGTCACTGTGACGTTTCCTTCCTCTTAATACTCTTATCATTTTTCGGGCAGAAAAGTGAAAGAAAACCAACGAAATCACAATAAAATGAGATGTGGAAGAGTGTAATCCACTTTTAAGTAATATTTTGCAAAGGAAAAGGCACGCAATCCACCAATAACAGGTCAGCGGCCTACTTTTGGGTCCTGACCTACCAGTTGAGAAACACTGGTACAGAGAACCTGCTTGAAGTCGCACAGGCAAGTAAAAAAATGTGAGGTCTCTCGAGGTCCCTTTCATTTGCTAAGCAGATTTCCAAACTTTATTAGGGTCAAAGAAAACACCAACTCTTTGTGTGTATATATCGGATTTTTTTTCGATTTCTACATGTGCCTCCGACTAACATTTTTGTACTGCTACCAGAGTGTGTTATGTGACTTTGATTTTCCACTTTGACTGGAGGCTGATGACCACCGATTGCAAGGCAGGAAAAAAAAGAAAAAGAAAAAATGGAAACCTAACCTATCAGTGTCTTTCCAAACTCAGCGGAATGTCACAGACATGTTTCCCTCCCACATCACTTCGGAATGAGATTAGCACACAAGGTATGTAGCAAATACTCGTGCTGTGGCGTGTGCGTATTTGTGAGCGGGAGAAAACTGCAATTTGTTTTATGGGTTGAATACTTTGTCTCAAAAATGTGAGTGTATGTTTGTGCTATCGATGTTTGTGCGACACAACCCCTTCACATCTCACCTTAATTTGGGAGGATTTTTAAAGGGGGCGGGGAACATTTGAAAAAAACGGGATGAGGATAGTGCGTGCGTGCGTGCGTGCATGTGTGAACGATGAATAGAAACTGCAGAAAGTCACCATTCTTTTTCTTTGTTTCGGGTTTTTTGGTGCAATACTGCAGCAAAAGCCGTGCGAATTAACCAAGGGTGTTTAAAATGCAATGTAAAGTCGCAAGTGAGAAGAAAACAATGTTTTGTTTTGTTTTTCAAATAGAAACGTTTAAAAAAAGACAGTTAGTTTCAAAAGTATCTAGTTCAAGAACTGCATGTGCTATGTGCATGCCACACTGTGGGTTAACAGTCATCTTCAGGACACAAAAAGAAAAACACACTAACAAATTCATAGATATTGAGGAAAAAAAGATATATAAATAGATGTTTTTAAAAAACCAACATTTTTTTCTTCTATTTTTGAAAACAAAAAAATAATATAAAAAGGACCAAAAAAAGGGGATACAAACACAAAGGGATACTTGTGGTGAGAGTCTTTTTTCCCCCGTTTTGGGCTCAAGGCACAACACAATGTTGAATGTGAATATGGAAAACAAAAAAATGTAAAAAGAAAAAAAAACTCCAATGACAGTGACATGTTTTGTCAATTTTTGTGTGGAGAGAGGGGCACCTTGAGGGGCCGCGGGACCTCGGATCTCTCGCTCAATGTCCTTCTCGATTTTTCTCTCTTCCCTCTCCGACGCTGTCTCTTTCACACTCTTATCTCTTGTCTCACTCTTAATCTGTCTCACCACAATTTCTACCAGTGCATTTTGTAATTCTAAACTGAACTCTTCCGGAAGAATAAAATACAGAAAAAAGAGAATGCACATTGGGTTGTCTGAGAGTCATTTTTGGCTGACACCTTGTATGATTATTGTGGCAGTTTTGCTAATGTGGGAGGGAGGAAAGAAAAGAGGAAGAAATGAGAGGGAGAAAAAGAATAAAGAGGGGGGAAAGAGTAAGAAAGAATAAAGGAAGTGGGGAGAAAGAAAGAGTAAGAAATTCTTGTGTTTTTAGGCAGCGTTGGGCATTTTTGGGGAGAGTGACGGGCCGCATAGGATTCAGAAAAACGGGGAAAATAATTGATTCGTTTTTTTTTTTATGTCTGCCGATAGTCTCGAATCTGATACCTCGGCATTGCAAAAATTTTCTTATTTTTCTCATGTACATTAATGAATAAATTACAAGCAGATATCTACACTTACATGTCATATTTCATTTTATATTTGTGTATACATTGACCTTTTCATCAAATTCAGGGTTTCTACACTTGTTTCAAGGCCAAAGTCAAGCACTTTTTAAGGACTTCCTATTTCTCCAGTAACATTGAAAAAAGAAATCTGAGTGATGAGTAAAAATGACAGTAATATGTAGCTTACATTTTCCATTGCAGGAAGTTAGGACAATGTCATACAAGCTAATGCCAGCTGCCGTGAATCAAGGGGTAAGAAGAAATGAAATGGCAAAGCAAAGCCGGCAGAGACCAGTGTCTGTGTCATTTTTAAGGAAGACTTGTTGAGAAACATGGCCACAATTTCAAGTATTGACAAACATGTCACACAAAATTCAAGCACCTTTCAATCCTTGAATATACAGCATTAAAAGTGCAAGCATTTTTAAGGATTTTAGGCATGCACCCTGCAAAATGGTAATATACCAGACTATAAGGCACACCTTCAAAAATATACCTTTGTGAAATATAATTCATATATAAAGCACACCGGTCTATAAGGCCTATTAAAAAAATACTACAATACGCGTGAGGTTTGCATGAAAAAAAAATTAGAAAGCAAAAAAACGTTTTTCAAATAACACAAATCTCTACCTATTAAAATTAATAGATGCTTTGATAAATTGATATTGAATTTAGAAGAATTAAGTTGTCAAAACACATTGCTCATTTTAATTATCACATTTCCGGTATATAAGTGTCATGATTACCCAAGTGGAGTCACCTGGGGTAATCATGTGGCGCGCTGGAATGTGCTTCCTGATTGGTCAATGCTCCCCTTTTAAACGCGTTACGCGGAGAACTCCTTGTCGGAGGATTAACTTCTGTACCCCGTAAGACTCTCCCGATTACCTGCTTTCTTGTTTACCTGATTCTGCCTGCCTGCCTCCAATCCGACCTGCTTCCGTCTCAAGCTACGATCTCCTCTTCAGTCCCGGTAAACTCGACCTGCTTCCGTCCACGCTACGATCGTCTACGTCGTCCGAAGTTTCCCGCTAACCCTTGTGCTTACCCAAATAAAAGTATTGTACGAACGCTCTGGGGTCTCCTGCTCTGTTCTGGTAATCCTCGTGACAGAATCCTCCGACCAGAATGGACCCCGCGTTTGTACATCTGCCCCCTGACCGCTATAAAAGTCTGAATCAGCAGCGCGATTCCTGTTGTGCAGTTCGGCAAGTCATTTCCGACATGGCGAAATTGGCTAAGGCACCTCCGGCCGTATGACTGCGAACGACTCCCATGCCTGCCTGTTCGACTCCCAAGCCTGCCTGTTCGACTCCCAAGCCTGCCTGTTCGACTCCCAAGCCTGCCTGTTCGACTCCCAAGCCTGCCTGTTCGACTCCCAAGCCTGCCTGTTCGACTCCCAAGCCTGCCTGTTCGACTCCCAAGCCTGCCTGTTCGACTCCCAAGCCTGCCTGTTCGACTCCCAAGCCTGCCTGTTCGACCCCCCTGAGTCAGGACTCTTCTGAATCTGACCCCCCTGAGTCAGGACTCTTCTGAATCTGACCCCCCTGAGTCTGGACTCTTCTGAATCTGACCCCCCTGAGTCTGGACTCTTCTGAATCTGACCCCCCTGAGTCTGGACTCTTCTGAATCTGACCCCCCTGAGTCTGGACTCTTCTGAATCTGACCCCCCTGAGTCTGGACTCTTCTGAATCTGACCCCCCTGAGTCTGGACTCTTCTGAATCTGACCCCCCTGAGTCTGGACTCTTCTGAATCTGACCCCCCTGAGTCTGGACTCTTCTGAATCTGACCCCCCTGAGTCTGGACTCTTCTGAATCCGACCCCCCTGAGTCTGGACTCTTCTGATTCTGCCTGTCCTGTCTGATTCTGCCTGTCCTGATCTGCCTGTGTTTCCCTGTGACGTGTCTTGGGTTAAAATTATTTTTATTTTTTTTCCTGGGGAACTTCTGGAGCCGTTCCTTGAGGGGGGGGGTTCTGTCATGATTACCCAAGTGGAGTCACCTGGGGTAATCATGTGGCGCGCTGGAATGTGCTTCCTGATTGGTCAATGCTCCCCTTTTAAACGCGTTACGCGGAGAACTCCTTGTCGGAGGATTAACTTCTGTACCCCGTAAGACTCTCCCGATTACCTGCTTTCTTGTTTACCTGATTCTGCCTGCCTGCCTCCAATCCGACCTGCTTCCGTCTCAAGCTACGATCTCCTCTTCAGTCCCGGTAAACTCGACCTGCTTCCGTCCACGCTACGATCGTCTACGTCGTCCGAAGTTTCCCGCTAACCCTTGTGCTTACCCAAATAAAAGTATTGTACGAACGCTCTGGGGTCTCCTGCTCTGTTCTGGTAATCCTCGTGACATAAGGCGCACCAGATTATAAAACACACTTTTGAATTTCTGCCAAAGTTTGGATTAATGGGTGGACCTTATAGTCTAGAAAATACGGTAATATGTCCCTCCTTAAAGCCCTAGTGTGTCATATTTGACCCCTAAATGGCACTTTATTGTTTAATGCGAACGAAAACCAGTGCCATAGAGCACAACAGCAAGACAAACATGTCGGCAGAAGTGGGTAGTAATGAGTTACATTTATTCTATTACGTTTACTTGAGTAAATCTTGGGACATTTTGCACTTCAAGGGGTATTTTTAAATCACTATACTTTTTACTTGAGTATATTTGTAGAGAAAAAAAACACTTCTTACTTTGCTAGATTGAACCCGTTACTTAAATCCCCTCCACGTAAGTGTGCGTCTGTCTGTCACTGCTAAAACGCGTTTATTTTGTCAGAGACCTCCATATTGTTTCTTTAATTTAGATTTAAGCAGTGACCCTAAAAACCACTAAGTGGCACTGTTTTATTTTGAGCCAAACAGACTGCCAGAGAACACATACTTACAAGAAAGCCAAGGAAAGTCATCCTCAAGTGAAACTCCTCCAAAAAAATGTCAAAATGACAGCCTTTGTTGCCCCAGGGTTGGCAACACAAGCGACACTTGACAAGCGGGTGCTAAAGTTTGTGTGTGAGGCCAACTAACCACGTCCTGTGGTTAAGGAAACATCTTTTAAGGCTTTGATTGAAACCATGAAAGCTCACCCAGTAATGATGTGAAAAGAACACAGTACTTGAATTTAACTTGATAATTAACCTTTTTAAATGAAATGCAATTCATTGTCAATGGAATGGACTTGGATAATTTGTTCATCTGAATGATTGTTTTAAGAAAATCAATAAGACATTGCTTGTTACCCAGTACTCCAGTAGTTTTTTTTTCCATCAAGTACTTTTTTTTTCTTTTAATCAGGTAATTATTTGGATGACTACTAATTACTTCTACGTGAATCGTATTATTCAAAGGAACAGTACCTTTACTGGAGTAATATCTTTGGCTACTCTACCCACCTCTGGATGCCAGTGACCTTTAGGTAGGGATTCCAGTATGCAAGAGAAATACTAATTTGTTGACCCAAAAATTTACTTTGGTATTATAGTTCATGTATTTTTGCCTTGTATTCATGATTTTTTTACTGAATGTTTGTATTTGTACCACTAGGAGGCACTTAATATTACTCACTGTCCCTCGAAAGCATTTAATTTGACTAGCATTTACGAACTGCAATAGGCCTAGCTCAGAAGTGGGGGGTTGCATCAAACATATCTTAATTATCTAATAATTAAAAGGGCAAGCTATTTGCACGTTGTCCTTGAGCACAGCACACAGGAAGTGACACAAGGAGTTTCATTGTTCTAGCAAATTTACTGAAATTGCGTATATACTTGTAGAGGAAGCGACTGGATGACAAAAGAAATCAAAGCCTTCCCAATTTGCTGGCTAAGTGTGTGTGTGAGAGCGTGTGCCTGCACCGGAGAGCGAGAATAAGAGAGAGAAAACAAAGGCTTCCACATGACAGAGCGGAACACAAAAGCTTAGCAAGATGCAGGTGATAGCAGAGCAGGTGTCCAGTCACAATGCAGTACGATATACGCCATGATATGAATTGGCCAATCAGCATCACAGCTCTCAAGTCGAGGTGCTGGTCCCGACGCTTCCACTCCTCCCTCCCGTGCAGTAGAGCATGCAAGCCAATTACGCCGCGATGCAAGTTATTTCCTGAGAGCTTTTTCATGGGCGGAGGCTTTCTTTCGATATTTGGGGGGGGGGGGGTTCAAATTGAATGTCCAATCAGCTTGAATCTCGGTAACACGAAATGTTCCTCGTGGTGCAAGAAGCATCCGTTGTTTTTATTTGATCTTTATTGTTCAATGAATTTTCCTTTTTCTCGCCAAGGAGTGAACAAACCAGTGATAACTGAAGGGAAATGTAGCAAGGGGTCTTTGTATACGCCATGTTTTCCTCTAGAGTAAAAAAATCATCATTTAGGTTGTGTTGGTCCTTATTTTAACTGCAGTATCCACTGTCACAAGGCTGCATTCAGTGTTGGACACTTTAGCGACTGTAACCTTTAGAGTAACAAGTTACAATCTATTTACAAATGACCGAATATACGAAGACAATGAAGCAGACCATCTGAAACTGCCATGAAATAACACAGAAAAGATTTAGAAGGAAATATGTACAGACGCTGCCCTACTTGTGAACAGACGATCGTTCGTAAGTGGAATTTGTTTAGAATCTGCTTCAGTGCTTTATTTTGTATAGAACGTATGTTTAAGGTTTATATAAGTTAAGACTTGTATTAGTAACCTGAATTTGTTTGTACAAAAAAAAGCATTTATGAATATAATATGCTCTAGAGCTTACTTTTAAAAGATGGGATTCAACTGCATCAAGCTTCCATATTCCACTTTCATTTCAAATGAAACGGCTCACCTCTGTTTAACACTTTACACTAACCGTATTGAATGGATGCACGAGATATTAAACAATAAAAATGTCAAAGTTCTTAGCGCGCTGGAGATACAGTATAGAATGCTTACACACGAACTGGGAAGAGGACGCGGATTTCAGTAATGCCCTGTACTCATAAAAAGGGCCACACAATACAAAATCTAACGTAAAGCAATATCCGGATATTTTTCGACGTCCCGAAAAAAATGATCGTATCTGCCGGAATCGGTAAGTCAAATGGTCGTTAGCAGGGGAGTGTCTGTACACTGACCTGTGGAAATAGAGAACCTCTGATACAGACAGCGGTACAGCGTGTTAAAACAAGGAAATCTTGACAAGCAAAATTGTTACAAATGTTTTATTAAGATATTCTTGGACTCCATTCGGACAGGTCTTTATTTTACAGTTTGTTAATGTGCAATTACATTGGATAATGTTGGGTCACAGTTACAGGGCTTTCACAAAGTTATTGGCACTTGGAACACAGAAAGAAGAGTTGGAGCGGCGCTGCAGGATTCTACACGTGGTGAGGGTCCGTGGAACGAGCTGCGCCGTTTCCGGGTAAATACTGGATATACCTCATGCTATGTGGTGACAACAAACAATCCAACCTCTATGGGTGTCTATGCATTATATACAGAATTCACTATACATGTATATTTCATATTTATATGTGTGATACAAGGATCTCCATGCCATGCCACACCTCGTCCATTCAAGTGTGTAGCTCTACGTGTGTGAGAAGTGTAAACACCGTTTCCAGAAACAAAAATAATTGTCCTTCTCAAAACGTCTTAGTCAACGCACGGAAATGACGCAGGCTGTAAGGAAAGCTCGACTTTGAAAAAGGACACAAACGACCTTGCCCCAGTGAAAGGTGCCCTCTGCTGACGTGAAAATGAGCAAACGCTTCCTCCCTCGGAGGATGCTGCTGATTCACAGCTACTACTGCAGTGTGAGCAGTTGAGTCATTCGTGAAGAAGACAGAAATCTCAGAATCGGGTGCATCAGCGCAATGCTGATTTAAGACCTCGCTGGAAGTCACGAGTCCAAAATATACTTGCACATCTTTACTCATTGCTTGGAACTTTGCTGATCGCATGGAATTGATTGTTGATTGATTAGAAGGCGCTTTTTTTCAGGTGCATTTTTCTGGTCTAAAAACACGTACAATAACCAATGTCGTACAGTGTATACCAGTGGTGTCACACTCAAGGTCTGGAGGCCTAATCTGGCCTGCTGCATCATTTTAGGACTTTGGGTTTGCTGGTAAATACAATTTTACAGATTGTCTACATTTTCAGCAGGGGTCACCAACCTTTTTCAAGCTGAGAGCTACTTTTTGCTACCAATTAGCGCAATGGGCACGCAATTTGCTATTCATTTCTAAAATAGCAACTAAGTGGCATACTAAATTGCTAAAAAGGAGCTTGATAGAAAAGTAAACAGGTAAAACACTAAAAGGGAGCTAGATAACTAGCTAAAAGGGAAAAATTCAGACAAAATAGCCAAATGGAAAGCCGAAAGAAAATCTAGATAACTAGCTAGAAAAAAGGCCAAGATTTAGCTCAGTAACTAGCAAAAAAAGATACAATGTCAGCTGGATGGCATGCAAAAAATGTAAAAGCTAATTAGCTACAAATTTAGAAAGATGGACGCTACAAAGCCAAAAAACTAATCAGATAGCTAGCTAAAAAAAAAAAAATCGCTTTATAATACCTATAAATTGGAATTAGGTTAGTTGTATTCCCTGTAAAATAAATAAAAAGATGAATACATGAATAGATTATTACATTTTCTGAATGAATTGCTTAAAAACAATAATCCATACTTGAATAGGAAGGTAGTTATTTGAATTTGACATAAATTATTATGTTATTACTATGTTATTACCAGGTTAATTAAAATATAGGGTTGAATAGACTGATGCACTGATTAGCTATTTTCGGAACAGGTCTGCGGGCACTTCAACAGTTCTAACCCGCACCTCAACAGTTCTAACGGGCACAACATTGGAGACCCCTGATTTGAAGGAATGGAGATACAGATCCCCCTTTTAAAATGCCCTATTGAAGGCATTAACCTCCAAAAACCGGGCATCTACATGCGTGGACATCAAAAAAGAAGCTCTGGTCTTAGATTATGTCTAATCCCGCCAAAAATGAGTCATTAGGAAGGAAAAAAAAAACTCCATAAATCAAACGGTACTAGAGTATTGTAAATATTGAGTAAAGTATTGTTAAAGCTACCTTTTTTCTCATGTTATGTAAAATATGTTTGATTTTGGCTAAAACATGGACTCATTTCTCTTAAGGGAGGTCTGCATTTCTTCCAGACCTCACTGCAGTATTAAGACCTCGTTGTGGAAAAGAGCAGCTCGCCGTTTTCCTCAGTGTCACCGTGGAAAACAAACAAGAATAAGACGCACTGTATTTAAAATCGCAGCTTGTAGTCCGTAATCTCCGGTAGCGCCTTATCCGGAATCATCAACCATCAATTCCATAATATTCTACAGTCAATTACATTTTGAGTTTGTCAAATTTCCTCGAGGACATTAACAAAGATGTGTCGGGGTAAACAAACCCGACAAGAACACAAAGAGAAGTGAGCCAGCGCGCGTTCGAAAGCTCATCGCCTATCGTGCTTTTGTGGCGGACGAGATGCTCGGAAGCGCCACGGCAGCCTGCCAAAGATTCGACGGAGGTAAGTGGAGTGCTCGGATGAGGTTTTCTAGTTATTTACTGCGGATTCCCAAGGTACTGCATCTCAGCTTGCATGTTTTTGTTTAAAAAAAATCTCACGACACGCATTCTTGTGGTTTTTACAAGGCTGTGTGTTCGATTCAAATCCAAATGAGGTTAAGCCGGCTAGGAATGGAAACAAAAAAGGGTAAAACAACAACAACAGGCCCGGGCGATAACGATAATAATCGTCATATAATTTTTGAATGAAAAGAATGTTCGATACGAGTCGATAACGCCCCCGGTTTTTCCCGTCGTTAGAGTGGTGTAATTACGATGAGCTCTTTGAAAACAGAACTTTGAAATTCAAGCTTTTTTGAGGATTTCCAGCACCTGTACGAACCCTGTCTGACATTGGTTAAAGCAGCATCGGTATTTGTCAAAATTTGACTTGAAATGTGAAAGAAAATTATCGACATCGACGGATAAGAAATGTTTTATGGTGCTAACAATTTTTGTGTTATCGCCCAGGCCTACAAAACAGTCTAACTAGCCCGTGATTAACCACGCTCCACCCGAAAACGTGAGCAGAGGGAAGTCCGAATTCCGCCTAGACGGCAACGCAACGCTGGTCCATAAGGTGCACGAACAGCTGCTTCTTCTCGCTAAGGTGCCAAAACTCCCACCCGGCCTCGCATGAAAAGACCAGCTCGACTTAACAGTGTCAACTCACCCTTTCCCCGTCACACCTCGCGAATACACGCAAAAAAAAAAAAAACACAAAGTGGAGCAATATTGCTTCAGCCCTCCTCGTACCAAGCCAAATTCTGCTCATTGAGCTCTGCTGAAAAGGCACATTCCACTCATTTTACTTCCCCAACCCGTAACACGATTCAAATACAAAGTACAGTAGTCTTTTTGGGGACACTTCGACTTCCCCGCACCTCATTGTCAAAACAGTCGCTTCCTTCATTTTTTGCTTTTCGGCCGACCGACAGAAGACGGAACGCGTCAAAAAGCGGCAGTTCCACTGCCCGTTCCATCCTGAGGTGCCGCTCGATCACCGTACAGCGTTCTCGGCGCTTCTTTGGACTGCAAAGGAAGCGCGCCAGACTCAGGCCGCCGCCCAGGATTTATTTAAAGCAGGCCCTCCGCAGGCGGGGGGAGCACGTACAAATATAGCATCTCTTCTAAAAATAGGACCATCGTGATGACCAGAACGCTTTGTTTTTGTTTTTGCATAAAAACCATCCCGATCTCTCTCATCGCCATTCAAGCTCGCTAAATATATATATAAAGAAGGAAGTATTTATAGAACACTGCTCAGTCGAACTTAAAGATAAATTTGGTCAGAACCATCGCTTTGTGGTGAGGGCCGAGAAAATTTGATGAGTGCAAAATAAAATTCAAGAACGACATAGGTCCACACTACAGAGCTTAGTGCTCAATGTCAATTTTTTTACTCAAATCCAAAGTTTTTGTGAGATCGTTCACATTTCCGACTGAATGCGACTAGTATGCGATTTCTCGTGTGAACGCTACAAGTGTCCCGCACGCGCAGAAGAGAACACGTGACGTCACATGCAATGCACTCAGGTTTTGCGGAAGTACTCATGGATGTTAACAACAAAGCATATCAATTGTAAAGTTATTGCGCAGTACATGTACAACTTTTTCATTTCAAAAAGATTAAAAAAAGAGCCAGGATTTTGGCTATAGTGGTTTGACGAGTGCCAAAATTGTCTGCGTGGAGAAGAGTGCGAGTGCAGAGTCGCAGCCAGGACTGGTGGGATACTGATGTGAGCGGCTACACTGACTCACCCTTAATTCAGAATTTTCAGATGACCACGAGAACTTGTATGTGGATATGTGAGTGTTTGTCACAGCAAGAAAGAAATCTTTGGCAGCCCATATATGTGAGCGAACCTGCCGCCATGTGCCCATTTCTGCACAATACTTCAACTGTTCTGTGTAGCCAAGTCCACAGTCTGCTCCATGGTCCATGACTTCTGCAGAGCAGTTTGGCATATTCCCATGCCTGAATATATAAAATTTCCACAGGGATCGCCCATCGATGACGTGGATCGCATGAATGCGTCTCGACCGTTCACACGGCAGTCGTACTCCGAAAGTTCAGATATGTATCGGAATTAGGACGACATATGAAAGTGGACTGGAATCGGGATATGTGTCGTTCAGGCAGTTTAACAGATCGCAGACAGGTAGCGTTCATGCAATCTTCCTGCGGAATGAACGTAGCCTAAAAGTGTCCACAAATACTTTTTTTTTTTAACTCGCTTTCATTGTGAGTGAGTTTGCATTTACATTCGAGGTTTAATTAAAAAAAAATTTAATTTCATTTTTTTTTAGCTATCGCTGTTGACCGTATTTTCACAACGGTAGGGCACACCGTGTTAAAAGGTGCAGTCTCTGTAGCAGGTTGTATACACAGAGCACACCACTTGATGGCTGCTGTTGTGCCAAAAAAAATGCCACCCTTCCTGCATGAAATGTCTCCTCTCGTGCACACAAAATGCAATTGCTCCTTGCTTTACTGTTCCATTACATTCCCCTTGAAATGAAGTACAAAGACGTTTTAGTAATGTTTGCGCTAGGGGAGACATTTCATGCAGGGGGAGCATTATTTGGCAAGACACCGCCTGACAAAAAAAAAAATTAAACAAGCATACAAGTGTGCGTATTTAAAAATACAGCGGTACCATAAATAAATTTGGTTGTGGTTTATTTAAGGACGGATTACAAAGTAAAACGCATGGATAAAAACTTGTCAGGGTTTGTTTTTCAGCTTCCTCTCCTTGCAAACCTTTGATTCATTATTCTTCAATTCTCTGGGGACGCTCAGTTTCCATCTTCTTCCTTGTAACGTAGAAATCAACACACCATGGCGGATGGAAATCATTCCATGGAGGGAAAGTGAGGTTTTAGATTCAATTAATTTTGGGGGTACAACTTTGTTTAGCCTCTGGTAGCACATAAGTCAAATTGACGGATACGCTACAGTGTTAGCATCAATGAGTACTTCGGCAAACATTGCATTGCGCGTGACGTCCCGTTTCGTCTTCCGCGCTAGCAGGATACGGTGGAGTTCACACAAGACATGGCATAAAAGTAACAGGAGATCGCGTTCACTCGCATTTAGTTGAAAATGTGAATAATCTCACACAAACATTGGATTTTACCCCAAAATCGGAATTGAGCATTTAACTCTGCTGTGTGAACTTTTATGCCTTTTATACACGCCCACACTTCATCCTTTAGGGGTGACGCCCACAATTCACCCTCCCAGCCTCATCGTGTCCTCAGCTACGTCCACCGATTTACATCACACACAGGGCGCACTGCAGGATAGGGCGCGCCACAGAATCCGAAGAAAATCTGAGACTTATGTGCGCCTTATGTTCGTGAAAATAGGGTACATTCAATACATCTCAACTATGGAGAGCCTTTGGAGTGTTCATACCATAGACTTGCCAACTATGTACTCGTACGCTCTTTAACCTTCTTTAGACAGCTATTCAGCATAAATAGATTGGTGTTGAAAAAAAAACATTTTTTGCTTTTGTGTAAGAAACATGTCCTAGTGACATTGCTAATTATTTAATATCAAGAATACTGAGTACTTTTGAGCTTCTATCTCATGTCACTGAAGGTATCGGCTTTAGAAAATGCAACTGGTCAGGCATGAAAGTGGGTAAGGGCTTAAAAAGGTGAGAAAGTTGTGGAGTAAATACCACATTCATTTGGGTATTCATGCGGCCATGATTCAAATATTTTTGAGAACTACGAACACAGAACGAACATAACATATACGATGTATTTTTTTTTAAAGGTCTCTGGCACATGAATAAAAATATTGTGATAATGAGATCAAATTGTATGCACATTACACACTAAAAATCACTACTCCTGCCTATGCAAACTACACCAATAACTAGTGTCAAAGTTGGCTTACTCGTGTGTAAGAACTACATACAATTGCTAGTTGTGAAAACAACGAGTCTTAGTAGTAAAGCAGATGTACGCGTGCACTCGTTACTTTAATGCCATGACTTTAAATTGGGTTCATTTGGAAATATTTGGATTTTTAATATCCTTGATCTCCATGTTAGAGAGGATTGTAAAATGTACACGGTGGAGTTACTACCAACTTTGTCAAGATTGGTAAAAGGAGCTGGTACTTTTAAACGCTGCCCTTTTCTTTTAGTAACTTCCTTTTGTTTTAGAGCATCCAACACACAGGGACGTTGAGATATTGAGACCATATGTTCTTCTCATGTGCAATTATACATAAGTTCTGGCAAGATATTTAGTTCTTGATACATCCTGTCATTCGCGCTTTTCCTACCACCTTTTCTTGAGATCATATTACATTTGGACTCATCATAGAAAAAAAAGGATGACAGAGAAATAATTATCATTTTATGTAAAGCAAATTTTTGTATCCACAATACCAGTAATGTGAATGCACTTCTAAAAATGTTGTCAACAAATTAGTTTTTTATTCATATCTTTAAATAGGATAGACAATCACAATGTGCAAGTTATACATAATATACTTCAGAATGTCCCTCATGTACTCAAGTTAAACATCCATCCATATATCCATTATCTGCACCGCTTATCCTCAGAAGGGTTGCGGGGGTGCTGGAGCCCATCCAAGCTATCATCGGGCAGTGGGCAGGGGACACCCTGAACTGGTTGCCAGCCAATGGCAGGGCACACAGGGACACACAATTCGCTCGCTCATTTACACCTAGGGACAATTTTGACCGGCCAATTAACCTGACATGCACGTTTTTGGAATGTGGGAGGAATCGGAGTGCCCGGAGGAAACCCACGCAAGCACGGGTAGAACATGCAAACTCTACACAGGAAGGTTCCATCTCATGACCTCAAAACTGTGCCGCACATGCGCTGATCACTGCGCTGTCATGCTGCCCACGAGTTAAACATGTCTTAATTATTATTTTCATTTCATTTAATTTTGTACACATATCTTCAGTACTTTTGTTACCTTGAGAATTGTTACGTTTCTATTGCCTTTTGACTGAGGCCAATTTTGATTGTAATGATGCAATGTTCAATTTCTTAAAAAGCCTTCAAATAAATCAATTTCCTTGGGAAGGGGAGGGGTGAATCATGCCACGGTGTCACTGAAAAGTATATAGGTGGTGACCTATTCACTAATATCTTGTATGTGTAATATCTATTTGAGGGATTGCTCACTAGAACGTGGTTTACTATTTACGGATTTGCATTGTAGATTGTGTTCTGGATTCTGACTGGCTAAACAGTCACTCCTCTTCACTATTGGTCTACTGTACTTTTGTTTGTTTTTCATCACCATTTTACTTTGGTCACGGTGGCCGGTGATAATCTTCGCAATTTTTAACCGTCAGTTAAATGATGAGTTCATTTATTATTTGACGGTGCAGCAACGGCTAGCAGCAAAAAAAAAAAATCTATGGAATAAACTCTCCAAGGGCTTTCCATAATTATCTTACTTAGCTTCTGCTCTCAACTCTAGGCAGAAGCACGGGAATGTTTTTAAAATGCGACAAGGAATGTGCTTACACACCTTTCAAGGACAAGGAGAAACCCTCTTTCATACTTCTTCCCCTCTGGAAGCACCACTATACAGTCCAAAAAATGAAAAAAAAAGCAACTATGGTTTCAATCAATGTCCCGGTTACAGCCGTAATGGTGCGGTGCAGGGAGTCAGTCACGCGTGAGAATTATGAGACAAGCACAAGCGGAGGAACACTCAAAATAACGCCCCCACGTCCCCGCTCACGCCCGCCAGAGATTCACCTGACGAGCCGGCCGATTCGCCGCCGGCAGAGGCCGAAGTTTCCAGCGAGGCGGGGTCGAAGGTCTGCTCGGCCCCCAGAGCGTCATCCTCGGCTTTGACGCCATCCGACAGGAAGGACGAATACGCGTCGCTCTCGGCAATCAGCAACTTAAGCTTGGGGATCCAGCTCTTTCGCACGACTCGCCGCGCGTTGGTGCACATGTCAGCCGCGATGGCGTTCATCTCGCTTTCTTTGAAGCTGGTGGCAAAGTTCTGGCAGTAAACTGGGAGATAAAAGAAATGTTAGCGCGGACGCTTTTCTCCTTCAGTGTGAAGTAGGGCTGCAACAACTAGTCGACGTCGTCGACAAAAATCGAGAATAGAAATAGTCGAATTTTATTGTTGACTTTCGATTATCGACTATTATATTTGATCACATAAAGGAACGGTGACGTCAACATCAACTACTTCTGTTAGGGTTGACTACTGAATGTCCTTCCAAAAATGGTCATCATATTTATTCAATATACTAATGCGCCTCTTTGTTTGCACAGGAATAAAATAATTGTACTTGATTTAAATTTATCATTTGCCTGTGCCTAAAAATGGACCGAGCTTAAATTATGCATTTATGTCTCTTCTCACCAAGCACAGTGCCAAATTTGATTTAGATGGGGCATTTGTATTTAATTTATGTACCAACCTAGAGCATTATCAATAAAATAGGTATTTTTTGTTGTACCAATTTCTCATGTATCTATTGTCATATAACGTATGATCAAATCAACTAAATTTAAAAAAACAAAAACATTATCAGACTATTCGACTAATGAATAGTTGGGTGGCTAGTCGACAGTTAAAATGGCCATTAGTCGCGGCCCTTGTGTGAAGGTGCGCTTACATTTGACTGCGTGCAGCACTCTGTTGTCCAGCGGCTTGCGGCTCGGGTCGTTGGTGGACGAGCGGATGCCTGTGCCACAGCTGTTAGCTAGCGTATTCCTATGGAAATGAAGCACAGGAAAGTCAAAATTGAGGTCAAACAAGTCAAGCTTTTCTTTTGTTATCCGATTTGAGCGGGGCGTAGACGAGGAACCTGTCAAAGAAGGCAGCCAGCAGCCTCCGCAGGAGCACTTTGTGTCGGGTGCCGGCGCTCACGTGACAGTTCATAAGCTGTGCCCGAGAAATAAACACAGAGGTACCTGCGGCAAACACAGAGAAAGGTGCAACGATGTATGAGGTAAGACTCAAGCACGAAAATTTTATTAAATGAAGGAAGCTTGCTGAGTCAAGAGAGCTCAGAAAATTGTGAAAGACACTTTCCACCCCAGACAGATGACAAATAGATTAGCCACCAGTGTTAGCGGCAACTTCGGCAAAGCGAGAAGTTACAAAATACTAACAACCAAGATGTTTGGCACTAATGCTAACTCCACATCAGCAAAACTAGCAAAAAAAAAAAAATCCTGGTGGCCATTAAACCAAATACCTTACAGTACCTAGTCACTATCTTTACAAAAATAAATACATCCAAGTATCGCTCAGGCCTAGTCTGACCAATTTCATTGTCAAATTGACCCGATAAGCTTGTATTGAATTGTATGAGGCTTCAGTTAGCATGAAGGTTACTTTATTGAGGGTAGTTGGTTACAACTGATGTAATGGATGGCTTACTTTTTAATTCGACTACACTTTATGAGTTAAAAGTGCAGTCTGGAATATGGAATCTTTCTACTTGCTAAAGCCATCTTCTGCATTGCGTTATCATTGCAGCCTCAGTCAAGCACCTAATGTTGTGTGTGTGTAAGTATGTGCATTTCTAAAACACGCTCAAATAAACTTTTCATCTTTTTTGTGGTTTGGGTTTGCGCTAGGACTGTACTTGAAATAGACCTTTTCTTTACTTTTACAATGTACATGCTACACGGACAAAAACTCTGGTGAGGAGCATGAAGTCACTCTCCAACCCCCCGCTGAGATGCATACCTGAGACCAGCTCCAGTTTCTCAGCAGGATCTCCGTCCTCATACAGTTTGGGATGACAGCGGTTGCCGATCTGGGCGATGAGCTCTGCCGGCAGACAAGTGAGGTCTCGGCCACGCATACGACCCCGTGTTTCTGTGTGGTCCGGGAGAGCCTCCACCCGCTCGCCCGCAGCTGAGCAGACACACAATAGATGCTAAGCAGTGACCGCACCCATTATTTAAGTGAATCGGTTACCTGCCGCTCCCATGTTGAGCATGCTGTACATGGTGTACATGTTACAGATTTGCCTGTACTGCTCTTCGGCGCAATCTTCAGTGCCCTCTTCCTCCTCTTCATCATCGTGGTAGCTGATGGGCGAGTCACTGGCGTAAGTGCTCAGAGTGCCGGGGCTGGCGCCTTCCGACACGCCCACACCGGCGCTCCCGTTGGTGGCTACGTTACCGCCGAGCCCGCCACTCGCCACCATGCCAGCCAAGCCGGTCGCCGTGGCACCCATGCCCATGGTCAGTCCGAGCGGTACGGGGCTCTGAATGGTACTGCCACGCACAGAATCCTGGGAATAACGCGCCGCCTTCCGGGCTCCCCCGCCTGCCCCAGAACCGGTTCCCCCGCCGTCGCGGCTGCTGCCCCCCTCCCACAGGCGCTTGGCCACGGGAGCGCAGACCACCGAATGAGTGGTGGCTTCTGGCTGGCTCGGGGGCTGCTCCGTCTTCACGCGTGACAACAACGGAAGCGGCGTCAAGCAGGCGGCAGGCCGCGTGGGGCCGCTACCCGTCTGTGTTACGGGGCTCTGAGGCTCAGAAGGTGGCGCCTCTTCTGCGTTAAGACCCTGCGAGTCACAACTAGGGGAGGACACCTGAAAAGCAACAGACACGCAAATTTAGTCAGAGTCCAGAGGGGTCACATAGTACAAATTCTGTTCTGTTGCTATTTTTTATTTCATTGTAATGTTATTACCGTATTTTCCGCACTATAAGGCGCACCTAAAAGCCTTTTTTTTTTTTTTTTTTTTTCAAAAACTGACCATGCGCCTTATAATACAGTGCGCCTTAAATATGGATCAATATTGAGTCGCAAAGTCTTGCAACTAAGGCAAGCAGTTGCCGACTAGATTTTCCCCCGAAGGCGAAGTCGTCCGCGGTGTATGCTGGGATACATATGCCGGCGTTTCATTTCCCAGCCAATGTGTCAATCATCATTTGAATCCATCATTATTGGCTAAAGTTATTCGGAGGTAAAGGAGGCAGATCCTTTTTATCATTTACAGGCTCCGCATAGGCTAAAGGGGCAAAACAAAGCCTGCAATTGGCCGAAAAAGATGAATGTGAATAGCAAGTTTGGTTGTCTACGGCATAGATAAAAAATGTTTTACTATTCTGTATTTGTAAATATTTTACTCTCCTGGATTTACTACACTCACAGATATAAGAGGACCATGGTTGCACATTATTATTGAACGCAACGACTTCGGTGAGCTACTCCGGCTATATATTTTCCCAGTATCTTGTTTCAGAGTGATATCGATGTTTCTGTGATGGGTCTTTTTTAAATTAAACTCAATTCCAAGTGTTTATTGTCATATGCACAGTAAAGTTGCGAGCGAAAAAGAAAATAGAAACTAAGGAATGGTTGGCATTTCTTGAATCCCAAGACTTTAACCTTCCGAATGATATTTGGAACGATGCATTTGAGTGACATCGTACGGACACCGCATCCGCACGTGTCTACGACACTTATTTGCTTCTTTGCAAGCTTTGGGAATGTTAAGGGGGTAATAAGTTTGACTGAACTATCTGACTGTTTTGTTGACGTTCCCATTGTAGCGCCTTATAATCTGGTGCGCCTTATGTATGGAAGATATAGGACCAAAAACTATTATTTGGGGGTGCGCCCTATAACCCGGTTCGCCCTATAGTGCGGAAAATACGGTACTTTGCTGTAATTTATAGACCCCTCTCCGACCTACTTCATTAACAGATAAAAGTGCATTGTTGAACCAAAAGAGCAGGAGTAGGAGTACAAGTTTGTATAGAGCAAGGGATGATTTGTATGTAGAGTTGTGTTTTAGACTCACAATTAACAAAAACATGCCCAGCGGTTGTGTGTACGTGTGCAAAAATTGCAATTTTAAGGAGCACACATTTTACGCATTTCTCGGGGGAAACAGATCTTCTCAAAAGTACTGTAGGAGTCTTTGGCTTGACATTAGGAACGTCTGCCTTTGAGGGGGCCATTTCATATCTGGTAGGCTACCGTGGCTATCTGTTTTAGATTTACTTGAATGCTGAATACCTTAGTAAGTGCAAGTAGAATAAGTGCCGGGGAATTGGAAGTTTGCTACCAATGCCTACTATCGACTACGTTTTCTACTACTGGTGCTAGCTAGTAGATATTTTATATTAATAATATTAACGACGATAATACAAACATTATTTGTGTACTGTTTTTATAATATATATTAAGTAATAATAATAATAAATCATTATGTGTTAATAATGATTGTAGTTATTATCATTAATACCACAAACACTATGTATTTAAGGTGGATGCAAGCCAAGGAAAGTCAAGATTAACTTATGAGCGAACTAATCTACTGTAAATATGAACTGCTCATGTGAGCCACTCATTTTGTCCATTGAACTATCTATGAGTAGCGCCGATCAACAGGCCAGGATAATCTGATATTAATTCCGCTATTCTGCCTTAACAATGCGCACGCAGCTTGGCTACATCAAACTTGTTAACAAACACGCAAAAGGGGTATATTGGAATAGTGCTAAAATAGGCTCACTCAACCACAAAAATTACTTCAAAACAAGAGTAGTACGCACACACGTAAATAACCAATTCTAAAAAGGGGAATGTAAAGTCAATAATTTTAATAAATTCATGTAAAAGTTAGAAAACTAAATATTGATACATAACAATTTCCATGCAACCCCAAATTCAACCCAAGCATCCCCAAAAATTATAAAATTTTCAAACTCTTCCTGAATAAAGGTCAGGATCGGGTTGAATAAGATGAAAAGCGCTGAATAAATTAAAAAAACATTTTTTTTTAAAAAAGGCAGCGTAAGAAATGCTCCACTGCCTTAAAATGGTTTAGTCCATAGGATTCCTCGCACCGCTCTCAACCAGCCTCCCCACTCCTCTTTCGCTCAGTTTGTGTCACTTGCAGGATAGCGGCAGAGTCCGTGGAGGCACCGGTGTATTACTGTGTGAGTATGTTAAATCACATTAAGTGAAATAAAAAAATAAAAAAACGAACCAGCCAGATAACTCTGCGTGCTCAGCACTTCAAAAGCTCTGAACCTAAAATCGTCGCTGAACCCGTCACTGGTCAGCTATTTTTTTGAACCAGGCAAGGGCTACTGAGGGGCTCGTTTGAGTGCGTTTGGTGCTGTAAGTCGGTGACACATGATCGACACCAATAAAATCCTGAACCCGACCGGCAGCTGAACCATTTATCAGTATTTTAACCAAAGAGCAAGAAAAGGTTTTGGACCTTGAGGAAGAATTCAGTTCCTTTTTCCATGATCTGCTGGATCTGCAGGAAGCCGGCAGTATACATGAGAAGAAACTGGTCTCCCACGGTCATGCTGAGACGGCCCGTGTAGCAGAAGGCCAAAATCTGTTGGAAGCTCTGCGGCTGCACGGCCGGGGGAAGCTCCACCACCGTTGAGCCGGCCTCGCTGCCGCTGCCACTTCCGCAGCCGTTGTTGCTAAAAAGGTCTCGGAAATAAGAACTGCTTGCAGCCAACACGGCGCGGTGAGCCTGAGACAAAAGGAGGAGGCCATTTTGAATTAAAGATACAATAATCCCGTGAAGAAACTCAAAAATGTCAATGTTATGTTCTTTTTGATGTCATCCTTTTTTTGGTTGAAAATCAGTCATAGCTGATATAAAATAATGAGTGTTTCATTTCAGGTTATCACTATTACTCGTACAGTTATCCCTCGTTCTTTTGAGCAGGTTACGTTCCAAAAAGAACCTGTAATAAGCAAAATCCGTGAATTAGACTGGTAACCTTTTTTTTGGGACAATTATTATACAAATACGCGATCATACACTAAAACCAAAGAAGAATGCCTTCTATAGGCTCAAGCATTTCTGTAATAAAAGTAACAATTTTTATTTTTGTTATTTTTATTTTTTTTTACGAATAACTTCTGTTCGGTCAAGTAACAATGAGCTGGGATATTGTTTAGCCAATCAAATAGCAGATAACAATATACCGGGGATTGGCAACCCAAAACTTTGAAAAAGCCAAAGAGCCATTACAGATCCCAAAAACTATGTCTTAAGTCGCAAAAAAAATGTAAAGCCTTATAAAATCCTGTTTTAAAATGAAAAGGAGAGATTCATGCATAAAAGTTACTACCATATTTTCCGGACCAGAAATCATTTTTTTCTGTGGTGCGACTTATACTCCGGAACGACTTGTGTGTGAAAATATAAACACATTAATCTTTCCTTTCACATGCTATTTTCACACAAAACCTTATGTGAGAAATTGTTAACCTAGTATTATATCATTTCACATGTTATGTGAACATTAAACTGCGAGAGGGCCTCTGTTGATCATTTCAACATTGCCGGTAAATTATAAAAACTGAGAAGGGGCTAAATAAAAACGGCACCTAATAGAGAAGGATGTTCTGCAGATTACAGGATGCAAATAGTGAAATACGCAGCCGAAAATAATAAATGGGCAACAGAAAAAGTTTGGAGATAGCGAGAAGCGGAGGTGACGGTGAGTCTGACGTATGCGACGTTGAAGTGGAAAGAGGAAGCAGCACATGGTCTCTCTCTCCTGAGTTTGGGGAGTTGTTTAAGTGAATAAAAACTATTTATGTTGTCCTTTTGTGATTATATTTGCCTCCCGTATGCCAGATGTGTAGTAAAACGAAGCAGGAAGACAAGATTTAATTTAACATCAGGATTCAAATTTTTTGACAAACCATAGAAATCCGTTTAAATGGCTGGGGACAAAAGTTAACCCCGTGTGCACTGCATTTGGGACTAACCAGATTAAAAGGGACCAATTGCAATTTGATGTTGTCGTTTTTTTTTCAATTCAACTTTTTGTCAGGTATGCTAGCTCTAAACACGTCTGCCATATTTGAAGCTGCCAAGATTTAAAGAAATAAAAATACCGGTCATGTTGAAATAAAATGAAATCACAGCCCTCTTACCTTGAAGGCATGCCCCTTGACCACCACAGAGACATCACAATAGAGGCCCTGCAGACGCTGCTCGTTCAGACACTCTAAAACGTTGTTGCCAAAGTTTGGGATCGCCATCTGGAGCGTCTGGGCCATGGTGCGCCAATGCACACCAAAAAAAATACTCTGGTCAGGAAAAGACACAAAACAACACTTACAAATGTGTTTAAGTCAGGTGAAAGCATTTGTATTGTCCCGTTGTTGCAATTAACAGGGACTCACTGAACATTTTCCATGTGTTTGACATAAATCTTGACCGGGTCTTATTGAAGACGTTTCCGCTGCTCATTAAAATCCATATTCGCACAAGACTTTACTGATAATCTACATTCCATTTATCCTATACATCACTGTGGCCTCTCAGGAGCCGTCGCTGCTAGAGCTCAATGAAAGCTTGTTTTATGTTCAGTCTTCTATGAGCCATAAAATCCAGTGTCCTTAGATAACTGGGTCACGTACTGTTATTCTGTGTGCTCGGCTTTGACAAATAGCACATAGCATGATTCTATTCACTGTATGCCAAACATCCAAAGGCAAACAACATTTTGCATTGCAGCATTTCAAAAGCCACTGCAAGGCCAGCTAGCCTCTAGACATTTGCGTGGCAAAATACTTTCTTAATGCAGATGAACACCTTGCACCACTGCGTGATTCAATTGACAGATTGCCGTGGAAACATTTACTGTACACGTGGAATCTGCAATTAAATTAAACGCATTTAAAGTAAAATTTTGCAGTTCCAATACTAACCAGATTTAACAAAAGAAAAGTATATTACTTTTTCCACATAGGCCTAAAAACTGCATTTTGTATATCCTTGGGTTGTCTCTGTGTAATGTTAAAATTGATTTGATGATCTGAAACATTTAAAGGAGATAAATATGCACAAAAAACAGGAAGGGGGCAAAACCTTTTTCACAGTACTGTTGGTAAGCCTCATGTTAAGTAAAATACAGATTTCTTGACCTACAAGTATTTCTTAAAAATACACATTTATATGCTAGTTCATGTAATTTGGCCTATAATGCAAATAAATAGTTTATTTTCAATTACGTTGTTTTTTTTTTACCACTCAGATAGCCCCAGGAGTTCCTTTCAACATATTATGTCGTGATGGCTGATACAGTTGGTCATTCTGTTGCACTTTTTTCTCAATGAAAATATTTTTATTCTGTAAATTTAAAAAAAGAAAAGAAAAAAACCAACATGTACTCATACATTTTTTGAAAAAATATCTAAAAGAAGCAGAGTTGTGAGAAAAATATTTTAAAAAATATCATGTGAAACAGTTTTATCCAATTTAAATATACCGTATTTTCTGCACTATAAGGCGCACCTAAAAGTCTTAATTTTTTTCAAAAGCTGACCATGCGCCTTATAATACAGTGCGCCTTATATATGGCTCAATATTA
Source organism: Urocampus carinirostris (assembly GCF_059441175.1). NCBI lineage: Eukaryota > Metazoa > Chordata > Actinopteri > Syngnathiformes > Syngnathidae > Urocampus > Urocampus carinirostris. Next base: position 27,645,977 of record NC_142349.1, read on the forward strand.
AGTCGCAAGGTCTCGCAACTTACGCAACAGCCGCCGATTCGATTTTCCCCCGAACGTGGAGTAGTCCGCGGTGTATGCTGGGTTTTATTTACCGGCGTTTCATTGGCTAACCAATGTGTCAATCATCATTTGAATCGATCGCTATTGGCTTAAGTTATTTGGAGTCTCAGATAGGCTAGAGGGCCAAAACAAACCCTGCAATTGGCCGAAAAAGATGACTGTGAATAGCAAGCTTGCTAAACTACGCCATAAAGAAACATGTTTCATTAGTCTGTATTTGTAAATATTTTACTCTCCTGGATTTACTTCACTCACGGTTGTAAGAAGACCATGGTTGCATATCATTTTTGAACGTGAGAACTTAGGTGAGCTTTGCGGCTTTATATTTTCTCAGTATCTTGTTTAAGAACGATCTTGATGTTGCTGTGATGATTTGAGTGAATTAAACTCAATTCCAAGTGTTTATTGTCATATCCACAGTAAAGTTGCAAGCGAAAAAGAAAATAGAAACTAAGGAATGGTTGGCATTTCTTGAATACCAAGACTTTAACCTTCCGAATGATATTTGAAATGATGCATTTGGGTGACTTTCCTAAGTTATAATAATAATGCAACGAAGAATAGCGTATTGTAACAAATGCTAATAAATGCTGTAGATGGGACCTATGACTCCACATTTCACCCACCCTAGTTTTTGGGGGGCAAAGCAAAATGTTTGTAGGAAGTACCGTAACAAGACAAATGTAGTCACTCCACTGTTTCACCAAGTTTTTTTTACCAAAAAATGTTTCACTTTTAAAAATGCACCACTGTTTGGAATGCCGTGGTTACAGTATGCGACTCCACCAGCGATTATTATTGTGCATCATCGGCTTGGGAATGAAGTTGATGACTCCTTCAGGCGTCCATTTAGCTCAGGGGTGTCAAACTCATTTTAACTGGGGGGCCACACGATAGAACAAACATTCTGTCGGGGGCCGGACTAGTGGATGAAAGAGAAAGAAAAAGAAGGATAAAGAAATAAGAGAAAGAGGGAGGGAAAAGGAGAGAGGGCGGGACAAAGAAAGAAAAAGAGAGAGAGCGAGAGAGCGTGAGAAACAAAAGAGATAAAAAGTCTTGAGAGAGGGGAAAAAGAAAGGGAGAGGGAGAAAGAAATCCAAAGAGAAAATGAAAGACAGAAGGAGAGAAAAGAGAAAAGAAAGTGTGAAAGGTAGGGAGAGAGAAAGAGAAAAGAGAGAAAAGGAAAAAAGGAAGTTAGAGCAAAAGAAGTTAGAAAGACACAGAGAGAGAAAAAACAAAGAGCAACAAAGCAAGAGAAAAAGAGAGACACAGAGAGTGAAAGAGAGAGTGGGAGTAAAGGGGTAGAAAAGAAAGCGAGAGAGAGAGAGAGAGCGAGAGAGAGCAAGAGAGAGAGAGAGAGAGAGAGAAATACAAGTACAGTGTCTTTGTGAGAGGCACCTGGCTTTGGCAACATCAAGTTGACACGTTTCAACCTGCAGCTTGTTTTTCCTCTTGTGCTTCTCTTAGTGTTGTCTCGCGGGCCGGATTCAATCCCTTAGCGGGCCTGATCTGGCCCGCGGGCCGCCAGTTTGACACCTCTGATTTAGCTGATACCGTGAACGTGTCAGCTCTAAACATTATGCATCTATTGGGTTTACCACGCAATTTTGATCAATATTAAAAAAAAAATAATAATTTGTTCAAAAAAAGTTTATAGAAAAGGTCTGCAGTCTCATTGATGGTTTTTTATATTACTTGTTTAACTTACCTTTTAATTAAGGACACAGTCCAGGTCACCACTGCACCAGTTTCTCTCACACAAGTAACCGATTGTCATACCAAGTTAAAAATGACTAGATTACGTTGTCCCAGGTAATGTGTTCATGTATCACAAAAGCAATATCAAGATCAGATTAGCTCAAATAGTTTAAGATTCATGAACAACAACTAAAAAGAGAAAAATCGACTCAAGAAAAAAAGTTGTATAGTATTTTCTTCCAAAACACAAACTATTTTTACCAGCAAAGTATAAATAAGTTAAGAATTGCTCTGAGTCCCATTTATCGGTAAGCACGAAGCTAATAACATGGCTAGCAGTAGCAGTACGAAAACAATGTTAAAACATGAGTATAATTTAACAAAGTCGCATATTATTTTCTTCAAAACAAAAACACACAATACTCATATCGGTGCAGCGACTCAATGCTTTGAGCGAAGATACAAAATCTTTCTTTGTGGTAGTATCTGGGTTCCCACATGCCTGAGTGGAAACGACACCTAAACCTGGAGAACAGAACTTTACAGTGTGTGACTTCTGAAGCAAAATGTCCAGACCATGTCAGTGAACCTGGACTGATGGACCGCCAATATCACATAGTGTGTTTTGGTAGCCTTAACTGCTCATAGCAGCAAAACCGGAGACAAACATCGTGGCGACTTCTAGACAGGGATACCACGAACTAAAAGGAAGATACAAATTTCTCGACCAATGATTATTTTACTATAAAAAATAAACATTTGTATGATAGTTCCTGTATTTTTGCTTAGTTTTCAAATCAATGTTTTTTTTAAATAATTAATGAGGTTTTTTGTACAAGGCACTGAATATTACATACTGGCCCTATAAGAAGTTTGAATGGTGCATATAGTTCTACCATGTTCATAAAGGCTTTGTATCAGAAGTGAGTTTTTAGTTTTACACAAACAGCAAATTTGAATTCATTTTTTCATAAGGGAACAAATATTTTATTCTTTTGTAATGTCAGCATAAAAAAATTACCTCTGATCCAAATAATGTAAAAAAAAAAACTGAGGGGACCAAGTGTATTCGATCAACATTGGATTGTATCAGTCTTCAGGCTAACCCAAACCCATTTAAGCCTCGTTTCCACAGTACATATTTGGTGCCAAGCATCTTCACACACTTTGATCTTGCACAGCAAAACAGACACCCAAGAGAAAATTGCCGGGACCGTATATATATTATTTATTTTGGTTCTACAACTCTAGCATCAGATAAATGCAAACACGAGCAATGTGTTTGTACATTGTACGTTTGCTTGTTTCCATTAAACAAGTTTAGATATTTCTTAGAGAGAGGTGTACTGAAGCGAGCACTACTGCACAAGCGAAAGTAACGTGTTAATCACACGTTTATTCAGCTGAACTCTATCAAGCTGCTACTGGACTCCATCCTCCCCGAGAATGTTTGATGACACGAAAACATAATTTTACTAGGGAATGATAGCATGGTTTTTCATTGCAGTGCAATTGCTGAATACAAACTCAAATCCCCAACCTTGGTTTCATGTACCTAATATTAACCATCAAAACAGCCAAGAAAACGGCAGCGATGTCATGGAACGAAATGCAACACTAACTTCTTCCTTGGTAATCACAAGATAGCTCCAGATTACATACTTTATCGGAGTTGGTTTAATGTAGGTGGTCCATTAGACCCTTCTGCGTCCAAAAAGTGAAATGGAAAACACGCTATTCGAGGCCTAGAATGGGCACCGGTGAGCAAGAATGGTTTTCTGGAATAGATGCCACACAGGAGGGCTGGGCGATATGGCCCTAATATCAAATTTTTATTTTATTGGTCCATTTGGAAGGTTGTAAGTTTAATAAACTAAACAAATCCCAACGCATAAATTTAAAGAGTGTTTTGATAAAATAATACATACTGTGCACCATGATTGTAAAAGAATCAGTGATCAGTTATTACGCAAAGCTGATACGCAAAGTTGATACTCAATGTTGATGCGATGACTAATAGCTTTGGACCAACTCCTGGATGTCAAAATTAAATACAGTGGAACCTCGGTTTTCGAACGCATCTCAGTTCTAACAAATCGGAGTCCGACCAAAAATTGAGAAATTCTTGCTTCGCTGTTCGGTGAAAAAATCGGAGTTCGAACGCCGGAAATGCGTGGGTGCGATGCTGAGCGGCGTACGGGTGTAGATCGCTCTTTTTGTGAACAACTGTTATCGCGTGCGGACGTGCTTCGTTTTGGTTTTGCTTTTAATATAGGTGTACGAAGTGTTTTAGCCCCTAATTATGCCTCCGAAGAAAGTCAGTGCAAGCAGCAAAGTTGCTTCAGGTGAAAAAAGAAAAGTAGTGCGTACAACTATTGCTGGTCTGGCCTGCGCCTTCTGCTGACCACCACAAAGGTAAGAAATCCTATTCATAACTCTTTTCTTGATCCTTTTTTTTAATTTTTACACGTTCATGTTAGAGTAATCTTTCGTACGGAAGATTACGATAACGCGAACGTACGATTAGCCTGGGTTAGCTTTAAGTTTACATTAAAACATTCAAGGTAAACATTCAGGGTGTTGGAATGGATTAAAATGATTTACATTATTTTTAATGGGAAAAATGATTTTGGTGATCAAACAAATCGGTTTTCGAACAGGGTTCTGGAACGGATTATGGTTGAGAACCGAGGTTCCACTGTAGTTAGGAACTTTTGTTTTTCATTTCAGTCAGTGAAAGATGCTGCTGAAAACCACTTAATTGACATAATTGGTTTTTAATTAAAAGAAATAGTCAAAAGGCAAATTGATTTAAATCTATTCATTGCTGAGCTCTAACGTTTCAATACTTTTGCCCCCCAAAAAACAGTTGCAGTATTTATCTAAAAATGCTATCTAGGAGGTGGCAATGAGATATACAAGTGCTATACTATATATGGCTTGAAATTAAAATGGAAAAATTACGGGTGTTCAAATTTTGATGTCAAAAGCAAACCAAGCGAATTAATGGTAGCAGTGACTATCGAGGGCTGGCAAGAGAGACCCCATCATATCCAAAGACTTCAATTTGGGGTTTTGCCAAGCTCCAGGGTAAAGAGAAATGCACTCTTTGTTTCACTCCTTCTCCCTCTCCCTCATACTAAAACACAGATGCGCACACACCAACTCAAACAAACCCCACAAAAGGCACAGTGACTCGCGCGCACACAAACAATACAGCTTGTTTACGGATTGGCGAGCCGCAGTGTGCACACACATGCTTGCACATGAAGACACGCAAACACGGGCTTTTAGGGGGAGCACAGTTTGCTCTGACAACCAAAACGTACATGAGTCTTTCTTGTGCACCGAAGAGTGGAAAACGAACCTTCCAGAGAAACGACATCGCGCCAGGTCTCCTTGGATGTCATTTGAGTTCGCTTTAAACAGTCTTACTGGGGAAGTGGGTCAAACATAAAGCACACTGAAGGACCTTTCGATCATGACTTGCAAGCCACCCCCCATCCTAAATAGCCCATTTGCTGTTGTGACAGAGCACTTCCAAAGTGAAGCTGCGTTTATGTTTTATTGCCACTAGACTGTGGAGTCATTGCCGCAGCCAGCACACAATGCTGACTTTCTGCAGGCATTTCCTGGTTGTCGAGTGCAGGCGTCTCCAAGTTATGGCAGCCCTGTACTCAACACCAAATTCCCTCATTTGGGATTGAGACATTAAAGAAGACCGTAGGGTAGTGAGCAGGAAGACACGCGAGGACTCCCCAGCACGGTGACAGGCTACCAGCCAGTTGGAGAGCCTCGACAGGCGGTCGGCACCGGGAGCGGTACGGGGTGACAGCGCATTTCACTCCGAATGTGCCCCCAAATGCCCCCGACCCTCGTTTCGACACTTATGGTTCACCGTCCTCCCCAATCCGCTGCAGTGGGCCCGTCAAAGTGGCTAACAGCTAAAGCTAACAGTTAAATATTTTGGGCGCACCATCCACCTCGTGCACCCCATAGGACGATTCTCAAATATGCGACGGTGCGCGGTCCCGAAAGAGACAAAACGCAGGCCGGCTTACTTACTGTCGAGGCGGGCGAGGTAGCTCGTCTGCGACGTGGCTTATCAAGCGTCCGAATGTGGCTTATTTAAATAATTTGGTGATGGGGGAAATCGCTCCCCCTGCCAGTCTCCATTCTACCGACATCAACAGGTCATCCCGGGACACGCAGCAGCTGAGTGCGAGCCAGACGGAACCAGTGCGGCAGTCAGCGGGGGTGGGGGAGGGCGAACCACGACGGACAATTATTCCCCACGCCGCTAGCGAAAGCCGCCAGTGAGCGCTGCCTTGACGCACACCTGGCGCCGCCGCCACATTTTGCCCTCTTTTGTCACAAATGGTCGCGTGGCGCGGGGCTTGACGGGTGGCAGTTCAAGCGAATCCGGACTCGCCCCCCCTACTTTCTCCTGAAGTTTCAAAGTCCCGTATCTGCCCGATTTTTCGCAGTCACCGTCGCAGCAAACTTGACGTGAAACGCAGACGGCTTGGCCTACAATTCGCACTCCCCCTTCGCTCCTCCAACTTGGCTGCCTCCTCCCCCTCCTCATCTTCTTCCGCCGCTGGATCCTGAGACGACCCTACTTCCCTCCGCCGCGTCATATATTCGCCCTCCCCTCCCCATCGGAAGCGATGTTTGGGATTCCAGCTCACTGCGGAATACGGAGAGTGATGGTCATGACACTTGATTTTAACTTATTTATCATGATAATCGCATACCTGTCAACCTGTACGTTTTTGCCGTACAAAGTTTGCTGTGTGTGCTAGTCTTCATTTATTCATGTAATATCTAGCATAAAACACAAAGTACGTTCATTATGCATTTTAAGACGTGTACGACCCAAAAGAAAATCTGTACGGAAAAACACAAAATCGTCAATTATCGGTACCATCCGGTATACACCGACTATCACCAAACGGCAAATCAATCAATTCAAACGAGTTCGCCGCGGAAGTCTCTATCTCTGTATCCTTCTTTTTGTTGCAAACGAAGCGAGCGCTTTGATGCTACTTTGCGCATCCATCTGCCGCCTCGGATTTCACGTGGTATGTAGTGAAAGGAAGCCCGTCTCTTTTTAGAGAACTGGCTTTTTCGGCTCAACTCATTAAAGAGAGCCGGCCCTCAAACGGCTTACTTGCTTTGATGCATTATCCATCCATCCATCCATTGTCTTCCGCTTATCCGAGGTCGGGTCGCGGGGGCAGCAGCGTTAAAAGGGAAGCCCAGACGTCCCTATCCCCAGCCACTTCCTCCAGCTCATCCGACGGGACCCCGAGGCGTTCCCAAGCCAGCCGAGAGACATAGTCTCTCCAACGTGTCCTGGGCCGCCCCCGTGGCCTCCTGCCGGTGGGACATGCCCGGAACACCTCCCGAGGGAGGCGTCCAGGAGGCATCCTTATTAGATGCCCGAGCCACCTCAACTGGCTCCTCTCAACGCGGAGGAGCAGTGGCTCTACTCCGAGTCCCTCCCGGATGACTGAGCTTCTCACCCTATCTCTAAGGGAGAACCCAGCCACCCTGCGGAGGAAACTCATTTCGGCCGCTTGTATCCGGGATCGAGTTCTTTCGGTCATGACCCAAAGTTCATGACCATAGGTGAGGGTAGGAACGTAGATCGACTGGTAGATCGAGAGCTTTGCCTTTCGGCTCAGCTCCCTCTTCACCACGACAGACCGGTACAGGGTCCGAATGACGGCAGACGCTGCACCGACCCGTCTGTCGATCTCCCGTTCCATCCTACCCTCACTCGTGAACAAGACCCCAAGATACTTGAACTCCTCCACTTGGGGCAAGACCTCCTCCCCGACACGGAGGGAGCATACCACCCTTTTCCGACTGAGAACCATGGCCTCGGACTTGGAGGTGCTGATCCCCATCCCGGCCGCTTCACACTCGGTTGCGAATCGCTCCAGCGAGAGCTGAAGATCACGGGCTGAGGAAGCCAACAGCACCACGTCATCTGCAAAAAGCAGTGACGCAATGCTGAGGCCCCCAAACCGGACTCCATCCCCGCCAAGGCTGCGCCTAGAAATTCTGTCCATAAACGTTATGAACAGAATCGGTGACAAAGGGCAGCCCTGGCGGAGCCCAACCCTCACCGGGAACGAATCCGACTTATTGCCGGCAATGCGGACCAGACTCTGGCACCGGGCATACAGGGACCGCACAGCCCGGATAAGACTGTGCGGTACCCCATACTCCCGAAGCACCCCCCACAGGGCCTCCCGAGGAACACGGTCGAATGCCTTCTCCAAGTCCACAAAACACATGTAGACCGGACAGGCAAACTCCCATGCACCCTCAAAGACCCTGAAGAGTGTATAGAGCTGGTCCAGTGTTCCACGGCCAGGACGAAAACCACACTGTTCCTCCTGAATCCGAGATTCGACTTCCTGGCGGACCCTCCTCTCCAGTACCCCTGAATAGACCTTACCAGGGAGGCTGAGAAGTGTGATTCCCCTGTAGTTGGAACACACTCTCCGGTCCCCCTTCTTAAAGACGGGAACCACCACCCCAGTCTGCCAGTCCAGAGGCACTGTCCCCGATGTCCACGCGATGTTGCAGAGGCGCGTCAACCATGACACGCCCACAACATCCAGAGCCTTAATGAAGTCTGGGCGGATCTCATCGACCCCCGGGGCCCTGCCACCGAGGAGTTTTTTGACAACCTCGGTGACTTCAACCCCAGTGATACGAGAGCCCAACCCAGAGTCCTCAGGCTCTGCTTCCCCAGAGGAAGACGTGCCGGTGGAATTGAGGAGGTCTTCGAAGTACTCCACCCACCGATTCACAACGTCCCGGGTCGAGGTCAGCAGCGCCCCATCGGCACTATACACAGTGTCGATGGCACACCGCTTCCTCCCCCTAAGACGTCGGATGGTGGACCAGAATTTCCTCGAAGCCGTTCGGAAGTCGGCTTCCATGGCCTCGCCAAACTCCTCCCATGCCCGAGTTTTTGCCTCTGCAACCGCCAAAGCCGCATTCCGCTTGGCCAGCCGATACCTGCCAGCTGCTTCCAGAGTCCCACAGGCCAGGAAGGCCCGATAAGACTCCTTCTTCAGCTTGACGGCATCCCTCACCGCCGGTGACCACCAACGGGTCTGAGGGTTGCCACCGCGGCAGGCACCGACAACCTTGCGGCCACAGCTCCGATCAGCCGCCTCGACAATGGAGGCGCGGAACATGGTCCACTCGGACTCAATGTCCCCCGCCTCCCTCGGGATATGGGCGAAGTTCTGCCGGAGGTGTGAATTGAAACTTCTTCTGACAGGAGATTCTGCCAGCCGTTCCCAACAGACCCTCACAACACGCTTGGGTCTGCCGGGTCGGGCCGGCATCTTCCCCCACCATCGAAGCCAACTCACCACCAGGTGGTGATCAGTTGACAGCTCCGCCCCTCTCTTCACCCGAGTGTCCAGAACATGCGGCCGCAGGTCCGACGAAACGATGACAAAGTCGATCATCGAACTACGGCCTAGGGTGTCCTGGTGCCAAGTGCACATATGGACACCCTTATGTCTGAAAATGGTGTTCATTATGGACAGACCATGACGAGCACAGAAGTCCAATAACGAAACACCACTCGGGTTCAGGTCAGGGGGGCCGTTCTTCCCAATCACGCCCTTCCAGGTCTCACTGTCATTGCCCACGTGAGCGTTGAAGTCTCCCAGCAGTACGAGGGAGTCCCCAGGGGGCGCGCTCTCAAGCACACCCTCTAAGGACCCCAAGAAGGGTGGGTACTCCGAACTGCTATTTGGTGCATAAGCACAAACAACAGTCAGGACCCGTCCCCCCACCCGAAGGCGGAGGGAGGCTACCCTCTCGTCTACCGGGGTGAACCCCAACGTACAGGCGCCGAGCCGTGGAGCAATTAATATGCCCACACCGGCTCTGCGCCTCTCACCACGGGCAACTCCAGAGTGGAAGAGAGTCCAACCCCTCTCGAGAGGACTGGTACCAGAGCCCAAGCCGTGCGTAGAGGTGAGTCCGACTATATCTAGTCGGAATTTCTCAACCTCACGCACCAACTCGGGCTCCTTCCCTGCCAGAGAGGTAACGTTCCAGTTTCTGTAGCCGGGGATCGTCGCGCCAAGGACCCCTCCCTTGGCTGCTACCCAGCTCTCTGCGCACCCGACCCCTTTGGCCCCTCCTACAGGTGGTGAGCCCATGGGAAGAGGGTCCCACGTCGTCCCTTCGGGCTGTGCCCGGCCGGCCCCCGTGGGTAAGGGTCCGGCCACCAGGCGCTCGCCAGCGGACCCCACATCCAGGCCTGGCTCCAGAAGGGGGCCCCGGTAACCCGCGTCCGGGCTTGGGAAATCGAGGACCAAAGTTTTCTCTCATCATTAGGGGTCTTCTGATCTGCGTTTTGTCTGGCCACTCACCTAGGACCTGTTTGCCATGGGTGACCCTACCAGGGGCTTAAAGCCCCCGACAACATAGCTCCTAGGATCATTGGGACACACAAACTCCTCCACCACGATAAGGTAGCAGATCAAGGAGGAGTCGATGCATTATATTACGAATCATTATTGTTGTATAAAGATGTTAAGGAAAAAAGGAAGTGTAAAAGGAGAAAATGAAAAAAGACACGTTTGTTGTTATTCTTTTGATCAGTATATTACCAACAATAATTTAATGCAGAAAATGAATTCATAATTTGAATAAGAAAATGTGTTATTCTACTTAATTATATTTGCATGTATTTTTTTCCTTCTACAGTGAATGTCCAAGCGACTTAATTTTTGAACTTTTTTTACAATAAACCTCATTCATGTCAAGCAACTCAGTATCTTACAAGAAAATGTTAATTAACAATATATATAATATAACGAAACATCTGTACAACTACATAAATAAACACGTTTGGAAAAAAATATGCTGTAAGATTATTTTGTAAGGGAAAATACGACATTTTGTAAGGGCATGGAGCCGTGGAGGTTGACAGGTATGTAATCGACTTAATTTAGTCGGTGACGAAGTGTAAAACAGCGATTGTCAAATGACGGAAATCCTGAGGCTACCTGAGATTTTAAAGCAATTCCAAAAGAATCATTCATAATAATTAAAAGTAATCATGTAATGTGGGGTGCCTCGTTTAAGGTATTCTTAAAATCTTGAAATTTAAATATTTTATCTATTAAAGGTGCCGTCCGTAATTAAAAACTCTCCCCTGCCATCTCCTGGTTTAAAAGCGGGGTGCAGTTAGAGGTGTCCTTAAAAAGTTGAAAGTAAATGATAAATGGTTTGCATTTATTTAGACCTTTTCAAGTCACTGAAGACGTCCCAAAGCGCTTTACAATATGCTTCTCACTTACCCATTCGCACACACACGCCTCGATAGTATACAGCCTTGCAAGGCGCCTACCTGCAAATTAGAGGGATTAGGGGTTCAGTGTCTTCTTTGTTCTATAAAATAAATTATTTTGATTTGATTGTATTTTTCCATTTTTTATGGAACCCTAACCCTTTTTTTGTAGCTTAAATGATATGATTAATCTTTCAATATCTTGCGACATTTTTTTCTTTTTTGGGGGTTTTGCGGAATAAAACTGAAATGTCACATGACTGAATGTTTGGTAAAAGAGACTTAAGTAAAAAAGGGTTTCATTGAAAATGATTATTTTCTCCCAACAAATCCAAGTAAATGAAACAGGGCTGTAGGTTATTGATGTGGAAACCTGTTCTTGAGAGTGAAATTATTTTTTAGAATCTGTTCTTTAGGAAAAATTAATGAAAATATTTATTCTCCTACTTGTTCAAAATTTAACCAACAATAAGAAAAGTGTTAGGAGTTTGTGATTTTAACTCAAATGCTGACACGACAGACAGGGTATCAAAAAACATGGGTTTCATGTAAAATCCAATCAAATGTATTTGTAAAGAACTATTCAGACAATAGATTGCCCCTCAAAGTGCTATATGAAACATTCAGTGTACAATAAAACAATAAAAAAAACCTTCTTTATCCCCACCCAACTACCTAAAACACCTAATACACAGACACACACAATGGTAAAAATACAATAAAAACAAAATAAATAGTAATAGAAATAAAATATGATTATGGCAAGGTACAGACTAACCATGTGAGGAAATGGACCTGAGGGAGGCTTATCCACACTGATAGGGATGGCAGCAGTTGGCCTCACGACCATTGAACCACACCCTACCATTAAAATAAAACAACTGCAGAACAAAAAATAAAATAGTGAATTAAAAAATAATGTGTATTACAGTAAAAGATTAAATAAAATTATCAATTAAAAGCCATATTTAAAAAGTGGGTTTTGAGACACTTCTTAAAAATATCAAGGACCTCCGTAGACTTTATGTCCTCCAGCAGACTGTTACATATGTTGATTCATCATGGGTTTTGGTACGCACCCAAGGAACAGTTAATGCAGTAGTTTTAAAACAGGTGTAATGTGATTCCTAGCACCAGCCACACATGCTGCTGAATTTTGTAGTAGCTGCAAGCTGGCAGTCATCTTTTTCGGGAAGACCGGAGAGGAGGGCATTACAATAATCTTAAAAAAAAGATAAGAAAGCATGCATAAGCACCTCTGTGTTTACCTGAGAGAGAAATGGGCAGACACTGCCTATATTCTGCAAATGATAAAACCCGGTTTTACTTATGTTTATGATATGAGGAATACAATTTAGCTCAGAGTCGAAAATCACGCCCAAGTGTTGAACACAATCTGAAGGTCTAAAATCTTGTAGTTTTGGTCAAAGTTTCTCTCTCTGAGTTTCAGGACTAACGACTGAGACCTCTGTTTTGTCCCGGCTGAGCTGTAGGAAGTTCTCTGTCATCTGTGAGTAACTTTCTAAAATACATTTAAAAGGGTATCTATGGGACTTGTATCCGTAGGTGATACGGCAATGTTCAGCTGGGTGTCGTCTGCGTAACTAAGGAAACTGACTCCGTGTCCAAGGGTACCGTATTTTCCGCACTATAAGGCGCACCTAAAAGTCTTAATTTTTTTCAAAAGCTGACCATGCGCCTTATAACACAGTGCGCCTTATATATGGCTCAATATTAAATTCGCAAGGTCTCGCAACTTACTCAACAGCCGCCGACTCGATTTTACCCCGAACGTGGAGTAGTCCGCAGTGTATGCTTGGATTTATATACCGGCGTTTCATTGGCTAACCAATGTGTCAATCATCATTTGAATCAAACACTATTGGCTGAAGTTATTCGGAGCCTCGGATTGGCTAGATGGCAAAAACAAACCCTGCAATCGGCCGAGTTTAGCAATGGCGTAGCAAGTCCGCGGTGTATGCTGTGATTTATATACCGGCGTTTCATTGGCTAACCAATGTGTCAATCATCATTTGAATCGATCACTATAGGCTGAGGTTATTCGGAGCCTCGGATTGGCTAGATGGCCAAAACAAACCCTGCAATCGGCCGAGTTTAGCAATGGCGTAGCAAGTCCGCGGTGTATGCTGGGATTTATATACCGGCGTTTCATTGGCTAATCAATGTGTCAATCATCATTTGAATCGATCACTATTGGCTGAAGTTATTCGGAGCCTCGGATTGGCTAGATGGCCAAAACAAACCCTGCAATCGGCCGAGTTTAACAATGGCATAGCAAGTCCCCGGTGTATGCTGGGATTTATATACCGGCGTTTCATTGGCTAACCAATGTGTCAATCATCATTTGAATCGATCACTATTGGCTGAAGTTATTCGGAGCCTCGGATTGGCTAGATGGCCAAAACAAACCCTTCAATCGGCCGAGTTTAGCAATGGCGTAGCAAGCTTGCTAAAGTTCGCCATAAAGAAACATGTTTCATTAGTCTGTATTTGTAAATATTCTACTCTCCTGGATTTACTTCACTCACGGTTGTAAGAAGACCATGATTGCGTATCATTATTGAACGTGAGAACTTAGGTGAGTTATGCGGCTTTATATTTTCCCGGTATCTTGTTTTAGAACGATCTTGATGTTGCTGTGATGAGTTGAGTGAATTAAACTCAATTCCAAGTGTTTATTGTAATATGCACAGTAAAGTTGTGAGCGAAAAAGAAAATAGAAACAAAGAAATGTTTGGCATTTCTTGAATCCCAAGACTTCAACCTTCCGAATGATATTTGAAATGACGCATTTAAGTGGAGCCCATCCCAGCCATCTCGACAAAGACTACAAAGAGTTCAGCTAAGTCAAATGATTCATCAAAGCTAAAATTTGGTCTGTTAAATATTAGATCGCTTGCTCCAAAAGCTTTACTTGTTGATAACATTATTCGTGATTATAAACTTAACTGTATGGGTCTTTGTGAAACTTGGTTACGCCCGGATGAGTATTTAGCGCTAAATTATGCTTCTCCCCCAGATTACGAGAGTAGCCATATACTGGTAGCACGCATGTTGAAAAGGGGTGGCGGTGTTGCGCTCATTTCTGAAAAATCGCTCAAATTTAATCCTCGTACCTCTAATAATTACAAGGCGTTTGAGGCTCTTGTGATGTGGTCCTCTCTATTGTCAATTTATGTAATAACTATCTATCGCGCACCTGGGCCATACACAACTTTCTTAGACGAATTTGCTGAACTTTTGTCTGAACTAGTAACCTATGCAGACAAAATTATAATTATGGGGGACTTTAACATTTATATGAACTCCCCACTCAGTTCACTTACTATTGCGTTTAGGTCTCTAATTGATGCATTTGGTTTTAATCAACTGGTTGATTTGCCAACCCATAAAGATAGGAACACGCTAGACTTGATTCTGACTCGAGGAGTTTTAACCACAAACATTATGGTGTTACCGTGTACTACCGTTATCTCGGATCATTATTTAGTTACATTTGAGGTGCTAGCTAAATGTAGTGTTAAAAAAGCTGAAGGATTTAGCGGACGCAATATAAGCACTGGCACAGTTTCTGCGCTCTTTGAACTCCTTCCTGGAGCAGTTGCGTCCTTTCCTTCATACAATGGCTCGATTGACTCACTCATGAATGAGTTCAATACCACCCTGACTAGTGTCCTGGATTCAATAGCGCCCATAAAGCTAAAATCACGTCCTAAAAGACGCACGCCTTGGTTTACTGATGAAACTAGAACCCTTAAACAAGAATGCAGGAAATTGGAAAGAAAATGGCGCGCTACCAAGCTTGAGGTTTTCCATCAAACCTGGTGTGACAGCTTGTTAAAGTATAAAGCGGCCCTTGCCTCTGCAAAATCGGCCTACCTTTCGAAGGTGATTGCGTCTCAAAAGAACAATCCCAAAGCCCTTTTTGACACTGTAGCATCGCTTACAAGGCAACAGACTATCGCAGATAGTTCGACGCACTCTGCTCATGACTTAATGGTCTTCTTTACTAAGAAGATTCAATGCATACAGGAAGAAATTGCTAAAGAAATTATTAATACCACACATATTAAAGGGCTGAAATCTACAGATGCACAACAGGGTGGCTGTCCTGGGAAATTGTCCGGTTTTAGTGAACTGTCACTTGATGATCTCAAACAGGTGGTGAATGCGGCCAAACCGACAACTTGCCAGTTCGACCCGCTCCCAGGTTCGCTTATTAAAAGTCTTTTTGGCGTCCTTGGGCCTTCAGTTCTAAATATTATAAACATATCACTCTCCTCAGGTGTAGTTCCAGCAGCTTTTAAGTCCGCCGTTATTAAACCCACACTGAAACGACCCAACCTTGATCCAGAAATCTTAAGTAATTATAGACCTGTGTCAAACCTACCTTTCCTCTCTAAAATACTTGAAAAAGTAGTGGCACAGCAGCTGAATGTTTTCATATCCGAGAATAACCTTTTTGAATCCATGCAATCAGGATTCAGGGCTAACCATTCTACTGAGACAGCTCTGATCAAGGTAACAAATGATCTCCTACTGGCAATGGATTCTGGCGCTTCATCACTTTTGCTGCTGCTGGATCTTAGTGCTGCTTTTGACACAGTGCACCACAATTTCCTACTAGAACAGTTGGAAAAATGGATTGGTCTCTCAGGAACCGTCCTCTCGTGGTTCAGATCCTACCTCTCAGATAGGACGCACTGTGTTACATATGGTGAAATGACATCTGAGCCCTTTAATGTTACCTGCAGTGTTTCGCAGGGTTCAGTGCTTGGCCCCCTTCTTTTCAGCATTTACATGCTTCCATTAGGTGATATTATTCGCAAGTACAATATCAGCTTCCACTGCTACGCAGACGACACTCAACTATATCTTCCGTTGGAGGAATCTCCCACACTAAACTGTGGAAATTTGGAGGCCTGCCTCATTGAGATAAAAGAGTGGATGTCACTCAATTTCTTGCGTCTTAACTCTGAAAAGACCGAAATGTTAGTCATTGGTCCATCGAAATGCCGTGACTTATTCTCAAAAACTGCTGTGAACATTGACAAATGTCACATCACACAGAGTGACTCAGTTAAAAATTTAGGTGTCATATTTGACCCTGATCTATCCTTTAAAATGCATGTAAAGAAAATTACTAGAACCGCTTTCTTCCATCTTCGTAACATTGCTAAAATCCGTTCAATACTGTCTCAGTCTGATGCAGAAATTATAATTCATGCATTTGTTACCTCCCGTCTCGATTACTGTAATGCACTACTCTCTGGTCTCCCGAAGTCTAGAATCAAGTCTCTTCAGCTGGTACAAAATGCCGCAGCGAGGCTTTTAACTAGGACAAAAAAGTACGATCACATAACACCGATTTTGGCTAACCTGCATTGGCTCCCAGTTAGCCATAGATGTGACTTCAAGGTTCTCTTAGTATTGTACAAAATCATACATGGAATTGCTCCCTCTTATCTTTCAGATCTGATTTGCCCCTATCTGCCGGTCCGAAGCCTACGATCTGAGAGTGCCGGTCTTCTGGTGATCCCAAGAGCAAAGAAGTGTTCTGCTGGTTCAAGAGCGTTCTCCATCCGGGCACCGGTGCTGTGGAATGCTCTTCCCCCTGAGATCCGATCTGCAACCTCAGTGGAAATGTTTAAATCTAAACTTAAAACTCACTTCTACTCCATAGCATATGAATAACCTACTCTTCTCGTCGTCTGAAAAATAGTCTGTGTAATAATCTGTGAAGCCCTTTGAGACTCTTCGTGATTTAGGGCTATACAAATAAAGATGACTTGACTTGACTTGACTTGACACCCTGAACTGGTTGCCAGCCAATCGCAGGGCACACAGGGACAGACAACTCATTCGCTCATTCACACCTAGGGACAATTTGGACCGGCTAATTCACCTGAAATGCATGTTTTTGGAACGTGGGAGGTAACCGGAGTGCCCGGAGGAAACCCACGCAAGCACGGGGAGAACATACAAACTCCGCACAGGAAGTCTGGAGCTGGATTTGAACCCACGACAGGTTCCCATGACATGAACTGTGCCGCACAAGCGCTAACCACTGCGCTGCCGTGCTGCCCTGCGCCTTATATATGGATCAATATTAAGTCGCAAAGTCTTGCAACTAATGCAACCAGCCGCCGACTAGATTTTCCCCCGAACGCGGTGTATGCTGGGATTTATATACCGGCGTTTCATTGGCTAACCAATGTGTCAATCATCATTTGAATCGATCATTATTGGCTAAAGTTATTCGGAGGTAAGGGGGGGGATCCTTTTTATCATTTACATGCTCGCATAGGCTAAAGGGGCAAAACAAAGCCTGCAATTGGCCGAAAAAGGTGTGTCAATCATCATTTGAATCGATCACTATTGGCTAAAGTTATTCGGAGGTAAAGGGGGCGTATCCTTTTTTTTCATTTACAGGCTCGCATAGGCTAAAGGGGCAAAACAAAGCCTGCAATTGGCCGAAAAAGATGAATGTGAATAGCAAGTGTGGTTTTCTACGGCATAGAGGAAACATGTTTTACCATTCTGTATTTGTAAATATTTTACTCTCCTGGATTTACTACACTCACTTAATAAGAGGACCATGGTTGCACATTATTATTGAACGCAACGACTGAGGTGAGCTACTCCAGCTATATATTTTCCCAGTATCTTGTTTCAGAGTGATCTAGATGTTTCTGTGATGGGTCTTTTTTTAAATTAAACTCAATTCCAAGTGTTTATTGTCATATGCACAGTAAAGTTGCGAGCGAAAAAGAAAATAGAAACTAAGGAATGGTTGGCATTTCTTGAATCCCAAGACTTTAACCTTCCAAATGATATTAGGAATGATGCATTTAAGTGACATCGTACGGACACCGCAACCGCACGTGTCTACGACACGTATTTGCTTCTTTGCAAGCTTTCGGAATGTTAAGGGGGTAATAAGTTGGACTGAACTATCTGACTGTTTTGTCGACGTTCCCATTGTAGCGCCTTATAATCCAATGCGCCTTATGTATGGAAGATATAGGACCAAAAACTATTTTTTGGGGGTGCGCCCTATAACCCGGTGCGGTAAATACGGTACTTCAAACTCAACCTGCTGGTGACCTTTTTTCGGTCAGTCATTGAGAGCCTGCTGGCCTACACTGTATCTGTGTGGCACTCAAGCTGTACAGGAGCAGACAGAAAGAGACTGCAGTGGACCAACACAGCACAGAGGATCATCGGCCACCCACTACCACTCCATCATCTACAACTCCCAGTCCCCGGGAAGGGCAAAAAACATCATCAGAGACACACACATCCTGGCTTCCATTTCTTTAACCTGCTGCCCTCTGGTAGGCGCTACAGGGCCATACCAGCCGAAACTTAAAGACAGCTTCTTCCTAAGAGCTGTCACAATTCTCAACTCCAATTTGGACAAAAAAATCGGAACCAAAATTGATCATCATTTTGCACTGCCATATGACAGCATATTTGCACCTCTTTTGACACTTTATATATATATATATATATATATATATATATATATATATATATATATATATATATATATAGCTGAAAGTAACTTAATAATGGTTTTATTGCACAACATTTCTTATCTTATTTTAATCTATTTTTTATTTGTTATATGTTGATGTGTCCTTGGGCAAGACACTGAATCCCTAATGCCCCCAATAAGCAGGTCGGCGCCTTGCATGGCTGCATGACCGCTATTGGTGTGTGAGTGTGTGTGAATGGGTAAGTGTGAAGCAAATTGTAAAGCGCTTTGGGAGGTCTTCGTTGACTTGAAAAGCTCTATATAAATGCAGACCATTTACCATTTATTTTACATATTTTCTTATTCCTATTCACGCACTTGTGGTGGAGCTTAAATTTTGTTATACTTGTATAATGACATCAAAGGCATTCAATTCAATCGAGTGGTAAAATTAGAAGCCACTAAAAAAGTAAAGACTGATATTACTCTAGTAATGCATGTTCCAGAGGAGGCAAAGACTGTCCAATCTATCCACAAAGAATAGGGGAAGGGGAAAGAGTAAGGGAAAGAAGCCTGTTTTCACAAAGATATGCCAGGAATGCCCTAGCTTCTCCCTTTTTAGGCCCCCTTGGCATTACTGACAAGCTGGTCACAATTGTGGGGCATTGGAACCAATTGATACCTTTTTACATTTGTATGTGGTGTGTCTTTCTATAAACGAGTGAAGCACAGTACTTGTTGAGCGGAAAAGGTATTCTTTTAAAAATAAAACTCTGTTGTTTCGTGTAACCAGTTCCACTGTTACTTACTGTTTGAGGTAAATGAAAAAAATGCCTCCAAAAAGGAAAAAAATAATTTACAAATCATTAACTTATATTTCCTTTGCCCTCACCAGCTGTAAGGGGGGACTAAGATAAACACGACAACAAAGCTTATACTTTCTTGCATCCCACCACTCCCTCTTTGAAAAAAACACCTGTTTTTTTCATTTGTTAGAGCAGGGGGTCCTTGATAGATAGATAGATCAATGGCTAGCTAGATAGGTAGATACTTTATTCATCCCCGTAGGGAAATTCACACTTCCAGCAGTATCCTTTTGTTGTTTATTAACAGATTAACAGGATGGCCTTGGGGTGCTGTGTTGTAGTTTAGCAACAGCGGAGTGGATGACGTCACACGCTAGTCTAAAAGTTTGATGTCCCTGCAGCAGATGGCAATCTTTGTGCCCAGGGTTACACCACCTCGTGTTCACGTAGATAGCGAGTCCAACTCCTCTCCGCTTCCCGTAGGCTTTTGTGTCTCTGTCCCTAACAGCGCTGAACCCGGGTAGCTCCACGTTAGCGTCCGGGATACTAGATGTGAGCCACGTTTCCGTAAAACACAGCAAACTGAACTCCCTGTATGCTTTGATGTTTTTCACGCTGCCATCATTTGATAAGCCCAAAGACATTATGGCAACATTTCATGAAGTCTCAGAATTTGTGGTAAGGAATTACCTGGAAAAAGTGTTGGCAAGTCGGGCAATTTCTACATCTGCCTCGTGCCATTCCTATGGCTTGTCAAAAGGCTGTAATAGCATACTTCATTGGATCAGTTTTTCAAAAAACATAATGACAAAAGGTAAATGAATATTCTTATAATTTCCTTTATTCTTTGTTTTGTTTAACATTATGTGCCTTCTTGTTGATAATCTAATTTTACCATGTATTTGGTTCATCTTCTGGTGCTCTTTTATGATTCATTAAAAAATATACTGAATTTTTGCGGGGCTTGGTTCGATTACTGTATTTCCATTCAAAACGTGTCTCTACTTACAAAGTTTTCAGTTTACGAAGCTACTCCCAGAACAAATTAAATTCGTAACTAGAGGTACCACTGTATTACACAGCCATTTATATCAATAGCACATGCCGTGATGCCACGACTATTCAAAATTATTTAAAATAAACTGGCTAAAGAAATAATATTCAATCTAAGCATCATATTCTTTGTTCCTAATATAGCATTTATTTAAGAGCAACATTTGTTTAAATTCAAGATGCTAAATAATAACAGTTGGTTCTGATATCAGCTAACATTGCGAATACCTTAAAAAGGCTGGTATTGGCCCTGATACAGACACCAGATGGTATCTGCACTTACCCATCCCTAGTAGAAATACATGACTCTTTCTAGAGAGGTTCTTAAATGTAGAGAACAAAATTGTGCTGGGCAGCTCAGAAGTCTCTATGACTGGTCGTTATCAAAAAGTTTTACTTACACAAATTCATATTGATAAAAGAAAAGTAAAATGTTAATTACCTACAATAATGACGATGACTCAGCAATCACCACATATCTTAAAAAAAAAACCATGAGGAGGGCAGCATGGTGGATAATTGGTTAGAGCGTCCGTGGCACATTTCTGAGGTCATGGGTTTAAATCTAGGTAACAGCCTTCCTGTGTGGAGTTTGCATGTTTTCCCGCCACCTGCGTGGGTTTCCACACACATATATATATATATATATATATATATATATATATATATATATATATATATATATATATATATATATATATATATATATATATGTATATATATATATGTATATATATATATATATATATATATATATATATATATATGTGTATATATATATATATATATATATATATATATATATATATATATATATATATATATATATATATATATATATATATATATATATATATATATATATATATGTATATATATATATATATATATATATATATATATATATATATATATATATATATATATATATATATCGGTATATGAATTGTTCGATATATATAAAATGTACCGTTTACCAAATTGTTCGAATTAGTTATCTGACTCCAATAACCAAACACAACCTGCATTCTCCTAACAATGCGCGCTCGTTTCTTGATGGAAAAGTGAACAAGAGACCGGCATTTCCACACAGGGGCAGATTTAATTTCTTAAACAATTTAACTAAATGAACATCGAATATATGGCCGAATTAGTGTCGCTCGAGTCTCTGTCAGCCTCCCCTCTAGATCTTCCGCCTTTTCTTCTCTCGACCCACGTCTCTCTGCAAGCTGGTGTGCCGGCTCCTTCAATGGGCGTGGCAATGAAAGCCCCCACGCGGGGTCCACCCCCTCCGCTCGGCAGATTGCGATTTGGGCTGGTTTTCTCCGTTTCCGGCAAATCGTACTCAAACAGAGCCAAATTATTCCAGACTAAGCCAATAGGGCTGTGTATCTGCCGAGTGTCATCCCCCTCTAGTGAAAATGTCTTCAACCCAACACACAGACAGTGGGAGAGTACACGCACTTGTGTTAACATACATGTGTAATGGAGAATTCTATATTCTTCCACAGGGCAGTATTTTCTCCCTGGTATTCTGAGTTTTTTTACACATGAGGCGTCCAATGTTGTTTTAATTTGAGCTTTGGCTCACGCTATGGTTAGATGGAATAGCTAATGGTGTTGTTCTTTCTAAGTAATTACTATTTAAGATCAAGTTAGTCAAACAATGACCTGCAGTTTTAAATACATACACTAGATGTCGCCAAAGTCAAGCGCCGCTCGCAAAGCTGTATTTGCTGACTACCAAACGAGAGAACATTTGAGGAAGCGAACCATCCCGATGATTTTTTTAACTTAAAATAGAAATCAAAGTAGAACTATTTAATGCAATAAAGTTGCACTCACCTGGATTAAAAAGTACAACATTGACAAATAACACCTAGGTGGCTTTGTAGAAGTTCAAAGAAGCTTTAGCTCATTTCTATAATATATGTGAAATCTAAGAGTGAAATTCCTCATTACTTAGGTAAACATTTTCATTAATATAATGAAATAATACCTGTCAACCTGTACGTTTTTGCTGTACAAAATACGTTTATTATGCATTTTGAGAGGTGTACGACGTACAAGAAACTGTGCGGAAAAACGCAAATTTGTCTATTATGGGTATCATGAAACGGCAAATCAATCAAGTCAAACGAGTTCGCCACGATATCCTCTATCTCGGTATCGTTTTTTTGGTTGCAAACGAAGCGAGCGGTTTGATGCTACTGTCTGCCGCCTGGGGATTTCCCATCATGCATCATTCCGTGGTTGTGTAGTGAAAGGAAGTCCGTCTCTTTCTAGAGAACCGGCTTTTTCGGCTCAACTCGTTAAAGAAAGCCGGCTCTCAAACGGCTCACTTGCTTTGACGCATTATATTACGAATTATTATGTTGTATAAAGAAATTAAGAAAAAAAGGAAGTATAAAAGGAGAAAATGAAAAAAGACAGGTTTGTGGTTATCCCTTTAATCAGTATATTACCAACAATAATTTAATGCAGAAAATGAATAAATAATTGTAATAAGAAAATGTGTTATTCTACTTAATTATATTTGCATGTATTTTTTCCTTCTACAGTGAGCGTCCAAGCGACTTCATTTTTGAACTTTTTTTATAATAAACCTCATTCATGTCGAGCAACTCAGTATCTCACAACAAAATGTTAATTTACAATATAGATGAAATAACGAAACACATGTACAATATAACATGTTAAACTACATAAATAAACACGTTTGGAAAAAAATATGGTGTAAGATTATTTTGAATTTTGTAGGGGAAAATACGACAGTTTCAGTGTTCATTTTACCTCTGAAAAGTGATGGGTCCCGGGGACTCGCATGCTCCCAACATAGATCTATGGGTCTCAAAATTTATCGAGGTTGAAATTTTATATCGGCGACAAATATATAATATAAATCTGTATATTCATTCAGTTTTAATCATCACAGTTTATTGGTAATACAAATCAGTTATGACTTCAATATTTTTCAGTTCACAACAATATTGTACATTATACAAAATAATATTGCTGAAATATTTATATTAATCTATATTTTCATTAAGTTTTAATCACCACAGTTAATTGGTAATACAAAGCAGTTATCACTACAGATTTGTCAGTTCACAATATTGTACATTATACAAAATAATATTGCTGAAATATGAATCTATATTTTCATTCAGGTTTAATCGTCACAGTTAGTTGGTAATACAAAGCAGTTATCATTTCAGATTTTTCAGTTCACAAAAATATAGTACATTATACAAAATAATATTGCAGAAATATTAGTCTATATATTCATGCAGTTTTAATCATCACAGTTAATTGGTAATACAAAGCAGTAATCACTTCAGATTTTTCAGTTCATATATTCTTTGTGGTTTGCTGTCCCGCCACATTTGTAATGCCTTCTCTAGATCCAATTGTTTGGTAAGATGCACCTTCATAAGCTGGTCATGAGTAGCCTCCATTATCATCCTCCTCATAGCGTAACTAGGAATATCATTTAATCCATTTTGGCAGAGAAGTCCTTTTCTTGCTAGGAGTATTCTTTTGTTTATTTTCTTTCGTCGAATCATCAACACACGTGTTTGCCTTGCCTCCGCGATCTTCCGAAGAATTTCTCCGCTGGAATTATTGCCGTTGTTCTCACTTTCTGCATTATGTTTCGACGTATTACTGACACTGAAGAAATTACCAATTGTTCATTTTCATCTAATACTGACTGTTCTTTCGGAGGCATACTTAACCTTCGCTTGACGACAACCACCATAACGATGACGTAATCTCGAAGCAACGAGATCTCGTTTGCCGAGATCGGCGTGCAGATTAAAACTCGAACCGCGAGACCAAAACAACATTGGCGGATCTGCCTGACGAAAATTTTGGAGTGCGGTAAATCTTTGTTAAAGAAAAAGTAATCGGGTAATAATGACAATTTTGTGTCAAAAAAGTTGCGTCCCGGGGACGCACGTTGATTTGACACTATGCGTCCCCAGCAAAAATGATGCCTCTAGGACGCAGGGACGCGGGCAAACGAGAACACTGCAATTTGTAAGGGCATGGAGCCCTGAGGGTTGACAGGTATGAAAAAATCCTTTTTATCTAAATCTCATCTCATCTCATTAGCTACACCGCTTATCCTCAGTAGGGTCGCGGGGGTGCTGGAGCCCATCCCAGCAATCATCGGGCAGTGGGCAGGGGACACCCTGAACTGGTTGCCAGCCAATCGCAGTGCCTTTTTATCTAAATCATAGATTCAAATTATAGCATATTGAATAGAGATATAAGTATATATAATGCGTCCTGTCATATATGTGAAAGCATTTTCTTACATGAAATGCCTGGTGTGGTCACCGTATGTGACCGGGGTCAATGCTGTTATGTAAGAAGATATCAAAGCCATTTCAGGACTTATCTGTTTGATAGAAAACCTGACTGTAAATCCTCCATATATGGGTCATGGTTACTTGATTTACTTATTATTTTGATACACGTGTACAATATATACTGTATTCTGCAAGGAATGGGTCATTGGGTCAATTAAAGGCTATTCTTTTTGCTTTATTATTGTATTGTTCTCAGCTCAGGGATGCTGCTGGAAATGTGAATTTCCCCTCGGGGATGAATAAAGTATCTATCTATCTATCTATCTATCTATCTATCTATCTATCTATCTATCTATCTATCTATCTATCTATCTATCTATCTATCTATCTATCTATCTATCTATCTATCTATCTATCTATCTATCTATCTATCTATCTATCTATTCCTTAACTTCACGGTAGCAATGTAGCATGGTAGAAAGGAGGTCAAAATAGAAGATTAAAGAGAAAGAAAGGAAGAGAGAGGATCAAAGAGAAAATAAGAGATGGATGAAGTGAGTGAGAGAGAGAGAGAGAGGGAGAGAGAGAGAGAGAGAAATAAGGAGAAATGGAAAAAGTGAGAGAAAGAGATAAAACAAGGAGGAGAAAGAAAGGGGAAAGAGAGAAGAGAAAGAAAGAAAGCAAGAAACCAAGCAATAAAGAAATAGTAACAGAGGGAGACAGAAAAAGGAGAAAGAGAGAGATATAGAGAAGCAGATGGAAAGCGAAAGATGAAAGAAAAAAAGGAAGAGAGTGAGATAGAGAGAGACAGAGAGAGACAGAGAAAGAGATAGAGAAAGAGAGAGAGAGAGTGAGAGAGAGAGAGAAAGAAAGGGGGAAGAGAGAAGAGAGAGAAAGAAAGCAAGCAAACAAGAAAGAAAGAGTAACGGAGAGAGACAGAAAAAAGAGAAAGGAAAAGAGAGAGTGTGTGTGAATATGGTGAAAGTGAAAGCTAAAGAAAGTGGGAAAGAAAGAAAGAAAGAAAGACAGAGAGAGACAGAAAAAGGAGAAAGTGAAAGAGAGAGAGAGTGAGCATAGAGTGAAAGTGAAAGAAAGAGAGAATGGGTGAGGGAGAGAGGGGGGAAAGAGTGAGTTTGTTGCTAGGTTATTTGCCTTGGACTTGGAATGTCATTGTTGATAAGTGTCACTGGGTTTTCAGATTTGTGTTGATTTGTTGTTCAAAAAGCTCAAGTCCCTTAAACAACAGATACCTTTTTTGCACTTTATTAAAAAAAAGTATATTTGCTGGTGTATAACAAACATTTGTATGTTTTTTGTTTGTTATTTGATGGACACTCATTTTTTCAAATCATTTAACATTGTAGAATATTCTGTTTTATGCACTATTGTCTTATTCATTCTCAAAACTTCAATATTTAAATAGTTAGTTGCAGCCCTAAAAACTATGCATGGCCTTGGCCCCACATATCATTCAGATTTAATTCCCCCCTCTGAGAATGCTGGTCTACTAGTCATTCCAAGAGCCAAGAGGAGATACGCAGGTTCGAGAGCATTCGCCATTCAGGCCCCGGTGCTGCGGAATGCTCTTCCCTCTGAGATTCGATCTGCAACCTTAGTGGAACTGTTAAATCTAAGCTTAAGGCACACTTCTATTTTATAGCTTATGAATGACCTATATTTTCTTCATTTTCATCATGTTAAGGTTTTTGAGTTTTTCCTTGCCCTCATGTAGGTTTTAGATCAGGGGTTGGTGAAATATCAGTCTGTAGTCTTTAATAGTCTGTGGGCTGTGCAGCCCTTTGAGACTCCTTGTGATTAAGGGATAGACAAATAAACTTGACTTGACTTGACGATATCTGTGTATCATTGCAGCTTAGTCATCCTGGAATGGGGGATTTGATTGTCAAGGTTTCTTAATTTCCTCATGCTCAGGTTTTGAGTTTTTCCTTGCCCCCATGTAGGTTTTAGATCAGGAAATGGTGTAATAATATTCTGCAGTCTGTGGATAGTCTGTGGTCTTTGCAGCCCTTTGAAACTTCTTGTGGTTAAGGGCTCTACAAATAAACTTGAGAGAGGGAGAGAGAGAGGAAGAGAGACAAAGAAAGAAAGAAAGAAAGAAAGAGAAAGAAAGAAAGAAAGAAAGAAAGAAAAACAGTAAAATTCAAAGGAATAAAGATAGCGAGAGAATAAAGGAGAAAGGAACAAAGATAGAGAGAGAATCAAAAGCCAAAAGAAAAAGTACAGCTACTGTTGCTTTGGGAGTGGCGACTGGCTTCAGAGACGTCAAGTGGTCCTATTTCAAACTGCAGCTCATTTCTGCAGTCTCTTCTCTTCTGCTTCTCTCAGTGTGGTCTCGTGGGCCGGATTCAGACCCTTGTTGGGCCTGATCCTGTCACGAGGTGGAACCGGACCAGAACGGAGGCAGGAGGTAGGAAGGGAGAACTCAATTGTGTTGACGATGACGACTTTTATTTTGTTAAATAAAAGTTATGATCGTCAACGCAATTGAGTTCTCCCTTCCTACCTCCTGCCTCCGTTCTGGTCCGGTCCTCCCACGTGACAGATCCAGTCCGCGAGCCGCCTGTTTCACACCCATGTTCTAAATATATACATTCAACGGACTCTTATCTACCGAAACATTTTTTATTGCATATTTTCTGTGGTATTGATTTTAAAATGATTATTACAGGTCTTGAAATAACAAACTGCGAATGTGCGGTATGCATAAAAGTGTGCATCATTAAGCCAGTGTTTCTATTCCAGACCAAAGCTTCGAAGATAATCCATGAGAGTCCTCATCCTTCCTCTCTGACATACACACATAACCCAGCGATGACATTTTACACTCATGTAAGGCGGACACGCACCCTCCCTATAAAGATAGCACACATATACGGTACATACGTGCAATATTTCAACATTTGTACTTTGGGGCAAAAGTAGACAGCATGAGCCTGAAACAAGCCTGTATCTTCCTCAGAGGAGGGAAAAACAGACAAGTAAGTTCTTTACATTTTCGCTTTCTTTTCATTTTCAAACATGTTAAGAAAATAAGGTATAGATAATGTGGTACAGTACATATATATATATATATATATATATATATATATATATATATATATATATATATATATATATATATATATATATATATATATATATATATATATATATTCTGTTCAGTAAATATTATCTGTAACTTAGATATGATTGTATTGAAATTTATTTTTGTATCTACAAATGTAATATTTACTTTATCATCTTAATGTAATTTTATGCATTTTTAATCACCAAATTCAATTTGGTTTGTGTGGCAACAATTGTTTGCAATAAAATGTATATTTTTTTTAAATGTATTTTACTTTTTTTCACTGTTTTGTAGAGGGCTCTCACTCATGATGAGGTTGAAGGTAAATACAGTTTGAATGCACATTTCGCATTAGTGGCTGACTTTTGAGGCGCCCTTACATCCTATCTCTCTCTCTCTCTCTCTCTCTCTCTTTCAATATCTTTCTGTATATTCCTCTCCGTTTCTTTCTCTCTCTATTTTTATCTGTATATTTCTCTCTATTCATATCTATCTATTTCTCTCTCTCTTTTTCTCTCTCTCTCCCTATGTTTATTTCTCTCTCTCCGTCTCTCTTTCTCTCATTCTCTATTTCTTTCTCTCTCTCTCTCTCTCTCTCTCTCTCTCTCTCTCTCTCTCTCTCTCTCTCTCTCTCTCTCTCTCTCTCTCTCTCTCTCTCTCTCTCTCTCTCTCTCTCTCTTTCTGTCTCTCCTTACAGAGCTGCGAACAGCTTTTGTGGAGTTTGACAAAGACAAAGACGGTTTCATCACCTGCAAAGATTTGGGCAACCTAATGAGGACGATGGGTTACATGCCAACAGAAATGGAGCTGATCGAACTCAGTCAAAACATCAATATGAATTGTAAGTGGACTGAGAAACCTCAAGGAATGAGTTGAGAACAAATTATAGAAAAAAAGGAAAACAAATCTTTAAATCTTTTGTGAATACAACTACTTAAAAGGGTGGGCAAAGCTGAGAGAAGCACAAGAGACAAATGAGCTGCATCAAGGCATTCGATGAACAGTATTTTTAAATATCTCCACTGGAGGTCGCCAAAGGGAAGCGCCACCCCCAAAGCTGTATTTGCTCAATTCTATTTATCAACCAGATAATATTAGAGGTAACAAACCATTCTGATGTTATTTTA
This sequence comes from Urocampus carinirostris, assembly GCF_059441175.1. Taxonomy (NCBI): domain Eukaryota; kingdom Metazoa; phylum Chordata; class Actinopteri; order Syngnathiformes; family Syngnathidae; genus Urocampus; species Urocampus carinirostris. The sequence continues at coordinate 27,674,969 of NC_142349.1, forward strand.
CTTAAAATTGAAGTCACCTGGATTAATTTAAAAAATAGGCGCCTGTTTGCAGAAGTTTTAGACAAAGCTTTTCCTCCATAAATCAAATAGCAAAGTTCCCAAAGTCAGGTAAACAATTTAAGAATTAAAAAAACAAACAGAAAAAGTCTTAATCATTAAATCATTCATTCAATATAATTCTTACATATGTATTTTAAAAATTACTACTGACAGAAATGCCTTCTTATTTTGGTGTCTTTCTGTTTCCTTCTGTGTGCTCTCATAAAAACGGTATTTTTTATTTACATTCAAATAGCAACTTTCCTTTTTTAAATATTAAATTTACGTTTATAATTTGTAAACAACTATATATGTTTTCAGATTTTGAGTGTTTTGAAGCCAATTGGATGAAATGGTGCCTTTATAAACATAAAGGCAATGAAACATAGCTTGTGCAGGTAAATGCAAACAAGAAAAATGGATCGGATTATTTTATCTTTTTTCCTAATGTATTTTCGAGGTATTGGATTTAAGACAATCAGCATATACAAAAAAAATTAAACGCATCAATAAGTCATTTTTCTCCCTCTTGCCCGGCCCCGATGCAAAGGTTTTAAACCATTGCGGTCCGTGCCTCAAAAAGTTTACCCACTCCGGAATCATTCAGAACCTCCTAGTGGTAAAAAAGAAATGTACTGAAAAAAAAAAACAATATTCATTCAGAGAATAAGCAAAAATACATGAACTATGATATAAATGTCCTTTTTTTAAAAAAACACTTGCATTAAGTTGACATAACATAAGGCTTACCTACAGGGAACTGGCATGATGGAGGGCCATAGAATCCCCAAAAACCTCGTGAAAGGCTGGGCAAATTTTTTTTTTGATGAAAATGTGTTTGGTCTTCGTAGTTTGTATTCTTCCTTGTGCCTTTCAGCACTTGTTTCCAGTTGCACAACAGCATACATCGACATTTAGTGGTTAAAAATTACCCTTTAAAAATGAGTGATTAAGAAAATTATGGATCTTACAGTTAGAATATTGGTTGTTTGCGGATTGACATTTGCAGCAGCCTAATCTTTCTGCTGTGATGCTTGTCTCCACAGTAGGAGGACGGGTGGACTTTGAGGACTTTGTGGAACTAATGTCCCCAAAGCTTTTGGCTGAAACTGCAGGCATGATTGGCCTCAAAGAACTGAAAGAAGCTTTTAGAGAGGTGAGCTCAGCTTCTCCCTTTCCCGTGATCGGCCTTTGGCACCCCGTGGGCGGAGGCTCTGAACATTTTCTCCAATCTTGCAGTTCGATATAGACGGCGATGGTTCCATCACGACCGAAGAGCTGAAGCACGCCATGCTGAAATTGTTGGGTGAGCACACAAGCAAGAAAGAAATCGAAGCAGTGGTAAAAGAAGCAGACAAAGATGGGAACGGGACTGTGGATTTTGAAGGTGAGAAACCAGGACTCACAAAAGACAAACATTTTAAAATGTGCGTTAGAAATTGTGGCTGATGACGTGTATGTCTGGTGTCTTTGTAGAGTTTGTGAAGATGATGTCACGGAAGTGAAGACAGGAAACTGGATGCATTTGTTTCTTATGTAATTAGATTTTCTTACCCTCATTTTCCCTTTTTTTCTTCGTTTCCTTTGAAGATGTTCACAAATGTACAGCACATTCATGGTTCACCGATCCCTTAATTGGCAGGGTCGTAGGGGTAACACTTCCTTTGGAGTGTCTTGGGCAAGTACAGCGTGCCGGCGCCATCCATCTCCAGGCCATTTTTTGGTAGGGCTTTGCTCCCCCATATGCAACAGATTGGTTTCCATGGTTACCAGTAGCAGGAGATGCCTCCTGAATTGACTCAGATACAGAACCTTTAACATCTGATCGCCATAGTTATTCGAATAAAGCGTCATCCCGCTTTTTAAAGAAGTACCAAACAGAGGCATGGATCCTAAATCACATCACTGGGGAAAAATGATTTTGTCCCAAAGTTTTGAGTATCACATCGTACAATACGCGTGGCAGCACAGCACAAAGTGGTAAATATCTGGCAAATAAACAGTGCCGGAGACACAAACTCAAAGGTTAAAAGTTTATATAGCTACATAACATTGTTTTTAAAAAGTCCATCATACTTGAAATCAGCTGTAGTTTATAAAACAAAGTTTAGAATGTATTTTGCCCCTTTTCCCCCCACACCAGAACAGTTTTATATACCACATATTATTCATTTCCAAACTGTATTAAAACTTAAGACGATTTATTTTTTATGATTTTTTTTTCCATAATGACCACTGATACACATGATGGTACTTATCTTAGGAGTGGGTTCTTTGATACGTGTTTTCTTTTTAGTGTAATATTTTCCTCTTTATTTATTGCCAAATAGTTATAGAGATCCTACACAACTACTTCTGAAAGTAAAAAATAATAATAAGATCCATCCATTATCTGCACTGCTTATCATCAGTAGGGTCACGGGGGGGCTGGAGTCCATCCAAACTGTCTTCGGGCAGTGGGCAGGGGACACCCTAAACTGGTCGCCAGCCAGTCGCAGGGCACACAGAGAGATACATTTCACTTGCTCATTCGCATCTAAAGACAATTTGGACCGGCCAATTAACCTGAAATGCATGTTTTTGGAATGTGGGAAGAAACCGGATTGCCTGGAGTAAACCCACGCAAGTACTGGGAGAACATGCAAACTCCACACAGGAAGGTTTGTAATAATAAGATAAAATACTATAGTGGCACATTTTCCTTTTAGGCTTCATAATTATATGTATTTTAAAATCATAATCACTATTATCCGTCAAGACCAGAACAGAAGGGGTAACGTTACTCACAAGTTTATTGAAATAAAGAGGAAAGTCAGCGCCAACGATCCGGTGCTCCCTGGATGCAAGAAGCAAGCCCCTCACGGGATTGGAGCGTATTCTAAATACGGAAGTGGATCTTCCGGAGCGGGAGATCGTAGCGTAGTTAGACGGAAAAACAGGTCGTTAGCCGGGACGGGAGATCAAAACGTGGTCGGGGGCAAAAAGGTGTCGTAGCAGGAGACAAACGAGGAAATCAGGAACGGACAAGTGGAAAACGGGTGACAAAACGGGACCGACGGGAGTCAAAAATGCTTGCCTTGTGAAAACAGAGGTTCGCTGACTGACTGACAACAGGTGAGTGAACGGACTGAGCTTAAATAGGACAGAGAACCAATCAGGTAACCAGCAGCAGCTTGCGCCAAACGAGCGGGCACAGGTCAGTGTAATAAGTAATCATGACAATTATCATGACTACTGTGCTTTAAATATTTGAATATTTACTCTGACATAAATCAATTGAAAAAAGTTTATGAACCGCTGCTCGTGGAAAAAAGTCCTCTCCCACGCCAAAAAACACACAACACAAAATACACAAAATCTATAGTGACTAGTGTCAAGTCATGGTAAATGTTTGGAAAACAATAATAATAATCACATTTGGAATTGACAAACTGCATTTTCTCGGTTGAATTTGTTTGATAGCATTAAGAAGATGTCAAACAGCATGGTGGTACACATGGTCAGTGTTTGTTCCTTTGAGGCTCTTGTGTGGAAACAATCTTGTGTTGTATTTTAGACATTGTGTTTCAGCTTTATCAAATTGGATGAAAAGTGAAACTGCTCAAATCATTTTTTTATCAGTTCATATTTTTCTTGTATTGCATTCCAACATGTATTACCGTGGGTGTCTAAAATGAACTCATACTGTAAATAAAATACAATGTAATATACCTTTGTTCTTGTACTTTTATACAACACATACGGTACACACAACAAAATATGCCTGAGGAAATGTCGAACAAAGCTAGACATTATTAAACAGTATACTGAACACAAATAAAGTATCTCAGGAATAATCTTTCACTCTGGGTCAGATTAGAACTGGCTGCGTAATCCTCATACCAGGACCCCCACATGAACAGATGGCAGATAAGACAAAATAACCACACTAATTCCTCAATCACTGCTTGCTAAATGTAAGTACATTTTGCAAAATTGCAATAGACTTGAAATCAAGAAGTGAATTCAAACATCATGGTTGTTTCCAGAAGTATTTTCTCATATGATGCAAATTACTTTTGATATGCAAATATCAAAAGTTTAACATACATTGTCAGTAGGTACTGATGTTGTGACATGCAGCAGCAATCAATAAGCAGACAGGTTTTACATGCCTTTTTGACAACTTTAAATGGGGTGAGAAAATCTAAAGCGACATTTTAGTGCATGCAGCATAAACACGTTAAAAAAGGGCGGGAAAATATCCTGATATGCTCTTTAGCCCCACGAAATAAGAGTCCACACAAGCAGATGTTAAGCGATTTTGTTGGTATTTATCGAAGGTGCATGAAACCTAGTTAAAGACACTTGTGGAGGCTTAAAGTACAAATGTGTACATTTCCACGAAAATCGGTTCGTTCGTTTTGAAGCCTATAAGTCAAATACAAACAAACACATGCACCCAAATCAGGATTTAAGACGTAGTTTAGATACAAAGCTTTGAATTTTTTGCAGCCATACATATATTGCTGTGTTGTTTTTTTTTGGGGGGGGGCTTTAACCTTTTAGTGGCCAACCATGGTACAACTAAAAACAAATGTTGCAAAGCACAAGGAAAAATACAAAGTATGGAGACTCAAAGTGACCAAACCGCACCAATTTCCCTTTAATTTATCTGGACAGGCTTTCGCAAAGTCCAGCCCAATGTTATGTAAAACAAATACAAATTTCCTCACCTACAAGTATTTATATTATATATATATATATATATATATATATATATATATATATATATATATATATATATACAGGGAGTGCAGAATTATTAGGCAAATGAGTATTTTGACCACATCATCCTCTTTATGCATGTTGTCTTACTCCAAGCTGTATAGGCTCGAAAGCCTACTACCAATTAAGCATATCAGGTGATGTGCATCTCTGTAATGAGAAGGGGTGTGGTCTAATGACATCAACACCCTATATCAGGTGTGCATAATTATTAGGCAACTTCCTTTCCTTTGGCAAAATGGGTCAGAAGAGGGACTTGACAGGCTCTGAAAAGTCAAAAATAGTGAGATATCTTGCAGAGGGATGCAGCACTCTTAAAATTGCCAAGCTTCTGAAGCGTGATCATCAAACAATCAAGCGTTACATTCAAAATAGTCAACAGGGTCGCAAGAAGCGTGTAGAAAAACCAAGGCGCAAAATAACTGCCCGTGAACTGAGAAAAGTCAAGCGTACAACTGCCAAGATGCCACTTGCCACCAGTTTTGCCATATTTCAGAGCTGCAACATCACTGGAGTGCCCAAAAGCACAAGGTGTGCAATACTCAGAGACATGGCCAGGGTAAGAAAGGCTGAAAAACGACCACCACTGAACAAGACACACAAGCTGAAACGTCAAGACTGGGCCAAGAAAAATCTCAAGACGGATTTTTCTAAGGTTTTATGGACTGATGAAATGAGAGTGAGTCTTGATGGGCCCGTGGCTGGATCGGTAAAGGGCAGAGAGCTCCAGTCCGCCTCATACGCCAGCAAGGTGGAGGTGGGGTACTGGTATGGGCTGGTATCATCAAAGATGAGCTTGTGGGGCCTTTTCGGGTTGAGGATGGACTCAAGCTCAACTCCCAGTCCTACTGCCAGTTTCTGGAAGACACCTTCTTCAAGCAGTGGTACAGGAAGAAGTCCGCATCCTTCAAGAAAAACATGATTTTCATGCAGGACAACGCTCCATCACACGCATCCAAGTACTCCACAGCGTGGCTGGCAAGAAAGGGTCTAAAAGAAAAAAAACTAATGACATGGCCTCCTTGTTCACCTGATCTGAACCCCATAGAGAACCTGTGGTCCCTCATCAAATGTGAGATTTACAAGGAGGGAAAACAGTACACCTCTCTGAACAGTGTCTGGGAGGCTGTGGTTGCTGCTGCACGCAATGTTGATCGTGAACAGATCAAAGCACTGACAGAATCCATGGATGGCAGGCTTTTGAGTGTCCTTGCAAAGAAAGGTGGCTATATTGGTCACTGATTTGTTTTTGTTATGTTTTTGAATGTCAGAAATGTATATTTGTGAATGTTGAGCTGTTATATTGGTTTCCCTGATGAAAATAAATAATTGAAATGGGTATACATTTGTTTTTTGTTAAGTTGCCTAATAATTATGCACAGTAATAGTCACCTGCACACACAGATATCCTCCTAAAATAGCTAAAACTAAAAAAGCACCACTCCAACTTCCAAAATATTCAGCTTTGATATTAATGAGACTTTTGGGTTCATTAAGAACATGGTTGTTGTTCAATAATAAAATTAATCCTCAAAAATACAACTTAACTTAACTTACCTAATAATTCTGCACTCCCTGTATATATATATATATATATATATATATATATATATATAATTGTATTTTTATAAATTAACTATTTTTACTAATGAATGGTTTTGAACCACTAGAAAGTGCTAAATAATACACGCTGTCCCTATAAGGCCTGGTTTTGGCGGCTGAACGGCTCAGATGTCAGAACTGAACATGAAGTCCAACGCTTGCCTCTCGGCCGCTGCAACGTTCGGATGCCAGACGTCCACACAGAGAATGACTCGAGGTCCCGCATCTGGAGAACCTTCGATCAAAAATGAAAATTCATTTTTATCATGACACCAAATGACGTGTCCTGTTTACTTCAGGTCTGCCCTGCAGAATAGCAGGATGGATTCCCCCACCTCTGTGTGAGACGGTGTGAAGAAAGGAATCATCAATCAGCAGGCAATGTCCCTCAGACCAGCACTGAGGCTCCCCTCCCACCACGAGCTCACACAGCGGTGGAGTTTGCAGACCTAAAAGAGAATTATGGCGTATTTGTCTCAAAGCCAGCAAGACCGCTTAGGCGCTCTCTGTCTTAAAGGGAAGAGGATTATGAGCCAGATGCAGGGCTGCACAAAACAGACTAAATAGATATGAACCCAATAGGGCCTCCAGAACAATTTCATATGGCTGGCCGGATGGGGCCGCTTCAAATCTGGGGGCGGCACACCAAAACTAAAAGCCATTATTTCAGGTTATTAAAGTAAGGAGGTCAGAAGAAAACTAGCAGAAAGACTTAAGGAGCTACTAGCTACTAATAATCTTAAGTGTATTGTGTAATGTTTGATGTTACTAATGATTTAATGTGCGTGTCCATAACTGTCCAATCAACAATTCTGTTGTATTGTGTTATGTATATATTGGGCACAAGGCATACATTTAACAAAACTAAACACAATTACTGGGTGGTGACAGATACAAATAAAAGCATTAGAGAAACAATCATAGCTTAACTGGATATTTCCCAACACAATGTTAAAGTCACGCGAAAATATATATTACTGAAGGAACAGAATATCACAAAAAGGACGTTCCAACAAGGATCAACGGATTAGCGTATGTGCAACATACACATGTCGTTGCTTAATGTAATGCAAAAGTAATTACTGAATTGTCTGAACAAAAAAATAACAAAAAGGGCTTGCTGAAAGGGATTGCTATTCTCCGATTTTAATGACCAGGCTATCAATAAGTTTTAGAACAGTTTTTTTCACCTGTCAGGACCAACGGATTGCCGGGCTGAGGCTACAACAATCTAACGATATACTGGTAAGCAGGTTGGTCAACAAATTTATAAGGGGGGTTGTTGCCACCCCAGGCCACCCTCCGGTTGTGCCGCTGTATGAACCTTAACAGTCATCTGCATCATTTTGCTTATGTCTGGGTGTAGTTTAAGCATTGGTAGGCAGTCAGGGCCTGGAATGCTTTTTCTGCTGGCCTAAAAAATATCTGAATCATGTGATGCTCGTCAATTTTGTCCATAAATCTTTGTTAAAAATTACAAATTTTCTGTCAGCTTCCTCGCTTCTCTCCTGATTGTGCTTTTCCCAATGTGTGCTCCCATATTTAAGCATTTAACCAATTACATTTCAGCCATTAATTGTTGCCAGGGTCAAAAATCTATCCGGAGGCCTTCACAAGCAGATCTGCAGGACCTGAGACGTAACATCAGTGTTGATAAAGCTGTCTGTTTAGCCAATCGGATTTTGAGTTCGCGGGGCCAGCGCCTGCTAGCGGGCCAATGGAAACATCAACTGTTCTACAAACTATGATTCGCTAGGGGGCAGTATTGGAAGTATCACTACAAAATCGTGAAGATGAAAAATCCTGTGTGCACTGCTTCTGTTGGACGGACTTTTTCCTCATACCGAAAATATGACAAGATAGGCTAGACTTTCAGCATTAGCTTCAGTGGCAATAGAAAAGGACTTCTTGATCGAATGGAAACGCGCAGAATCTCTACAACAGAGTAATAAAAATCCTCTTGAGGAAAGAAAGGAGGATGGATTTTGTGCACAAATAAAAATAATTTTTAGTGTGTAAAATCTGGCTATTTTCATAAATACTATTTCAATTGTTTGATGTTTTAATTGATGCGTTTGTATATAATTCGCAGCTGTAGCTGCAGTAAAGGTTTTATAGCCATGTAATAGTAAATGAGGTTTGGATTGATTCAGCCCACTGAAGGCTTAGGTGTGAAATGCACCGCTTACCACTATTTTAGAATGCAGTAGTTTAACAAAATTTACGGTGCCTTGCTGCATGTGATATAAATAAATAATATTAATTCAAATGCACTGTTTGTATAAGCGGGGCCTCACACAACATAACCCAGGTGGTATTTAAAATGTAAATAAACGGAATTATTCAGGATATTGTTTAAAATGAATTGTTAAATGATGTCATTATTCTGGAAGAAAATCTGTATATAATGTACATAAAATGAACGTTATATTCAGAGGCCAATTTGTTTCTAAAAATGTCTAAAAATGTATTCTTTTAAGCAGTAACTAATCACTATGAACCATAAGGAGTTCATGTAGTTGTCATTTTATTCATAATTTTGCAGTTTTTAAGTATTAGTTTTCTCAGTTTTTTATTGAACTAAAATGAAAGTGACGTCTTGGCGAGAACGCGTAACGCTTCTGTGGAGCAGTGGCCTCAGCAGAAGTATGCAAAATCTTTCAGGAATTTTGCATTTACTTCATGGGAGGATGAGCATAATTTTCTGGTTTGTTGGCACATAAGATTTATTACAGCACTAAGTAATTTCTTTCTTTCTCACCTTTGTTCTTTATCTCTTTCATTATCTATTTTGCTGGTTTGTTCTTTGGTACCTTTTATCTTGTTCTTTCTCCTACACTCTTGTTCTTTCTTTCTTTGTTTTTGTTTTTTATCTCTCGCTCTATCTATTTCTCAGTTTTTCGCTCTGCTTCTCTCTCTCTCTCTTATTTCCTCTTTTTTGTGTCTTTCACTTTATCTTTCTTTTGTCCTTCTTTCATTTTTTTCCCTCTCACTTACATTTCTTTGATCTTTTGTTCTTTGATTCTCTCTATTTTAACTTCTTTCTTCCTTTTCTCTCTTTTACTGACTTTGAATCAGGGCTTCGTTGAAAAAGAGACAGTCTGCCAGTTAATACAGCAATGACTTTGTCTTACTCAAATCTGCGCTCTTGCACACTATAAGTCCTATGTTTTTTGGGGTTGTTACTTTGTTTGTTTATTTATTTCAAGGAGCGCTATTTAAATCTCATTCGTGAAATAGGCTCCTGTTCTCATTTTCTTCAGCCACCTTTGTCATGTCTCGGTGTTATCCGTGGCCCTTTTTATTTAGTTCTTATCCGAGCACCTGTTAGCCTTGCTTGTTCGCCTCATCATGGATTCCATGGTTTACCGGCTTTCAAATTCAATTATTTTTGTCACTTTGGTTGTCCTCTTTGCATTTGAGTCTTGAAACCAGGGTACTTGGCAGAAAAAAAATATTTAATTTAGGGCGTACGTCACTTAAAAAGGGTTGAGAACCGATTTCATAAAACATACTTTGAATATAAAATGTTAAAGTTGACTTTGGACAACGGTTCTCTCTCCCTTATCTTATTTACTGACCGAGATGACATTGCAGGCTCGTGTTGGTGGGCCCGTACGAGCTCCCCATGGCTGTGCCAGGGCCCAGCAACCAAAATCCAGCCGATCCCAAGGAGTTGCTGCTGATGAATGTACGGAGAGACAGCAGTGTCCGGTAGGTGCAGGGACAGGAGCGACAATTGGCTGCCACGTACATGCCTGAACTGTACAGCGGAAACACCGCCTGGCCCTGAAAGACAATAATGTAAGACGTACAATAAAGTGAAGTCATACATCATGACCTAAAAGTTTTGTACCTTTGGTCCCATTAAGTTCCAGCCCAATTTGGGGTCGATGCCTCCCTGGTAAACAGCCTGGAACTCAGCTAGGATGACAGTGTAGTTTGCTTCCAAGACTTCAATGTCATGGCGATGGGCGTCACGCGGGAAAAAAGGAACACTCGGCACATTTGGCAAGAAGAAGAGATGTGGCTTCTGTATAGCCGAGTGCTCATTTAACTTCATCTATAGCAAAAATAGTGACGGGGCGATGAGAAGTCAAGTCAAGTCAAGTCATTTTTATTTGTATAGCCCTAAATCACGAAGAGTCTCAAAGGGCTTCACAGATTGTTACACTATATTACACAAACTATTTTCAACCGACAAGAGGAGTAGGTTATTCGTATGCAATGGAGTAGAAGTGAGTTTTAAGTTTAGATTTAAACATTTCCACTGAGGTTGCAGATCGAATCTCAGGGGGAAGAGCATTCCACAGCACCGAGAACTACCTAACGTAATATGAAACTTAATATACAGAGTGTGATGTGTCAAAAAAAGGAATGGATACCCTTCAGAAGATCAAGTAAACATTTCTGGGATAAAAAAAACAGAAAATAATATTTCAAAAAATAAGGAGAAGTAAAAATATTTCAGACTACCATTTTCGGTTCCAGTTTAAAGGTAATTTTGTCGATTTTAATTCCTTCCTACCCCATTTTGTTCCTTTTTTCTCCTCCCTATTAACATTTTTTCCTCAACTACGTGTAGCTCCTTATTGTCCAGATAAAAATGTAAGAGAAATATATAGTAGAAAAAAAAAATGGAACTGTCTGACTGGTTGGTACGTCTGCCTTATAGTTTCGAGGTCCCTGGTTCAATTTACAAGATAAGGGGATGGGGTCCTTTAAGACCTTTTGTGATTACGGGCAATACAAATAAATATAACTTGACCTGACTTGAATTTCAGCTACCCCCTTTCCTTTGTGGAGTTTGCATGTTCTCCCCTTGCCTATGTGGGTTTTCTCCCAGCATTTGTTGTCCTCCCACATTCAAAAAACATTGCAGGAAAGGTTTATTGGTGACCCCAAATTGTTCTAGTGGTTTTATGTCTAAGTGTGCCCTGTGATTGGCTGGCAATAAGTCCAGGGTGTCCCCTGCCCACTGCCTGGCGTCAGCTGGGAGAGTCTCCAGCACCCTTGCAACTCTGAGGATAAAGAATTTTGGAAAATGACTGAATGTCTTTCTCTCCAAGATTGATTTCCCCCTGCTGTCACATTACCCAGCATTAGTTACGGGGATTAATTTCCCTCCTACTACAGAAGGAATAACCACAGACACTTCTTTAATATGTAATTTATTGAAATGTGATATTTCCTCCTCACATCACGCTGGAATTGAGATTAGTGGACTTATTTTCACTGCTTAAAAAAGATTGACAACGTGTTGGTTAAGATTTACAGCAAAGGCTTAAAAATTGCAGCACAACATGTTACTTTTCTGAGATAGACACCTCGATTAAAAAAAATGCCAGAAATATTTAGTTTACTTTTATATTTGTTTTGTACTCCTGTCCCGTTATAAGCATACAATTGTAAATAATATTATTAGATGTTCAAAGTAAGGCTTGATTGATTAATTGATTGATTGTCCAGCTCAACACTAATTTTTCAGGGACACTAACCGAAGCTGTATAATGTTAGTGAAGATCTTGACACAAATAAAAATATACATTAAAAAATTGATTTTGTGTATTTGCTTTTTAGATAAGGCATGTAGATAAAAAAAAACGTTATTTGTATCGGCATCATTCTTTAGAGCAAAATGTCATCAGTTATATGTATGAGTAGAAAAAAATGAGAAAAAATTATATATTTGGTTTTTCTCAATTTTAGAGTGATTTTTTTTTAGGTTTGAACAGTGAATATGCAGAGATTTAAGAATAGAGTAAAATAAAGGAAAGTAATTCTAAAACGTTGTTAAATCTGAAAAGTAGTCTCACATTACTACATTAAATTGTTCTTGACCCAATGTTTGCAACTCTTTATTGCTTAAAGTTCATCTGAAAATGGAGGACAATACAATGTAAAAAAAGTCATTTAAAAGGGACAGAGTGTATTATTTTGTGTCTTCAAGTGGTTAAAAAGCTTCATACCCTTTTTTTAAAATAATAAGCAAAAAAATAAGATTTTTCATGAATGTGAATTTTTTTCAAATACTCAAGGTTGACAAATGTAATTTATTTTACATAAGATGAGGCTCACTAAGAGCAGTGGTTCTCAATTGGACTGACTTTGGTACCCACCATCACACCCTAACTACCAGCTACAACCCAAAAATGTCCACTTTTCAAACGTATCAAATGAAAGCATTGTGAGGTCTTTACCAAAGATAGAATATATTCACATTTTATTAACTTAACTCATAGTTTTTATTCAGTTTTCCATACAAAAAAAAAACAAAAACAAATTCCCACCCCGAAAAAACTCAAAAGAGATGGGCAAAAGAGCACTTCAACATCAAATGTGGAAAAAGAAAAAGTGGTATACCTAACCAGGAGGGTGGTGCAACGGACTACAAATATGGAGGCATTACAAATTCTTCCCATCGCTTATTTGTCCTATATTCACATTTAAAAAAACAAAAACAAAACGAGCAGCAAAACTAAAACAACTTCAAGTAATAATATTCCATTCAATGCTCGACTAGCAACAATTTTCATGAAATCCAAAGTGCTTTATTTAAGGGCCATTGTCTTTAAGGTAATAAAATCCATATCTCATCTATTCTCCGCTCCATCTTTGTTTAGCCATGCTCAACATATGTAAACAAACAAGATCTGTTTTTCTGTGGTGTGAAATGGCAGGTGTCAACTCGCATTTGGAGGGAATTATCCCAAGCTACTGTTAAAGAGTTAAATCGGCCTCAGTTATCTTTATGTTTTTTCTTAGCATTATTTTGCTAAGGCAAAGGCCCGTGAGCCACTGGAAACGGGTCCGCTACCCACATTTGGGTCCCGATCCACCAGTTGAGAAACACTGACCTAGAGGGAGCTGACATAATTGCTGCAATGGGTAAACTTAGAAACCAAAAACCTTTCAGAAGGTAAAAAAAATCAAAGAAAAATGGTACGATCTGAGCAAGTTGAGTTACCATAGCTTTTAATCTTCCATGTGCTTTTTATCACTCGTTTTCTGTTACACTACACAATACAGCTATAAGTAGTGAAGGATTTTATACATTTGACTATAAAGGATTACATTTAATGCAAAGATATTCACTAGCGGAGCTGTGGTGCGAGGTCAGTGCAACCTAATGTTTACAGGAATGGCGGGAACGGGACGTGAGGCTGATAAGATAATCAGTGCATCTAGACGTGGAGGGGCCCTGATGACAGAGGACGGAAGGTATTGTTTTGATAAACGCTCTGCTGTTTTGAGTTTTTCCAGACATCGAGGCGAGGGGGTGGAGACCACGTGGGGGCTTCGCTGGCACGCCCATGGAAGGAGCCGGCACACCAGCTTGCGGAAAAAACGTGGGCCGAGAAGAGAGGCAGGAGATCGAGAGAGGAGGCTTGACAGAGACTCGAACAACACTAATTCGGCTAATTCGGCCATATTCGATGGAGTTCACATAGTTAAATTGTTTAAAAAATTAAATCTGCCCACGTGTGGAAATGTCTCTTGTCCATATTTTCCATCAAGAAATGAGCGCGCATTGTTAGGTGAATGTAGGTTGTGTTTGGTTAACGGAGTCACATAACTAATTCGAACAATTTGGTAAACGGTACATTTTAATATTCAATTACTAACGCTAGTCATCAGATAAAACACATTGTGCCTTTAAGAATAGAATAAAATGACAGTGCAGACCTGCTCACGAAGACCTTTGTGAATGCGGCCCATCCCTACCCAGCTGTAACGTTTTGCGTACTCCTGAAGGGATGAGTAAAGTTTCTTGGCCTGTGCGGACGCTTGGGCTGGAAACAAGGCCTGACTTAGTACCGGTCTGAGGTAGTCTTGTCCCAGCTCCTCGTTTTCTTCTGTTTCGATGCTTCGAAACGAGTTCTTTTGAGCTTCCCTGCGAATTTTGGTCTGGGTTTTGCCGTTAGACGTTGCCGAAATTCTGGAGGCCGTCTTCCCCCCGTTTCTGCGAGCCATTGACGGGAGGTCCGAGCCCATCCGGTAACAGTGCCACAGGAACAATAGCAGGAGCGACCACAGAATTCCGCTCAGCGAGAGGACACTGAACTCAGCAAAGGCAGGAAAGGGAAGCATTTTGTCCAGGGACCAGAACATCACTACAGTTGTTTTTTAAATCCTGAAATAGAAACAGATTAAGAGATTATGAGATGTATTAATATTGATAAAGACAGACTCAAACCAATATAGCTTAGTCACATTATTTATTTTAGATGATCTAAATTTGTTTCTTTATTCAATAATATGAAAACCTTGAATCTTTCCTCAGTTGCAAAGCAATCATTTTAAGCATGATGCTGTGTATAATGGCAAGAAAAGCCAAAGCGTGCCAACTTAATAATAGACAGCCACATTCCATTATTTTTTCCTTTATTTAATCCCCTTCTGCAGGGGTCACCATACTACGTTCTACGGACCGTACCAGGCAAGACGATTCTGAGAAGAAATAAAAAAGCTACTTCTCTTCAGACAATGATGTGCAGTGTTAAATATGTCCACTTGATGTTGCCAAAGCCACGCTACACTCCAAACCACCCACTGTAGCTGTATATGCGAAATACCATTTTTCAAATAGAGAACAATTGTGCAAACGCCCGTCCTGATGTCATTTTATGTAAAATAGATGTCTTTATTTAAGGCAATACAATTGCACTCACCTGGATTTCTTAGCCTGTGTCCCTTTGTGTTACCTCATACAATCATTTTTCATTGTGCTCATGGGGAACATTGAAATAGCTGTCAAAAAATGTCTACATGCTTTCTTTTGTAAAGATCAATATTTTTTAACAACAAATTTCATGCAAAAAAACACTTCTGAAGTAGCCCCATGTCTTTGTTTTTCAATGCAAATGATTAGGGGAGATGTTATTGATTCAATAAAATTGTCACGGTTGCCCATGGAGCCCAATTGGCCCCGCCCATGTGATTGGCTTCCCTCCTATTTAAGCTCAATGCTCTAACTCACCCTTTGTCAGTCCGTCAACGAACCTCTGCACCCGCAAGACGTGGGTTTTGACTCTGGACGGTTTCCTGCCTGTGTTTCCTGTCCGGTATTGTTCCCGTCTATTTTTTGTCCTGTTTAATATCGATCTACAGTTTCCTTCCCCGGCTATTTTGTTCTGTTTGTTATCGATCTCCAGTGTCTGGTAGCGTTACCGTCTAGTTTGTCCTGTTTAATTTTGATCTCCAGTGTCTGCTATCGTGTCCGTCTATCTCGTCCTGCTTGTTATCGTACTTCAGTCTCCAGTGCCTGATATCAATCCTGTCTGTCCCGTCCTGTCCGGTATTGACCCCATATGCCTGATATCTGCTCGTGGAATTGGTATTGATCTCGTCAGCCTCTGGCTTCCTGTCATTCCACGCCAGACTGCTGCCTTACGTCTTTCGCCCGACGATCACCGAATCACTGGCGTTTTGGGTTAACGTGCATGACTGACTCATCTCCTGTAAAATAAAGCTTGTGTGAGAAACGTCTTGCATCTGGGTCCTCATCCTGTTCCGGTTCTTGATAATTTGAAGATGGTATGTGTCAATTAATATATTTCTTTGTTTATTTTGAGTGTTTTAAAACTAATTGGATGAAATGGTTCCTTACAAACAAATAGACAATGAAACACAACTTGTGCAGGTAAATGTAAACAAGAAAAATGGATTACCTTATGTTATCTATTTTCCTCATGCTTTGCCGAGATGTCAAATTTAAGACTGTTTTTTGGTATAAACGAATAATTAAACGCATAAATCAGATATTTATTTCTATCCAACCCGTCCCCTGTGCGACTCAAGACGTTTGCCCACCTCAGAATTATGGGATGTGTTATTATCAGTAAAGACAGGCTCTGCCATTATAATTTATTTAAAATAATCCAAATTCATGTCTTTATGAATTAAAGATGAAAATGTTGATTTTTTTTCTCTGTTGCAAAGTGATCATGTTTAACCAAGATGCTGCGTTTCATAACAAGGAAAACCAAAGCATTCCACTATTTCTAGACAGCCTCATTCCCCTTAGTTTTCCTTTACTTAATCCCCTTCTGGCTGAAAGTCTGTTGAAGCCAAGCTTGGCGTGGGGCATCCATTATCCATGTTGGGTCGCTACTCTGCCACAAGGCCCTGACCAACATTGACCTTTTGTGCTAGTTGCCTGTGCAAGTTGACTTCACTTCCACCACCATGCTAGGACTGATTTATTTTATTTCTTGTTTGTTGTTTGGACACTTTGTTACATTACCCTTGGTATTTTCCATTTCCGGTTTTGTTTGGATATTTTGTAATTTGTTGTTACCACTCTATTTTTTTTATTTTTTGGTACTTTGATCCTGATTTTATTAATAAATACCACCGTTGTTTTGAGAATCTCTGCCTGCAGTTCCCGCCTCCCCCACCTTGGTCCATTACCCAAAACCAAAACTTAACAGCGGTCTTCCATTATCTGTTGGGGAACTATAATGTTCATCCATATCAGTGGGTGGCAGCAGATTACTATTTCATTTATATTTGTTAATTACTGTAAATCAGGCTCTATTAGTTACCGTATTTTCACGACTATAAGGCGCACCTAAAAGCCTTTATTTTTTTCAAAAGCTGACCATGCGCCTTATAATACAGTGCACCTTATATATGGATCAATATTAAGTCGCAAAGTCTTGCAACTAAGGCAAGCAGCCGCCGACTAGATTTTCCCCCGAAGGCGAAGTAGTCCGCGGTGTATGTTGGGATATATATACCAGCGTTTCATTTCCTAACCAATGTGTCACTCATCATTTGAATCACTAGTCACTATTGGCTAAAGTTATTCGGAGGTAAAGGAGGCTGATCCTTTTCATCATTTACAGGCTTGCATAGGCTAAAGCGGGGCAAAACAAAGCCTGCAATTGGCCGAAAAAGATGAATGTGAATCACACGTTGGGTTGCACTACGGCATAGAGAAAACGTTTTTTACTATTCTGTATTTGTAAATATTCTACACGGTTGGATTTACTACACTAACGGTTGTAAGAGGACCAGGGTTGCGTATCATTATTGAACGTGATGGCTGCAAGAGAACTTTGGTGAGTTATGCGGCTTTATATTTTCCCGGTATCCTGTTTTAGACTGATCTTGATGTTTCTGTGTCTATTTTTAAACAAAATTCAATTCAAAGTGTTTATTGCCATATGCACAGTAAAGAACCATGTTTCCCTGCACAATAAAATTCTTATTTTTCTGTCCACACAGTTGCCAGTGAAAAATAAAATAGAAACTAAGAAATAGTTGGCATTTCTTGAATCCCAAGACTTTAACCATCCGAACGACATGTGGGACGATGCATTTGAGTGATTGGTGACATCGTACAGACACTGTGTCCGTACATGTCTGAGACACGTATTTGCTTCTTTGCAAGCTTTCTGAATGTTGAGGGGGTAAAAAGTTTGACTGAACTATCTGACTGTTTTGTCGACGTTCCCATTGTGGCGCCTTATAACCCGGTGCGCCTTATGTATGGAAAATATAGGACCAAAAACTATTTTTGGGGGGTGCGCCCTATAACCCGGTGCGCCTTATAGTCGTGAAAATAATTGCGACATTCAATGCTTCGTGTTGATGCCAAAGAGACGTGTGCGTTGATTGATGATGCAATTAGAATTTAAGTGAGACGAAAGCAACAAGAGCAGCTAAAATAAGACAGCACAAATCAACAAAAGTGACAACATAGCTTGCACTGCAAAAAAACAAAAAAGATTTCTTCGAAGTTGAACATGCTTTCACGGCATGACTTGACGTCTTATTGCTTGAATTATAAAACGTTTAAACATGAGTTGCATGAAGCATGGATGGTTAAACACGGTGTAGCTTCTAGCTCTGCATGAGACAACTACGCCAAATCTGCAATCCAACCACGGCGTGCGTTCGACGACTGCAGGGCTGCACAGCACACTGCATCCCCTTTCATTAATAAAGAGCATCGCGCACATTTTATTACCTTGACAGACCGTTGCGAGATGTGGCGCAAGTGCGTACAAAGCACGCCTCTGCCCTGTGATCGCCGGATGGTTACTGAATTAGTGGTGTCGTTTGCGAACATAACGCCTCAATGAGCAAGCTCCTCATCAATAAGAAGCCGGCTCCCTTCGAAGCACTCTTTCCGTCTTTTACTCCTTATATTTATTTTTCTTTGTTCATTTCCTTTATCTTTGTCTAATTCTCTTTATCTCTCTTTCTCTTTTCTCTGCAGTTTCTCTTTCTCTCTCTCTATCTGTCTTTGTCTGTCTCGTGATAGCCTTCTCACCTTTTTTCTCTCTTTTAACTGTGCTTGTGACTGGTCAATGTGTGACGACATCTTTGCAATGCTTGCCTCGTATTTTAGTGTTAAAATTAAAAAGTCAATGTTCCCCTCGATATTGAAACCTTAAAGGGTATTCTAATAAAATAGCATACTACATTTTCATCAACCGTCAAGAGCTTGAACCTATCACCAAATTTAAATAGCTGTCATGTCAGAACATAAAATGGTGGCATGGATATAGCTCAAACCACTGCCACACTTAACAGACTTAAACCCATCTGGAGGGACAACAAAGCAGTGAAACCAAAGATCAGACTCATTCAAGCGCTGATTACTTCCATCTTCCTCTACTCTTGTGAGACATGGACTCTCACAGCAAAACTGGAAAATAAAATTCAGGCAATGGAAATGAGATGCTATAGGAAACTTCTAGGCATCAGCTACTTAGCCCATGAGACAAACCAAACAGTGCGCAACACCATCGGAGAGCACATTGGATAATGCTCCAAGGGTCAGAAAGAGAGGAAGACCGAAAAAGAAAATGTGCCGACAACATTAAGAAATGGACTGGT
The DNA here is from genome assembly GCF_059441175.1 of Urocampus carinirostris. NCBI lineage: Eukaryota > Metazoa > Chordata > Actinopteri > Syngnathiformes > Syngnathidae > Urocampus > Urocampus carinirostris. The sequence continues at coordinate 27,694,229 of NC_142349.1, forward strand.
GGCAACTTTGCCACGACCCAAAAACAGGTCAGGAACGGTGGAGAAAGCTGCCCAGAGTGGCATCCTCATTGGTGCCACGATGACCCATGTGGTTAAAGGATGCGTGAAGTGTAACTACATTTTTTAACTTAATCAATTCTGTGCATGATGCTTCATTATTGACAGCCTTGGGGAGTAACGGAATACATGTAACAGTGCTACGTAATCAGAATCCCAAAAATGGTATATTCCCTTGGATACGGAAGAAAATATGTAATCAAAATCCATGGATATTTTGTAAAAATAAGGATTACTTTGCAGGATTACAATTTTATTTGAAAGCCTGTTTATTTTGCACACGACAAGGGACGGGTAGTCGTTAGCTTTTCCCTTTTTATTCTCGTCGTTCGCATTAGCTTTGTCCAGCAACTACCACAAAAGGTCAATGTCCAGTTACACCTCTCTCTCTGCCGTTTTATTCATTTCCACACACCGCAATGATTCGTCCGCAAGGATCTGTCGTTTCCTACGCTACGTGTAAGAAAATTGAAACCAAGCATTATGCGAGAGAATTAAAAAGTAATTCGTCGAAGATTTGCGAGTGGAGGAAGCTGAAATGTAATACATCAGTAAAGCATGGAGCCTTGTATGCGTGAGGGGAAAGCTTTCATGCAAGCAGAGGGCACAGGCGCCCTTTTTGTGCGGTGCACCCTATGGTCGTGAAAATACGGTAATCGAAAGTAAATAAGTTACCTTACTTTAATATTATGGTACAGTATTAGGAATGTTACTAATGGTACATTTTTTTAACAGGTAATTAGTAACTGTGTCGAATTACATTTTTAAAATTACCATCCCAACCCTGATTTTTGGTAATATGTCATTTAAAAAAAAAATGAAAATCCTTTCTGGATCCGAAGGATCGGGCTCTTTTCAGTAAAGCCGATTTTCTAAAAAAAAAAAAGAAAAAAAGAAAAGAAAACAGCCGGAAAAAAAACATCACTCCCTGCAATGTCGGTATATTGCCCCTAGAGGACGCTTTACATTAGCAAACCGAAACCTCACAATCGCAGCCGAATGCGTCAAGCCTTGAGTGTGCGGCCATTGGGGGTACCTCGGCACCTTGTTGACGGGAGGACCCTACGGCAACAGGATTGTTTAATAAAGCAGCGTAGGAGGCGTGATCAAGGTATGTAAAGGTGCATGTTTTTTTTACTATGCTTATTTCTTAGTGGGGACGACCGATGCTCTAAAATGGACATCGATATTAAGATAGGGGCGAGCAGGTGCAAGGGATGCTGCCTTTCGAATTCCCCATCATCATTTTTTGTGACATACAAGGCTTGCATTGCCGAGGGAACGCCTCGGTGTGCTTTTTTCATTCAATGCAGTGAGAAATTGAAGGCGGCAAAATGCATTCGTGGTCTTGCTGCAGAAAGAGCACGGCCTTTTGTGCATTTGGGAAAACGCATTATATTGGGCTTGCGTTTGCACGTTTGTGTGGAGGAAACGTAGGTGAACAGCGTTGCTAGTTTTCTTTTGACAGAAGCATTTTGCAACCTTTCTTTAGGCCCACAAAATAATATTTATTTCATCTCTTGGGAACAGCATGGTAATGAATACAGATTTGAGTAAGAACGCTTCCCTAATCCAAATAAACTCAAAATCTGCCGTTTTAATACTTTAAATGCCACGATCATTTATATTGTTCATTTGCTGGGTAACGCTATACATTTGAAGTTCCTCAATATTGATATTATAATAATATTGCACAACTTTTCATTGCACTCCCAATACAATACATGATTCTACATTGCACTATTATTATAACTCACGCTAGCCTCTAAGCACTGCTTCGAACATAGATTTGCCTACTTATCCTGACGGTCTTTTATCTCATTTTCTCCTTAAAGTATTTATTAAACGTTTACCCTGTCTAGTCTTGTTTAAAACAATGTTTCTCAACCTCAATGGCAATAGAGAAAATTCAATTCAATATAGTTAATGTTAATGTAATATAGGACAGTGTTTGGCAACCACCAGGCCGCAGACCGGTACTTGGCAGCTCAGAAAGATAATAAAGATGGCTTATCTAATGCTTATATCATATTTTTAAGGGCTAACCACTTTTTATAACCCCCAAACTTTAATGTTTGGATGCGAGAGCAATGATTGATCAGCATTATGCCACTGACCACATTTGCTCATCATTGGTTTCAACAGAACCCTAACCCAGATCGCTAGAACGAGAGTGCAGAATCTTGACCACAAGACCACTAGGATTATAAACAACATAGGCAAATGCATTTGATTTTATCTTATCTATACACTGGTTTTACTTATGGTGCCACGTTGTACATTGTCGTAATGGAGCATTACGGGAAAGAGTTCAGTCAAGACAACGTTGCACAATGTGGTACAGTTAGTAAAATTAGTGTAATGGTGTGATAAAAAAACATGTATTCCAGATTCATAGTGTGCTGGTACTAGTTGATTCAGAATTATTGTTATTACTAATATTATTATTATTATCGTTATTATTACTAATGTTTTGATTGGGCTGGGCCAAAATATATTCAGAGATTAAACCGGTCTGTGGTACATCAAATGTTGTAGACCACTGCTATAAGGGTATTAAATTGACATTTAATTTATTTACCAAGACCCAGGTAAATAATAATCCAGGCTGCAAAAGTTTAACACAAAAATGATTGTCTTTTTTCTCTTTCCCAGTATTTTTTGTTGAGCCATGGGTTTCTCATACCTTTGCGTGATTTTGTCCGTCACTTTAATCCACCAAGTTTCAGGTAACTGTCTTCGTGTGCTTTTCTAAAAAGCTATGGAAATCATGTCCGTATCTTTTGACACTGCCACATATTTTTAACATGCAGGCATTAGATTCATGATCCCAGAAACGCGCGCACCGTCGTCATCACCTCCCGACTCCTACCCTGCTGGTGATCCTATCCATGCTGCCCTACAAAGTAAGGAATATTTGGGTCAGCGTTCTGCCACCACAGGTACCAAAGCAAAGCTTCGGATCATATCATTAAAGTGGTTGACCTACAACAGAGTCTGACAGATCCTTAATGAAACCTTACCAGGCACTTCCAGCAATCCAACGCAGGCAATAGCGGGCGTCAAGCAGAGCGCCTCGACCGCCGCAGTCATTTCTCCGGGACTGCTCACCGCGCCTTTCAGCTCCCCCTCTGCAGGGAGCAGCGCTGGGCTGAGGAATCCTATGTCCTTGGTTCCCGAAGAAGAAGAGACAACCACTACGCTCATCACCACCACTACGATAATCACAATGCATGTGCCAGGTACCTGCGCGTCAAATTTGTGCCAAGAATGGCTAAAGAGAGCTCAAAATGTTTTCTTTGTTCACTTAGAGTTCATCTCTCGAAGTGTTTATCAACTGTGCATTTGTAGAATCAAATAGAAACTACACTGAAATTCACTTCCATTAAAGTTTATTTGACCCAGGGAAAGTCATACAAACTGTAAAGTCAGAAAAATAGCACACTACAACTATTTTGCTAGTTATTCAAATTATTGAAAATACCTTTTCCACTTTTTATTTATTTTATTTATCTGAATTTGGGAAATTTGCAGTTGGATTTTATACCCATTTTAGAAAGGAGCTAAAGCTTCTTTAATCTTCTGCAAGGACACCCAAGTGCTATTTTTATATTTGTATTCTTTCTCGGGTGCTAACTGATAATGTATTATCAAGTACAGTATAGATTAGTAGAAAATGTTCCTGTTAAGAGAGAAATCCACGCAGCACACATGAGTGCAATCATGTTGCCTTAACAGCGCTTCCGTAACTTGTTTTTTAAAATAACAGATATAAAACTGCAGGTCATTGTTTGAACAGAACATTTTTCTTCTCCCTGGAAGGGGATTACCACTTGTGAGGCCCCTTCTCAAGGTTTCTCACAAGTGGTAATCCCCCTTCTCAAGGTTTCTCTTTTCCTCACGCTGAGGTTTTCCTTGCCCGCATGTTGGTTTAAGATCAGGTAATGGTGTAATTGTAGACCTGTGCAGTCCTTTGAGACATTTTTGTGATTAAGGGCTGTATAAATAAATGTGACTTGACTTGACTCCCTGCATTGTCTCACAGACCAGGCTCAAACAGTTGGTGGGCCTGATCCGCCCAGTGGGCTGTATGTTTGACACCCCTAGTTTAACATGTACATAAGTTGTTTCATTGTTATGTGGATTGACATGAAATAATTTACATTGTAAAACTTTGACTGATTTTTAGTAGGTTGTACAAACAAGATACATCTGAATTTACAGATTTAGTATGATGTCACTGATTATCATATTTATCTATATTTATTCACTTACATCTTTGTTTTTGAGAGTCTGTCCATACATCGAACCCTTTCTTATGTTTTCATTTTTGTAGTCCAGTGCAATGCATCTTTGTCTGCCATGGAGGATATTGTCGAGTCACCTGATTCTGCATCATTATCATCGGTTTCCCCACTGGAATGCACCTACAGCATTACTGTGTATGCCGGCTATGGCGTGGAAATTCAGGTAATGTGATTTGACGTGTCCAAAGTTTCGTTTTCTGATGCCAGCATCAAATTTCTTGCAGTGGTAGTAATTACAAATAATGTGCATTTTGATGTCAATACTTTCACTGCGGTCCGTGTACCGTTCTGTCGCGGTGAAGAACATGGAAATAAATAGTGGTTCACGACCGAAAGTACAAGATCCCGGATACATGCGGATGAAATTAGTTTCTTCCACTAGGTGGCTGGGCTCTCCCTGAGAGATTGGGCGAGAAGCTTGATCATCTGGGAGGGACTCGGATTAGAGCACTTACTCCTCAACATTGAGGAAAGTCAGTTGAGATGCCTCAGGGATCTAATAAGAATGCCTCCTAGACGCCTCCCTCGAAGGTGGTCCGAGAATGACTCGCCGGCAGGAGAACCCGAGGACGACCCAGGATACGTGGAGAGACTACATCTCTTGGCTGGTCTGGGGACGCCTCGGGATCCTGTCGGACAAGCTGGATTAAGTAGCTGGGGATAGGGAGGTCTGGGCTTCCCAGCTGAGGCTGCTGCCCCTTGTGTCCCAACCTGAGATAAACGATAAATAATAGATGGGTGGATGCTTTCAATGCCAGGTGAGGAAGGTGAATCTCTCCAAAGAGGAGTCGTTGACCATTATGGGTTATGGGGAATCCGCGCCGAAGCTGTTGGCCGATGAGACCCTGATGAGGGAGGGTCAAGTGATCCGCAGCACAACCAATCAGGTGCACATCCACTACCGCAGTGGCCAGTCCAACAACCATGGCAAGTTCATCCTGCACTATCAAGGTAAACCCATTCATATCTTCCCTACGTTTTCCTCCATTATGATTGTGAGTGATTCATCCTGCCTTGCAGCTTTCATTTTGTCCTGCACCTTCCCTCATTCCCCCGAAAGCGGCGGGGTGACGGTGACCGACATCCATCCTGGCGGTCAGGCACACTTCCACTGCGATGCGGGTTTCCAAGTCCGCGGGTACGAAGTGGCCACCTGCGTCAACGCCACACGGCCACACTGGAGCACGCCCGAACCGCAGTGTGTGGGTCAGTGACCTGCATTTTCATTCCGCCGATGCGAAATTGAATCGGTGCTTTACTTATCATTGGATTCTGCGTTTCCTCAGCCGTGTCTTGCGGGGGGTGGATTCGAAATGCGACAGTTGGCCGAATACTTTCGCCGCCCCCTCCGTCTGTTGCCAACCAAAGCAATGGAAACAACTTGAGCTGCCATTGGTTACTTGAGGCTAAAGAAGGCCACAGACTTCACCTGCATTTTGAGAGGATTGCGCTGGACGAAGAAGATGATAGGTACGCTGTTCAGTGTACCACTCACTGTCGTTGGACATTTTCTGTAATTTTTGTCTCTTCTGCATCTTTTCTTTCAAATCAAACACCTACTTTGCAATAAGGCCACAACAAATGCACTAGGTTTACAAATTAGTAAAACCAAGTTCTATAGCATTTTTTCTGATACAGATATTTATATCATTAGTACCAAAAAAATCCTGTTTTTGAAACTTTGGTTGATTGATACTAAAGCCCGAGGAATTGTGTTGTAGTAGTTGTAGTTGGAAAGCAGCCAAATGGCTACCCCCTGAGATTCGTAAAATCAGATGGATTTTGCTGTTAAATTCATCCTTCAAAAATGCAATATTAATCAAAAAAGTGTGTGGAGGATTGCAGTTGAAATATTAAAAGGAGAGCAAAAGTTAATCCCTTGATGCCAAATGTAAGCTTGATAGAATCTTCACTTGATAATATCCTTAAAGAACGTCAGACTGAGCAATAAATCAAATAGTCCTAACAATTAAATGACCTGTTTCATTTGAGGTAAACTGATGATGTCATCCTAAAGTTTAAAATTATATCATGAATGACGATTCATTTTGTCCTCTTAGGTTAATTGTGCGCAGCGGAAACAGTACGATGTCCGTGCCTCTCTTCGACTCAGACATGGATGATGTTCCAGAGCACGGACTGCTGAGTGAGGGCAACTCGCTGTTCTTGAAGCTCACTGCCGATTCATCCTCAATTCCTTTGCTCCTAGCACTGCGTTATGAAGGTGAGCATCAAGGATGAGATTGTGGTTTGGAGCCAAAATTAGGGGAAAGAAAGCTTCCTTTACCAGAAGTTGACAAGTAATCCTGACTGGTTAATAGCAAAGACTAAGCAGCATCCTAAATCTACTCTCAGGAAAACTCTCAAATTACCGTATTTTTCAGACTATAAAAACCCCAAATTAAAAACCCCAAATTAAAAACCCCAAATTGGCCAGGAATTCAAACATGTGCCTTATAATCTCGTGCACCTTATTTACTGAAAAAAATTGGAAATGCATATTTTTGAATGATCATATTTGTGCAATTATTGAGTGGTTGATATTTATCGTTAACCACAATTGCATGACAATGGGGGCACACGGAAGGCGCCAGTAAGAGCGCCACATCCTAACCACAATAAATTAGGTAGGAGAAAACAATCGGTCTTATCTCATCATCACAGTCCTGGTAGTTGATACAAATATTAGAAAAAAATTTGAAAAACATAAAGTGATTAAAAATCGGTGTCAAATTGTGTTTGACTTTGTCTTAGCTCAAACAAAGCATTGTAAATCACAACCCTTGTTAAATATGTTCGGCCATGCGGGTATACCTTTCAGTACGACTGAATTACTTGCCACAATTCCTTTCTCTTCATTCAGTTCAGAATCTCATGCGCTCTGGGAGACTTTGCGAGTCGACTATACAATACTGTATCTCAGTGGTCCCCAAACCTTTCTGTACCACGCACCGGTTTCATTTCTGACAATATTTTAGGCCCCCGGCCCAACAATAACATTAACAGCGTGTTACCTGACTAAAAATAATGTGATGATGACATAAAACCTAATGCCTATTCATGTGTTGTCTGTATTCTTAGTAGCCTAGTGGATAGGATCTGGCTTGCTCCCAACTGTGATTGGCGATATATTTCAATGGGTCAGTCAATGCACAAATGTGGTACCTATTTATTTTGAGTGCATCCCGAATCCTTACCGTCATTTGATTTCTATGTGCCTTGTAGTCTGGTGGACCTTATATATGAAAAAAAAATATCACAAAAGATTAATTTTTGGTTGTGCACCTTATCATCCATTGCACCTTATTGTGCAAAAAATATGAAAATACTGCATTATGTCTTACTCATTATCCATCGTGACCCAGCGGAGTGGGTACTACTAACACTACACAATACTTTGAGTGATAAAAGAGGCCATGTTGTCTTAACACATCTGATTCACCTTTGACTCTGTACAGGGCACCTCGACGACTGAAAAATATTAATGTTTTTCTTCTTTTTCTAGCATTTGATGATGAGCACTGCTGGGAGCCCTACATGCCACATGGCAACTTCAGCAGCAGCGACATAACCTACCAGCTAGGCACTACCGTTAGCTTTAGCTGCTCGCCAGGTTTTGTCATGGAACAGGGGTCAGCCACCATTGAGTGTGTGGACCCTAGCAACCCCCACTGGAATGACAGTGAGCCTGTTTGCAAAGGTATACCATATTAATGTTTTTTTTAATTTTGTGCATTATCTTAAGGGAGCTCTATGTTGTTAACATCAAAAATCACAAGCTGAATGAGATTTAAACATTGTCTATAGAATAACAACCTGGTAGTAAAGTAGTAATAATGTCATAATAACATGATAAATTGTAATTTTAGAAATGCATATCAACTTGTTGCCCTTTTTGCCAATCACATCAAGTCATGTTTATTTGTATAGCCCTTAATCACAAAGAGTCTCAAAGAGCTGCACAGACCACAAATCAGTACCAAAAAGTAGTTCTAAGTTGTTCTTGTTGTTGAGCCCCGGTCTATACAGTTCATACATGTGTACACTACTGCCATAAGCTGATAGTGCTCTTTACCTTGTTACAATCGCAAAAAAATTTACATATTAAACATTTTTCTTGAAAATTATCAAATCTTTACTGTACTTTCATTCATGAGATATTCACGGAAAACACTCCAATAAAATTTGCAATCCTGCTTGGAGTATTTGTGGCGGAAAGGGGTAAACAAATACTTGTAATGTGATGTGCATTTAAAGGCATAGTGCATTGTTTGACCATTCAATTTCATTGTATGATGTAGTGCAACCAAAAATGAGTGCTTAAAAGCACAAAGAAGAACAAAAAATACTAAGACTGAAGGTGACTAAGACGCACTATTTTACTTCACTCCTTTTTTTGCCCAGCTTTTTTTAGATTTATGAGTACCCATAGCAACAAGATGGCAGACAATTATGTCAGGTGAGGCTCATGTCATATAAGATAAAGGCAAATTTCTCGACCAAAAAGTATCTTAAAAAAATGCATGTTTATAGAGTAGCCCATGTATTTTTCAAATCAATATGATTTTTTACAAATTAATTTGTTTTACCACTGGGAAGCACTAAATAACTGTCTTCCTTCAAATCTGTAAGATAGTGAGTGCAATACAGAATTTTATGATATCTGTTTGCATTAGTCAGACTACGTTCAAATTTGCGGGTGTTGCTATAATATTCCTATTTACAATTCGAATGTAAAGAAAAAAATAATAATTTGAGGGTTTATCTTAAAAAGTGGGCAAGGTGACAAAAGCCTTATATTTCTACACTACACTAAGTCATAAGAGTGAGTACACCCCTTACAACATCAGTGAAGCAAAATCGCTTTGACACAATGAAAATAAGTCTTTCAACAAAGGTATTTGCTTACTGGAAAGGTGAGAAAAAAGATTAATTAATTTGACTCAGAGGGTGTAAAAGAATGTGTGGTGTAGGCTCTGGTGAAATCCATGGCCAGGAAGTTTAGAGTGGTTTGGCAAAATCATGAAGGCCACACAAAATATTTAACTTCAGGAACCCTTACTTAAGGATGTACTCACTTTTGTTACCAGGGTTTTAGCTACTAATGGCTATATTTTGAGTTTTTGAGGGAAAAAATAAATTTAAACTGCTATATATGTCAAGACCAGAACGGAAAATGGACTCACTCGGGCAATGTTTCTCACAAGTTTTATTAGAAGAAAGGGAGGGGGTTGCGCCCACGATCCGGGGATTGCTGGACGCGGGAAGCAGGTTGCACTGAACGCGGAAGGGGAACTTCCTTGGCGGGCGATGGCGGTGTCGGGAACGGAAAAAACGGGTCAGTAGCCGGGATAGAACAGCAATAACGTGGTTGGGATCAGAAACAAGTCGAAAGACAGGAGAGGATAGTAGACGTGGTCGAGATAAAAAAACGGATCATTATTCGGGACAGGAGAACAGACGTGGTCGAGCTCAAAACAGGTCATAATTGGGGACGGGAGAGCAGACGTGGTCGAGATCAAAACAGATCGTAGCGAGAGACACACAGGAGCAAAAAACAGGAGAGGCGAAAAAGGGCTTGCTGTGTAAAAACAGAGATTTGCAGACAGACCAACATAAGGGGACTGACAGGACAGAGTTTAAATACTGACAGGGAGCCAATCTGTCAACAAGCTGCAGCTGACGCCACGCGGGTGGGGCCAATTGGGCGCTATGGCAACCATGACATTATAGAGTTTATCCAGACTACGTTCATTGTGTCAAAGCAATGTTTCTTCAGTGTTGTTCAATTAAACATTAAAATGAAATATTTGCAGAAATGTGAGGGGTGTACAGTACTCAGTTATGTGACATACTGTATGAGGCCCTGTTACCTGAACTAAAAAATTATAGGGTAATACGTTCCCTCACATTTTTTGATTTGATAAACCTAAAAGAACTTAACATCCAGGACTTAAACCCCTGGGGAATTGCAACTCAATTGTTTTATTAAATGTTATTTCAATGTAACTTTATATACCTTAGTGCAAACAAGTCATAAACTAGTCATAAGCAAAAAAAAAAAAAACACAAGTTGCCACTGTTAATATTTGTCGAGGCACCTTTCGTGCACGGTTTGAAACAACAAAAAGCACATTTAACCTCTGTAAAACCAGAAGCTACACTCAAACCCTAGTACCCTCAAAACGGCAAGACAGTGGCACTTACCAGAGATCCATCACTTCTCTTATAAAACAAACATTTAAAATGTTCATTTTCCAGCCATGTAGCATCACAAGGATCGCTGGAGCATATTCAAGCAGACTTCAGCCAGTGGGCAGGGAACACCCTGGACTGGTTGCCAACCAATTGCAAGGCACACTAACACACAAAATAATTCACTCGCACACTCATTCTTAGTAACAATTTTCACTGGCCAATCGACCTGCCATGTATGTTTTTGGGAATGTGGGTGAAAACAAAAATTGCCCGTAGAAAACTAAATGAGGCAGAGAGAAATCATGCAAATTCCACACAGGGAGGCTGGTTGCTGGAATTCAGTACCTCCTAGCTGTGAGGCAAATGTGCCAAACAGTCCTCCACCATGTCGCACAGTATTTAGAATAAATATAACAAAATCATTTTTTATGTAATAAATAACATTTTATCATACCTTTTTTAACACTTGAGCCCGCAAATCTCATGTCTTGTCAGATGTTTATGCCTTATATATAAATAAGCTCATGCAGAAATCATGAAAATCTGTTATTTGTTAAGAAATATTGACATTGAATTCTCCTTAGAGATGTAGATGTATTTTACCTCAGTCTTTTCCTTCTATTTTGCTCCGTAGCGCTGTGTGGTGGGGAGCTGACTGAGCCCTCTGGCACCATTCTATCTCCCGACTGGCCTCAGAGCTACTCCAAGGGCCTCGACTGTTTGTGGCAGATTCACGGCAATGATGAGAAGCGCATTGAATTGGACATCCACATGTGAGTTTATTTCTTTGTTTTGATTAATTAAACTCACTCTCTGCTATAGGTGAGTTTTGACATCACAGATGTTGACCTTCATGGGGCTGACCCTTGAATGAGTTAAGCATACGGCAGCAACCCGTGCAGACAGTAATTACAAGAACAATAGTATCAAATGAAATAGAATAGAATAGAATAGAATAGAATAGAATAGAATAGAATAGAATAGAATAGAATAGAATAGAATAGAATAGAATAGAATAGAATAGAATAGAATAGAATTATTGTTACTGATAACAACCTAGTGAACATTGTTTGCAACGAGATTAGACATGGCACTCCAGGATAAACATGTAATAAGGAGAACATAATAAAAATGTCAGGATGAATAGGCAAAAACATTTACACGGCAGTGCTTGGAGTATTGCCTAAGTTGTAAGTCCAAATTTCATCCGTAATGAAAGTAGTACAATAACATTTAGGTGAAAAAGGAGTCCCTGATAACTTAATGAATTAAGATATGAATACCCATTTTTTAATACAACTGGTGATACGTTTATAGATTAAAAGACACTCCAAAAAAGGATAGCAACATCAATTAATGTTTACCTTGCAAGGAGAATAGTAGAGGATTGTACAAAATAAACCTTACAATAACAGATTTCAAATCCCCTCTATTTTTAATAAATTTTCTAGGTTTGAAAAATCACATCCACCCTTAAGGATGTGAAAATCAAAGAACAGCAACATTATTGGCTGATAGTGACAATGAAAGTGCATAATAGTCAAAATGACGAACTGGCATTATATGCAATCCCCTTTAAAAACAGACAAGCAGAATTAACTTATCAACTGGCTACATATATCTTTTTTACAGTCTTGTGCTTGTTTAGGGTGTTGATGGCCTAATGAACATGAGATAATTACTATTTACTATATAAGTTTTATGTATGTAGCATAATTGTTTTAAGTCAAATAACAAGTAACTATGACTTGCTTTTCTGTTTCTGGCAAAATGGTTGACACTTAACGATGAGAGAAGCTATTGTTTCTACCCCAAAAAATTCATTCAACATTTTTTCTTCTTCACCCTATAAAAGCCTAAATATTCGCAACACTGACGTGCTGACCATTTTCGATGGCCGCGACCTCATGTCCCACGCCATCGGCCAGTATTTGGGCTCCAAAGAGCGCTTTCAAGTTGTATCCGGGGGGTCGGAGGTCACCATCCAGTTTCAGAGTGATCCAGAAGATTCCAGCTTTATCCTAAGCCAAGGATTCTTGATTCATTACCGTGGTATGGGTAATTTTTTTTAAGTCTCAAGAGCAATAGTTTTACTAGAAAATGTGTTAAGTAACACACATGTTATCCTTTTGTGTGCGCCATACAGAAGTCGAGCCAAATGATACCTGCCCGACTCTCCCTCAAATCGAGTTTGGGTGGATTAGTTCCTCCCACTCTTCCCCGGTGAGAGGAAGTGTTCTTACGTATCAGTGCCAACCAGGATATGACATAAATGGCTCAGACATCATCACCTGTCAATGGGATCTTTCCTGGAGCAGCAGTCCACCCACTTGTGTCAAAGGTCAGAGTACACAGCAATTGAGACCCAACTCGCAACCACTCAACACTAGGGCTGCAATTACGACTATTAAAGATTAATCGAATGATTGAATAATCATTCATTTTTCTTAAATTTGGCATGAAATTGATTCAATTATGTGGCAAATTATAAGAAACCCAAGAAAATGTGTGCAATGAAGAATACATATTTTATTAAACATGCTGAAGATTTGTGTAAAAATTAAATATAAATGTCTTGTCTAAAACCAATTAGGCTCAGTGCTGGGTCAGTAGAGACATAAATCCATGAATTAATCTCTCTCCATGTTTTGGAGACAAGCCAATAAACAATACATTAAAATGAACTCATCATTTTTTTATGTCTGTAGTTGTGTAAACCAAGACATATTGGCCGCAGAAGAACAGTAAAACAAATATGTGCATTTTGTGAAGCACATACAGTGGTCAACTGCAAAAAATTAAAGCAATAAACGGTTCTCAACAGTTTGACATCCAATGGTTTGGACAACCGACGTTTGTTGATTTTGACATATTAACAACTTCAGATTACATGCATTTAATTTCTAATACGTTTAAAAGGCAGTGTGGCATGTCGCTCAAGGTCTGTTTTATAGCGAAATATACGTGTGTAAAATGTGCAGTACATGTCATCAAAACCATAGTGGCTTGAATGTTACTTGAATTAGTAGGACTCCGTTTTGTTCAACTGTCCGACATGCTCTTTAAATGTTCTTCCATAGCTGATCCATGCATGGTCTGCTTTTCAAACTTTGCAAGTAGTCTTTTTATTGTCTGTACCCAGGATAAAATGCTCCCAAATTTTAAAATTGTTGTGCCTGTACTTGATGTTGACGCTGCGATTTCTGTATTTTTATGTTACTGCTAGAGACAGACGCTTTTGGCTGTTGCAGATGAGGGATTCTTATCAGATATTACATTCATGTAGAGATGCCCTCTCTCTTAAAAAAAACTGTCTGGCGACAATAGTGGACAGAGAAATTAATTGTCAACTATTATCACTTTTGTCGACAAATTGTTACAGCCCTACCCAACACCCCTCAACATTGCTGCTTTTCTTCCTGATATTGTTGCCTACAGTCCAGCAGTGCGCTGACCCTGGAGAAGTCGTAAACGGAGCGCGCTCCGTTCGCCCGGAAGCCGGTTTTGCCGTGGGAACCGTTGTGCGCTTCTCCTGTAACCAAGGGTACCAACTCGAGGGCCCCAGCCAAATCTCTTGCCACGGACGGGACACCGGTACCCCCAAATGGAGTGACCACAGTCCAAAATGCGTCCGTAAGTGTTGGGCGTGCCCTCGGAGATGGAGCAACAGAGAATAATCACATTTTCTGTGTTTTTTCCAGTAAAATACGACCCGTGTCCCAACCCTGGCGTCCCAGACAACGGATACCAGACCTTGTACAAGCACAGCTACCAGGCAGGTGAAACGCTGCGTTTCTTCTGCTACGAAGGCTACGAGTTAATCGGTGAGGTTATTATCAGCTGCTTGCCTGGACATCCATCGCAGTGGAACAGTCCACCACCCTTTTGCAAAGGTTATTATCTAAATTGAAATTATGGCATGAGTGGGGCTGAAAAATTGAGATAATATGTATTATCTTTCACACAGTGGCCTATGAAGAACTTCTGGATGATCACAGATCAGAGAGCGGTAATGTCTCTTTTTATTTCATTTTGCGACTTTTAACGTTTTATTCCCGGCAACAAATAACCTGGGGCATTTTTTTCTGTAGATTTCAGTTGTATTGGATAATTTAACTGATTGGAAAGGAACATTAAGCCTTGATTTCAAATCTGAAATTAGTTTTTTTCTACATAGTATAATTATATGCAATTTGAGATTGAAATTCAAACCTTGTTTTGTGATGATCCATTTTTTTTGCTAAAATTGCTGCTTTAGACTGGGCAGAATGGTTATCCTTTGTGGCAGTTCACAGAATTTCCTTGGAAATGATTCGATTGACAGCAACAGTGGTTTGTGAACAGAATACCTTTAGGGTGTGCAACATGAGCATAAGGCTTCATTTTCTGAAAAGCCACCTTAATTATCTCCCTTATGACCTGGGGGCTGAGAGTGACCATTCAGGAAAATGAATGTAGGTATACAAACACAAAAGTTATACAAATGTAAATTCCTGCCTGAATTCAATACAAGAAGAAATTCATCATCTTTCATCATCTATGGCAGGGGTGGAGAACATGTGGCTCTAGGACCGCATGCGGCTGTTGGCCAATAAGAATGCGGCTCTTTGCCTCATCATATTTTCTTTTTACTGTTGCTCTTTGCCTTGTTTCATGTTTAGTTTTTTTGTGTGTATTGAGGGTGTGAAATCAACACAAGAACATTACTTGTTGTATTGTAAGGAGAGGAGTGTGTTATGGGAAATAATATGTTTTTAATTGTGTGTGTTTGTGTGTGTCTGTCTGTCATGGCAGGTCAGTGCGTGGTGTGGCTCTTTGACTCTCACAGTTAAAAATTTCGGCTCTTTGTGTCAAACTTGTGCGCCACCCCTGATCTACGGTGATGATTTAACTATGGGATTGATGTTCTGTTAAAGTTCTACTTCCTTTTCCTAAATAAATGTACACAAATTACTCTCATACCGTTTAAGATTCAATTGAACCAAACAATTAAGGCTGATATTGCTATTTCTGTGGCAGGGGTCGGGAACAAATGACTCGCGAGCCAGGAATGGTTCTTCTCATAAATACATCTGACTCTGAGATAAAGTAGGGGCCGTGGTCTGTGACCTTTCAATTTAGTGTATGCGAAGCTGAAGCAATGCAATAAATTAATCGTTTGGTCCAAAATATACAAATATATATAAAGTTTTAACTTACAATCACAGTGTTACACCAAAATATCTCGTTTTGACTGTACGTCTCTAAGGAATCCATCATATTGAAGCTCATTAAATTATATATGCTCACTATATAGACACTTTGGTCACCCTTCTCGAGGGATATGACCAGGGTAGATAGATATAGACACTTTATGACAAAAACCCACAGAACAAACTGTAAACACCCGAAAACGCCAACCAAACACACAGAGCAATTTGTCTGGTTGAGCGGCACGGGTGGGTGGATCTCTGCATGCATAGCACACTCACCTAAATGCATCTGTAACGCTTTCGTTTGCAGTATTTTGTGACGTTTTTAGAAAAAGAACTCTGCTCACGCCTTGTTTTAAACCCCTTATCTACAATCTAAACGATAATCAAAATGAACCTTAAAAAAGAACTGTGTTCGAGAGTGGTATATTTCTTGATATAAGACACAAGCTTATTTTTTCATAGATTTTATCAAGTCGTGTAACGTCACACAGTAAAATAAAATGTGGTGAAGAATTGTTTTTTGTCTGGAGAGCAGGTATGGTGGTTTTGTTGAATTTTGTCTTAAAATATGGTGTGGCTCTCAAAATAAAGAAATATCTATATAGTTTTCTTCTTTTTTTTTTTTTAATTCAAAAAGTTTTCCGACCCCTGTATTATAGTTATTGGAGTTTAAAAAATCAATAAAATGTCAAAATGCATCAAATGTTTAGCCTGGAGACAAAAAAATCTACTTCAGATTTGAAATTAGGAGCCATAAATTGACTTTAAAAGAGTCCTTATTTGAATTAATTAAAATGAATGTTCACTCATGTAACTGTTCTGAAATACTATTTCAAAACAGTCAAGTATGTTCACTTATGTTACAGTGTCTCAGTCCTTCGAGCCCTCTCATCAAATCCTGAGTGAGAACATCGCTTTGGCGATAATTCTGCCAATCATCCTGGTCATCCTCCTGATCGGAGGAATTTATATGTACTACACAAAGTGAGTGGCGCGTGTGTCAACTTCTTCATCACGTGAGGGTATGAACTAAGTCTTGTTCTATTTTTTTACTTCCAGCATCTGCAGACTAGAATGGAAGCCGCTTTTCTGGAAGTCTCTTTCCCACACACACTCCTACAGTCCAATTACAGTCGAGTCTGACTTCAACAATCCCCTGTATGAGGCGGGGGTGAGCAAAACTTCTATTTTTCTCCTCAATTATGACTTTCATGACATTAAATATATCATACTCAGATATGTTTTTTTTTTTTTTTATTCGTTTCCTCTTTTTTTCACTACAGGATACACGGGAGTACGAAGTTTCTATTTAAAGGCCACAATGTCTTGGAACTCAAATGTTTATTACTATGAAAAATCCCTTTTCATTTGGTTTGTCATCTTTGGATCCTTCTATGATGGTTTCTCTTAATTTTGGAAGTCCCAATTTGATTTGTGATGGATTTGAGATGAGTCAATGTTGTGTCAGGACTTGTGCCTTACAATGGGTAACAAATTGACCCCAGCTAATAAAAGAGCAGGGGCACGGATTATTTGTTTATTTGGTGGGTTGACTTACAGTGATGCCAAAAATAAAAAAAAGTGGCAATACAAACGAAGAGCAAATTTTCCACTCATGACCAAACAAAACGAATTTGAATGTTTTGTGCTTATTTATGTGGCTTACATCATTCACGGTTGTGTCATTTACTCCTTTTCTCTGTATAAAAAAATACACCCAAACAATGAATGTAAATATATCACTTGATATTGGCAGAAGTTATATGAAGTGTTCTGATTTGAATATATACATTTAAACTTCATATTTACTCTTCCAAACAGCAATGGGAGGTTGTATTATAATTCAATCAAACAGCTCATAAGAGTCCAGTGCCATAATAAAATGTTGAATAACTCATAATGTCTTTAAGTGTTTCATCTGTTGTTGAAGTAGTGTTTACAAAGAGATTGTTTAGTTTTTATGCTTTGCATTTTCTGAAAAACCAGGGCGGTGTGTCCCAATATATTTTAGACGGGAAGGTTAAGTACATGAATGTCATTATGCTTATAGCATGCACTGATTGTAAATTATATCGCTTCTGATCAATCTTGTCACTCTCATTATAGCTATTGACATATCAGATTTGATGTTGTATGCACTATGTTGATTACAAATTACAACTTTGGCTGTTTGCTGTAATGCATTATGTATTTATTTAAAATGGATCGTTGGCTCATTCGCAGTGCCAAATGGGAGATATTGGAGACTGTTGCGTGGTAGACACATTATTTTTTTTTTCGCTTCTTGTATGACAACATACTTTTTTGAAAGTACTATTTTAAATTGCTGAATTGGAAATAAAGTCAATAAAGTTGAATGGTGTAAAATCTGTTCTGTCAAATTCTTCGCACAGCAGATGATAGCTCCATAAAACCATTAGAGTGTATATATATATATATATATATATATATATATATATATATATATATATATATATATATATATATATATATATATATATATATGTATATATATAGATAGATAGATAGATAGATAGATAGATAGATAGATAGATAGATAGATAGATAGATAGATAGATAGATAGATAGATAGATAGATAGATAGATAGATAGATAGATAGATAGATAGATAGATAGATAGATAGATAGATAGATAGATAGATAGATAGATAGATAGATAGATAGATAGATAGATAGATAGATTCAAATGTTTATACAGTATTGTAAACTGTATGAAAGAGTTTATCAATATGTGTTATGCAAAAATAAAAAAATAATGTTGACTGAATTACTAATTAGGTATTGCATTGTGTATGTTACTTTTAAATTATTTAACATAAATGTATGTATTTACATAGTTTTACTAATAAGCATTTGAATATTTTGCAATAGCATCATGGATAAAAAAAACATGGGTAGTGAAAAAGATTTGAAGTCATGATGCTGACACTTACTACTATTTGACTATTGTTTGCTGAACTTGCATTATGATTTACAGAATTGATTTGCAGTGAGAAGTATGCTGTATGCTATTCCAGTATACGAGTTGAAGTTTGTTTATTTTTAACCCTAGTTTACCTTTATATATTATTTATTTGTTTAAGTTAGTTATTGGTGTAATTAAAGAATATCCAAAGAATGTCCTGAATGCATATGAAAATAATTAGATGATTTGCATTTTTACAGTGGGTAGACCACGATTTTTCACAGGCAGATGGATAAGTTATCCTAGATGTGAAAAATGTGCATAGAAAATAAAAGCTGACTCGGCACTATTGAATGAAGACGACCTGTGCCCGGGAGTTAACACCTGGCGTTCGTTCGGAAGAACCGACCCTTGACGTCCTTTCGTATGCGAACCACACATTTGCATGAAACAGCAGAAGAAGAAAAATACCGGAAGTTTTAGAGCCTGTGCTACGGAGAGACCCAGTTGGCTGTTTAGATTATCTGTGAAAAAAACGTTATTTTCTTTTATAATGTCTCTTTTTTTACGTGTTATGTTGGGAGCCAAACACATTTTACACAAGAAATTGCGAGGAAAGGTGGACTAGTCGATGTTGCTATTTTGGTTAGCTATTCCTTAACGTTAGCTGCTGAGCTCTGATAACTAGAAAAGATTGGCATTGTCCTAGCTAGAATTTAGGGTTATGCATTGTGCGCAGGGTGTTAAGTAATTACGCAAATTAAGTGCTCAAAGGATACATTTATTCGTCAGATCCTGTTGATGTCCTGTGTCGTAAGTACTGTCCGCATAATAACTGGGAAACGATGGTTCCCAACCAGACGAACCGCATTTTCATCCGTTATTGTTGTTGATTGCAGACCGATCTGCAGCATAATGCTGTAATTTTTTTTTTTTTTGACTGGTACTAAGTTTTTCGAATTTATTTTTGTCGTATTGCATACATTACTTCAATTAATGCTGTTTTTCAAAGCCACATGCAACACCTAAGAGAGTGACGTTTAGCTAAGATTTTATTTTACATTTATGTATTAAAATAATTGTAAAAGGACTGTATGTTTTTTTACATAAAAACTAGAGTATATATTTTTAAACATAACCCTTTTCCAATCCACACCGATTCATTTGAATACTGCAAACGTACATTCATATCTGATTACACAATTAAAAAGAATCTAACTTGCGGTTGTTCTCAATTTATTTGTTAGTCAATCGAAAAAGTAATTGTTGTGACAAAGCTGTCGTTCCGCTATTTCATTTGCGTATATCTTCTGTGTTTCAGTTGGATAGAAACAAGTCAGTCTCATGTCTGCTGAAGCTTCAGCCAGCAGTCATGCTGCAAACTCCGTCCAGTCCACTGTTTCTCAGCCTGTTTTCCAAAGCACTGTTGAAGACCAACAGCGTGGTCTGTTGGGAAGCAAATATGTGAAGTTGAACGTAGGTGGCTCGCTACACTATACTACCGTCCAGACGTTGACTAAAGAGGAAAGTCTGCTGCAGAGCATTTGCAATGGTGGGACCGAGGTGGATATTGACTCAGATGGTACGTGAAACAAGTCAAGTCATGTTTATTTGTATAGCACTTAATCACAAGGAGTCTCAAAGAGCTGCACAGACAAAATACTTTTTCAAACTACAGACTCATATTACACCAGACAGCATACATCAATTGCATTAATGTCATAAATTTAGTAATTATGTGATTTATTTATGAGTTCATTTATTTCTATGGCATATATTTGTAGATATTTATACATTTATTTCTACATACAGCAGAATTGGTCAATATTTTCCCTCGAACAGCAAAGTTATTCACTTTTGACTCCTCTACAAAGTTATTCGATTAAGAGTTCAACCAAAGATTTCTGTAAAACCTGCCCACAGTTTAAAGCCATCAGAGTATTATTTTATTGGTAGTGACTGTCCTATTTTTGTTACAATGTGCAATAAATAACTGGACCATTTTTTGCAATCTAAATTAGATCATGCCCACTGTTTTGATTTCGGTTTTTATACTCTACATGGTAATAGGCCAGTCACAATCGTAAATTGCATCAGCAAAGTTATCAAATGCAATGTTAATAGTAAGTCAAGTCATGTTCATTTTTATAGCCTTTTATCACAAGGAGTCTCAAAGGGCTGCACAGACCATAGGTTATTACAGACTACAGACTATTATTACACCATCAACTGATCTAAAACCTACATGAGGGCAAGAAACAACTCAAAAGCTCAACATGAGGTAAATAAAGAAACCCTCAAAAGGTGGCGCACGTGAGGTAGGGGGAAATTAAATCTGAAAGATATGAGGGAGCAATTCCAGTAATAATTTGAAATTTTCTTTTGATGTAGCGAAAGTAGTACATACAAACAAATGATGGTAATCGGTAATTGATCCTTTTTCAGTTACTTAAAGCTTCTAAAATGACCTTATCTAAAAATGAGCAAATTGGGTTGGTTGAATTTTGTTGAGGAAAATTAGAATGTCTAATGACACATGCTCTTTTTATTCAGGCTGGGTTATTTTAGATCGAAATGGTCAACATTTCGGGATTATTTTGAATTTCCTGCGAGATGGCTTAGTACCACTCCCTGATGACCACAGAGAACTCGATGAGATCCTGAAAGAGGCCCAGTACTACAGAGTCCAAGGGCTTATCCAACACTGCCTCACAGCCATGCAGGTAAAGTTGCATGTTGGTTTTCTACTTAAAACTTAAGGGCATGGGCCAGTGAAGTATCGATTTATGTTAGTTTTATTTGCATATTCATGTTTTTGTTTTCAAAGAGCTTCGCTATTGCATTATCACAGCTTTGTACTCTTATTGATGGGACTTTGGATATGTTTAAGTTGCCCCTCACTTTTACTTGGATCTTATCATAAAAGTGTTCACCAAAAATGTGAAAGGGGCAGTTGTTATAGGAAGTGTTCCTAGGGGCAAGAAAGGATTGGGAGCCCCTGGTTGATGAGCTGTTTTTGGCTGGTGCAAACAATTTTGAATGCATTATGTTAAATTGTAAAATTGCACTTTTGCATCTTTAAGAATGACTCGTAGTTGTACTTAGTTGAAATTACATTTCTAAACAAAATTCTATCTTTTATTGTATTTAGCCAGTTCAATAGTCCTATTAGCTAGTTGTCACATCTTAAACTGGTATGGTAAAAACATATTTGTCATGAAGAAATGGGGATTACATTTCTTTTAACATTCTTGATTTCCCAGAAATATGCAAGTTAGATTTTATTTCACAACCAAATAGTTATGGTTATGTTGCAATAAACACGTTAATCTTTGTCATCTTTTAGAAACAAAAGGACATATTTGAAAGTCTGTGTCGCATTCCAATGATCACATCAGCCAAAGAAGAGCAGAGAATGATTGCAACCTGCAGAAAGGTAAGTTGCGTTATTGAAGGTTTTGATATCATTTGAAATATTGTACTTGGTTATACAGGACAGGAAAGTAACATAACAAAGTCCTTTGTTGTATTTTGTCAACATTATTTGAACAAGTTTAGTGTCACAATATTTATGCTATTTTCAAAATCATCATGTCAGAAATGAAATAAAAGGTTTCTGTCGTGCCATTACTTTGAATTTTTAAATAAGATTTCTCTTTTATATTCAGGCCTCTTACAATGGTTATGTAGGTCAATAACTTGCCCAAGCAGCCTCAGCAGGAAAGCCCAGACTCAGTATCTGTATGTGGGGAAAAAATACTAAATTGACCATGTTTGGACAGACAGCCAATAGCATATACCCCACCACCATTTATTTACGAGGGTGAACGAAACATTTTGTGAGTTTGTTTGTTTGTTTGTTTGTTTTCAGCCGGTGGTCAAGTTGCAAAACAACAGAGGAAATAACAAATATTCATATACTAGGTAAAGTGCCTTCATACATCTTCTAATTTATTGTTTTTTTAGCTCAGATTACACAAGACTTCCACTACAACAACATAGTAGCAATTTGTGTGTCAATTGATGTGTGCTAGCGGGACAGTGGATGACTGGTTAGCACATCTGTCTCACAGTTGAGGGGTCCTTGGTTCATTTCAAGCACCTGGTTTCCCTGTCTGGAGTTTGTATGGTATCCCTATGTCTCAGGGGTTTTCTCTGGTTTCCTTCCCATTCCAAAAACATGCATGGCAGGTCCAAATTTTCACGAGCTATGTGTGAGCGTGTGAATGGTTGTGTGTCTCTGTGCGCCACTCTAGGGTGTCCTCTGACCAATGTCACCTGTTGGGCTCCATCCAAAATGCATGATCTGAATGCCATCTTTTTTTTCTTCACCTGCTGAAAGTATCAGAAAAATATGGTAGCAGGTTTGAGAAACCGGTCATCACGAGTAACGCCTACTTTTTGTCTGACCAGCAACTCTGACGACAACTTGTTGAAGAACATCGAACTGTTTGACAAACTTGTACTCCGCTTCAATGGGCGAATCCTGTTTGTCAAAGATGTTCTGGGGGATGAGATTTGCTGCTGGTCGTTTTATGGCGAAGGCCGTAAGATTGCTGAAGTGTGCTGCACGTCCATCGTCTATGCCACAGAGAAGAAGCAGACCAAAGTAAGCATTGTTACATTAAAGAAAAGAAAAAAACAGATTCGCCTTTTTTAACCTGCTGAACGGATTTCTGTATGTATGTATGTTTTCAACATGATGGCTATGATTTGTTGTGATATTTTCATCTTTGAGAGGTTGTTTGGGAAAGCTTTGCAAGATAACATGTGTAGCTGAATATTAAAATGTCAGCCATGGCAAGTTTGGACTCCACATAGTTCTTTGTTCAAGAAATGTGTGTGTTTTTTGTTTTGAACAATTATGCTTATTGTTTATTGCTTTTATAGTCAATATAGCTCTGGGTTGTCAATAAGAAAAAATGACTACAAACCAAGTGCTGGATTTTTAAGTTTGGACATTTTTTTTGAAGTGACAATACGGTCTAGTGAACCTCATTGAACCTACTGAAACCTAGCAAATATATTCTAATATGATCAAATAAACAACACGATATGTTCCTATGGCTCAGGCAGTATTTAATTTTCAACAGGCACACGAGATAAATTTCCTTTGTATAAAAATTGCACAACATGAACATTAAATGAATGAAGTCTGTATTATTCGGGTAACATCTGTAGCCTATAGATTATCTTGAAGCAACTGGGAATGAATTGACTTCAAAGGAAAAAAATATTGTTTTTTTTTTATAGAATTCTCTTAACTAAAATATATTTTTTAGATGTAATTGGTTTGAAATACTATAGAGTCCAAAAAATCAATAAACCAAAAGCAACTTTTTTTCAAGGAGACGTAACATTCAGTGAAAAAAATGCACAATAATTGTGGCTTATAATACAATTATGAATCAAGATCAGAGGCCATAGAAAACATTATTGTTGGCCTTAACTTTAACATACTACACCTAGATAGTTGGTATGTCTGGGTATTTTCATTTGCATGGTTGAGAAGAAAAACACTAAACTATTTGGAGCGATATTTTACTTGCAAAACGTCAAAAGTGTTTGTAATTGCTTTAACGTAACATCCAATCAGCACAGATTTCTCTTTCCTGAAACAAAATTACCCCATTTCTTGCTTTGTTCTGCTCTTACTCTTCATGCTCACATTTGTGTTTCAGGTTGAGTTTCCGGAGGCTCGGATATTTGAGGAAACTCTTAATATCCTCATTTATGAGAATGGCAGGAGATCCGGCCCTGGAGGCTTACACCTATTAGATTCCCGAGGGCCCAGTTCTTCATGCGGCGCCGGGCAGTCAGAAGAAGAAGGCGGCGTGGCAGGGGACCGGAGAGTGAGAAGGATTCACGTCAGGAGGCACATCATGCACGATGAAAGAGCCCATGGCCAGCAAACTGTCTATAAGGATTGATTTTGGAAGGACAAAAAGGTTAAGTAACATGCGCTGTGAGATTATGCTAATATCTTCATGTCAGTTGTCACATTTCATGTCACTGCCTGAGTTAAGGTTTAACTGGAGTGAGGTAATGCCGTTTACAATGTAAATGATTGTGTAAACAGGAGAAAAAAAGGCTCTGGACACTGAGTGTTGATATGCACTGGCAGCCTCCGCTGTGTTTATGGAAAACATTTTTTTTAATTTGCTTGTCTTTTGTCAGTTTGTTCCATTTTTAAGACTTGAATGATGTGGGATTTTTTTGTTTTTATTTTTTCTAGGTACATTAACACTGGAAAAACGTATGTAGCCATGTTTATGAAGTTGTCTAAGAAAGAGATTGTTGGGCAGCTCTTATTTTGGATATTTAAATTATTTATGCTATCTTTTGGGATGTGTTTTTGATTAATTTATGAACCTAATTTATTGTCATGTGTTAAGCATGTTGTGTCTTGTTCATTTGAATAATATGCACTCAATAGCGCACCAGACATTGGATGACTAAATGTTGACGCATTATTTAAATTAATTTGAAGGTGGTTGCATTGTTCATAAACTGAGCCATGATTTTATTTTATTTTTTCAATTTTCTTGTTGTCTTGTACCAAGCCACTGACATGTTCCAAGTTGCTGATCTAGCAGTAAGTTAATACGTCCAAGTTTTTCCTTTTTATACCTTTCTCCCTTGTACCACTTTATATCAGTTAGACTATCTTATGTTTTGGGGAACACTTTCTTAAACACTAAACAATATGTCTGTCTCTTTAAAAAAGAGAAATAAAACAAAAAACACGATGCACTATTTCAATTTCCATCCTCTAACTGTGGTTAAAAATGTTCTGAATAAATTGTGGGTAAAAACTGTCTGGCTGTGGGTGTGTTTTGTTGTTTAAAAAAAGCTCATTCTCAATTCTAAGAGTAACCGTTTGATATTTTTTCTTAAATACTGTTTGTTCTTGGCGAGGCTCATTTCATATCAAATAAATACTCATTTCTGGACCTGCGAACATTTGTAGAAATGCATATTTATGTATATTTGCATTAGTACTAAAATGATTTTTTTTAATTGTATTTTCACCACCAGGAGGCGCTAGAAAAACCTAATATCCCTGGATGAACTTTTTTCCTTGTTAAAGGGACACTGCGTTATATATGCCCACTAGATGTCGCTGTATTATGCAGTTCAATCGAAAAAAGTACAAGGAAGAATACAAATTATGGAGACTCCGAGTGACTAAACGGCGCCTTTTTTTCTTCTGTTTTAGCCCAGCCCCACACAAGGTGAGGGTTTCTTATATTTTTTGGGCTGTTTTATGTCGATTTTGATTGGAATGATCAATGTTCAATTTTTTTAAAAGCATTAAAAATCTAAGCAGCAACATGGTGGAGAATCATGTCAGTTCTCTTTACGTGAGCCATACTTAAAATGATAAATCGTGCATTATTTTATCCTAATCAATATTGGTTTCAATTAATATAGTTTTGTAACCACTAAGAGGCGCTAAAAAATACACAATGCCCGTTTAAAACAAACACATTTAATGAGTAACGGTCTTATTTCTCACTTTTTATAGCTGGGTTTTCAATCATTCATCCTGGTCTCCTGTCCAAATGAGGGGGGAAAGCAAATTAACACATACTGTATGTGTCGTGTCAAACCATTACAGTTTTAAAATACATTTCTGTATTTGTTTTGCAATGTAATAACTAATAGTCATACGAAAGTTCAACGTTTGCCTAAAAGGTACGCAAAAAATATCACAATATCGAAAGTCGTGCACTCAAGCAAAAGTCAGGGTCTTTTTCAACCGGATGTTTAGTGACCTCACTTCCGATTCGTTTCTGCCGCCACCGGTAAATGGTTTGCACAATTTAAGATGCTGCATGATCGACCACGAACTGAAAAATATCCGCCGTTTTGTGCAAGTGCAACTGCGTATATCATGATTTAAGGTAAACCAGATTATATTCTACGCTTTACTTCTACTACTTCTACAGTTTGGGCCAGTAAAGTAACGAGTGGCGCCAAATTACAACTCATTCTATGTTCTACTCTGTCATTTTGAATACTGTACTTAAAATACGAGATGTGACATCTTTCTATTGTAATTAGAATGTATTGCTCAGTGAATAAGGCTACGGAAGCAGACAACAAGTTAACAGAAAAAAATATTTAAAACTAATAATTGGCAAAGTGAACCATTTCCCCTCCAGGCCCGCAGGAATCAATACTTAAAACATCAAAGGCTTATAATCTGAATTGGTGCAAAATTCAAATACGAGAGAAGCCTGTGCTCGATTTACACTAAATATTTAAAGTGATATGGTACAAAGTGTGATACTAAAAGTTATCTAGGCCATCTAAAAGTAACCACATAAACACATTATTCACTACATACACAATCTGCTTTATGATTTGTGTTTTAACTTAACTGCACCAAAACTGTATAAAAAATGAATCAATTTAAAGTCAAATACTTAAATTAACATATAAATGCAAAGAAATACATGCAACAAGGTAAAATAAATGATTTTTGTTTTAAATGAACTGTTATAACAGATGTACAAAACTGAATTTAAAGTCAAACATACTTCTTACTCAAATATATAAACGCAAAGAGGTACCTAAAACAAGGTAACAGAATTTTTTATTTTTAATAAACTGCAACAACATATGTACCAAAACAATTTTTAATAAGATGTATATATTTTTAAAAAGGTCAAGTAAATACTTAAATGATTATGTAAACATACAGAGGTACCTGGAATAAGGTAATACATCTGATTTTAAAAAACAAATACAGAGTTGAACATTTTGCAAACTAACGTATATTTGATGGTATATATCAGGGGTCGTAAACTTATGGCTCTTCTCATGAGTACATATGGCTCAGCGATAAAATAGAATCTGCGCAACAACTTAATTTGTTATTCATTTTCATAGCCAATTATCACACGTTTCATTGGGTGAGCAGTAGGAATGGGCGGCGCTATACACAGGACAAGACGCCCGCGCTCTTCCTCCCCCAGTGCGGTCTGCACTGGTGGTAAATACGTTGTTATCCTCATTTGCAGTATTTTGTGACATTTTTACAAAAGAACTTTGCTGGCACCTCATTTTAAAGCCATTATTTATAACAAAAAAATTAAGGTCACAATGAGCCTCAACACTCTTATGTTACAGGAGGAGGGATATTTATAGGTATAGGAATTATATAGGTATATTTATATTCATATGGGAAGCAGGCTCTGGTGTTATTACTAATTTATAGATTTCATCAACTCATGAAACATCACAGTGAAATAAAATGTTCTGAAGACTTGGCTATTTTTCTGGAGAGCGGGTTAAGCGATTTTGTTGAATTTTGTCTTCGAACATATTAAGGTGCTCTCCGGGGAAAAACATCTAAATAATTAATTTAATTTTATGGGTCTTTCAGTCAAAAAGTTTCCTGATCCCTGGTATATATCAACAATCATCACTCACTCGGAAAAAATATATATCTTTAATTATAGATAAATTGAGCGCTCTTGGGGCCTCCCTTTTGGTCATGAGGCCGTAAGCAGCCGCTTAGTTTTCTTATGCCTTGGGCCAGCTCTGCTAATAAGTTCCATGCTTATTTTTCTGTATGTATATATGTGTGTTAACTCTTTTAATGATAAATGAGTATAACCTGGGCATAGTGTAGTAATAGTGTTCCTGCTAACTAGTGTAATGTGATGTTCTCAGATGGGAAGTGACACTCCTGAACAGTGTTGAATGATCCTAAATCACTTTTAGTGAAATGGAAAAAAAATGGTTTTAACCAGCCAGACACTCGGGGTGCTCAGCACCCCCAAAGCTCTGAAACTAAAATCACCCCTGCTTTCGGTATTAATTTTTACTAATCAATTCTTGTTTATTTCTATGTATTTGTGTTTTGTTCAGTGTGTCAACTTTAGGAATTTAAAAACCGCGATAGCTTGCTTAGTTGGGAAGAAATAGGTTAAGGGCTTCCGTCGAAATTCTTCTGAAACAAGTGGTTGAACGAGAGCTGATTAAAATGCAGGTAAACAAAAACATTTTTATTTGATTTTTTTGTCGTTGTTTGTTTTGGCTTCTGTTTTGCTTATAAATGGATTATTTTCTCTATCTCATTACCTGTTTTATTTTGCTTTCAAGGATAACACAAGTAGCAGCGATTCGGAAGTTGAAAACAAAAGATCAAAGAGAGAAAGGGAAAACGACACAAGTGACAGTGAAGCCGAAATTGCAACCAAGCGAAAAAAGTCCAGCAAGTCCGGTGAGTGCATAATTTTGCATAAGATTTACATTTGTTATACGCGTAGCATCTTTGGCTTTCTTATGCTTTGTGAGTCCTTAGAGAATCCCTCTATTAAAATTAGAAATACTGACCATACCTTTTGTAAACACTCTTTCCTTATTTTACAGACATGAGGCAAGTTTTTTTATTTTATTTTTTTGAATATTGAATTTGATAGAATTCAATTTTAGTATTTTGAATATATTTCCCCTTGGTCATGAAAGGACTACAAGGGTGTCCTTTATTGTGTTGACAGACTGCAAATCCTGTAACTTACTTTATGTATGAATTTGTAATTTATATCTCCATTGTCTTTTTGGTTGTTTACCCAAGAATTATTTCCTGTTGCAGGTTTTGCAGTGTCTGAGGATGAAGAAAATAACATAGAAAGTCCTGTGGATAGTGAAGAGGAAGAGCCGGTTGAAACTGAATCTTCAAGTTTAAAGAAAAAAAACAAAAATTCTCCGGAAAAGGGCAAGGTCAAATTTGAGAAAGAACCCAGGAGGGAGACACTTACTTCAGAGGAGAGTGATGACAAGAATGAAAGTAATGCAAATGAGAGTGACCGGAGTCAGTCATCAGATGAAAGTGAAAAAGGTGACAAGAATTTCAAACTTTGTATTTACTATTACTCATTGAAATGTTTACTATTCTACTTTATATCATTAATCTCTTGTCAGACGAAAATGATGGGCCGGAGAAGGGCAAAAAACAAGCAGATTCGAATTCATCCTCCCTACCCTCTTTGGATGAAGATGAGGATGCCCAAGCCAAAGCAAATGAGAAAAAAGATGAAGCGCATAAAAAGAAATCAACTAAAAGAGTCATAAATGGTGGTGCGAAGAAAAAGAAGGTGATCTTTGAGTAATTCACATCTCATCACTTAGAAAGTAATGAGACTATGTCTAGTTCTTTGAATTGCAGTTTTTGTTATGTGAACTTGTCCTTTGATCACAATGAGAGTAAAACAAAAAAGATCAATAGATTAAAGCTTGCCTTTCATCGTGGCTGGATGTAATAATACCTCTAATTCATTCCACAGGAAGACGACAAAGCAGTTGTGAGGCTGAAACGCTACATTTCTCTCTGTGGTGAAAGACGCAATTACAAAAAGCTTCTGGGTGAATGTCGCTCTGTCCGCTCCATGGTGGATATTCTAAAGAAGGAACTCGACGATCTTGGTGTTCACGGTTAGTAGTGCACAAACCTTAACATTGTTCATAATATTAGTGACGTTTTACTATCCATCTGTGGTCTGGAATCTAGAGATAAAAATCGCCTGTGAACCTAAGTAACCCAATTTTTGTAATAGAACTAATAAAAACTATTTTTGGGGGATGTAGACCCACCAACTAAACAGATTGGTCTAGAGCAGTGCTTGTCAATTATTTTCTGTCCCACCCTTAATTTATTTGGTTTTGTAGTGTCATCTTTAAGACATTTTTAACATAACAAGCACACCGGTCTCTGCTTGTCTCCCTCCAAGGCCGCAGCGAAGTGTTATGGGAGGAGAGTTTTCTTTGTCTCTTTACCCCGTCTTTCTTGGCTTGTCTATGGATCCATGTTAAATACTTTTTCATGTGGTCACTTGAGGGCCTGCTACACTTTGTTTCTACACTTTGTTTTTTGGTTTGAACAAATTTATTGACACTAAAAACAGAAAACAATCATGAAAATCTCAACAGCAATTAAGCACATTCACAATATTATATTCCAATATAACGTTTTTAACAGCAAACACAAAGTGAGGTTTGAACAAACCTTCTCGAAAATCAAACATATTCACAATTTCATTATATAACATCTTTGTTAGTGTCAATAGATCCGTCTAGGCCAAAGTCGATTGTCCTCGGTCTGAACAAATCCACTGACACCAACAGCAGCAAAACACAGCCATCAAGCATATTCACAATTTTTTTATATCTGACAATCTGACGTGACGATATGACGTTTTAACATTTTTTCCTGACATTTTCAACATCAATTAAACAATTTCAGAGTTATTTTCTTTTAACAGTAGTTAACCAGCGTGTAAAAGGCAATACTATTGTGCAAGGGCATAGCTCTGCCATCCCACCCTCCCAAGCAGCACTCAATGCTTATACTCCGTGGTTAATGCACTGTGTGGAGGCTAAATGTAAACAAAACACTGCCAATAATAACAACACTGCCCCGTAGTGTAGTGGAAGTGTAATTGCTCTATATTCTTCCCGAAGTCAAGTGTGCCTGCGCTCTCCTTGAGGAAGCTTCCCTCCCTCAATTTGTACTTTCATTTCTAGTTGAGACTAATATAGATGTGGCCACCCAAGTGAATTGACTGTACCAAAAAGCCATTATACCAATATACAGTGCATCCGGAAAGTATTCACAGCGCTTCACTTTTTCCACATTTTGTTATGTCACAGCCTCATTCCAAATTGTATTAATTTAATCTCTTATCGCAAAATTCTACACAAAATACTCCATTATGACAATGTGAAAAAGTTTCTTTTTAACTTTTTTTGAATTTATTAAAAATAGTAAACTAAGAAATCACATTTACATGAGTATTCACAGCCTTTGCCATGAAGCTCAAAATTGAGCTCAGGTGCATCTTTTTTCCACTGATCATCCTTGAGATCTTTCTGCAGTTTAATTGGAGTCCACCTGCAGTAAATTCAGTTGATTGGACATGATTTGCAAAGGCACACACCTGTCTATATAAGGTCCCACAGTTGAGTGTGCATGTCAGAGCACAAACACCAAGCATGAAGTCAAAAGAACTGTCTGTAGACCTGCGAGACAGGATTGTCTTGAGGCACAAATCTGGGGAAGGATACAGAAAAATTTCTGCTGCTTTGAAGGTGATGAGCACAGTGGCCTCCATTATTCGTAAATGGAAGACATTTGGAACCACCGGGACTCTTCCTAGAGCTGGCCGGCCTTCTAAACTGAGCGATCGGGAAAGAAGGACCTTAGTCAGGGAGGTGACCAAGAACCCGATGGTCACTCTGTCAGAGCTCCAGCGTTCCTCTGTGGAGAGAGGAGAGCCTTCCAGAAGGACCACCATCTCTGCAGCAATCCACCAATCAGGCCTGTATGGTAGAGTGGCCAGACGAAAGCCACTCCTTAGTAAAAGGAACATGGAAGCTCGTCTGGAATTTGCCAAAAAGCACCCGAATGACTCTCAGACCATGAGAAACAAAATTCTCTGGTCTGATGAGACAAAGATTGAACTCTTTGGTGTGAATGCCAGGCACCATGTTTGGAGGAAACCAGGCACCGCTCATCACCAGGCCAATACCATCCCTACAGTGAAGCATGGTGGTGGCAGCATCATGCTGTGGGATGTTTTTCAGCAGCAGGAACTGGCAGACTAGTCAGGATAGAAGGAAAAATGAATGCAGCAATATATAGAGATATCCTGGATGAAAACCTGCTCCGGAGCGCTCTTGACCTCAGGCTGGGGCGAAGGTTCATTTTTCAGCAGGACAACGACCCAAAGCACACAGCCAAGATCTCAAAAGATTGGCTTCAGAACCACTCCGTGAATGTCCTGGAGTGGCCCAGCCAGAGTCCAGACTTGAATCCGATGGAACATCTCTGGAGAGATCTGAAAATGGCTGTGCACAAACGTCTCCCATCAACCTGATTGAGCTTGAGACTTATTGCAAAGAAGAATGGGCAAAACTGCCTAAAGGTAGGTGTGCTAAACTTGTGGGATCATATTCAAAAAGACTTGCGGCTGTATTAGCTGCCAAAGGTGGCTCAACAAAGTATTAAGCAAAGGCTGTGAATACTTATGTAAATGTGATTTCTTAGTTTTCTATTTTTAATAAATTCAAAAAAAGTAAAAAAATGAAAATAAAAAAAAATCACATTGTCATAATGGAGTATTTTGTTTAGAATTTTGAGATAAGAGATTAGATTAATACAATTTGGAATGAGGCTGTAACATAACAAAATGTGGAAAAAGTGAAGCGCTGTGAATACTTTCCGGATTCACTGTATATATTTTATGTATTTATTTATTTTTTCCTAGAGAGAGAGCTATGCCATGCAGTATATTTTAAGACAAAATTCTCTGAAACTCCTAAACCTGCTCTCCTGACAAAATCATATTTTTCAG
Organism: Urocampus carinirostris; assembly: GCF_059441175.1. NCBI lineage: Eukaryota > Metazoa > Chordata > Actinopteri > Syngnathiformes > Syngnathidae > Urocampus > Urocampus carinirostris. Next base: position 27,727,278 of record NC_142349.1, read on the forward strand.
CACATTCTATTTCACTGTGTAACGTCAGATGATTTGATAAAATGTATTAAATAGGAGTAATGCCAGTGCCTGTGTCCCGTATCAACAAATACTGTATATTACTTTTAACTTGTCTCCCTCCCGCAATTACCTTCACTTTTTTTCATAAATATTCAAAACAAAGTTCTACCAGAGTTATTTTGTAAAAATGTAACCAAATACTGCAAACGAGGATACTGACGTATTTACCCAGTGCAGACGCTGCTCGGTAAAGGGAAGTGAGTAGGCTATCTGTGCTGTGTGCATAGCTCCGCCAACCCATACCACTCACCCAATCAAATTGGTCTGTGTGTTTGGCTGGCACTTTTTTTTTGTGTTGACAGTTCCTTCTGTAGGTTTTCATCACTAAGGGTCTCAAAACTGATTATACGTTGTTTAATGAGCTTCCACAAAAGGATGCCTTGGCGGCATACAGCCAAAATGAGGTATTTTGGTGTGACACATCACTGTAAAATGTAGTTCGGACTTTGCCCTTGATACACTGGACCAAACGACTTATGCAACTGTTGTAACAATGGTTATTTATGCACTAATGTCAACTCCCCGCTTGTCAGAATTACATTGCTAGATAAGAAAATAGCAGAATTAAAAATTGTATTTTCTATCTATTTATACTCGTGAAAAGAGCAGTATCTGGCTTGCAAGCCATAGGTTCCCAACCCCTGTTCTACAGTATTGATTTCTTTTAACCGTTTCACCTCTAATAGCACATGTGACTGTCATTCGCACAGGTCAGCCATCCATTGTAAAATGTAAGAAGGTGCGTCTGAAGAATGAAAAAGCTCGGGAACTTGCTGAACTCGATGTCAGCAACATCATTAATAGTCAAGGTGATTACTAATGTTTTTAAGCCATCAAATCCTTTACAGTTCCTACATTTCATAATCAACACATACCAATTTTAGTTTTCTAATTGTGACGAATTTATATTTTAAAATATGTAAACAAATACGGTGTAATTTTGGTTTTGAGTCATAGTAATAATTATAAAACATTTGTACTCTTTGTTAAATGCCAGACCAAACTTCTTGATAAATGACTTGTTTACTCAGGTCGACCTAAACGAAGAGGAGCCCATCCGCAACAATACCGAGATGAAGCACCACTCTTTGCTTACCAGCGTGTGCTGACCTCCGACTCTGATAGTGAGGGCGATGGCAACAAGCAGAAAGGACACAGAAGAGCATCAGACTGGGCCAATTTAAAGGGAATTATAAGTGATGATGCAGACAGCAACTAAGGCGTAGCTCTTAAAGCAAATGTTCTCAAAGGACGTCATTTGGAGACACTTCTTTCTTATTGTTGGTTTGGGTCATTTATTGAACAGATTATGAGTCTGGAGTTTTTTTTGTTTATGTATAAAAGGAATATTTTGAAAATGTACACGTTTTCGGTTTTAAAAACCTGCTAAAGTATATACAAATAAAGTGTTGCATTTTCTTACCTGACATTAAAAGATAAACTGGTGTTTTGCATATGTCAGTATCCTTCATAATTGAGAATTAAAGATGATCTGATAGTTTCTAATAACAAGAGTGTAACATGTAATAAAGCGAGACTCAGCTCTTGTAAAATTGTGCGGGGACCAGGGCTGGTTATAAGTTCAGAGCTTTGGGGCTGTTTACATTTTTTAAATTTCACTTAAATTGATTTAAAATCATTCAACACTGTTTAGGAGTGTCACTTACCATTTGTGGACACCACGTTTTACTTTTTTGTTCGAAGAAACACTACTACTAAGCCATGCTTACTCATTTACTCATTCATTTCTTATACAATACACATACACGTGCAGAAGAATAGGCAAAGAAATTATTAGGCAACGCTGCACACATAGCTTATACACACACAACTGAGCTAGGCTGGTCATTGTTGCATTTGATTTGATGCAGCTAAAATGAGGACTAATATCTGTTGATGACAACAGTCATGGTATTATGTGGTATTATAGTCATTCAACATGAATAACATACTCATATTACAGTGGAGCCTCCACAGACTCTGCCACTATGTCGCAAGTGGCAGCAAAAATGAAGAGGGAGGGGGCGGTGGTAGTAATTAAATGGACTTGACCGATTCAAGCCACAACAATGCTGTGTTGTTCACGTTTTTCAAATTGATCTCGCGTATTTTATTATATTCAAGCCTATCCTGTTCTTTGTTAAAATTATGTCTTTTTGAGGGTGGATGGGTTGAATATGTGGGTGCTTGAGCACCCCCAAATACGGGGTGTTTACGCCTATGGCTGGGGCCAAAGTATCGTGAATGGGATGTGTAACGTCGCGTAATTCATAGATCAATAAGGAGAATGCAGTGGCCCAATTTTGATGACAGTGCCTAAAAAAACAAGTTTTTCAAGCCTGATTTATTACATTTGTCTGCTGCACGAATTACAAACGTATTACATCCTGCAAACGAAGTTGTGACATGTGTAGACCTAAAATTGTCATTTAAAAATGTATATTGCGCTTAATAAATGGAAATTAGAAATAAACAGTCCCTTCAAAGTTCAGGCCTATACATTTAAACAAATATTCATAATGATGACATATGCTGTATAATGGTGCAGTTCCTATGCATATACAATTTCCTTCACGTAACTCTTCACAGGCTTGTCAATAAGCGATGATTGATGTTAATAAATAACAAAATAAAATACAGTAATGTAAACCATTTGAAGTTGCGCAGGGTTTTAATGAGGCCTTTGCATAATTAAATTTTGCAGTTGTTATACCGTGACAAAATCCTCAGGAATACATTTGTACATACTGCTCAACATTAAATAAATGAACAAGAACAGATATATACTAAAACCGCTTCGATTGGACATTATTTGTGTACAAAACTTTAGAAATTTCAAACGTTTCTATGGGGTCTATTTCCCCCGAAAATATAAAGAGCGACCTCCATACATATTTTAAATTAATATCGCACCATTTTATTTTATTTTTTTAATCCCCCATCAAAAAAGTTTTGTACTATGTAATGATACTTGGCTGGGATAAATACGTTTTTACAGAAGGTGACTTACCACATTACTCAAATCAATCAACCTGTCAATACCATAATAATAATAACAATAATGAAAATAAATTATTAAATATAATTAAAAATAAATAAAGATGAGAACTAGAAAGGGAAACAAATGACGCATAGACGGAATCATTTGTGCGGGGACATGTCCGACTGCTTTAGCCGTCCGCCCATCCGGAGGTCGTGAATATATGTGGTAATTTGTGGAACTTAATAAATATTTTTTTTATCATATCTAACATTTAATCTACGAAAAGAAAAAGAAACAAACGAGGCAACTTAGTCACTGCTCTTCGATCATTTTTATGGAAGGTAACCTTTTTCTCATAACATTAATAACTGAGTGGCCTTTTTTTTTAAACAAAAAAATATATATGTATCTATTTTTTGGAAATGACTACGCGTGAGTATTTTCGTCTAGCTTTGTAAATGTAAATAAGCTTTATGTCGGTTTATGTTGGGAGATCGTGTGGCACTGTTGTGGCGGAAATTGATATTATTTTACAATAATTATTCACAATATGTGCTTACACAATGGTTAAAATACTATTAATATACGGGCCAACCAAAAAAACGACATTGAAAAAAGGTTTGAGGTGGACTAGGTGTAAAAACAAATTTTCTTTACAATTTTTTAATTGTTTTTTTTTTGTGTTAGTTGTTTTACCTTCATTGCTTTTGATTAAAATCGATTATAACATTCGTATTACTATTGTGTCTTGAAATGAATGCAAGATGATCTCCTGCACCCCGCAATCCTAGTGAGGACAAGTGTAGGAAACGAATGCTGTCAAACATCGCCTATTGAAAGTAATAGATACGCGGGAATATTAAGAAGAAGGCGACACAATACACGTTGATTCCTTATGCTGTGTGGATTATCGTTTGTTTGATCTACTAACCTTAAACAATATTTTAGTAGATGTTTAAAAAAAAATAAGGTAATTGAATCTATCAGAAAGCTCACCGAAATCAAAGAATAATTCCTTATCTCTACTCCTTTGCCTATGCATTCAGAATCCGATTTTTTTTTAATATTCAAGAAATCATCACGAGGGATTTATACTGCTTTGCAGTTTACAAAACAACAAATCTTGTTATTTAGAATGGATGATGATGATACCTCAGGGAGTGTGTTTGCTGAGCTGAAGACAAGGGAACTCCGATTTTGGGATGTTGCTCAGATTGCTGCTGGAACTGGTCTTGCTGTTTATGCGATGTGGATAGGAGTCCTCCAGCCAGGATTTCGAAAAGTCCCACTTAGATTACAGGTATTGTCTCTTATTAGTTATTCAATATTTTTTTGTGCATGCAAGAGTATTTACATGGTGTTGAGCGATGGCACAGATTTGTTTTGAGACATTCTTGGATATCTCCCACAGGTACCGTACATACCTGCTAGTAGCACCCAAGTGCAGAACGTCATGACATTGCTCAAAGGTCGAAAGGGGGTCCTTGTGGATTTAGGATCTGGTGACGGTCGCATTGTAAGTGCATCATTCCAGCAAATGTACTTTTTGTGGAGCAATTAAAAAACAGATAAAAACAACAGCTGTACAAAAATTTGCAATACTCGAAAAAATCTCAGCCATGGATAGAATTACAATATAATCACTCGATCAACTTTGATAAATGAGTCGTATACAGCATAAATCTACAAAACTCAGACTGATAAACAGGTTTAATTGATAGATAGATAGATAGATAGATAGATAGATAGATAGATAGATAGATAGATAGATAGATAGATAGATAGATAGATAGATAGATAGATAGATACTTTGTTCATCCACGGGAGCTGCTGGAGTGGCTGCCATTCGTGACGGCGCCGGAAGAAAAGATTCAATTTGAATCATTTACAAACAAACAAACAATTGAATCATGTACAAACAAACAAACAAAATATTCATGTTTCAATAAGTGGAGTGTTAATAAAATATTTCTGATACTGATATAACCAGATAAAACTAATTTTAAGTTACCTGTCCAAATGAATGTTGTGCCATCTCACCTTTCCCACTCTCTCTCCTGCAGTTGACCTGCTGCTGCTCGCTCCTGAAACTAATACTTACCTCTTTGTGTATTGCCTGCATATGGCGACACCCTCTTTCAGCTTGTCTGTCAGAACCTTGATCTCCTCCTAAAATGCTTGTTTTTTGGCCTCCTTTAAAGCTAATTGATGTCTTTCAAATTATTCCATCAAGGTCTTGGAGGCGCGTAGACGAGGCTTCACTTCCGCTGTTGGTTATGAGCTCAACCCATGGCTGGTTGGCTTGTCCCGCTTCCACGCATGGAGGACAGGTCATCATGGCAATGTATCTTACCGAAGGGCAGATTTATGGAAGGTTTGACGTTTGTAATATTATACTTAACATAGAGCAGGGGTGTCAAACTTATTTTAACTTTGGGGGGGGGGCACACAATAGAACAAACATTCTCTCTAGTAAATTAGAGAGAAATAATAAGAGAGTGAAATAAGAGAAAGAGAGAGAAAAAGAAAGAGGGTAGGAGAGAGAGGGGGGGAGAGAGGTCAAAAGAAGGTAAAAAGACACACAGAATGAAAGAGACAAAGAGGAACAAAGAAAGAGAAAAAGAGAGACAGAGAGAGTGAAAAAGAGAGAGAGTGAGAGAAAAAGGGAGGAAGAGAGAGAGAGAGGGAAAAGGGGAAGAGAGGTCAAAAGAAGGTAAAAAGACACACAGAATGAAAGAGACAAAGAGGAACAAGGAAAGAGAAAAAGAGAGACAGGCAGAGTGAAAAAGAGAGAGAGTGAGAGAAAAAGGGAGGAAGAGAGTGAAAGAGAGAGAGAGAGAAAGAATTATAAGTACAGCTTTTGTGAGAGGACCCTGGATTTGGCAACATCAAGGGGACATATTTCAACCTGCAGCTAATTCTTCTCTTGCGCTTTCCTCAGCGTTGTCTCGCGGGCCGGATTCAATCCCTTAGTGGGCCTGATCCGGCCCGTGGGACGCCTGTTTGACACCCCTGCCATAGAGGCATGAGTATACTATCAAAACACTGGATTAAAAGTTTGGTGTGTGTGAGTAACTCATTTAAAAAAAATGGAAACCGACACTTACCCCAACACACACTCCGAACACGAATAGATTTTTGAGTGATGCTAGTAGTCTGCTCTCTTTAGTTTATAGGTGTGGTGCATGCCCCTTCAATCTTATTTCTCTTCATGAACAAGTTAATTTATTCAAATAAATGATTAAAAATTGTATTTTTTTGTAGGTGGATTTGAGGGAATGCAAGAACATTACGGTGTTTTTAGCTCCTAGTGTGGTAGGTAAAACCAACTGCTAGTTCTATCTCGAGTAGAATATGCCCTTGAGTGTGTAACAGAGAATCTGTAAAGGGGCATTTTGTTTGGCATGTGTTTATATCATGTTCTATGATTTCTATGTATTTTAATTAGCTTTCGCTACTTCAAAAGAAGATGGAGGCTGAGCTTCCTGACGATGCCTTGGTGATTGCTGGCCGTTTCCCCTTTCCTGACTGGACACCATGCAAAATTGAAGGACAAGGAGTGGATAGAGCCTGGGCATACAGCGTCAAGGCACAAAGACGACTCGCATCATATAAAAAACAGTCGTTGGCAGATGGGGAGACTGTCAATAGTAATGCAGCTTGATTGATTCCACCAAAATACACACTGAACTGTATTCAATGAGGTATTATTTGTATTTGAATAACTTTTATTGACTAAATACTTTGCCGTTGTGTGTAAATCCACACTTTAGTCTGTAATGTTCTCATTGCACACATACAGGGCCGGAGTGGGCCCCTTTTTCAGCCCGGGGGTTTTCTACCAGCCCACTTAGCTATGGAGGAGGAATTTGAATGAATAGAGCAGCAGCGAGCTCTTATGATGCATTTGTATTAGGAAGATATTCAGGTATATGTTGTTAAGTTAACAAAAAACACTACCATTTTAATTCAAAGGAAAATCATATAAAGATTTTGATATAGATGAAATCCTATATACATAAGTTTGGTATTGGTCATTTGAAATCAAAATTGCATTTGCCTTCCAAACAAATTGTTATGCTTTACACTAAACTCTTATATGAAGTAGCTTCACTACACATATTTTATGTCGGGTAATTAAAACATCAAAATCCTCCTAAGCAAATCACTGGACTCTGCAACTTTGTTGATGACAATGTCATTGTCTAGACTTGAGAATTTCATTTTCAGTGTGTCAGAATAAAGACAGTGAGCTTTTTAGCCTAGTATCCACACATTTTGAAACAGAGAATCTCTGCTCATATGCAACTTGAGTACAGGAAAGGCTCAACAGGAACGTGTATGCCAGATCAATGACATGGTGAGGAAGGTATTTTGTGAGAGGACCTCCTTTTTTCATCTTTTTCATTTCTTTTTTCACCACGCTTTTTTCTTTTTTCCAGCATTTTCCCTCTTTTTCTTATTTTTTCCTGCTTTCCCTTCCTTTTCTTTGGAGTCTTTTTGCTTTGTTTTTCTTTATTCGTACTTTATTGTTTATTATTTTCTTCTCTATTTTTTCCTTTATATTATTTTTTTAATGTTGTGTCTTTTAGCTTTATTTGTGAATATTGTTACATAATATTTTTTTAATATATGAATAGAAGCAACAAAAACAATCTGAAGCGGCTATTGGGTGCTGAAAGAGTGCTCTTTTTAGTGGGCCGAGCTGAACTGCTAAATTCTGCGTACACATAACAAAACTGGGCACACAGAGATAACATATGCAAGATGAGGTACATGAATGTTAACAATCCTTTTCGCGCGTTACTTCTTATTTCTTGGCTTTTTCGGCTCCATTTAGCACCTTTCTGCCGACCATAGTACCTGCCTCACATCATTTGCTATGTGTTCATTTTACCACTATGGAAAATACGGGTGGTGGGACAAACCAACTTCAAATTTGGGAGGGGGGAATTCCCCCAGACTCACCTTATCTGTTGCACTGAATGTGGCCAAATAGCTGTCTAGAAAATGAATGCACGAGTAAGGTTAGATAGTGCAAGTGACAGATACATGTTCAAATTATTTTTATCATCCAGCCAGCCCAAACTCCCCCTTGACATGAGCCGGCCCTATGGGAAATCGCCCGTTCTTCCCGATTAGCCACTCCGCCGTTGCACACATACGAGGAGTGCACAGCAGATCTGGCTCACAGTTCCCAGTCTGAATCGTGGCAATTTAAGTACAGTAACAAATAATTTGTAATTCGTTCCGTTTAACTCACAACTTAAAACATATGGATCAAAGAATTAACGGACATCATGACAGTAACCGAGAATGAGACAATAACAGCAGTGGTGTGCTGTCAGGGCCTTCTCTGCTGGGCCAAAACAATCTGAATCGTGATGTTAATTATGCATTGCAGTATTTTGTCCCTGAATACTTATTAAATAATTCAAACATGTCTGTCATCTTCTTTCCATTCCTTCCCCCTTGTTGTGCTGCTCCCAGATGTGTACTTTCATCCGTAAGCATTTTAACCAATCACTTTTCAGACATTACTTGTTTCCAGGGTCAGAAATCTACTCATAGGCCCCAAAACATAAAATAAGTGACGATATTGCTGTTGGTTTAGCGTATTAGATTCCAAGTTGGCGAGCCAGGGCCTTCTAGCGGGCCTACGGAAATGTTATGGGTTTCACAAACTATGATTGGCCTAGGGATGGGAACAGAAATATCACAACAAAAAGGTGAAAAAAATGATCTCTCTGTCCACTGTTTTTTGGCCCTTAATTGAATAAAAACGGATGCCAGAAATATGACAGGACGGGCTGGACTTTCAGCACTAGCTTCAATAGCGATAGAAAATAACTTTTTGATGAATCTGAAATGCACAGAGAATCTGTACGACAGATTAATTGAAATCTTAAGGAAAGCAAGGGTGTGGATTTTGTGCACGAATAGAAAGGTTTTACGGTGAGTAACATGTAGCTATATTCCTAAATAAGATTCAATTTTTTAGGTAGTTATTGATTGGGGTTTTTAAGGGTTATTGTTCTATCTTCGTTATTCATTATCCGTTATCGGTCAGTTCATAATACGCTACAAAGCCTAGGAGCCGGTACACTTACTCTCAGCCAAAAGGCCAAGCTAAGGTCCTAGCCCTAAAGCCTTGCTGCGATCATTGCGAATGCACCGTTCCCGGAGGTACTGCAATACCGGGCCGATGCGTGGAGTGGACAGAGCAAGCTCTTATTCCATCTCCGGATTGCAAAAATCAAAGATCATGGCAAAGGCCAAGCTAAGGATCTAGCATCAAAGCCTTGCTTTTTTTTATTGAATCAACAATATTGTTAATTAAATTTCTTGTCTCAGATGTAGCTGCAGTAAATGTTTTCTAGCCATGAAATTGTTTTTGGGGGTTGTGTTTATTCAGACGTAGCACTACTGAAGGCCTAGGTGTAAAATTCACGGCGCACCACTGAACAATAGTAATAACAACACAGTCTTAAGACATGTACTTATCATTGTTTCTAATGCCCCTTTTAGGCCTTGTTAATGTATAGTAACAGCAAATGTATTTATCAATTACGTCACTGGGAAATGAACTTATTTTCATAAATTACACGAACAGCCAATCCCTTTTACTTTGGTGGGTAAACCCGGATATATGTGCTTTTACTGCGTTGGGTACCTTGACACTATCTCCATTTGTCTTGTTGATTTTCTGCTGCAAAATAGGAAGTGGTGAGGTGAAACGAGTGACTTCATCGGAACACATCCTTACGCTGCCCCAATCATAGAATGTGGCCATCAACCACTGTCGCGCTCAGCATGTGAAATATTCTGAAATTATCTGCGTGATATATTTAACGTTTGTATTTAAGCTTCATCTTAAAATTGAACTGCTTCGCGCAGTTGTCAAGAGCACCAGCCATGGAAACTTGCCTGCGGCTGCCAAGCTAGCACGGGGAAAGAAAACGATGCCTTCGTCGTTCTAGAAAAGCTCGTGAGTTCGCCGTATCAACGCTAGAATTAGTTGAACTGACGCCATGGACATGATACTTGGTGCAGAAACAGCAAAAAAGATTAACTAGCGTTACTTGCATTTCCAGGGTTGGAGCGGCGCTTGTCAGCATTGGATCCCATTTTACAAAATGAAACGGCAAGATCATGTGGACATTTTCAATTAGTGTGTTTATCATTTTTTTAATCAAGTCGATTGAGATTCCAGTTCGTAAGCGTTTTGCAGCGACGTATCCGTGTTGTGGTCGTGGAATCGCGACTAACGCGTGCAGACCATGACGAATCCCCTTTTCGGTTACGCTAGCCAGCTACACCTTAGCTAACGCTAGCTGCAGTTTTTGTCCAGCTCGGTAATATTGAGTTGTTTTAATCGTGCAATTCATTTAAGACTGACAAGAGTAAAGGACGCACTCAAGACCGTCCAAAATGGTGAGTACACCACTCTTGTATAATGTTGTTACATGTCTTCATGCATTGAATGCTACGAGCTAACCTAAAACATAAAGGCACTTTACATACACGAGTGCGAACTATTACTTCCAATAAACTGTTGAACGTGTCCTGTCCCTAACCCGTTTTTATTTGAATGAGTCAAATGATATTTGGACACTGTTCACTCGTGTAACGGTTTGCAGGTAATTCACTGGATGTGACACCTCTTTAGGCCATTTCTACAATACGCCCATTTTGCAAAACTAAATACTTCCTTAGTCTTGCTCCGGCAAGTTGTGGCTCATGTGTGGAATTTCGACCTGCATGCTACTGAAACGCCACCTTTTCACTAAGTCACTGTACTGAACGAATTTAATTCGTACATTTTATATATTGACATTGGTTTTAGAACAGTTTAATGACAGTGCATCTCCTACCACTATGTTTTAACACACTCGGGCTTCAAAATATCCCATTGGCTCAGTGTGACTGAAATGATGCTTTCAAAATTTAAATTGTACAATTTATCTCCCTGAAGCTCCAACACACACTTCTGGAGTCTAAGCCTCCTGCATCCTACCTAATAGGGGCTTGCTCCACCACAGAAAGCTGCCACATAACCACACTTAAAGTTATCTTTTTTTGAACATGCTTGTTGATCATCTGTCCAAGAAGGAATCGAAAAACTCAAAGAAGCTAATACTTGAAATCTCGACGTACGCTTAGTATTTATGTCTTTTAGCGTTACATAGTAATTGGAATGCAATCATCATAGCTTCAGAGAGTTGACAGGTCAAATTTGAATACAGTTCTGTGGAAACGTATTTGCCTCCTTCCAGAATTCTGTATTTTTTGCATCTTTATCACTCAAAAAGCTTTCAGATCATCAATCCAATTTTAATATCACATAGAGACAACCCAAAGAAAAACAAAATTCAGTTTTGAAATGTCTATTCCATTTATTAAGACTCACAAAAAATCCTAGGCCTATATGGCCTTAAGTGAAAAAGTCATTAAATAAATTCTGGTGTTTACTAGATGATTCTGATGGATCATGTACAGCCATCATTTGGTGCCCTCAAACTCAAGCACTCTTGGGTCATACAGCAGGAAAACAATCCGAAACACACCAGCAAGTCCACCTGAATGGGGGGAAAAAGGTTCTGGAGTGGCCAAGTCAAAGCTTGAATTTAAATCATATTGAATGCTGTAGGGGCTTTTCCTGTTAGACAACCCTCCAATGTGGCAGACTTGAAACAATTTTGCATAGCAGAGTGGGCCAAAATGTATCTACTGCATTATGAAAGACTCCAGTTATCATAAACGTTTGATGTTTGTCATTGCTGCCAAAGGTGGCCCAACTTTCTATTAAGTTCAGAAGACAATTACTTTTTCACACAGAGCCAAATAGGCCTAGATTTGTTTGTGCCTGAATAAATCGAATCAACATTTTAGATAGATAGATAGATAGATAGATACTTTATTCATCCCCGAAGGGAAATTCACTTTTCCAGCAGCATCCCTAAGCTGAGAACAATCGAAAATAACTGAGAACAATCGAAAAATAACACGGGAGCTGCTGGAGTGGCTGCCATTCGTGACGGCGCCGGAGAAACGATTCAATTTGAATCATGTACAAACAAACAAACAATTGAATCATGTACAAGAAACGATTCAATCTGAATCATGTACAAACAAACAAACAATTGAATCATGTACAACAAACAAACAAAATATTTATGTTTCAATAAGTGGAGTGTTAATAAAATGGGGGGAAAATAATTTCTGATACTGATATAACCAGGTAAAACTAATTTTAAGTTACCTGTCCAAATGAATGTTGTGCCATCTCACCTTTCCCACTCTCTCTGCTCGCTCCTGAAACTTTATCAAATAGTCCAAAATTTTACCTCATCTTCTCCGCTCACCTCGTCGTCCTCTTCTCCTTCCACTTCGCACTACAGAGACTTTTTAGCTGAGCCGTCTCTTATGACACCATCCCCTGATCTAGACCAAACTAATGCAAGCAAAAATGCAATGGCAAAGCAAAGCCACTGAGGAGCTAAACTGCTTTCTGTATTTCCTTTAGTTGGGCCTGTGTGACATTAAAATTGGTTTTGATGATTGGAAACCTTTCGTGAGTCAATATGCAAAAAACATAGAAATCATGAAGGGCGCAAATACTTTTTCACAGCACTTTATATCCCTAATCACATGTAAGTAGTGTTTAAATCTGCTTTTAAGTTAGCACATATTTTGTTAGAAATTAAATAATAAATAGTACAGCCATTTTTTCCAAATCAAACTTTAGCCCCAAGTATGCTCTGCATTTCAAGGTAAAGCTGCTAAACATTCCTGGACTCAATTTGATGGTCTGTCGACTCCTAGTACCTCTGATTTGGTTTGTCATTTTTTTCCACCCTTTGTTGCTTTTCATTATCCACTAGGCTACTGAGGAGGCGTCACTGCATGCACTGGAGAGCCTGATGACGGAGTTCTTTCACAGCAGCACAACAAATGATAGGAAACGAGAAATAGGTATGTGCGCTTCTCATCAAAATTTTTTTTTTTTTTTCATTCAATAAGTAAACGCAACGTTCTGTTGACCAAGCTAAATTTTTCCCATTTATGATGACCAGTTCAAGATGTACCTCGCCCATTTTCTTGTGACAATAAATATACAATTGCATTTGCTTAACAAGACTGTTGACACTTCACAAGTAACATTTATTTTAAAACTAAGGATTACTTGAAAACATAATGAAATTGATTTCAAAAGATTCAAAAAAGGTTGTTATTTTAGCCGAGTCTTGTATTTGTCATGGAACGATCTACAGACCAAAGTACAGTAGATACCATTTCATAAAGCTTTACAAATAAACATTAATTTGTTGCAGAATTACATTGACAGTGCTTGTTTTCATTACTTCTTTAATGCACATCCTTTGTGTGTACAAATGAAGCGTTGCACAGCGCATCTTTGTTGTTTATTATTGCCACTTCCTTCTTTCTACAGAAGAATTGCTGAATAACTTTGCACAGCAGACAGGAGCGTGGCGCCATTGCCTGTTCTTCCTCTCCAATACCCGGAATGAATACGTCATGATGTATAGCCTCACAGTATTTGAAGTAAGTCATATCTTATGTCGAGTGGAACATGTGGTTAGCTATTTATTTTCAAAGTCAACGTTGCAGGTTGGCACCTTTGTGCACCTTCTCACTTTGCAAATACACACATGTTCATTTAAATTGTAACTGTTGCGAGATGTTTGGTAGTGCAGAACAATGCGTGCAAAATTCTGTTGTTGTTTTTGGCCTGTTTTGTTATGTTCATTGTATTTTGTTCCAATTGTTTCCAGTAGGTTTAAGCGATCAGTTGTTCTTGTTTTTTAAAGCATCATTAAACAAAATGTCTTGACCATTGACTATGTGCAGATCTGAGTTATAAATACGATGCCAGGACAGCAAGTTAGGGGCTTTCAGCAGGGAGACCACATTTCTCTAATTGTTTTATTTTCCTGTCGTTTTTCAGAACCTGGTAAACAAGATGTGGATCGGTATAGCATCACAAGACAAAGTGGAGATTCGCAGCTGTTTGCCCAAACTCCTACTTGAACACCACAAAGCAGTGCCCTATTTCATTCGTAATAAACTTTGCAAAGTTATTGTGGACATTGGGCGTCAGGACTGGCCAATGTTTTATCACGATTTTTTTACAAACATGCTTCAGGTAAGTCTTACTGATTCAGAAAAGGCTATTGTGTCCTATTGCAAGGCTATTTGTGACTTATTCTTCACAATCATTTTATTTACTGCACCCTGCAGGGCTTTTCTTAAAGCGTTATTCCATCAAATATCAAATGATGCACCTGTTTGCCTATTTTGCAGCCTTTAAAGTGTAATATTTTTGGGATGTGATTTGCAGTTGATCCAATCCCCAGCTTTGGCCCAGTTAGGCTTGGTCATGTTAAAAACCACGTCTGAGGAACTAGCTTGTCCTCGAGAAGACTTGAGTGTTGCCCGTAAAGAGGAACTGCGTAAACTGCTGTTGGATCAAGTACCAACAACGCTTGGACTCCTAACACGTAAGCAACGTATTTTGTACTTTTACACATGATACAATGAGGTAGCTTGAAGTAAAAATTTAGGTAAAGACTGGTACCTTTTACTCATAACAATTGCTGTATTTTCATCATAAGGCGCATCACACTAACATGCGCAGTCTTAATGAAGTGTTCTACTGATGAATTTGGCGCGCACACTAGGGTGGTCCTTAATGGAGGTCGAAATTTTTTTTTTTGAAATATTGGGCTCTGACCCCCCGCATATGTTCCTTTATCGATAAAAACACACTGTGTGCAATTTTGAACAATTTGGATAATATTTAGAGGTAGCTCAACGACTTTGAAATTTCCCAAAATGGTAAAATTTTGGCAATTTTCGAGAAAAAACGGAAATCTTAACCCTATGTGTACGGCGTTTTAGAACATCCAATTTCAGTCCATTGCTTATAATTGTAACACAAGAAAAGTTACAAGTAACTTTGTACACTAGGTCTGATATAATGTGCGAAAAATCCTTATTTTTCATACCAAAATTTCAGAGGCCTTGAGCGACCTCTAAATATCCTTTGATTTTGATGAAACTTTGCCTAATTACGTTTTGTATATATTGGAACATATTCAAGGGGTCAGAGCATGAAATTTTAAAAGTCGAAAAATAAGGACCACCCTAGCGCACACACACACACACACACACAAGAGAGACCTGATGATCGGGCACTGGCTTTATATACTATCCGCACGCCATCACTTCATCTTATAGTACCAACGTTTTACCCATTAATGTTATGGTGTCATTTTCTATCATGGTGTTCTATTACGCCTACCTTACCCCAACAACACGTGCACAGACACAAGTCCACATATTTTAAACTGGAGCATCGCAAAACATAGTTTGGTTGTGCTTTAAAAAGTATTGAGTAACCCCCTAAACGTTCTTACGGCCCGCTGGAACCACTGATAAAGAATCCTACTCTAGTTTCCTCAAAAGAGATGTTAAGCACGTTTCAAAAGAAGTGGTGAGTAATTATAACTGATTACTTTTTCAAGTTACTTGCCCAACACTGTATATTTTAGACCTCCCAGAATGACAGCAAGATCACAGTTCATTTGCTTCACTTGTTTATTTTCATCGGTTTCAAAGCCTCATGTAGCCAATAACGAGATGCGGTTGGTGATTGGCGTCATTATCAAACTTTTCCATCACCTGAACACCAGTCGCCATTTTAAGAGTTGCTTCAAGTTGTGTCGATTACGTTTTTGGGATCATATGACCATTTCAGGTAGCGATATAAGCTATGTAGCGTGTTGTGGTAATCCCATGCATCATTAAGTTTATCAAAGCTATGTATTTGAGAGATAACGCATGCTCAAAGAAGACCGCATGCCGAAGCGAAATATACCATGGAATAGTACTGCTGCAGATGTAACACCAATGCTAAGGAAAGTGGAACCTACCATCATAAGCAAAATCCTGATGGCCGCTGGAGATGCTTGCAGATTGCATTATTTTGCATCAGGCATGGGGAGGACATGCTAGGATGCAAACTTTGATTGCATAGTGTGGATTAAACCAAATTTCACGCGAGACTCATGTGATATTCACATACACCCTTGAACACAATCGGTAATGTACCTATGCTCATACTGATGAAACATACTGGTTGTCGCACATGAAAATACTTGCTCTTGTAAGACTCATTCAAGGCTCACACTTCCCCTCAAAGTTTCATTGTCTCCTCTACTTCATGTCCCTAACACTCACAGGGTGCGCTGCACAAAAGGGAACGCCACACGTTTTTGAAGCGAATTTAATACTTTAAATTGCGGTTTATAGTTGTGAAAAGGTGGTCTTTTATAACTATGAAAATCAGAAAAATGTCGGTTTTTGTGACATTTCTTATGTGGCCCCTCTATACGTTGGTTGAAATGCGGGAACTGATTGTCCGTCACTCTTTGCGCATAAACAAGCATGTTGGGGGTTTTTTTTTGTCAGCAGATTGGATTTCAAGCATTTTTTTTTGTTGTACAAAATTTAAAACGATCTGTACATTATATCCTAATTTTTAGGAATATTGGAGACTTACTGGGACAAGCACAGCATCATTACTTCAACGCCGCCTCCTTCACCGACCTCAGGAGAATGCAGTAAGTGTAATCTTCTCCAATGAAGTGAAATTCTTTTTGCTTTTAAACTTTTTGAATAATAAGAGATTGTGTATCTGTTATGCCCCTCTCCAATCTTCCAGTGGAACTTTTGGGAACGTTGTTTCAGGGCAGTCAGTATTCGAAACTTCTGTGCCAACCCATGGCAGCACTGGACAGTGAGAGCCAGCAGCTCTGTTGTTTGGTTTTGGAGTGTTTGGCTCACCTGTTCAGCTGGATTCCTCTGTCCACCAACATTACGCCTACTCTGCTGGCGTCCATATTCTACTTTGCACGTTTTGGTTGCGATCTTCGGACCAAAACCAAGTCCGGGTCCCTTATCTCCTCTTCCTCCACTTCTAACGGACACCTCAATTCGGGGACAATGTTGCCAATATCCAACGGTGGCGGGCGACTGAGTGAGGATAGCAAGGCTGATCGTGCCCGTCTCGGCGTGCTCGCCATGACCTGCGTCAACGAATTGGTGTCAAAGAACTGCGTACCCATGGATTTCGAGGAGTACCTGTTGCGAATGTTCCAGCAGACTTTCTTTCTTCTGCAGAGGCTCACTCGTGAGAATAACGCCCACACAGTCAAGAGTCGTCTCCAGGAACTTGACGAGAGGTTTGTTTCAGACCACTATTGCAATAAGACCAATTTTTTAATGTAACCTTTTCCGTTTTTTTTTCTTTTTTCAAAATTCAGCGGCGTGACCAGTTGTGTGGCCAAACAATACATATAACTTTCAAAAAGTAAAGATATATTGTACACTTAAAATAGCTTACCATTTAACTTTCACGGATGGCTATCATTTTCCCCCTCCAAACCTTTTGCTTGTCCAACTTTTTAATGTTTCAGAGGGTTGTGTTTATTTTTAAGGGTTGACTTCGACTACTTTCTTTCTTCGGGGCCAGTTACTGAGATTAATGCTCGAATTCCCAACCAGTATCAATCAATTGACAGAATTTTCTCCAGTGTCACGCAATAGTGGGCGATAGGACTATATTGATGGCGACGATTAATACTTAAGCAACATCGTAGCAAAGGATAATAAAGGAGCTGTCTTCCATTGTGGTTTGAAGACAGTATGTGCTTTAGTGAAAATACTATCATTGAGAAGAAACGGGGATTTCATTTTGATTGGCGGTTATTGTTAAACCCCACTTTTTATACAATTTGCATGTTTACTCTATTCTTATTCTGTGCAGAGCCATAGTTTTCTTAAAATTTTATCTTGCCTCCTTTGTTACACATGAAAGGACAATGATCAAAAACTAGTTTCTTGTAACCTTTTTTTTTTATTTTATTTTTCCAGTCAGTTGGCCAATTTATGTTTCAAAATACATCTGTAATGAAGTTCGCCATTTCGTTCCTTGTTTGTCAAAAGTACTGGGTCACTGAACAGCTGAATTCTTGGATTGATGAGTTTTCAAGATGTTAAATCAAGTTTATATGTATCTGTTAGTGTGCTTTTGTCAGGACTGCTGTAATATTAATATTGCGGTCTTTCTTGCAACGGCTTCTTCGTCACAATAGTCACAAGTTTGGTCACGTGTGTCATTAGCTCCGTATAAACATTTGTTTTTTACTCTACAAGTGCTAAGCGCCATTGTAATTTATGTGGTTAATGTAATTGCTTTACAAAATAAAATCTGAGGTTGGATGTTTGTATTGACATTGTACCACTCTTGTTGTACGTGGCTCCCTCCCAAACTTCCAAAGCATACTAGTAAGGTTAAAGTGGAAGTCGAATCAGATAATTTCCTCATGATTATCTGTTTTGTGGACTACTAGTAGTCTAACCACAATATCTGATCAATATTGTGACGGAATATGAGTTAAGCAAACTCCAACTGATTTTTTTTAAACCGCCCCCCAGGGCCACCACATTATTGTTGGTGTCGATGACATTTATGTTGACCACGTCTCAACTAATTATAATGAGCATTTGTGATGTCTTGACAGCATTTGCAAAATGGCCGCCCCTAGGAATGCAAATAAACAGACGGATATTGCATTTTAACGATTACTCTACAAAAGCAAAAATGTCATTAATGTCCTGTTATGGGTAATAGGGGTAATACAATATACGTTTCTGTATTTTCCGTGGTTTACTTAAACTTTGGGTGAACTCCCAACTTGCATGTGACCCTGAACTGAGATGAGCAGTAGAAAAAATGGCTTCCTGGAATTCAACTTGGACATTAGTCGTCCAAGCTGATTTTAACTTTTTCATCTTTCCAGCCCTTGTTTACAAAACATGGGCTTTTCACAAGACGCAAGAAGGGAGGAATAACAAAATTTAAATTATGTTTCTCTTGTTTTCTTGCAGTTACTTGGAAAAGTTCACAGATTTCCTGCGTCTGTTTGTAAGTGTTCACTTAAGGCGGATTGAGTCAAGTCCTCAATTTCCAATTGTAGAGTTTCTTGCTCTGCTGTTCAAGTACACGTTCAACCAGGTAAGGATTTGTGGACTTGCATTAGTTCTCATGTTGGCCTTTATTGATTTTTAATATTTTAACAAGACCTCAACCAATCGTTGAGATGACAGTAACCCTGGTTTCTTTCAATGATTTAATTTGATTTATTTTTTGCCCGTTCCCCTAGCCTACCCATGACGGATACTTTGCTTGTTTGGATATATGGAGTGTGTTTTTGGATTTTCTTACAACCAAAATCAAAAGCAGACTCGCAGACCGAGAAAGTGTTCTCAACAGGTAATTGAAAAACAAAAAGATTTAACCCTCCTCATTCATTCTGGTCAGTCAAATGAAAAGTGTTTGGTTGTATTCCAGGTACAAAGATGCCTTAGTCCTTTTATTGAGAGAAGTTCTAAACCGTATCCAGTTTCGTTACAACCAGGTCCAACTAGAAGAACTAGATGACGAGACGCTCGATGATGATGTAAGAACTTTCTGCACATCAATTTGCAGTTTTTCATTGCGGAGGAATATTACATCTTTCTTTTATGTGGTAACAATAGCAACAGACTGAATGGCAAAAGTACCTGCGTCAGAGTCTTGAGGTTGTTGCCAAGGTGATGGAGCTGCTCCCTTCACATGCATTTTCTACGTTGGTGAGTTTGTTTCCATGTGCATAAATTCTATGAGCATCCAAATTGGACACACTTGTTCCATAGTAACAATTGGTCTTACGATATTTTCTCTGGCTGACTATACTACTAAAAATATTTCACTACAACAATTGTGCATCTTCAGTAATCGATTTTTGTAATTCCGTTTCAAAAGGCAAAGTGAACAACAACGCGTATTTATCTAAAGTTAAATAATATTGAGAATATAACAATATTTACTTTGTGCTAATTCGGCCTATTTTATTTATACATCGCTGGTCTCCTGATATAACTTTTTTTTCCCGTAAGTTTCCAAACTTTCAAGAAAACTTGGATGTATACTTGGGTCTGCAGCAGTTTATTGTCACCACTGGCACAAGTAAGCCACTTCTTATCTCTTTCCTCATTGTGTTTGGTGGTGGTTTGGGTTCCCATCTCAAATGTAAATTTCTATCCTTGCAGGTCACAGGCTTAATATCACCGCAGAGAATGACTGCCGCCGACTTCACTGCTCTCTCAGGGACCTTAGCTCCCTCCTCCAAGCAGTCGGGCGTTTGGCTGAACACTTCATAGGAGAAATTTTCGCCTCTCGTTTCGTGGATGCCCTTGCAGTTGTTGAGAGGTCACTGAGATATTGTTTTCAAAACCCTATTTTTCTTTGAATTTTGACGCATTGTTCTCACTTGACTGAAATTAACTCTTGTTTCTGGATAAATGACACATCAACTGAAATATTACAAGCCTTTTATCTCAATATTTGCTGGTTATGGCTTCAGCCCACTGGTATACTTTTTATGATATTCTAATAGTTTGAGATGGGATATTTGAAATTTCACTATAATCGGCAATATTAAGACAATAAATACTTCAATTGATTTGTAACGAATTCCGAATGTATGACATTTTTGGTTTTTTAATTGTATTGCAGAAGACAAAACTTGATCATGATATTCATTTCAGAGACAATCCTTTGTGTCCAAACTAAACTATTTTTTTTCAGGCTGGTGAAAGTGACTTGTTACGCGTCTCAGACCAGCTTGTACGACCTGGAAACCGCAGTGCCTTCTGTACTCAAACCAGACCTCATCGATGTGTAAGTATTTTATTCTACAATTTAACATTTGTGTAGCGGTAAGCGCTTCCTATAAAATGGTTATTTCCAGTATGGTGATGACCTACTATTGTAAGGACCCAATGAGTGACATAATTCTTTGGCTCCACAAAATAAGATAACTAAAATATATTTTCAATTTTGCGTCTGTTCTGTGTTCCACATTAATGCAAGCCAAAAAGATGATCTACTTTGAAATAGTTTTAAATATTAAACTATTAGCTCTTCTTTGCTTATGTATGTGTTTATTGCAGACATGCACAGGCCCTTGCAGCTTTACAAGCCTACTCTCATTGGCTTGCGCAATTCTACAGTGAGGTCCAGAGTCAAAATCAAAGCCAGTTTGTCAACCTCATAACATCTGCAGTAGATGCCAGCAGCCCCCTCATCACTGCAAAGGTAACATCTTTAGGTCATACTTAATTTATGTTTCTCCACTTAAGGTTATACCGGTTGCCCATCCACAAATTAGGATTTCGTTATACTAGAGTACCGCATTTTCACGACCGTATGGCACACCGAGGTAAAATGCCCATTTTTTGTAGCTGGTTGTATATCTGTTTTTAACGCATCCCACGATGGGGGTGCGATAGCCCTTTGCTTGCGGCCGCGTTATAACAACACAGACAAGCATATAAGTGCGCATATATGAAAGTGTAACGAAAGCTTAGCTGGGTCTCGTTTTCATTAATTTAAGTACTTTCGACCATTCGACTTACGAAAAACGGTAGATACGAACATTTTTTTCAGGATGTTGAAAAATATCCGCACATTGCTGTAAGTTAGATTTTGTATTGTGTGCACCTTTTTCCCTGAATACAGGACAGAACTGTAGTGCTTCTTTAATCCTTGATTAATCCTTTTATATTTTACCATTTTTATTAAGTGGGTGCAATATGAAATATATCTTTTTTCCGATGTTTAATATTCTGTTTTGGTCCAAAGAGTTTGACAGTTTCAATTTGGTGTCGGACCCAAATTTTGATTTCTGGGCTTTCCTAATTAAAGCCGATGCGTTGTTTTCTAATACCACTGCAAACAACACAAACGGTGTTAAAACAACAACAAATATAAGAAGATTAAAATGGTGCTTCTTATAACGTAAAGTACCGTTGTCGTGGTGATACAGACGCTCCCCTACTTACGAACGAGATGGTTTCTGGATTATCGTTCTTAATTTGAATTTGTTCGCACGTTGCTTCAGTGCTATATTTTGTTTGTTTAAGGTTTGTATAAGTATGTTTAAGGCTTGTTTAAGTAAACCATATTCTTTGTACTAAAACATAAACATTTAATATAATAATATGGTCTATAAAGATAAATAAAGTTGATTTTAACTTACTCTTGGAAGATGGGCTTCAAAAGGTCCTCCGTGGTAGAGAGTGGACAAAAAAAAGCAATCCAACGGTTTTTTCAACGGCATCAGGCTTTCTTATTCCACTTTCATTTCAAAAGAAACCGATTGCCTCTTCTTTACACTTTACACCAACCATACTAAATGGATGCACGAAATATTAAACAAGAAAAACGTCAAGGTTCTTAGCGTGCCAGAGATACAGTACACGCAGTATGTTTACACACAAACTAACAAGTAAAAGCCAGATTTCTTCAGGGTGGATACTGGGTGAGGTCTCACAGCACCACACGCCGATAGTGGCGGAAAGAAGCACTACAGTACTGTTCTGTACTCTGGGAAAATGTGCACAATACAAAATCTAACTTACTGCAATGTCCGGATATTTTTCGACATCTCGAATAAAATCGTATTTACCGTTTTTGGTAAGTCGAATGGTCTTAAGTAAGGGAGCGTCTGTACTAATAATTCAGCATGCAGACAATTGGTTTATTAATCATAAGCAATGGTGAAATGTCATCTGCAGTCATTTTCATGAAATCAGCTCAATATTATAATAACTAAATATTTAGAGCCCCTGACTAAATTTTTTTCAACAAAAAGAGTGTATTTAAAAAATGTGTTTTGCTTCACAATTGCTGATGTTATTGTTTGCAGGTACCGGAAAAGCTACTGCTGTGTGCTTGCCATCTGATGGTTTCCTTAACCTTAACAGTGAGACCTGTGTTCATGGTGACTTTGCCTGCTGTTCAGACCATTTTCAACCTCATAACTGAGAATCAGACTCGCAAGCTCCCCCCAGAGGTGAATATATACAACCAGTACCTCATTAGAATTGTTTTATGCTCATTAAAAAAAAATTCTGTATGTCTTTGCACGGTTGCAGGCTCACTTGCTAGTATGTCGAGCCTTATCCAACATGCTGCTTCTTCCATGGCCAAATTTACCCGAAAATGAGCAGCAGTGGCAGACACGGTCGGGCAGCCATGCCAGCCTGCTGGCGGCCCTCACACGCGAATATCGTATGTTAAGAGGGACAGTTAACATTACTCCACGGCAACAAGAATTGCACAACTGTGGGTCAATAGTCTCTTTGACTAGTAAATATATTTTGCCTTGCCAAGATATTTTAACATTAATAAATGAAATCATCTGTTTGTTGGTTTTTCATCAGTGAAAATGGTGATACAACAAACCTTGTCCATCCTCCGAGACATAGTGGACAGCATATCTGGAGAGTCCACCAAATCCCGCCAGATCTGCTATGATAGTCTGCAAGAGTCAGCCCAAGTGTCCCTCAGCCTGTTCCCCGTGTTTATTCAGCAGCCAGGTCAATGCTCTTTAACAGTTTGCGGAGAGCAACAAAAACAGCCAAGCTTCCTCACCAGCGGTTTAAAGGTCGTCATTTTTTTTTTTTTTTTTTTTCAGAAGTGACGGATGAGATGTTGGCCTTCTTCTTGACACTTTTTCAGGCGTTGAGAGTCCAGATGGGTGTTGCCTTCACCGGACAGATCCTCCAAACATTCCTCAGCTTGTTCACCAGGTTGAACAATCACCCGTTACATTAGTTTTAGTTACCTTGTGTACTCTCCTGATTTGTGACCCGAAGCTGAAATTTAGACTTTTCTAGTCAAACATGCAATTTTATTATATTTAACGGTGTGTCCTGTATGTTTTAGGGAACAACTGGCAGCCAGTATTTTGCAGGAGGGCAGCGCGGGCTGTCGAGTGGTACAGAAGTTCTTGAAAATCCTGCAGGTTGTGGTACAAGAACCTGGTCAAGCTTTTAAACCGTTCCTCGCTAGCATTCTCTCTCTATGCATGGAGCAGGTCTACCCAATTGTGGCAGAGGTCAGTTGGCCAAACTTTGATGAGTTGTTCTAGTATGACAAAATGTCCCCTTTGTTTTGCTGATGAACTCTTATCTTTTCGCAGCGGTCTTCTCCTGATGTCAAAGCAGAGATGTTTGAGCTTTTATACCAAATACTTCACCATAACTGGAGGTACTTCTTTAAAACTTCTATTCTGACAACTGTTCAAAGAGGAGCCCCTGAGGACACTATGGAAAATGAGGCACAGTTCACAGCTGCCATGCAGGTAAGTCAGCCAGATTGCTGGACACGCTACTGTCATTGCATTTAGTCAGATGGAGGAATATGTACTGTATGAATTCTTGATCTCCGAATAATAAACGCCTGCTAGATAACTGCAGATATCAGTTAATCGATATGGTGTCCATTGTTTCTTAGGCATTTGGTCAGTCATTCCTGCAGCCAGACATCCACATCTTTAAACAGAATCTCTTCTATCTGGAGTCCCTCAACAGTAAACATAAGTTGTATCACAGAGTAAGCAGCAAGCAGGCCTGGCAGTATCCATCAGAACCTTGCACGTCTTCTTCCAGCTGAATCACACTTGTGTCTCTTTAGAAGCTTTTCCGGACCTCGATGCTCTTCCACTTCATCAACGTACTGCTGCAGGTCCTCCTTCATAAAAGTCACGACCTTCTCCAGGAGGAAATCACTGTGGCCATCTACAACATGGCTTCTGTGGACTTTGATGGCTTCTACTCAGCCTTTATGCCAGAGTTCCTCAACAGCTGCCAGGGCGTGGACACCAACCAGCGAACTGTTCTTGCACGCAACTTTAAGATGGAACGGGTTAGTAATTTAATAAACTATAGTTTTTACTGAACAATGGTCTAATTTGGGCACACTAACACAGGGGCCGTCCTTTCACACACAAGCTGGTTTTCTGTTAAAGTCCAATTTTTGGAGGTAGAGTGAGCCCTATTGATCCATGCCTGAGCGGCAATGTGAGCCTCACCCTTAACTACAAGACCGTGCCACTAAAGAAAAAAATCGAGGCAGTCTGCCAATAAATGGACACACTGAGAACCGGGAAGAGAAACCAGCCGGGCTAGCACCAAAGCCATTGCGGAGCCTGCCGGTACAAAACAAAAACAATTGCGACAGGCGGTGAACATCAAAAGCTATACTCCCCAACCCGGAGGTGGGGCGAGGGCAAGCCGGAAATGGAGCCGCGACTCCGGCAGGCAGACGAACTCGACGTGGCCGTCGAGGAGGGCGAAAGGAACGCATCGCTGACAAAAACAGTCGCGAGTCTAAAAGCAGTAGGGGCAGTGAAGACTCCGATTTCTCCGAGCAGAAACGAGCGTTACGCACCAGCGAGGCGAGAAGTTCAAATTAGCTAAGATGCGAGTGTGACCAAAATTATTAGACATTTCAAACGATCACAGGTGAAAGACTAATTGTGTATGCATTTCTCAGAATGTGCATGCGCGAACGTCGCATTCAGTGTTTGAAGCTTCTATGCTGGCGGTCGGTAGGGTCGAAATAACACCGCAAGTGGTAAACTTGTACCAAAATGGAAATCAAACGGGATTGTTGGATGCACAAAGACTGACTCGCTTCAAAATGAAGCAACAATAGACTAAAATACTGGTCTTGAGTCGAGATCTTCTTAGGGTTTAAATTTGAAAAATAGGTATATATTTTTTAAAGGAGCGGTAACGTTGGCAGGTTTGTAAATGTGTCTTAAAAAAGATCCCTTGTCATCCGTGATTATAATATGTAGGGTAGGTTACTAATGTAGGCTAGATGAGAAAGCATAATACTGAAGACAAAAATTTATGGTAGACATTCTTTTACTGATCCGGACTTCCTGAGAATAGAAAGCCTGGATTCAGCCACAGATCTAAACTGAGTTTGACTTCCCTGCCTTGGTTTAAAAACATTTAGCAGGGATGTAAGATAAAGCGAGACTAAATCTTTTTAAAGGTAATAATAAAACGATCATACACAGAGGCTGAGTTAAACTGTTTCCTGAAAATTGTTTCTTTATATGCATGGTTACAAGCATTTCCGTTTATGAATGATGGCCATTCCCCTGTGCTTTTTATTTTTCATTTTGAAGGACCTGCCGTCGTTCACTCAAAGCGTCCAGCGGCTCGTGAACGACCTTCGCTACTACAGACTGTGCAACAGCAGTTTGCCGATCGGCACCATCAAGCTATAGCGCGACTGAACCTCTTCAACTTGATTAAAGACATTCAAGGACTGCCTGTGCTGACCACGAGGCCCAACACTCCAAATTCTGTTTTAGGAAGGTTGAGGATGCTGCTGTTTGTTGGTTTTTATACTGTAGTCGTTTGGCGCAATGGGGTCGTTGTTTTCTTAAGCAGCATCCGCCACATGTCGCCAATGATTGATGGGCGGGTATTGTGGACCTGGTCTGCAGTAGGCTTGTTTTTACCCCAGACCCGGACCAGTCTGAGCCAGGCCTTCTTTCCCCTGTCTCGGTCCGAGCTGAGACTGAGCACTTTTAACTCGTTAAGAGTTTTTGAAATGTCTGCTTCTGTTCATTTTTGCCTTCAGGTTTTTCATCTCCAGAGGAGATGGACTCTCAACTTAAAATCTTTCACATCATTCCATTTTGAAAGTGGATCATTTGCTTGATTTAATAAAGTGCATTTTTTTTTGTCAATACAAGCATGTGATTGTTTACCTGGAATATGTTTGCCATGCCAACCAGCTACCTTCCAAACCACTTGGCTTCATTAGCATTACGGATGTGCAGGAGCCTATTTCAGATTTCTTCGGCAGTACACAGGGTTAAATCTTCAACTTGTTGCAGGTTAGCCAAAATTGAAAAGTACCCTATGCATATACTCTCCTGCCATGTAAAATTGTGTCTTGAGACGATCCAATGGTAATATCAGTTTTTTTTTTTTACGGGTGCTTGACATTTTTTTGTGTTTTCAAGGTCAGGAAAATGCTTGAATGTTGGGTGAAGTACTCGAAAATGTTTTCTGGTATTTTAACTCTATAGACTACGCAATAAATGATGAGGTTTTTTTTTAAGCGCAAAAGTGACGCCGACACGCCAGCTCTGGTGATTTGTCATTATGGCGTTGTCAAGTGAAACGTTACCGCCCGTACTGGTTGCACCCAAGAGAACAGCTATTTCAAAAATCTGCTCCCAAACAGCTTACGGCTCCTCAAATATTTTGTTTCTTAATATATTTTCAATAATAATATAAAAATGCACTAAACAATTTAGTAATGAGAAATTCCATATGTTTTGCAGAGGATCCCTAAAAAACGTTAATTATACATTAAAATATTCACATATCTACAAAAAAATGTAAAATAAGCTATTTTAACTTTTTACACACTAAACAATTTTTAAGTCAAACCAACAGAATCCCAGAAAATGCGAAATAATATCTCATCTCATTAGCCGTACCGCTTATCCTCATTAGGGTCGCGGGGGGCTGGAGCCCATCCCAGCCATCTCCGGGCAGTGGGCAGGGGACACCCTGAACTGGTTGCCAGCCAATTGCAGGGCACACAGGGACAGACAACTCATTCGCTCATTCACACCTATGGACAATTTGGACCGGCCAATTCACCTGAAATGCATGTTTTTGGAACGTGGGAGGAAACCGGAGTGCCCGGAGGAAACCCACGCAAGCACGGGGAGAACATACAAACTCCGCACAGGAAGTCTGGAGCTGGATTTGAACCCACGACAGGTTCCCATGACATGAACTGTGCCGCACAAGCGCTAACCACTGCACCGCCGTGCTGCCTACTGCGAAATAATATATAAATTCAAAATAGTCACTCTTCAGTGCTGTAGATAATGGGTCAAATGCAAAGAAATTAGCTATTTACGGTTCTCTTTTAACCAGTTCTGACAAATATGCTCTGAAAATCACGCAAAAAATATAATTTGGAATAAGGGTGCTAGATGCCACTATGCAGTAGTACAGCCGAGACACAGGACATGGTGACCCTACGATCCCTAGTTTTGTGTTTCTACACGCACACACACAGTACTTTCCTTTTTGTATTTCGTACTTTACTTCAGCAGACTTTATCAAGTGTGGCGTAGCCAAGCTGTGTGGACATTGATGAAGCAGGATGACGGAAGACATGTCTGCTTATACCAGCCCATTGACGCGAAAAGCTCGTAGATCATGGATAGGAACAGCTCAAAAATAGAACAAAGTATGTGCTAGCAGCAAGATATATTTATTTTAGTCATCAGCCATAAAGAACGTGTTTTATATTGGTGCTGGATTTCTTTCTTTTTAGTTACTCAAAAGATTTAAAAAATTGCCTCAAAGTGCTCCAATTTGACCATGTAAAAGGTGTATGAACCCTGCTTGCAAATGCTTTAAGTTGTTACCATGATTCTCAACAACTGCTTAAAAAAAGATACTGACGCTGCTCTCTGGTGTCTTCGCATTGCCATTGCATTTCTTCTTCCCTCGTGATTAACGCAAACGGTATTATTAAGTTGTAAGGCGTTGTCC
The DNA here is from genome assembly GCF_059441175.1 of Urocampus carinirostris. NCBI lineage: Eukaryota > Metazoa > Chordata > Actinopteri > Syngnathiformes > Syngnathidae > Urocampus > Urocampus carinirostris. Next base: position 27,755,845 of record NC_142349.1, read on the forward strand.
TACGAACCTTAATCAACCAAAGAAGACTGGTGCATGCTATGTCTGAACAGGACACTATGAAATGTGTATTCGTGCAACAATTTGATATATATTATAGACATTTATGATGAAATGGGAGAAATTTGTGCAACTAAAGTGTAATTACATAATACTGTAATTTTTACCCTACGCTTATATGGAGACAGATTTGTCTCTAAAACAAATATATTTGAGATTTACTCGAGCTTAAATCTAAATGTTGTACTCAAGGCTAACACATCAACCTTCCTTTTAGTCACCATCCTTCCGATCTCATTCTTTCACTCACTTTCTTTTCTTCCGGTGCCGTCACGAATGGCAGCCACTCCAGCAGCTCCCGTGTTATTTTCGATTGTTCTCGATTGTTCTCAGCTCAGGGATGCTGCTGGAAATGTGAATTTCCCTTCGGGGATGAACAAAGTATCTATCTATCTATCTTTACTTCTACATCCTCTCACATTTAGTGACCCTAAAACCACGGTTTGCCGGACGTTTCGGTCTCCCGGCCCCTTTATTTGCCTTGCTGCCTCTTAGGGAGTAGAGAGGAGAGGATCCCCAGTCCCCTCGCTTCCCTCCACTAGGTCGCCTCTAACGACACGCTGCGGACCATGGTTGGAGAATTCTCACACCTCTCGGGGGGAGAGGGCTCCTCACCACACGACTATGCAGAAATAAATGAATGGAGACCAAGAGGAAGGCCGGGATTGACGTAGATGGATGGTGTCGTGAGTGCACTGCAGGAAAAATGTCTAAATATAGTGGAAGCTAGAGCTCTTGTTGGTGATAGGAATGAGTGGAGAGGTGTTGTAAAAGGGATGTTTAGACGTGTTCTAAGGGATGGGCAGGGCACCCGTATGATGCGGCAGGGGTAAACCAGTGAAAGCTGTCGGGCCCTGCTGTTGAACAAAAGAGTGTTGTGTCACCTTGACTCGAGTGACATGGCCGCTTTCTTGTGTCCTGTTTCATCTAGAGGGACGAAAGCATGACCAACTTGGGTGCCGAGGTTCTTAACTTGTTTGGGTGTTTGGGCATTTGGGTTGGCCATGGTCCAAACAATTTTGTGTGTGTTTTTTGCTACTATTTACCTTTTTTTTTTTTTTTTTGGTATTAATTTGTCTTGCTGTCGGTCACCCCTCTTGAGGGATATGACCAGGGTAGATAGATAGATAGATAGATAGATAGAAAAATCGAAATGTCTTGATAAATGCACATGTAAGATTACTAATCAGTTCTGTAAACCGCTGAAATACATGATTCACAACGAATATCTTTCAATGGTACTGGAGAAATTGGGAAATGTGTTTTGAGAATCCTTAAAAAGTGCTTGAATTTGGCCATGAAAAAAGGTGTACCAACACTGAGTGATGGAGTGAGCCATTCTGTCCACTGCAACCTTTGCACTTACATTAGCATAAATGCAATTTTATTGTTAAATTTGTAAGGTATATATGCCGGTATATAGATACTGGAGCCATATCCCCCCCAGTGGGTGGTGGCTAGAGTTAAGAACACATTCACATTTTTGACCCTTTCTGTGAGATTGATACCGAGGTGGGGATTCCCAGCCCCTTAGCTCAACCCAACTGATGTATTGGGAGTCATTGGATGACCCTACTCCTCAATTTCAAACCCTAATGCTAAGCGCCAAGCAGGGATGCAATGGGTACCAATGTTGTCTTAGGTATGACCCGGCCGAGGCTCAATCCAGCAACCTCCCAGTCTCGGGGCGGGTACCCTACCCTCAAGGCCACTGTAAAACAGTTTTTCATTTTCTAAAACCGAGTCAAATTAACATTTGTAATTCCAGCAGCCTCTGTATGCCCTTGCTTTCGGGTTCATGTAGAAGAATTTGCGCTAACGTGAAAGGGAAATGTCTTTATTGTAGTTGACAACCACGTTGTAAACATTGTATGCAACGAGATAAGGTCATGGCACTCCAGGGTAAACAGGTAACAACATTTAAATAGAGGGAAAAAAGTAAAAGCTGATCTGGATGAAAGGCAGAAAAAAATATTAACATAGTAGTGCTTAGAGACTCGCCTAAGTTATAATAATAGTGCAACTTTTGTCAATGAAAAAGAATAATTGTAACAATAGTGCAATGAAAAGAAGTCCAATTACATTCAACAACAAAAAAAATCTCCAAAATAAGTCATAAGGTATATGTTTTTACAGTTCTGTGCAATGACTAGCAGACACAAAGAAAAAAAAAATAAGTCGTAAGAAATGTTTCCCCGCTTTTGTGGGCTCATTTAGGGTAGTGATGGCCCTGGGAAAGAAAAAAGTGAACTGCACGCACTTTTGGCTTTAGTTAAGTTGAACATGTTTGTAAACAGTCGACAGTCCAGGGGGGAGGCGGCTGGGGGCAAGTTCTGCTCTGGACTTTAAAGTGACAAGATTCTGTCGGTGGCCGCAACCTCGAACGCACCACCATGTTGCTGCAGCGCGCTTTGTTCATCCCACTGTTGTCTCCGTGGAGCAGGTACAACACCAAACATCAGCTTTATCGGTTCCCCGCTGTGCGACTGACCAGCTCCAGAGGAAACTCGAGTAAGTCCTTACACAGAAAATTGACATTCATATCTCGAGGCAATCGTTTAGGGACGTTTGCAAGATCACGTTCTTCAGTCTTACCCGCTCGTAGCGTGGAGAAGACGTGAAGGATTTGGATGATGAGCTGGGGACCAAAGGCGCATCTTGAACGTGACAAACTTGAGCGCGCGCCATGCGTCATCGAACCAATACGCGTTACAAAGCTCAACAATTACTGCACACTGTGCAAAGTAGTGCATAGGACTCTTAACGTGCGCTTGTTTTCGGCTATTTGGTCCTGCGTCGGTCACATGAATAATTGGCAGCATGCAGTCGTCAATTCTTGGGAAGATTTTGTATTCTACAACCAAACGTTGTAAATATGTTTCATCCCTTACGCTATTCAGTTTTGATCAACAAATGCAATGTGCTCTCTCATTTTAACCCATCTATTAAAATCGTTGTGGTAAGTGCCATTAAAAAATAAGTAGTCCTTCAAAGTAAAGGTGTTTGTTAATTGGTAAATGGGATCTGGTCTGCATTTATGTAGCGCTTTTCAAGTCACCAAAGACCTCCCGAAGCGCTTTACACTTACCCGTTCACACACACACTCACACACCGATAGCGGCGGCAGCCATGCAAGGCGCCGACCTGCTAATCGGGGGCATTAGGGGTCAGTGTCAAGGTGTTTTAAATGTATTTAAGAATAATTTTTATCTAAATGAAGAAAAACAATGTTAGTGAAATTTATGCATCTGCCATATTAGATATATTGTCTGGTTTGTACAATGCAATTACTTTGCAAACATTCTGCGATGAAAGAAAAAGACAAAAATTACAATTTTCTCAGACGAAACTATATATGCCAGAGTTCACTTTATATTTGTCTCAATTTTTTAAATAAATACAAGAACATTTGAATCCCGAAATAATACGTTTCCTTTTGTCTATGATTATTTTCCAAGGTATGGACAACTCGAGGAATATATTTGATAGCACATTTGGAGCAGATTGATTTAGTTGGGTCATAAATTGACTATTGAAATGACACAATCATTTGTAAGTATATAATAAACGATGCGTAAATAAATGTGCATATGTTTGCTCAAATTCCCAGTATTGTATTCAAATGTTATCAAGTATCATTGATAACATCGGTGTAGTGAAGTCAAGTCACATTAATTATTATAGCCCTTAATCACAAGATGTCACTTATACCATCCCCTGATCTTAAATCAACATGCGGGAAAGGAAAAACCTCAACACGAAGAAAAAAGAAACCCAGAGAAGGGGCCTCACAAGTGGTAATCCCCCTTCCAGGATGACCAATAGATTTTGCATTGGGTAACAGTACACACAACATAGTGAACATCAATAAAGGAAAACAATAGGGAATATGTCGAAATTTGTCCAGAAAGTGCATGAGAGCAACGATGCCTCAAACATTGTATGCAACAAGGCACTCCAGGTTAGACACGTAATAAAGACTATTAGGAGAAAAATAATTTAAAGAGTGTCAGGATGAATATGCAAAAATATTTACAACATTGTGCTAAGAGACTGGCCTAAGTTGTAATAATAGTGCAAGGAAAAGTAATACTGAACACTAAAAACTTCCAAAATAAGTTGCAAGATATATATTTTTTTCACAGTTTTGCGTCACTTGTTCAGGGTGGTGATGGCTCTGGGGAAAACCTGTCTGAGCCTGTTAGTCTTTGTTTTAGGGGACCTGTGGCGCTCACCAGAAACAGAAACAGGTCAAAGAGGTGGTGGCCGAGGTGAAAAATGTAGTGATGACTCTGCTGCGGTATTGCAAGCAGACAATGTCCTCCAGACTGGGCAGAGAGCAACCGATGATTTTCTAGGCTGTGTTGATTACTCTATGTATGTTTTTTCTGCCTGCTGCCATGTTCCAGGCATGAGACACAGTGACATTGTATGCCAGAAATGTATATATGTATGCAATAACTTTCAAATTTCTAAATAAAAAGCATTAAATATGATTCCCCTGCAGAATCCCTTCTCTTAACTCGGATACTATTACCATGATATCACAATTCCCACCATAACATTTACATGATTTATCAACCATTGGTAAACTAAAACCCCTTTAGGGACATGTGTCATATTTAACCGAGAAAAAATGCAGTTTTAAAAAATGCAAGAAGAGATTAAGAGAGGAAAACCAGGGAGGAAAAATGCTACCGAATAGTAGAATTTGAAATGAAAATGTGAACGTAGAGGCAATATTTCCTGTCAACATTAGGCACAGCCAGTGTGAAGGAGCAAACGCTCATTGCTGTCAAACCGGACGCCGTCCAGCGTCGTTTAGTTGGAACGATCATCCGACGCTTTGAGCGGCGGGGCTTTAAGCTAGTGGGCCTGAAAATGCTGCAGGTACACCTTCCACATTATGCGTCTTACATGATGTTTTGCCCTCATGACTTTGTGCGTTATCCCCAGTATGTTCTAAATGTGTCTCAAAGGTGTCCGAGGAGCTCCTGTCTCAGCACTATTGTCAACTGACGCAGAAGCCCTTCTATTCAAGTCTGGTGGAGTACATGACCTCTGGGCCTGTGATTGCCATGGTGAGAAAATTGTAACATGATGAAATGAACATGAATAATCTAGGGTTCATCAACAGGTTTGGGAAGGTCACAATGTGGTCCAGTCCTCACGTGTGATGGTGGGGCCCACCAATCCTGCTGCCGCCCCAGCAGGCACCGTCAGAGGCGATTTCAGCCTTCATGTTAGCAGGTAAAACATTCAAATAGAATCTTCTGCCGAGGGCTTCATCATCTTTTACTATGTCAAGGAATGTAGTCCATGCCAGCGATTCCTTGGAGGGAGCACAAAGAGAGATTCAGCTCTGGTTCCAGGGAACAGAGCTCATTAAGTGGGACTGCTTGGACCAGACTTTGACCTTCGAGGACTCGTAAAGAGTCATGCTTCCTCTCGTCTTGATGTTACCGCTGCTGCTTTAAAGGTCCTTAGGAAAGCCACAGGGGATTGACAGAATAAATCCATCTCAGGACATGTGTACGTTCAAACGAACAAAAGATAGTCATTCAACTCTAGATTCTATGTATTTTTTTCTTTTGCGTTGTTGTTGTTGAAAATAATCAAAGATTATTGAGGAATATAATCCACACGGAGGAGTAAAAGTGTTTTAAACTATGTTTTGTAAATCCATTAGCAGCTTCCCGCTTCTGAATCAAACAACAGCAAACAGTTGTGCTTTTGAATGATCGCCAGTTCGAAAAAAAAAACAATATCTTCCGACCTGAAATTGGTTATCGAAGATCGGCAAACAGATAGAGGGGAGAAATCATGTAAAGTTGACTAATCAGACAAAAGAAATCGTGTGCCTGTGTTTAAAAAACTTTTATTCTTTGTTAGATTATTTTAACAAACAAAATATAATTGTTTACATTTCATGTTTTTGTCTACCTTTGACAAGATAACTCAGTCTAGTTTAATAACACGTATAAGTTTTGTTGCACATTGAATGAACAGAAATACTTCCATACATAAAAAAACAACAACTAGGTTTTGAAGCCCGGTCAGCCCAGGTGAGAAGTCAGGTGCACAGAAGACCAAAAGCAATAAGGCACAACCAATAATTCACATTTGGGTGATGCCTGCTCTTCAAATGATTTTGTCTCATTCGTTCATGCCCATCTTCAGTTTTTGCCTCTCCATGGCCTTTTCCAATTCCGAGAGCTTTCGCGCATCCTGAGGGAGGGAAGAGACTTCAATGACACGAATTCCAAATTGAAATATTCACATTTCATTGTAAGTAGGCCAAAATACAAGAGTCAAGGTTGGGCAAACAAACTGACTTTGTCGACATGTAGAGTCGTACACCTACACAAACACACACTTACACACACTCACAAATGCAAACAGCATACTGACTTTAACCCAATTACTTGCCTAAGCGTACATTCAGGAGGCAAAAGGGACATTTGCAAATTTGAACCACCACAAACCAGCAATTTGTCAACACAAGACGTAAATTAGAAGTCAATACACATAAAATAGGAGTTAAAAACAAACAAAAAAACATTGTGTTCATTTTTTAAAGCAATGCATGTAGAAAAATATGTTATATAAATGTATTTAAGTATAATTTCCATAGATTGCTTTTTAATTTGCCAGCCCAAATCAAGTTTCCAATTATTGAGAATACGTGTTGTCATTGTTGATATGCCATTTTTGTCAAGAACCAGAACAGGGGGAGGACCCAGATGCGTGAACGAACAGACAGGATTGATATCAGGCACTGGGGACTGGAGTCCGATAACAAACAGGACGAGAAGGACGGAAACGATAGCAGACACTGGAGATCGAAATTAAACAGGACAAACTAGATGGGAACACTACCAGACACTGGAGATCAATATCAAACAGAACAAAATAGACAGGAACGATACCGGACAGGAAACACAAGCAGGAAACCGGACAGAGTCAAAACCCACGTCTTGCAGGTGCAGAGGTTTGTTGACGGACTGACAAAGGGTGAGTGAGAGCACTGAGCTTAAATAGGAGGAAAGCCAATCAGTCAATGAGCCACAGCTGGCGCTAAACGGGCGGGGCCGATTTAATAAATCTTTGAGCATATTTGAAAACAGAACACAATAACAAGCAACAAAAAGTTCTTAAAGGGACAGTGTGTATTATTTAGTGGTAAAACACACGTAATACAGTAAAAAAAATATAGAGATTGATTTAAAAAAATAAGTAAAAAGACAAAAACTATCCTATAAACAAGCATTTCTTTAAATACCAGTGGACCAAGAAATAAGCACTTATTTGACATAAATTAAGCCTCACCAAGGGGAGGTTAGATACATTTCAGATAATAATCTGTCATCTTAATGCTACGGGTAACCATGATTCTCAAAAAGGCTGGGCAAAAACATCTTACATAAAACGGTGCCTTTTGGTCACTTTTGAGCCTTCGTAGTTTGTATTCTGTCGTGTGTTTTTTCGCACTCGTTTTGGATTGCATTTCACCAGGGGTCACCAACCATTTTCAAGCTAAAGAGTCAAAATGGGCTGTCAACGACTCTGCCTTGTATAAGGTCCCTAATTGATTTACAAATGTAGCCTAATTTTAAAAGAATCTTTGAAATATTGATCATGTATTTAAAGACAATGATCATGTCAATGATTCCTAATGACAGTTTTGAAATCAAATTTCCTCGCAAATTGTACTGACCCACCACTGTTGAGTTACTTTCAGAACAGGTCCACAGGCAACCAAAATGGTCTTAGGGCGCTACCTGGTGCCTGGGTCATGTTGGTAAGTGACATCTAGTGGTCAAATAATAAAACCGTCCCTTTTCTTTTTATAACTTTTTGTTGTTCTTGGTCAGCGAAGGGCGACCATTTATGCTGAAGAAGATAGCAAAAGGAAAAAGACGATATGCAAACTCCAAAATATGTACACAGGTTACATTTTTCCCTGTATTTGAAGGAAATAAATAGGACCAATAGGTACAAAAGACAGGTATGAAAATCTGTTACATTTAAGAGAAATGAACCATTTTGAAGTCAAGTCAAGACCAAGGAGAAACTGTTTTGAGGGGGACGGGTTTTTGCATGAAATCCAATTTTTTTTCACACGTGAGACAGCAGAAGTGTACTCTCTCTGGGGATAATCTCAGCATAGTTCTTAGCCTGTTTAGGAGAAAGCTAGCTGTAGAGACTAAATCACCAGCCGAGCAAAATTAAACCTACTTTCATGCAAGCAACATGAGGCTACGTTAAGCCAAGATAATAAACGCATCAAATTTTGGGGGGTTGTACAGTGTAACAACATATGTCCTCCACTCTCTTCTCACCTTTTTCATCACCGACCCATTTTCATTCCTGCAATTAGCATGATGGACCTCGTGAGGATCCCCAGGGATTTGTTTTTGAACGAAAAAACAAGCAAACTCAAACATACTTACCTAGATGCCTTTTTTCCTTTATCCCCAAAATGTTCACGATTGACAAAAAACAAAAATTGAACCTAAAAATTGTCTGTCATAACAAAACGACCCACCTCAAGAACAACTTTTTGCATCATAATATGACTGTACACTCTGGCCCCTTCGTCCTGGGACACTTCACAGAGTTCCCTCTTGTTTAGCGAGAAGAGCTGCGCTGCAGTCAAAACGCCGAGACTCTGGACCGTCCTGACAAACGAGAAAGGAGCAGCAAATTCAGATTTGTTTCCCTTCTCCTTACCTGACGTTCCATTTATGTTGCTGCGATACAAACAATTTTAACTCTCGAGAATAAACCGTGAACTGGTGAGTTAGCGCTTACTGCTGGCTGAAGCCTTTGGCCATGAGCCAGGCCTCCACCTCAGAAGACAAAGACTGGTAGTTCAACGGTAGAGAGCTTTCCATGGAGCGAGACGTCCCGAGCGGAGGACGGCTACTGGAGACTCTTTTCTGCGCCAGTCGTTGGAGAAGCTCGTCGTTCATGATCAGTACTGCGTAAACACGTGGAGACATTTGCAAAATGATTTACGTGCAGTCGAAATCTTTGATGCTGACCTTGCTAATTGACAGAATTACATTATTATCATGAGCAGGGTTGGGAGAGTTACTTAAAACCTGGAGAATCCAAGAACCCTTTTTTGAGAGGTGCTTTTGGATTAAGACCCAGGGGTTGTCCATGGTTCAAAATGCAATCCCGATATAGTTACCAGTTATCTGTAGAAAAATGTATGTAAGTATATCAGAACCCAAACAGACGGTGGACACAGATGCATAACATTTTCACACAAGCTTTATTTTACTGAAATAAGGTAGTCATGCACGGAAACACAAACGCCAGCGATTCGGCGATCGTTGGGCAGAAGAAATGAGACAGAGAAGTCAGACGCGGGAAAACAGGAAGCTAGAGGCAGACGAGATCCGGACAGGACAGACGGGATTGATACCAGATACTGGATACACGAGCAAGATACCGGACAGGACGGGACAGAAGGGGATCGATACCGGATACTGGAGGAAGATACCGGACAGGATCGATACCGGATACAACAGTAATATACTGGCCAGGACGGGACAGACGGGATCTATACCACATACTGGTTACACGAGCAAGATACCAGACAGGACGGAACAGACGGGATTGAGACCGGATACTGGTACATGAGCAGGATACTGGACAGGACAGGACAGACGGGATCTATACCGGATACTGGATACACGAGCAAGATACCGGACAGGACGATACAGGCAAGATCGATACCAGATATTGGATACACGAGCAGGATGCCGGAGTCAAAATACAAGCCTTGCAAGTGCAGAGGTTCGTTGACGGACTGACCAGGAGTGAATGGGAGCATTGAGTTTAAATAGGAGGGGATCCAATTAGGCAGCGAGTAGCAGCTGGCGCCAAACGAGTAGGCCCAGGTGAGGGCAATGGGCAATCGTGACAAAGTAATATTATATTATTGCAGTAATGTAACATGATTACTTTCACATCTACTTTTGGATCCACAATAGCAAATATGCCAATAAAAGACAGAATAAACAAAATATAAATAAAATAACTAAATGTTGTTTCAGATAAATAAAGTGACCTTGAAAAAGAAATAGAGGTAACCAAGATGAGCTACTTGCCTGTAGTCCAACAAAAAAGTGCTCACATTTTAACCATGCAGTATAGCGCAAAAATAATCTCTTTATCTTTCACATGGTAGACAAGATATGCTCTGTTTTAGTTTAAATTAAGAGCACATTGAAAGACCAATATTGTTTTAAACACAGAAAATGTCTAAATTTCCAACAAACTCCGAGATGAATTGTCATCTCTCTGTCTCTCTAGTGTCAGTGATTGAAATTATAATAGACACAATTCGTCCATAAGCGCATTATTCATATGTATGTGAGAGACCCCTGTCAATGAGTGCATGAAGTGAATGAATGGATGCTTGAAAGGATGCTGTGGAAGAGGACACACACTCCCAGACATTCAATTTCATTAATCATTCCATTTCATAATATTTCATATGTATGTTCATAGTGTTTCTTGGTGAAGTAAGGGCCCGGTCACACAGCCGTTTGCGTCTGTATCGAGGCTGAATCACGGCCAGAAATTTCTGCCTGTGAAGCAGACGCTGTTGGAAGCTTTGAGATCGCCATACAGACGAGATACAGCAGTGCTTTACACGCGGTCGGAAATTCATACGCGGTTGGCCTCGCGAAAAAGTTTAGACCACGTGTAACTGCGGGCGGCACACGTGGTACACACGAGGTAATGATGCGGTACAGACACATTTTTTTCATCCCAGAAATGTTATTACCCCGATCTCCGTTGTCTCCATGTATTGCTGTGGAAGGCAGCACCATGCTCTGAGGTCTTCCTGTTGGAGTCGTTGCAAATGAGCAAGACCCAACCGGACTCGACGGTGCAGGAGCAATTCTTGATGCCTACATGTAGGTCAATAGAGAAGCAAGTAACGGAATACATTTCAGTCACTTTAAAATAAACTGATGCGAAACATCGCATACCACAGTTTTTTCTTCAGCGTTGTTGTTCAGAGCTGACACCGGTTCCAAGATGGTATGGGGAACAAACCCGATCTGGTCGAAGCGATTTCGACACTTCCACCATCTCTTTGATGCTTCAAGGATCTGAAGGCGGTAAAATGCTGATTATACGGATCCATTTTCAAAAATTCTCACAGGTGCAGATAAAATGTACCTCCAAAGTTTCTCCTTGCAGCACCGAGAGCTCACTGCTGTTTCTTGCAACAAAGTCATAAGTGCAGCAGTATTGCTGTTCCATTATAGCTTTCATTTCTTTTCCTTCTCTGGAAATAAAATTGCAGTGACATTGGGTCAATACTCAAGTTTATTTTATCCATTAGTATAGCGGGTCTATTGAGTTATTATGAATAAATTCCTGAGATTTTGCAATGACCATTTGATACCAAATGTTTTTTATTGAAATGACCGTTATTTTTATATTAGACAAATCATTTGGATACCAGATATGTTTTTTCTATATCTAATATTGGACACCTCTAAGTTATATCGCAAAGAATGCCAGTTCGTCCTTTTGACTGTAATACCTCACTATTGTTCATTGTTTGACTATTATGCACTGTTTATCTCATTGTCACCAACAGCTAATGTTGTTGTTCTTTGATATCCACACCCTTGAGAGGTAAAAGGCCTTCGTAACCTATGAAATTTAAGAAAAAAGAAAGAGGGCTTTTAGAATAGGTTGGAATTTCTTATCTGAGGTTTGGGCTCTCGCCTGTTGGAGGTTCAAAATCTATTGCTGTGTTTTCTCCCTATTTTGAGTGTCTGGTGGGTGGGTGGTTGATTAGATCCCTTAACCACTAGGTTCGTACGGGCACCATTTCCTGTGGTGTGTCTTGGGCAAGTAGAGCCTGGTGGAACCCATCACTCTCCAGACCAACAAACTGAACCGGGGACCTCTCGCATGTTGAGCGAATGTGCTAACCAAAGCACTATGGAAACACACTTACCCATCAACATAACATCCTTATCCTCCGAATCCTTGGAATTCAAACTTTCAATATGTTTTTGTTTACTAACTTGAAATGGAACTTCTTTGGTTCGAATTTGCCTCATTTATTAATTTATTTGTAATATTGGTCAGCCTATACACGTGAGTGTTATATTAACAAATTATTATAGGTTTTATAGTTTTGGGGGCCTCTTTTCTAATTGAATTATTTGCTTTTACTGTTTGAAAATTAAGATCGTAATTTTAGCCTATTTTCAGAAATAGTCTGGGCCAAAAGAGTAAAAAAAATTATGATGAATGAATCATTTCTCTAATATCACTTTCAAAATAACCGACATATTAATGTTTAGCGGGTTAGCCCAACAGTTCAGAGGTCTCGGGTTCAAATCCAGCTACCTACCTCCCAAACGTGGCGTTTTGCATGTTTTCCCTGTGCCTGTGTGGTTTTCCTTCCACATTCCAAAAACATGAATGGTTGATGGATTGGCGACTCTAAGTCGTCCCTAGGTATGAGTGAGTGTGTGAATGGTTGTGTCTGTGTGCCCCAGCAACCAGTTCAGGGTGTCACCTGGCCACTGCCCGAGGATAGTTGGGATGGGCCCCGGCAACCCCATGACCCCAGTGAGGATAAACAGGGCAGAAAATGGATGGATTTTGTGGGCCAAAAAATGTCCATCCATCCACCTCACTCGCTCATTCATACCTAGGGACAAGTTGGTCTGGCGAATGAACTTGACATGCATGTTTGTGTAACGTGGGAGAAAACCAGAGTGCCGAGAAGAAACCCACAGGGAGAACATGAAAACGCCTCACGGGGAAGCTGAAATCGAACCCTGAACTTCTGCCCCGTGGGGCTGCACGCTAACCATCCAGCTGGCTTGACTTTAAACTTATGTGCTCTCGTTGGGTATTGTATATTTAAGATTCATGAAGGACACTATGAATAAATTTGACTGTACTTGAAATTAACGGCCCCTTTAGGCTGATCAAAGAATGGCCGGGCCATATTTGCCCACCTCTAATTGTCACTCACACTTCATCTGTGTTGTTAAGACGGTCTCCCACCGCATTTACGCGGTGTGCAATGGCGTCTTGTTTGTGCTGCCACTCAACAGGATCTTCCAGCGGTGACCCTGAAGAGTCCAATGCTTGCGGCCGCCATCCGTCCAAGAAGACGGGTGAGTAAGGAGGGACAGATACACCAAGCTGGGAACTGGTCAAAGTTATAAAATAAAGAAAAAAAATGAAAACTGTGTTGCGAGTAATTTAGAACAAAGGAACACGTTCCTGGAACGCAATTACTTATCTCAGTACTGTAACGAGTTATTCATAAAATGTTGTACAGTAACTCAACTGCCATTGTAACATGGTGCGTTATTCTGCTACTTTTAAAAGCAGATCATAAATTATGCTGACCTGGGTTTTTTGACTGTCTCTCTTTCACACATAAAATCACACGTACAATCCTCAATCTGCCAGCATCAGAACACGAAGTACAATAAAGAGTCGGCAAGTTTATATCTACCTACAAAATATAACTGAATACAGTCTCCATGACAGAGTATGAGGACGTTAAATTTCTCCCTACCGATATTCTGGTATTCTCCTACCATTCATACATCTAAGCCATATTTACAAAAAAATGAAACACAATACTATCCACTTATTTAGTTGTGCGTCCACAGTAGCGATCGGTAGGCAATTCGTGGCGAGAGGGCATGGCTATACAGGAACAACGAAATCAATCTGACAAACATGAGCACAGAATCTATGGTAAGAGAGGCCTGCATTTTGGTCTTTTTATTATTTTTGCGTTATGTCATGCCTGGAGAAAAAAAGGAAACCTCTTGGACATTACCCAAAAATGGAGAAATTAATCTACGAGTGGTTTGAAGACAAAATGGATATAGAGTGCCTTGGCTGTGTTAGTTTGCAAGCTTTCAAGATTGCACAAGCCTAGAAATATGAAGGGTTCTCCGCTTCCACTGGTCGGTGTACACATTTTTCTGTATCTCTTTGGTTACCGTAAATTCCGGACTATAAGCCGCTACTTTTTTCCCAAACGTTCAACCCTGCGGCTTATTCAGTGGTGCGGCCAATTTATGTAATTTTTCTAACAGCTGCCAGCGGTGCTCGAATTCAAGGCACATGACGCAGCTTACAAGTTTAACGCAATCGAGCAGTCCGATAAAGAAGGAAACAGAGCCACTGCATGCAAACTTGACCTTGCGAGCGTGTTGCTTGCGTGTTTTTGAATAAGGGAGCGTGGGACGACGTCTAAATGACAAAGTCTCTTTCCCATACTAATTGAGGACAACTTTGATGACGTCAGTTATGAGGAGGAAGATCAGAACGGCTTACCGTGATTTTCTGCATGTAGGTATGTTTTTTTTAACAGACCCGTTAACCATATTGCGAGCGTGTTGTTAGTAGCGTTTTGCTACCCTTCACAGGCACGGTTTGGGATGAAGGTTATAATATTATTATTAAAGCTTTAAAAACTCCCTCAGTATACCGTCTTTCTCCGTAAATATGTGTAACCATGTATAATATGTCTTTGCAACTGCATATTTTTGTAATGTATTTGTTTGTATTTATTTTGGACACTTATTCTGATAAGTCTTGTACTGGCCAATTAAAAAGAAGGGGCGTAACAGACGCGGGGGATGACGGGAAGTGGGGACCGGTAAAGGTGAGTGTTTGTGGACACGGCAGACAATAGTGAATATATTTTTTCCCACCCTTGCCTTTGGAAATATACACTTTTTTTCCTTGGATTACTTTTAACGGGACCTGGACTCTGCAGGTCTGCATCAAATTGTAAGTAACGGTATCATTATCCGTTCATTTTGCCGGCTGTGGTTTTTGAACTGTATACTTTGTTGAACTGAGTACTGTAGTTTTGTAACTGTGCACTTGATTTTTGCAATTGGGAGATGGAATAAGAGCTTGCTCTGTCCACTCCACGCATCGGCCCAGTATTGCAGTACCTCCGGGAACGGTGCATTCGCACTGATCGCTGCTTGGCCCTGTGGCTAGGACCTTGACCCAGCCTCTTGGCTGGGAGCAAGTGTCTCGGCCTCTTGGCTTTGTAGTGTATTATGATTTGACCAATAACGGATAATGGATAATTGATAAAGAATATAAAACAATAAACCTCTACAAACTGCATTCTTGTTGATGTTTTTTTCAAATTCTCGAAATAAAAATGATATAAAAAATTGGATTTTGTAATTGCATTTCTTTAATTTCATGTAAACAATTAAAAAGTCTGTCATTCATTAATATAGTAACAAAGTTCAACTTAGGGCGGTATCATACAACAGATTAGTCACGTCGTTTTCCACAGGATGTGCTGCATCCAAATAAGTCACTTTGACAATAGGCTAATATTGATACCTACAGCATGTATTATATATATTGTATTGTATATAAATATAATATACAATATTTGGGGTTTAAATGTGCTTTGGATCCCTTAACCAAACGGGTCTTAGGGGCACCATTTCCAGTCGTGTGTCTTAATTTATTTATTTGATTTATAGCAGTAGAGTTTAATTGTTTATTGAAAGAACCCAAATTTACCTTGTGTATTTCAGTCTATTTTTAAATTAAATGAAATATATTTTTGATTGGATGGATTTTAATTATTTGATGATTGATTGAATACTTGTTTAAAAGAAAAATAAATAAGACGTTGCTACGGTTAATCAGTACATAAGTAGTTTTTTCACAAAGTACCTTTTTACTTTAACTCAAGTAATTATTTGGAAGACTACTTTTTACTCCTACTTGAGTAATATTATTCTAAAATAATACTATTTTTACTTAAGAAACGTTTTTTAATTCTTGCTACTCTACCCACCTCAGACTGTAATTTTTAACCAGGTACTTACATTCAGAGTAACGCGTTACTTTTGAGTGTTAGTAATCTGTTTTTTAAAAGAAGTAGTTAGTAACTGTAACTAATAGCCTTTTTTCAGTAACGCGCCCAACACGAGTGGTGTTATCTCGATGCCCACACATACCAGGGGCAGGTCCAGTTCGGACCTAATTCAGTCCAGAGCTGTTTCTCTTCTGCACTCAGATTCTCCTGGAGCAGCGAAACAGCACCAACAGTCAGTGCAGGACTGACTACCGACCCAGCCAATTGTGGCCCGCATGTGGTCTTCACCATCTGTGACCAAAAAAACGAGACTTTCAGCTAGCGAGCAAGCGAGTGTATGATGTCCAAAACCTAAACAGGATTTACCAGTCCCAGAGGAAAAAAGATGTGATGCAGCAATTCTGGTGCGCTTGGATGTGCTATGGACGACTTGAGGCGATCCTAGAGTGAGTAGGAAATAGTCACTTAGTTGATTTTGCAACCGGTGGAGCAAAGAGCATTGTTTAAGTCACTTTACCAGCAAACTGAAGGAATATTTCATTTTCTGGAAGATGTCCACAAATTCTTCTTCTAATGGAGGAATCGCTTTCATGGTCAACAAGTCATCTGCATATTCACAATCATAAAAACCTGTTAGTTGATTGGATCCCTTGACCACTAGGGTCTTAGGGGCACCATATCCTGTGGGTTGTCTAGGGCAAGTACACTACATTAAAATATGTAAACACACTTAATCTTATCTGCATCAAATCAAGTATAAATTAAAAAAATGGTAAACCAAAAAAATGTGTGTGGCAAAAAACACTTTGTGAGTCTTGAAAATTACAAAAAAAACTGACATATGGAAAGGGAAAATGTACAGAAAAGTATGACAAAGTTCATAAAGTATGAAAAACATTCAAAAGTAATGGAAAGTGTGAAAAAGAACATCATTTTTTTTATGTACTGAAAATTAGTAAAAAGTATGATAAAGTACTGAAAAGTATGAAATAAGTAAAAAAGTATACTACATAAGTACATGAAAAGGTACAGAGAATGACTGTGAAGCATGAAAAAATACTGGAATGAAGGGGAAAAGGAATTAATAGTGCTGTAAGTTATAAAAAGTACTGAAAGATATTAAAAACTGAAATGTTAAAAAGTGGAAAATGCACTGAAAAGTATTAAAAAGTTGTGAAAGAAAAAAAAGGTATAGAAAAGTAGTGAAATGTGTAAAAAGAGACTAAAAATGTACAAAAAACTACTGAAAGGAAGTACAAAATATGAAAAAGTACTGAAAGGTTAAAAAATTACATTTAAAAAAATAAAAAAGGTTATAAAAGTCACACATTGAAAAGGGTGAATAGGTGAAAATAGTATGAAAAGTACTGTAATAGACAAAAAGTAGTAAAACATACTAGAAAGCATGTGAATTAAGGTTGTAAACGCTGTGATATCTAAAGTTTTAGGCCTAAAATAAAAACCGAAAATGTGAAACAGTTGGCCTAAAATCGAAACAAACTACATTCATTTTAAATATGCGCATCCTCAAATCGGGGTTGAATGTGTAAGTGTGCGGCACATTGTGAAACGCTTTGGGAAGTGTTCAGTGACTTGAAAAGCGCTATATAAATGCACACCATTTACCATTTACCGTTGATCTGGTGGACATATTTCAAACTGCAGGTAAATTTTTGACACGATGCCCCTTGTTTTTTCTTGGACTCCTCTCAGAGTTGTCTCATGGGTCTAATTAAGTCTGTTGGTGGGCCTGATTAGGCCAGTGTGCCGTATGTTTGACAACACTCTTAAAGAAGAAGTATCTAGTCCTGCACATTTAAGGAATTAACATTTCCTGTTCTTGTTTTCAGATTTTAATGATTTCTTTCTTATTTTTCTATTTTTCCCCTAATGCTTGAGCACCACACTACAAAAAAATCCTGGTAAAGTTGAAGGGGAGAATTTGTAAAATATAGGAAAAATACAAGACTGCACAATAAAAAAACGAATAATAAACAGGATGAAAAACAAATGCTATCATAACAATAATATATTGTAAATAGGCAATTTGAATAATATGTTTGTAAATAGGTGGTGAGAAGCTAAATCAATACAGTTTCTGTCCATCTAACAGGCAGACATTTTATTTCTTGCTGTCTTTTAAAACTAATATCAAGTTTCAGTGCTCGGGTGAAAACCAGTTATAATGAAACCGCTTTCTGAATCAGAACCATGATTGGATATTTCCACACTCCTATAGAACTGCAATTTTATCTTTATTGGACAGCTAAAAAAGGAGTTCAATTGCACAGCCCCATTTATACACCATGAATGTAATAATTGCTCAATTGGTTCATTTAAGCTTGTGAGCAGGCATTGAACGTATTTTAAAATAATAATAATAATTGAAGACAGAGCTATGCCCCTGCACAATAGTATTGCCCTTTACACATTGGTTAACTGCTGTTAAAAGCGTCGGTAAAAATTGTTCAAACCTCATAATGTTAGGATATGATATAATGAAATTGTGAATGTATTTAATTGCTGTTAAAAATGTCGACAAAAATTGTTCAAACGTCATATTGTTTATTTGCTGTTAAAAGTGTCAATAAATGTGTTCAAACCAAATGAAAAAACAAAAAAACTCGTAAAAATATTATTCTTTCAAACCTTTGTCACGTATGTATGCAACTAAAAACATCAAAAAATCTCTTTTCTCCAGCCTTAAAGACGACCCTACTGTTTTGGGTGTGGCAACGAAGTTTCCAACAGAAAGCGAAAGTCAATGTGCGCGCTACCTTCTTGGCTTTGCTTTTTGCTCTTCCTGCTTTTTTTGTTCCTCTGATTGAGAATGATCTGGGCCTCAGCAGCCTTCTGCAATCGCACCATGAAGCGCTCCACGTCATCGAAACAGTGGTTGAGAATCTCCTGCAGGGGAGGGATTAAAGAACCGTGAAGAATGGCTCGTTTTGTTTGACTATTACAACTCTGGGGATCATTTGTTTCCCTTCCAAGAATCCAAATTTTGTATGTACTGAGGGTCAACTGGCTTTATTAACTACAGTGTGGAAACGCTAATATTCCGTAACTGTTTGTTAAAGACAAATCGGGATATTTACATAATAATAGTCTGGCAATCACTAAGGCTATACAGAAATCCCTCAGTTTTTGCGTTAATGGGCACCAGAACCACCCGCGAAAAGTGAAAGTCAGCGAATTACAGTCGCCCTATATTTTTTGCGGCCTTCATTAGAGGGAAGATATACAGTATTTTAAATGGATTGTTGTTTTTTGGGAGGGGCACCTTCATTGTGTGTGTGAGAGAGAGAGAGAGAGAGAGAGAGAGAGAGAGAGAGAGAGAGAGAGAGAGAGAGAGAGAGAGAGAGAGAGAGAGAGAGAGAGAGTGAGAGAGAGAGAGAAAGAGAGAGAGAAGTGAGAGAGAGAGAGAGAGAGAGGCAGGTAGGCAGGCAGGCAGGCAGACAGACGGACAGACGGACAGACGGACAGACGGACAGACTGAGACTGAGACGGAGACGGAGAGAGAGAAAATGAGAGAGAGAGAGAGAGAGAGAGAGAGAGAGACATACAGACAGACACACAGACAGATACAAAGACAGACACACAGATAGAGACAGAGACAGAGACATAGAGAGAAAATGAGAGAGAGAGAGAGAGAGAGAGAGAGAGAGAGAGAGAGAGAGAGAGAGAGAGAGAGAGAGAGAGAGAGAGAGAGAGAGAGAGAGAGAGAGAGAGAGAGAGAGAGAGAGAGAGAGAGAGAGAGAGAGAGAGAGAGAGAGAGAGAGAAAAGGCAAATGCATTGTTTAGGCTGCATGACAAAAGGAATAGGACAAAAACTCTTTTCGTCTAAATGCAGAGCCGGTGTCTAGAAAGACGGTATGATATGAATTGGCCAATCGGCATCGGAGATCTTAAGTCAAAGGGTGCTGGCCAACTGGCGTGAATCTTGCCTGTCCTAAACATTCCTAAACATTTGACCTGTTGCCCTCTGGTAGACTCCAAACAAGCCTGTGAAATATATGTCTTGCCAGTTGTATTGAAAAATGGGTATCGTATCGTAAAACATGTATCCATATCTGTTAAATGTTATTGCGCTCATTTTCATTGCACATTCAACTGATGCCAGTCACCAAACACTACCTTGTAATAATTTTCGCCTATTTATCATGACATTGTCTTTATCTCTAAGTCGTTTTACCTGTTTATCCTGGAGTGTCTAATCATGTCTAATCTCGTTGCTAAAAAGGATCCCATCAGTGACATAAAAGACAATTCTATTCTATTTATAACATCCCTCCGTTCTCGCGGGAGCTGCGCTCCAAAATGACCCAAGATAGTCAAAATCCACAAGGTAAAAACTTTTAAACATTTATTAGATACTCTATTATACATTGAAACTAAAGAAGAGCCCATTGTTACAAGCTCGGTCATTTATTAAACAAATAAATATACTTTAATTTTTAAACCAAATTTACAAATAACTTCTGGACTGGTTATTTCCAATTAAAAAAATAACCTTGCTGAGTGTTTTGTCGACATAACGGCCTTTAGAGAAATTGAAAAAGATTTGTTTTACGTAGGTGTACATTTTAGACCGCAACGTTATAGACGCACAGGCAGACACAGGCAGAAAAGGTGCGGCATGAGTTTTTAGCCAATCAGAATGCCGAACACAATACATGTTGAAAATCAACAAAGTATAAAAACAATGAAAAGTAAACCGCAATACAGCGGGGGATTACTGTATTTTTTTTTCTGTAGGCACAATTTTAAAAGCCTTTAAGATAGAGCTACAGCGGTACAAGTGCTTTTTTTTAGTAGCAATACTCGAATTAACCTTTATTTTTGTGTTAAGGTTTCCAATGTGAATCAAGCCATGACATCAAGTAATTACCAAAAACTAAGCCAGTTGTTTTTGTGTGTGTGAACCAACAATGACCCATTTGCGGTTTGAACATTAAAGTGAATGCCCTAAAGGCAGCCCTACCTTCAATGCGGCCAACAAATTAGTATGTTATGTTTAAACTTTGATCTAGGTCCTAAATATTTTTTCTCCTTACTTGTCAGAATATTATTAACTATAATTTGTCACCAAGTACGCGATGGCAGCAGTTACTTAGCAAAACAGGGGCTCTCTGAAATAAAACAGGTGGAAATTGCTTTTTGACATTTATCCACTACACAAAATTACTGAGAATTTTCTCATGGGGTCCAATCTTATAAATTATCTTTCAAAACTCTATTATTCCTCCAAAAATTATTTTGGGAATATTTTAGCTTTAATTATTGATACATTTGATAGTGGCAGTTTAATAAAATTACCACTTCAATGGAACATTGTATAACATTTCACTACTAGATGTGCAACCAAAAACAAGTGCTACAAAGCACAAGGAAGAATATGAACCAAGAAAACTCAACGTTACCAAAGTTAATGTTTTCCTACTCATTTTTTGCCCAGATTTTCACAAGGTTTTTTTTTTGTACCCATATCTACATTGTGGCAGACAATTATGTCAGCTTCCTCTAGGTGGGCCTCATGTTATTTAAAAATAAATAGAAATTTCTTGACAAACAAGTATTTTAAAAAAGCATGTTTATATGATAATGGCAGCACGGCGGCGCAGTGGTTAGCGCTTGTGCGGCACAGTTCATATCATGGGAACCTGTCGTGGGTTCAAATCCAGCTCCAGACTTCCTGTGCGGAGTTTGTATGTTCTCCCCGTGCTTGCGTGGGTTTCCTCCGGACACTCCGGTTCCTCCCACGTTCCAAAAACATGCATTTCAGGTGAATTGGCCGGTCCAAATTGTCCCTAGGTGTGAATGAGCGAATGAGTTGTCTGTCCCTGTGTGCCCTGCGATTGGCTGGCAACCGGTTCAGGGTGTCCCCTGCCCACTGCCCGGAGATGGCTGGGATGGGCTCCAGCCCCCCCGCGACCCTAATGAGGATAAGCGGTACGGCTGATGAGATGAGATGAGATGTTTATATGATAGTTAATGTGTTTTTGCTTTATACTCAAAAAAGTATTGGTTTTTACTGAATGAAAAAAATAGAAATACATCAATGAACAAACGAAATGATTTATTTCAACATGACAGCAATGATTTAAATAAACATTTAATGTGGCATCAAAAGTTTTAGAAAGTAAGTACAATAAAAGAAGTTTACAAATACTTGTTTAAACGGGATGTTTTTTTATTGGCTGTCAAAAGAAAATTCCTCTAATTGAGGATTAAACAATTTTAGCATAGCAAAAACCTTACCACTTCTCTCTCAGCGTTCACCTGAGCGTGTGACTCTGTGCTGGCATCATTTTCTAAGAACATAGAGCATCTTTGTGTCAATTTACAACATTCACCATTCATTTATTCTAAGATTTAATGCAGGATCTATTTTTTATGCTCAGTGCTTTCAGGAAGCTCACCCAAGGGAAGCTTTTGTCTTGGAGCGTGCATGACCTGGAAGCTTGAGGACTTTCGGGGAATAACTGGTGGAGGTTGGGCTGACATCTGTAAAATCAAATTAAGATTGCGATTGGTTGTTTTGCCTTGGAGATCCTGGTTCTTTTTTTTTTTTTTACTCATTCTTTATCAAAGACCACTATATATGTCAAAGATTCATACTGACTGAGTTTCCACACACGGCTATAGACGTCAAACATCTATGTTAGCCAGACTGACATTGACGTGTATAGATGTTAGAAATTCATTTTTGCTAGGCGGCTATTGACGGTTAGACATTTTAAAGATTCATTTTTGCTAGGCTGCCATCGACGGCTTTAGACGTCAAGCATCAAGTCAAACTTGGCTGCCATTGACAGCTATAGATGTCAAGGACCCATTTAAGTTAGGCTGGCATTGAATTAGTTGATTAGATTGGAATTACGTCGAAGAGTTAAGCAGGTAAGATTGTTTCTAACATACTCAAAGAGCAAGAGCCAAAAATCCACCTTTCAATTTCTCTAATTAACCGATACAACAAAAGTGAGAATTATTACATGATTACACTGCTAAGGCAAACCAGAAGAATGTGGAGAATGTTATCGGCACACTTTCAAGTCTGCAAGGCCGGAAGTGGTAGCTCCACTCGACAGGAAAAACCACCGACACCGGCTGCATTATGTGCATGACACAATCCTCCAGAGAGTTCCACTAAAAATTATTTTATAGCAGGAAAACTGACTCTGTAAATAATTGCCACTCATAAGTCAGAAGAAAATGGAAAACAAAAGATAGTAGAGGAACAATCAAATCAGGTGATGCAGTGATTGGTTGCACTGATTCTAATGATGAAAACGAATCTGACAACGTTTGACCCAACCTTACTCATCACTCCTGGACACACCCACATGCATTATTCACAAGGAATTGGCAGCTCTATCATTGATGCTTTACTGTACCTTTTGTGGCGTCACGTTGGCTTCAGCCTCGTCTCCAGAAGACAATCGTAGTACTTGCTTTCGCCCAGCTCAGATGTTTACACGAGAACGTCCCACCTACTCTAGAAATGCACAAACGGGAAAAACAAGTCTGACTTTAATCCGTTGCGCTTTCACTCTTCCGTCTTGCCGCCTGACGACCACCTCCAATTGACATACCCGATATATACCAAAATGTAATTATTCAAATTATTGTTATATATTATTTCCATATACAGTGATCCCTCTTTTATTGTGGGGTCCAGATTTTAAAATGAACTTGTGACAGGTGAAATTTGTGCAGTAGAAACTTTTTTATAACTGTTATATAATTAATTACAAATCATTGAAATCAGATGAAAGAAACGTTTTACAAGACCAAGCATCCGTTTGAAAAATAAAAGTAATGTATACTGCATCAAAAGTAAAAAATAAACAATTTAAAACAATGTACATAAATAAATAAATAAATAGTTCAATCAAATAGTTTCTTTTTAAAATACTTTCAAGGTTCTCGGGTCCCTTTAAGCCCCAGTGTGTAATTTATCACCACTAAATGTCACTGTATTGCCTAATGCAAACAAAAACCAGTTCCAAGAGCACAGCGTCGCATCAAGATGCCAGACAAACATGGCGGTAAAAGTAAAATCGGGACTAAAAAATCAAGCCCGACCCAACCAACCCAGCCGGCGGGTATAGAAGCCCAAACCAGCCCCAGTAGATTAACTTGATTTGAGGGACTAGGCCCGAGGTAAACCCGAAGCTGCACCTCGGCTTCGAACGTACTTCGGCCCCGAAGTGTGCACTTCAGCACCAAAGTGCAGCCCCAAAGTGTGTTACTCGAGTAAAAGTACTGTTACTTCAGAATAATATTACTCAAGTAGCAGTAAAAAGTAGTCATTCAATTACTTGAGTAAAAGTAAGTGCGCCAAACAGCGTGCTTGCTGTGCAGATCCTCCACAAAGAAAATAAATAAGGAGTGAGAGAGAGAGGCCTGGCTTTATGATTGATCATTTTATGTCTGATCCCGGCCCTTGCCTCTATTCTGCGTAATTCATTCATTTTCAGAACTTTCTATGCCATTGATCTACTATTGGGCAGCACGGCGGCGCAGTGGTTAGCGCGTGTGCGGCACAGTTCTGAGGTCGTCAGATCAAACCTCCTGTGTGGAGTTTGCACGTTCTCCCCGTGCTTGCATGGGTTTCCTCAGGGCACTCTGGTTCCCTCCCACATTCCAAAAACATGCATGTTGGGTTAATTGGCCTGTCCAAATTGTCCCTAGGTGTGAATGAATGAGTGAATTGTCTGTCTCTGTGTGCCCTATGACACTGGCTGGCAACCAGTTCAGGTTGTCCCCTGCCCACTGCCCGAAGATGGCTGGGATGGGCTCCAGCACCCCCCGCGACCCTACTGAGAATGAGCGGTGCAGAAATTGGCTGGATGAATGGTTGGATGATTTACTATTCCAGAACCCCTGAAAATGTGGGCCCTAAACTAAACGACTTTGGACAACCCTGCTGTAAGCCATAATTAGCAATTTAAAAATAGTAAAGGGTTTGCAATATTTTCATTAATTTTTGATTAATCCAGAATGCATGACATTTTTTTCCAATCGCATTACAGAAAATAAAGAGCTATATCACAATATTTTTATTTTCTGGGGCATCCCTTTGTATGACCAATTATTATGGATTCCCCTTTGGAAAAGAAATGCAACTTTTAACATTTTTCCTTCGTTGTATGTCACTGCTGTCACTCAGCAGTTCATACAAATTCCACATTCTTTACATTGCAGTCTGCCCATAAACACACCAGACAACAAATAGGACACGACTGCCTGAAGGTGACTTGCATGGCGATGTCGCCATAAATAAACACTACAAGCATTCAAGTGACTCAGAATATCCAAGTTGTCCACATGAGTTATAGAATGACAATGACACAATCGTGCAAAATAACTTGTTAACAATCAATCAACTCAATTAACAATAATGGAATAAGGGTAACCCGTACCTTTCAACCTGTAAGGTTTTTGCCGTACAAAGTACGTTTATTATGCATTTTAAGACGTGTACAACGTACAAGAAAATCTGTGCGGAAAAACGCAAATCTGTCAATTATGGGTACCATCCAGTATACACCGGCTATCACGAAATGGCAAATCAATCAAGTCAAGCGAGTTCGCCGCGGTAGCCTCTATCTCGGTATCGTTGCAAATGAAGCGAGTGGTTTGATGCTACTGTGAGCATGCGTCTGCTGCCTGGGGATTTCCCATCATCCATCATTCAACATCAGATTTCATGTGCTAGTTGTGTAGTGAAAGGAAGTCCGTCTCTTTTTAGAGAGCCAGCTTTTTCGGCTCAACTCAATAAAGAGAGCCGGCTCTCAATCGGCTCACTTGCTTTGATGCATTATATTACGAATTATTATGTTGTATAAACCCCGCGACCCTAATAAGGATAAGCGGTACAGCTAATGAGATGAGATGAGATGTTGTATAAAGAAGTTAAGAAATAAAGGAAGTATAAAAGGAGAAAATGAAAAAAGACAGGTTTGTGGTTATCCTTTTAATCAGTATATTAGCAACAATAATTTAATGCAGAAAATGAGTTAACAATTTGAACAAGAAAATGTATTATTGTACTTAATTATATTTGGATGTATTTTTCTTTCTACAGTGAACATCCAAGCTACTTAATTTTGGAACTTTTTTACAATAAACTTCATTCATGTTTAGCAACTCAGTATCTCACAACAAAATGTTTATTAACAAAATATATGATATAACGAAACACATGTACAATATAACATGTTAAACTACATAAATTAACACGTTTGAAAAAAAAATATGGTGTAAGATTATTCTGTATTTTGTAAGGGAAAATACGACAGTTTGTAAGGGCATGGAGCCCTGGAGGTTGACAGGTATGGGGGTAGGCACTTAAAAGCTTCAGATTCAACCTACTCCCTTTGGGCACATGTTTGTTTGTAGTATAATTGTATTGTACGGCTGTATTTATTTTATTATACATTTTTGAAGGGGTGGTGGGTGGTAAACACTTTATTATTTCCTTTTGTCTAAATACGTCTCCGTTTAGTTGAGATTTTTAGTCAAGTCAAGTCGTAGTTCAGCGCGTTAAAAAACGACAGCAAAGCTTAAATAGTTTAGTAAATTAATTCGATCAGTATACTTAAATCTGTACTCACCAAAAGGATAAGAAATGTTTTCTACCTCCATTTCAGAGTTATCATTGAATAATGATAACAATAGCCTCCAGAATTTTGAGTCATGTGTTGTTCTACTGTTTTATGCCACAGCGCTCTCTGCTGTAGGATGATTTCACCCCGTTTTGTCAGACAATTAATTATTTTGTCGAAAAACAACTCGCTTTGAACCCTTTTAACTCCCCTTTTTTGTACAGGCTATAATGAAAAGGAAAGCTTTATGTATTTTGAATGTAATTGATATTTATTAAGTCTTACTTTTCGTTCATGCGACTAAAACGGGTCGTGGGTAGGGTGGGATAAAAACATTTTATTTGTTTTGCTTTTACGTCACGCTATACGCAAAAAAAGAATACTACCCGAAATCTTCCATAAAATGATCTCGAGATCTTTAGTCGCCCCTGGACTGCGTAAACAGGCGAAATCAAGTACTATTGATACTATTGTCCTGGAATCAATACTCACCCCTCCACCAATTTCCTCAATGCACCACTGCTCGATGTAAATGGCGCAGTCCTCTCACTCACCCAGCACCCTCGGCCACTCTCGAAGTGTATTACTCTGTGTCTGTCAGGCACACCTATTGCACATCTCCCTACCTGGCCTGCTGCTGCATCTTACCTGCCAGACAGAACAGGGACTAATCTAGGCGTGCACCCTTATCGGGAGCCAAGTGCAGTATAACAAGCAAGGGGGAAGCGCGGTGTGGTGTGAAATATTTTTCAACAGTAAAGGACAATGGCGGGTGTCATTTGCGTGGTGACATCCGCTACTGTGGTGAATTTACATCGACACATAGAAAAAGTCACCCTACCGCAGGGGTCTCCAACCCTTTTCAAGCTGAGAGCTCCTTTTTGTCTCTAATCAGTACAAAGGGCGCCAAATTTGATATGAATTTCTAAGACAGCAACTACTAAATAGCTTAAAGGGTAGCTTGATAGCTAGAAAGGCAAAGAGGTAAAAAAGCTAAAAGGGGGCTAGATAGATATGTAAAATAGTAAAAAGCCATCTATTTAGCCAGATAGAAAGCAGCACACAAAGCTAGATAGCTTGCTAGAAGGGTGGCAAAAAATTAGGCTCAATAATTAGCAAAAAGGGTTAAATGTTAGCTAGAGAACATCCAAAAATGGGGCCAAACTCTAGCTTGATAACTAGCAAAACAGGTACAATGTCAGCTAGATAGCATACAAAAACATAAAAAGCTACCTAAATAGTTTGATAGTTAGCTAGAAAGGTAAATTTTTTTTAAAGGGAGCCACAAAGCTAGCGAAAAGACTAAAACGCTACTTAAATAGTCGTATAGAAAACTAAAAACAAAACTATAAAAAGGCTGTAATTTATTTGATAACTAGCAAAAAGGTAAATTGTTAGCTTAGAAAGCATGCAAAAAAATAAAAAGCTAGATAGAATGCTTGCTAAGGAGGTATGTTAACAGAGCCAAAAGTGCTCTTGTTTGTTACATTTCTGATTTTTTTGGTTTGACTCCCTTGACTTTTTCTACGTAACAGTTGTGTTTGAAGTGTTTTATTTTTTTTATAGAGTTTGAAAGATTTTCAATTGTATTGTTTACACTATAAGCACTTTCTGCCTTTTTATTTTTATGTTTTTATTTATTCATTTACCTTCATTTACTTTCAGGTGAATTGGCCGGTCCAAATTGTCCCTAAGTGTGAATGAGCGAATGAGTTGTCTGTCCCTGTGTGCCCTGCGATTGGGTGGCAACCAGTTCAGGGTGTCCCCTGCCCACTGCCCGAAGATGGCTGGGATGGGCTCCAGCCCCCCCGCGACCCTAATGAGGATAAGCGGTACGGCTAATGAGATGAGATGAGATTTATTCATTTATCATTATTGTACAATAAAAATATAGTCGACATGCTGGCATTTTTATATTTGTATTTTCGGTACTTTGCTTCTTTTTTATTTGACTCTCTTTGCTTTGGGTCTGAAACAGTCGCAAGAGAAATATGTATACTTTACTGCATAAAGAAGGAAAGAGTATCTGATCGGTATCGATCGATACCACTAAGTATGTATCCTTTGGAGTGTAGCCCCGCCTCCTCTGGTCTTAAGCCTGTCGATTGGCTGTAGTAAATAGTTGCCTCGTGTCTACTCCTATTTGGTTTGGTCCCTAACGCGTGCGTGGCGGCGTGGTGCATCAAAAGGGTCTCACTCGCTCGTAAACACACATCTACCCAAAAGGAAAGTGAAAAAAGACGAGAGGGGGGGTTTAAATTTTATTTGGAACATTGGACGATAATTTTTGGAGAGGAAGAGTGAATGTAAATTTCAATAAGAGAAACATAAGTCAGCAAGATCAAGATCGTCTCAACTTGAGAGCAGCGTTGGAAAGTTCTGTCTATCATGGTAATATCATACGCTCTACAAGATGTATTTTTGCTCTTCTCTCCTTGTCTAACGCAAAATCTGTTTGACTCACTAACACCAACAAAACCCTGAAAAGTATTGTGCATGCATGTTGTTGTCTTGGATTCCAGCATGTTTTTCTTCTTATTTTACTAAGTAGTTTGCCATTTAAAACAGAGGTAAGCTAACCACTCTTAAACCCGACCTGCCTAACAAAAATGGACAAAATGTAATGTCTATAATAGTCAATATATACTCGAAATTTAAGTACTACTAATTTTTGTGTGCCAGCGTTGTCCCTACTGCCCCTTTGAGTATCTACTACAAAAATGCTATTACTGGAATTCTACAGAATAACTAAAAAACTGAATACAATGTTTAGTGCTTACAATAAAAGGACCCAATATATTACAGTTATCCATTGCTGTCTCGTGATTTACGTATCACAGCTCTCTCCTTCGCGGATTTCCATCGTGCATTGTGTTCAGCATTTTGATTGGCTACAGGAACAAGCTTTCTATTGCCAACAAAGTTGGACTTCTCGACCAGCTAGATTTGCTCTGCTTACTTTGGCGCTTCCTAGTCGCTCCCTGGTATTTTATAATGGAAATATATATGGTTTCAGTAGAGCCAAAGCCGAAGGTGAATGCCGTTTTCCATAATGTTACCACATCGGGGGCAAAGTGTCATGTAAAGTAGATTGTTTCCTTATTCCATACATTTGTGCCAAAAAACAGCAAGTTCTTTTTTTAAGAATAATTTGATAGAAAAAAAGTTATTTGTTTAAACATTTATTAAGTACAGTATTATATTTGTTAAATAAATACTTCAGCCTGTAAATTGGGTTTGTTCTTGGGTAATAAATAAACAATAAAATAAATAAAGGTTTTTACTTCACCAGGTTTCGACTATCTAGGACATTTTTAAATTGTAATCCCCTCAAAAAAATGAGAGATTACTGTGTTTGGTTTTCATTCTGGATAAAAAAACACACACACACACATATATATATATATATATATATATATATATATATATATATATATATATATATATACTACAAAAATAAAACTACAGTATTACTATAATACAGAAATGGTAAGAGAGAAATACGACAAAAATCCTACTACTGTTATACTACAAAAATACTACGAATATCCTACTACGGAAACACTGCAAAAACTACTCCAGAAATAATAGAAACATCCTACAACAGAAATACTACAAAAATCTTGCAAAAATACTACTACAGTAATGATACAAAACTAAATATTGAAATAAGTTTTAATTTATTGTTTTGCTTTCATTGGATGTGTTTCAAAACTGTTTTGATTAAATGAATCTAATTTGGGAAAAATACAAAAAAATATTTATACAACATTTAAATGTCTGCATGCATAAATAATCATAAACGAGAAAATGTGGATAGGTCTCCAAGACCAGCTCCTCAGTCAAATTCTTTTACCTAATTTGGCCCTTGACTCGTAAAGATTGCTCACCCCTGATTTGAACTGATATTTAACCCTTGGCGGCAGGACAATTATGACTGACATAATTAAGGCTATCAACAAGTGCGTCCGTAAAATTAAACTTGTTATTGTTTCAAATTCACCAGATCTTGCAATGAAACCGGAGGATGATGTTGTAAACATTTTGCATTACAGTTGTATAGAATATTTTTTTCCCCGAAAATATGTGTGTTAATTTAATTTCCTTTAACCCTAACCGTAAAAAAAAACATTTTACTCAATTTTGAAGATTTCCATTATTTGCAATTGATAGTTTATTGCAATATTTACTTTATTTTTAATGCTATTAAAAAGAAGCAATTAATTTGAATCCAGTTAATAGTATTAACAAACTTAAAATCCTCACTTAAATTCCTGCAATGATTGTGCTTCTTCTGCGCTAGGTGAGATCTTTTGCCATTCGTGCAAGACAAGTTCAACTAACCTTTTTTTACTGCAGTTGGTGTCATCGGCACAGTATGATTAGGAAGGTGTTATTGAGGTTCTGATATTTGCCACACTTGTGCATGTAAAATAGAGTCTCTTGTAAATTGGTAACAAAAGTTAGCATGACTTTATGCTGTAGTTTTGTTGCCATAATGTTTTTCTATAATGCTACTGTTCAATTGAATAACAGTTGAAGTGATGCTGGCAAACTGCTGGTCTGAGAAATGTTCAGTTATGTCGTGTTTGCCATTTGGGCTATGTGATAAAGTCCATGGGAAGCCTTTAGCTGCTTTTTAACTAATGTCAATCTTTATGAATGTAGGACCCTGTTGATGATGATGGATGAATGTTGACTCAGTCAATACCATTGACGTCTAAACTCATGGAAAATCTGTTCTAAATTAAGTGACATTGACGTTTTAGAAGTAAATTCTCCATTTTCAATCTAAGTAGTTTGAATTAAAGCTTTAACGGCAATATCCGATATGTTCATCACATTTTTGCCTTTAATTAATGAGGAAAAATGTGAGTTAAAGTCAAAACCATTTGATGAATTTTCAACAAAACTAAACCTCTCTTAGCCCATTGACGTCATGCAAAGTTCCTTCTTAGCCAGCATACTTAAATGGTGGACTGATGTCTGAATGAATATTGGGCACTAAATTCATAACTGATTTTCTTTAGTCCTTGTCATCATTGGCAGTGACTGGGTGAACAAATTGATGATTAAATGCTAATTTGTTTTAACAATTCTTCATGATTTTAGTACAGAGATTCACAACTGGTGGTGTGTTTTACTAGATGAGAAAATATACTTAAAGGGGTGGGCGATACTGTGTAAGTAAATAATCGGTGGTATTGATTAATTCCTATCCGATAATGATACTCTTCGCTTCGAAAATGTCATGCTCATTGAACATTTGAACCCTGCCTGTTCAACTGGTTAGTATTTACGATACAAACTGTTTATGTGCATGTGCATGTGTGCGTTTGTGTGTATTTCTGCCCCTCTGTATAAATCGTCATAAAACTTTGGCCATTCCTGTGTAGTTTGATTCCTAGCTGACTCAAGTAGTAGGGAAACCAGCAGAGGTGTAAGGCAGAGGTAGCAGTACCACAATACATCCTCATCAACTCAGCATTTCGAAAATGGGCACAGATTAATTTTTGGAGGAGAGAGGCTTGTTTGATGGGTCAGGCTTGCATGTGTTCTTTCCCTGGTTTGCCAGATCGTTTTCCTTCTTCAGAGATGATGTATCATCAAGTCAACATCAATCTTCAGGAACTAAAAGAGAAATTAGATCAACAGAAGCAGTGTATTAACTACAAACACCAGTATCTATCTATCTAAATAATCCTAGGCGGATTATATTACTGAATTACAGTAGGTGCCTATCTGGTGGAGGAGCCTAGCATGCAAGAAGCCCAAATCAAAAGGTTGTAGGGCTCGATAGCACGACGCCCCCTCCCACTCCCTCAACCAACTATCTACAGAGGCCCCAGCAGCACCTGAGCATGCCATTTAATGTATGTGGAACATTCTGAACTTGTTGCACTCTATATATCAGCACCATGTGGTAATAGCATAATGATCCTTTTTACCTACTGTTTTTTCTTTTATTTTCATTTAATGTACATTCGATCAGAGCCTTTCTTGAAAGCAGATTTTTATATTATGGAAGCATTCTGGTGGCTCCGAATCGGAATGAGAGAAGCTAACTGTTGTTATGTGTACTAGTTTTAAAACAAAAAGTACTACAAAGAAGTAGTCTATGTCACACTTTTTTTTGTGGCAAACTTCCCCTATGACGTTTGTTGCAGAAAATATTGAACTTGATCTAGCCTTGCCAGGAGTTCGGCCCCCCTAAACCTGTTATCCCAGAAATGCCCCTCTCTCATTTATAGTTACAGGCAGGCATTGTGACATAACACTTTTGCCCTCTCTTTTGTGTACGGAGCCCTTGACATTAGAAGCCTTATCACAAGTACACGAAAGCTCATAAAGCTGTGACAAAATATGATGGATTTTTTTTTCTTCTTTATGCATTAAGGCAGTGGTTCTCAACTGGTCTGATTTCAGGGCCCACCATTCGACCCTAATGACAAGCTGCAACAGAACTCAAGAAATCATTTCCATTTCTCAAATTTATCCAATATAGGATTGTGCAGTTTGGAGCAAGGACAGTAGAATGGATTTTCCACCAAAACTAGAATGACCAGCAAAATAAAAAAGACTTAAAGTACTGCATATACTTGCATATTTGCCTACATTGCATAGAAGCAAATAATAGCCAAATGTTAAAGGGAATTCATACCCCAATTAAAAAGTATTCCTGAACGACAATAATCTTTTAACTATATAGATAATAAAGATTAATATACTGGTTTAAAAAGATAAGAATATACTATTTTTAAACCATCTGCTGTACATTCCAGCTGTGCTGCAATGCCATACACTGGGGGTACCCATCTCCATATTTTGCAATCAATTCCTTTTTTGACTCGATCATTGTTATCACTGTTTTCCACTTTTCCTTCCCCTTCAATAACTTTCTTGGGACTCATTATGGGAAGAAAATGGAAAAAAAATCACAATAGAAAGAGCTGTGGTCCTTCTCAAACACTATGGGGACGGCGCCAATTGACTGAGCAGGAAGAAGCGATCAATCAGAGTATTATCGCCATTTACTGTTAAGGAGTGTAATTGACCATGTTTTTTTTCTTCTTCGCAATATTTTGCTAAGGCAGAGGCCTGCGACCCACTGAAAACAGGTCCGCCATCTACTCTTGGAACCCAACCCACCGGTTGAGAAACACTGCTTTAAGGAGTCACTGAACATTTGGCAGTAAATACCTTCCGAGTCATTTTGACCTTTCCACTGGACACACAAAATGTGAGAATACAGCAAAATACAGTTGGTAAAACGAAGCCTTTATCCCAACCATGTGGTCTCCATTCACGCTTGGCCACCACCCACAGGCTCAACCAATATAATCCTGTATCCGCTCACCCACCCACCATCCATTTTAAGAGTTGACCGCTCTCCAAAAGTCTGCCATTCTCCAAATAGCCTGGACATACAGTGCCATATGTTAGGATAGACTTTTTAATAACTCTTTTCAGCACACATACAAACTAAAAAGGAACACCCTCAAGTCACTAACTGCTCCCATAATGCATGTTTATTTTGCATGGCACTCACTTCCCCTTCCTATAATCCAGTTAAATAACATCCCACATGTTCTTGATCTGCTGTGAAGCCGATATTCGAGACAAGTTTCAAACTCCTCCCTCCTCGCCTTGTTTATGTACTAAATGGAGTGTGGCTTGAGTTGCAGCACATGTCTTCATGTGTTTTTTTTTCACATGGCGAGTGATTTGAAGGAGGCACGTGATGCTCTGATAGCCAAACAGGCCGTCTGCTCCAGTCCCTTCCCCTTAAACGAGTACAACGGCTGAAGGACTTTTAAACAACACCATTTTAATGTGTTATCGTGTGCAAATCTTCTCGGCAAGTGTCGCCCGCTTGTATCGTCACTATATTTTCAACCACTCACAGGAAAAATCTTTAAAACATACACTATAACATGTTTTTTCTGTACTATAGATATTGCCTTTCTATCATAATTTTCTTTTTGATCTTTAAAGTTTGTTTTTACATAATCATACCCGTCAACCCCCAAGGCTCCATGGAGGGATGTATTTTTCCTAACAAAGTAATCTTACACCTTATATCTTTTTTCTAATCCATAACAACATGATATAAATTACAAAATACACAAAAAAATATTTACAATTCAATTCCAACCAATTTAGACACAAGAGCCCCGAAAAACACGCAAACAAAATAAATTAAAAAGTGTAAAATATAAAGGAAAAGATCAACAGTCTTTACTTAAGATTGGCATTTAGAAAGGGGCTAAGGGACTGATTCATCTTCTTCTGTCACTGATAGAAAATACACTCTGCTTTGGCGCCATTAATATCAATAAAATAATTTAAAATTTGGCTCTTTTTCTGCTGTTTCCCCTCCCCACTCTGATGAAACATAGAGATGAAGCCACTACTAATGACCGGTCACAAGTGTCAAGACCGAGAGAGACAGAGGGAAAGCATCTTGAAGGGAACTGTGTATTCGGCTTCACTTCAAACTGTCAGAGCCATTTCGTCGGTGACCTACCCATCACTAGTTTGCGGCGAAAAAATGATACGGAATGGAGGCTACTACGGCAAATTCGTTTGATTTGCCGTTTATTGATATTAAATGAACACCGAATGATACCCACAATTGGCAAATTGCATCTTAAAATGCATAAAACCGTATGTACTTTGTACAGCAAAACCTACTAGTTGACAGTTATGCAAATTTATCCTGGGATTTTACATTTAATCCTGTTGCACACAATGTTCTTGTCAATGACAGAAAAGACAATTAAACTTATTTAATCTCTTAGACAGATAAACCGGCGCTGAACGGTGATGAGGACGGTGCGTGGCTGACCGAGAGGCAATCTCAATCCCAGGTTGCCCTCAGTTCAGATGGAGCCAACGATGAAGAACGGCCAGCCTGGGATTCCAAGATCCAGTATGTGTTGGCCCAGGTGGGCTTCAGCGTTGGCTTGGGCAATGTGTGGAGGTTCCCATATCTTTGCCACCAAAATGGAGGAGGTGATTTTCAATAAATGGATTCAGTTTTAAATTGAAGCAACTAACGGCAATGTATTGTATTTGTATATGTATATATATATATATATATGTATATATATATATATATATATATATATATATATATATATATATATATATATATATATATATATCCTTACATTTTAAATGTATAGCTCAACCCAGGCACCTTTGGGCAGTGGGCAGGGGACACAGACAGACAACTCACTCACTCATTCACAACTAGGGACAATTTGTGGGAGGAAACCGGAATGCCCGAAAGAAACCCACGCAAGTATGGGGAGAACATGCATACTCTGCACAGAAAGGCTGGTAGCTGGATTTGATCCCTTGACAGCGCGTTAAAAAAACAACAGCAAAGCTTTAAATAGTTTAGTAAATGAATTCGATTGGTATACTTAAATCTGTACTCACCAAAAGGATAAGAAATGTTTTCTACCTCCATTTCAGAGTTATAATTGAATAATGATAACAATAGCCCCCAGAATTTTGAGTCATGTGTTGTTCTACTGTTTTATGCCACAGCGCTCTCTGCTGTAGGATGATTTCACCCCGTTTTGTCAGACAATTAATTGCTTTGTCGAGCAAAAACAACTTGCTTTGAAGCTTTTTAACTTCCCCTTTTTTGGACGAGCTATAATGAAAAAGAAAGGTTTATGTATTTTGAATGTAACTGATATTTATTAAGTCTTACTTTTTGTTCTTGCGACTAAAACGGGTCGTGGGTAGGGGGGGAGAAAGCATATTATTTGTTTTGCTTTTACGTCACGCTATACGCAAAAAAGAATACTACCCGAAATCCTCCATAAAATGATCTAGAGATCTTTAGTCGCCCCTGGACAGCGTAAACAGGCCAAATCAAGTACTATTGATATTATTGTCCTGGAATCAATGCACCACTGCTCGATGTAAATGGCGCAGTCCTCTCACTCACCCGGCACCCTCGGCCACTCTCGAAGTGTATTCCTCTTTGTGTGTCTGACAGGCACACCTATTGCACATCTCCCTACCTGGCCTGCTGCTGCATCTTACCTGCCAGACAGAACAGGGACTAATCTAGGCGTGCGCCCTTATCAGGAGCTAAGTACAGTATAACAGGCAAACGGGAAGCGCGGTGTGGTGTGGAATATTTTTCAACAGAAAAGGACAATGGCCGGTGTCATTTGTGTGGTGAAATCCGCTACTGTGGTGTATTTACATCGACACAAGGAAAAAAGTCACCCTACAGCAGGGGTCTCCAACCTTTTTCAAGCTGAGGGCTCCTTTTTGTCTCTAATCAGTACAAAGGGCACCAAATTTTATATAAATTTCTAAAACAGCAACTGACAAAAAGCTAAAAGAGTAGCTTGATAGCTAGAAAGGTAAAAGGGTAAAAAACTAAAAGGGGGCTAGATAGCTATGTAAAATAGTAAAAAGCGGATGCGCTCACCACTAATCTACCGTGCCACCATTTATATAAACATAAATATATATAAAATTGAGAATCAACAATAAGAATTTTATAGTTTCCTGTCAGAGGTGGCCCAAAGGAAGGCCATTTTCAAAAAAAAAAAAAAATTATATATATATATATATATATATATATATATATACACAGTAAGACCTCGGTTATCGCGGTTAATGGGAACCAAAACCACCCGTGATAAGTGAAAGTCCGCGAAGTAGCGGTGCACCTTCAAAAAGAAAAAAAAAGATATATATATATTTTTAAATTATTATTTTTTAGACCCGGTTAATGGGGAACAAAAACACCCGCAAAAAGTAAAAATCGGTGCAGTGGTTAGCGCATGTGCGGCACAGTTCATGTCTTGGGAACCTCCTGTGTGGGTTCAAATCCAGCTCCGAACTTCTAGTGTGGAGTTTGTATGTTCTCCTCGTGCTTGCGTGGGTTTCCTCCGGGCACTCTGGTTTCCTCCCACATTCCAAAAACATGCATTTCAGGTGAATTGGCCGGTCCGAATTGTCCCTAGGTGTGAATGAGCGAGTGAGTTGTCTGTCCCTGTGTGCCCTGCGATTGGCTGGCAACCAATTCAGGGTGTCCCCTGCCCACTGCCCGATGATTGCTGGGATTGGCTCCAGCACCCCCGCGACCCTACTGAGGATAAGCGGTGTAGCTAATGAGATGATATATATATATATATAATATATATATATATATATATATATACAGTAAGACCTCGGTTATCGTGGTTAATGGGAACCAAAACCACCCGCGATAAGTGAAAGTCCGCGAAGTAGCGGCGCACCTTCAAAAAAACAAAAAAAAAAAACAAAACAAAAAAAAACAAAAAAAAAAAAATATATATATATATATATATATATATATATACATATATTTTACAATGTCTCGTAATAACAGTGAAGACATGCCACATTTCCAACTCTGACAAATTAATTCACAATAGAACTGCAGGATTGTCCTCAAACAGTCTGTTTTGGGGTTTGTCGAAGAGCCACCATTAAGCGCCGCCTTCCTCACGCCCCCTGGTTACCAAATTCAATTTTGCACGTTTGTATTACGCAAAACAGCCAACCAAAACCCACTCGCCATTTTAAAATAGTTTCCAGATATTTTTTCCGTCCTTTTCCGATTACGTAACAATCGGTTTGTTTTTGGAATCTAGTGTATTTCTTTTTCTTTTTTTTGCTGAGTTACAATGTTTGAGTCATCAATGTTTTATGAC
Source organism: Urocampus carinirostris (assembly GCF_059441175.1). Taxonomy (NCBI): domain Eukaryota; kingdom Metazoa; phylum Chordata; class Actinopteri; order Syngnathiformes; family Syngnathidae; genus Urocampus; species Urocampus carinirostris. The sequence continues at coordinate 27,794,121 of NC_142349.1, forward strand.
AGAAAAAAATGTAGTAGCCCTAAAAGTAACCAGCATGTATTTTATTTGCCTTCCTCTCAGGGGCCTTCATGCTGTTATATGTTTTTCTTCTGGTTGTGGTTGGTGTTCCCCTCTTCTTCATGGAGCTTGCAGCCGGCCAGAGCATTCGGCAGGGAAGCATCGGAGTGTGGAAGCACATTTCCCCAAAACTGGCTGGCATCGGCTACTCCAGCTGCTTGGTGAGAAGTTAGAGGCGTCGTTGAATGGATTCCCACATAGCTAATCTCCAACTTACGGCATGCAACAACAAAAATGTTTGGGTTTGAAGAGATTGAGCGGTTGGACTCGATCTCTTTTTCCACACAAGGCAGTATATCTTGCCTGTAAACGAGTCTTTCTCATAGACTGTGTAAAACTAAGAGTGGACACTGAGAATCTGTAACATGAGAGCTGTTGTGTAACACTTTCTCCCACCGACACTGAGCATGAACAAGAATCACTGTGTTCCTTAAGTTTGGATGTTTGTTTTCCAGCATTCTCAATTTGGAAATATTTTTATACCTAAACTGCTCAACTGTCACTGTTTACATTTTACTGTGAAAATTAATCATAGACCTGCAGCCTCAGAGATTATATAAAAATGACACTAAATATATCAAATGATGGAGGCGTGGTTTGGCATATCAAAAAGCTCCATGTTCTTTTTAGAAAACAAAACAAAAAGCAACAATATATTTTAATAGGCCTACAAAATAACATGAACACTTCATAGAATGCTGTTATTGGCCTTGTGAAGCAAAGTATCAATGTCTATGTGAGTGGTTTCCAATTTCTGGTTATGGGAGGCATTCATGGCCCACACAATAAACTAAATATTATTTTTATACAATATATTTTGGACATATATATTTCATATAATTACTCTAATGATTCCCAAATAATTGCTTTGAAAATTGTCGTCTTTAAACAGAGATTTTAGGGCTATTGAGTACAGGAATAGACACTTTTTACGAGGTCACTCAGTTTTTGACCTTCCCAGTATATTTTGAAATTAACTTGCTTACAGCAGCCTTGAAAAATGTTTATTGTTTTGGTGAATCACAACAAAAAAAAACAACACTTATTTCATTTTTTTTTAATTGTAATTTTTTTTATCTTGTGTTTAGAATGAAATAGTGTTGGGATTTCTAAGTGAAACAGTTGCAATTACCCCATATTTCCAAAAGGCGGCCAACATTAGCTCAATAAAATAAAAATCAGTCTCTTAAATTTCAAGATGCAACACTTTACTTTTTTGATTCCCGGTTGGAGGATTTGAAGCCCTGGATGACTGCTGAGATACGCAAACAACTAAAAGTACGGAACCTTGTCTTTAAATCTGGTGACAAGGAGGCGCTGAGATCAGCGAGGGCTAACCTGAACCGTGCTATCAGACTAGCAAAGCGAACGCACAGTCAAAAAATCCAGGAACGTTTCCTCAATACAACCAACACCAGGGATATGTGGAAAGGCATTCAGGCCATTACCAAATACAAGCCAACCACCGCCCCAGTGCAGGACACTAGCATGGACTTTCTGAATGACCTCAACAAATTCTTTGGAAGGTTCGAGGCACAAAACGGCACCACTGCAGCGAAAGCGGTTCCAAATCAGGACGAAAGAGCACTCCACCTGGACTCAACCGACGTGAGAAAGACCCTGAGAGGGGTCAACACAAGGAAGGCTCCAGGCCCGGACAACATTCCGGGGCGGGTACTTAGGGAGTGTGCGATCAGCTGGCTTGTGTACTAACAGACATTTTCAACACCTCGCTAGACCAAGCCAAAGTACCATCATGCTTCAAAATTGCCAACATCATCCCTGTGCCAAAGAAAAACCCCAGATCTTATCATTCAACGATTACCGGCCCGTTGCACTGACTCCTATTATAATGAAGTGCTTTGAGAGACTGGTTAAAGAGCACATCACCTCCAGTCTCCCCTCCTCATTCGACCCCTTTCAGTTTGCCTACCGGACAAACCACTCCACCAGGGATGCCATCTCCTCTGCGCTTCACCTGAGCCTGACACACCTAGAGGAGAAGAACACCCATGTGCGGATGCTGTTCCTGGACTTCAGTTCAGCATTCAACACCATCATCCCACAACATCTGGTAGACAAAATGAGACTCCTGGGTTTTAACACCCCCCTGCGGAACTGGCTGCTGGACTTCCTCAGTGACAGACCCCAATCAGTGCGGATAGGTCAGAACATCTCAGATGTCATCTACCTCAGCACGGGCTCCCCCCAAGGCTGTGTCCTGAGCCCCTTGCTGTTCACCTTGATGACACACGACTGCGTCCCTAGGTCCGCCACAAACCACATCGTGAAGTATGCTGACGACACAACAGTGGTGGGCCTCATTTGGGACGACAACGACCTGGCCTACAGAGAGGAGGTGGAGCAGTTGGTGGCCTGGTGCAGGGACAACAGCCTGGTCCTGAATGTTGACAAAACTAAAGAGATCATTGTCGACTTTAGGAAAAAACAGCCCAACCATGCCCCACTTTGCATCAACAACAAGGCTGTGGAGGTTGTCAGCAGTATCAAGTTCCTAGGGGTGCACATTACAAACAAACTCACCTGGTCCGTGAACACTGCATCACTGGTTAAGAGGGCACAGCAGCGCCTGTACTTCCTGCGGAGGATGAGGAGAGCCCACCTGCCCCCACCCTCCCTCATCACATTCTACAGGGGCACCATAGAGAGTATCCTGACCAGCTGTATCTCTGTGTGGTGTGGAGGCTGCAGCGCTACTGACTGGGGTAGTGTGAGGAGGGTAACGAGGACAGCAGAGAAAATAATCGGGACTACACTTCCCTCCATTCAGGACATTGACCAGAAGCGCTGCCTATCCCATGCTAAGAACATTATCGGGGACCCCTCTCACCCCCATCATGGACTGTTCACTCTGCTAGCCTCTGGGAAGAGGTACTGCAGTGTGCGGTGCAGGACCACCAGGTTCCGCAGTAGTCTAGTCCCCCTGGCCATTAGACTGTTAAATGGTCAATCTAACATATAGTTAACCTAAATCTTAACGGCTGCTAATCTGACTTTTTGCACTACTGGCAGTTCTTTATAGCTTGCCACTCCTTGCACATTTGCTCTCTGCACTATTGTACTTACAGCGTTATTGTTACAGTGTTAATGTTACTGTTTACCTGACTTGTTAACCTGAATGCCCATTTTGCACATCTGGTTAGCTACTCCTCTTGCACTATCGGCACTATGGTAAAATACTATACGTAGCCATAATACAATACAACTTTTACTTATATCTGTACATTCGAGGAAACTGTGCGGGTCAGATGTATCGACATTTCGTTCTGTATACACGTGTACTAGAATGACAATAAAGTAGATCTGAATCTGAAATATGGTCACAAACACACGCATTGATTGACAAAAACACAATTACTTTTTTTTTTTTTATTATATCAGTAAAAACACAACAATAACTTTCAAATAATCACATTAATATTTCAAAGTTAAAGTTTGAAATTGGAGAAATTTGGAGAAATTAAAACAAAGGATGAGAGATATATAAGATGTTTTTCGATAATGATAATAATTTGGGATCCATCCAAACAAGTGAGTAGGCTTAATCCGTCCAAATGCACCAGAACCGCAAATATTTCGGTAGCCCTAGTAGCAAAGGAAGTTAATCTACATATTTCTGGAAATATAAGTGGTTATGACTAATTTATGGGGTTCCTAACTGTCACAATAGGCCAAACATTGCTGAATATAATCAAACCACACCACTTACCGGATTAACAGTGGGTGCTTATCAAATGGGTATCTACAGGGTGTGTTCACAAAATCTGCTGCCTAAATGAAGGGCTGTGGCCTAACAATGACAATATCCTTACATTTTAAAATGCATATGTGCAAGTTTTTATTGGTAATCCTTGGGGAGTTTTCGTTTTCTTGCTGGAACAAAAGTTTTGCGCTGATACTGATTGCTATTTTCTCATCTTTATCTAAGCTTTTGTAAAGATTTATTTTCTTATAGTTCATTGTGCAGCTTAAAGGTGTGTTCAAAATTGATTCAGCAAGATAACATTGCGGGCCTCTTAACTATTACTATCAAGATAGATAGATAGATGGATAAATATAAAGAGTTCATTGTGGAGGTTAAAGGTGTGTTCAAAATTGATTCTGCAAGATATCATTGCGGGCCTCTTAACAATACACATATAAAGAGAATCAATACATTACATTCCTTCGTGGCAGTGGGGGTACACTTAGAAGAATATTTTTGTCACTTTATAGAACAAAAAAAAATCTATATTTTGGGTAGACGCGTTATGTAATGTGAAATATGAGGATACATGGCGCCTACAAGGCCATTTATTGTAATACATGTTTATCATAAAATGTTGTGATGCCTGTTCTTAGATGTAGCGTGGGATTATTGGCAATGCTCAACGCAATTTTTTTTATAATAAGTTCTGTTAATGGTAGTACATTATATCCATTGATGCAATCTATAAAGCTGTTTTACTTTCAGGTTTGCTTTTATGTGGCTCTGTACTACAATGTGATTATCGCCTGGAGCCTTTTCTACATGGGCAACTCCTTCCAGTATCCTCTGCCGTGGGAAAACTGTCCTGTTGATGTGTTTACCAATGAAACGGGTATAGTATCAAAACAACTCGAATAAATTCCTGTAATACGCTTTCAGATCTGGTGAATATTTTTTCTGCGTTGATCTACAGTAAAAGAATGTGCACAAAGTTCGGCAACATCCTATTTCTGGTTCCGGAAAGCTCTGAACATCTCAAATACTATCGAGGAATCCGGAGGCTTGAATTCCGTGATGACGGGTTGCTTATTAGCCGCTTGGACTATCGTGTCTTTGGCGATGATTAAAGGCATCAAGTCGTCGGCAAAGGTGAACGGGAGGAGGGTTTGCCACCTTCAATTATTTTCGGTCAGATTATCTATCCTGTATTCATGGCAAATTGTAACACTTTTCTTGATCAAATTTCAGGTGATGTACTTTTCTTCAGTTTTCCCCTATGTAGTGCTTTTCATTTTCCTCATCAGAGGCTTGACGTTGGACGGCGCCATCGAGGGAATCACGTACATGTTTTATCCTAAAGTAAGCAGCTAATTGTGTGAGATTTAAATATTTAGGGACCCCTCGCTAGTTCACGCTTTGGTTATCGCTGGTTCACTGCTTCCTGAATTTTCAATTGATTTGTCTTTTTAGTCATTGATATCAATGTTCCGAGCATTGTGTCTGAATAGACAGCTCACAGCAAATACTATCACGCGGGCAGATTAGGTAGGACTTTGTGTGTTGGGTGGGCATTAATGTCTGTGTGCACGACTGTGATAGGCTGGTGTATACTGTCAGTCAAAAAGCATGGCGACTGCACAGGTCTATGTGTTCACCCAAAACAAGCTGGGAAGCATGGGAACCCCCTAGCTTTTAGTGGCTCGTTAGATTAAAAAGGAATCATCATTTAAAAAAAAATTTAAAAAAAGACCAGCTCGGTAGCCTAGATGGTAGGGCGCCCGCTCCGAGACTGGGAGGTCGCTGGTTCAAGCCTTGGCCGAGTCATACAAGACTTACAACATTGGTACTCATTGCCTCCCTGCGTGGCGCTCGGCATTAAGGGTTGGAATTGGGGGGTTTGGTCACCTAATGAATCCCAACACAGCAGTTGGGTCTAAAAACCCGGCGCCGATCGAAGCCGACGCGTCACGTCGAGAGGTTCGCGTGTCAAATGATTTCCTGTATATATCATGTTTATGGTGTATACTGGCTGAATAAATACAATACAATACAATTAAATTGGATTCTGAGAAAAGTCACAAGAGCGCAAAGAAATGGTGATCCCCAGCACACAGTTATCGGGTACGGGAAACAACTGAAGCGGCATCCGGAGAAGCAATAGGGAATATCAAGGCTGCAGGTCTGATTTACTGCTATGGCTAGGCTAAAATCTCTCTTAAGCCAACCCTGCAGAGCCTGTATCTCACCAACGCCAAATTATCTACCCATTAAACAGATGAACTGGAGCTACAACCCATGTAAAATCGCTACATTTGGGACGGTTGTATTTTAATGATCACGGAGACCTTTCAAGTCGAGGTTACCTGATGCTAGCGTGCAGCTAGCCAGCCGCTCTTCAAATCGCTTTCTTACTCTGAAAGTAGAAGCCCCCCAATTTCGTTACACTTGTGTGTGATGACAATAATGACCATTCATTCGATTCTGTGTTTTATTGTAGTTCTGTAGTTGTTATACTGTTACAGTTGTTTACTCTTAATTGGTAAAGACGTCGTCTCAAGGTAAGTTTCTGCTACTTTGCGGATTGTCACCCTTCGGGGGGGGTTCTGGTCCCTTTTAACCGCGATAACTGAGGGATTACTATGCCTGCATTCAAATGAGACTAAGCTTATCTTGTGTTTTTTGCTTTTTATCAGCTAGAGATTTGGGGCAACATGCAGGTATGGCGGCAGGCCGCAACGCAGGTGTTTTTCGCCCTGGGACTGGGCTATGGCTCGGTGATCGCATATTCCTCCTACAACCCGGTCCAAAACAACTGCCACAGGGATGCCCTGCTAGTTTCGGGCATCAACTTCATGACGTCAGTCCTGGCCTCACTCGTTGTCTTCGTTATTTTGGGCTTCAGGGCCAAAAACATCGCAAAGGCCTGTGTGGCTGAGTATGTATAAAAGTCTATTGTATATCAGCATCGGTGTGTGAAAAAGATAATCCATCCACATTTAATGATAAATATCAGACTTAGATAGTGATACCGTGACTGAAGTTTGTGACCATTTATGGGCTCAATTGTACTCATTACCCTGTTCGTGACTCTTGACCTTTTGTAAGCTTTTAACCTTCGCTACTTAAGTACATGAGTAGCATCCATGAATACTTCTGCATACATGAGTGCATTTCGTGTTATATCACGTGTCCTCTTTTGTGCATAGGAGATCAAGTTGCATATAAGTCACATTTAGTTGGAAAACACATTGCATTTCACCCCAAAAATTGGAAATAAGCATTAAGCCTTGCAGTGTGAACCTAGACTTAGAGTCTCAGTAGTTTGTATTCTTTCTTGTAATTCTTCGCATTAATTTTGCATAACAGAACTCAGCGACATCTAGTGTTTAAATAATAAGCATCATATTAAAGCGGGGGCCTCAAACTGTCATCCCGAGGACTGAATTTGGCTCCTGGGCCGCAAGTTTGAGATCCTGTTCTATACGTTCTGATTCTGTTTAGTTTACACCATCAAATTGTTTAAACTCAGTTTTGAGTACTGCCTTCTCTTTTATATACACTTGAATGGGGTCACAGATTCTAATTAGTGCTTGTCATCGCAAGTAATATTTATTTGTTACTCTTAAATGTACACAAAAATCTCAATGACATCCAAATGTTCCCCTCTTATGTCAAGTGTTTTGATTTCCAGAAATGTTGGACTTCTGAGCAGTGCGTGGCTCCAACAGACGGACAGCGGCATGTGGCCTAAGTTCAATGTGAGCGAGCCCACCTCCGTGACCATCTCGGACTACAGAGAGTGGTACGGCCGCTACGGCACCTCGCTGCATCTCAACATCACTGACTGCAATCTGGAGAAGGAGATGAACAAGGTAGGTGACATCGGGTAGCACTTAAAACGCGTTCCAAAAACATTTTGAAAAGTTTTATGGAGAGAGGAATCCTTCACAAATTGGATGGGGGGTGGGCTGTGACAGGAACATCTCGAAATCCTGGTTCCCAGGAATCCTTCATTTTCTGTAAAATGTGCAGCGCAGCGAGATGAAACCGCAGGTGTGCGCAAGGTTTCCAGGAAAGGCTGTAGCAAGCAAGCTGTTGGACAAGTGAGCAGGAAAACTAAATAAACAGTTGGTCATTTATCTAGGAACCTACACTTTACATAGAATGACATACTTTGGGGTCTTCAGCCTTGAGGAGTAACAAAATACTTGTAATGGGGTTACATAATAAGGATAAAAAATGTGATTGTATTCCATTACAGTTACACAAGAGAAAAAGTTATCAAATTGCAGTTATATTTAGTTAAAAGAAGGTGTAAAGGACCACATTACTCCTTGTGTTTGTTTTGTTTGAGTAAAACTAACTAAATCTGTCTTGTTACGTCTTGAGAAAAATCAAAGTTTAAATGACTAAATAATGCTTCTTTTTATGTGTGCTTAAAATAGTTGCGAGTGTTGTTGTGTGTATGGACTGTGTGGACTTGGATGAATTTTGTCCTTGAGTGGACACCATAGGTCTAAAAGAGGGAGGTGAACCCACAGGTATTGGTAAATAGCAATCTGCATTGTTTGAGCCTGAGCCACAAAAGGTTTGTTCTACAGGCTCTAGCTTAAATGTTCATGATCTTTTCTTCTGTCACAGTACCTTTTCATGCAAATTAGGTAAACATTTCAGCTGGAGCCTAAAGGACAAACCTTTTTGGCTGAGGCTCAAACAAAGCTACAGAAGGATTACTTTACAGATAAATGTTTTCCTTAAAAGTATATACATATACATAATGCACCAGTAGACGAACCGTGTCTGTCATCATTTCAATCACTGACATGGGGGAGACACAGAGATTAGGCTTACACGCCATGTGCGCACGCATTTTAGTAGCATCCTTATCTGTTGCGCAGATTGTAAAACTCATCCACCACTGCATGTTTTTCACACTTCTTTTTACCTGCATTTTATTTCTCCTTCAATGTAGCACTCGCATACCTGTCAACCTCCAGGGCTCCATGCCCTTACAAACTGTCGTATTTTCCCTTACGAAATACAATATAATCTTACACCATATTTTTTTCAAACATGTTTATTTATGTAGTTTAACATGTTATATTGTACATGTGGTTCGTTATATCATATATATTGTTAATTAACATTTTGTTGTGAGATACTGAGTTGCTTGACATGAATGATGTTTATTATAAAAAAAAGTTAAAAAAATTAACTAGCTTGGACGTTCACTGTAGAAGGAAAAAATACATGCAAATATAATTAAGTAGAATAATACATTTTCTTCTTCAAATTATTAATTCATTTTCCGCATTAAATTATTGTTCGTAATATACTGATTAAAGGGATAACCACAAACCTGTCTTTTTTCATTTTCTCCCTTTATACTTCCTTTTTTTCTTAACTTCTTTATACAACATAATAATTCGTAATATAATGCATCAAAGCAGGTGAGGCATTTGAGGGCCGGCTCTCTTTAATGAGTTGAGCCGAAAAAGCCGGTTCTCTAAAAAGAGACGGACTTCCTTTCACTACATAACTACCACATGAAATCCGAGGAGGCAGGCACAGTAGCATCAAACCGCTCGCTTCGTTTGCAACGATAAAAAAACGATACCGAGATAGAGGCTACCGCGGCAAACTCGTTTGAATTGATTGATTTGCCGTTTCGTGAATAGTCGGTGTATACCGGATGGTACCCATGATTGACAAATTTGTGTTTTTACGTACAGATTTTCTTGTATGTCGTACATGTCTTAAAATGCATAATAACTGTACTTAGTACGGCAAAAACGTACAGGTTGACAGGTATGCACTCGTTTTTATTGAATTGGCGCAAGCCTGCCGTTTCGTGAGGCTGTCTAAATACATGTGCATTTCAGGCAGCGCAGTTGCAGGATCGTGATGCGTTCATTTAGTAAATTTAACTGGTTGTCTTCGTTTTGTATTTTGCAATGAAATGTTGTTCAAAATCTACTATACGATCACTGTCCTGTTATTTTGTGAGAATGTTTTACTTTATGTTCATAATAGTTGTAAATAAGCAGACCTGTATGACCGCTTACCCCACAGGCGCGCATGCATCGTAACAACACCTGCCAATCTGAAATGAATGGACAGCCTAGTAAATCTGATTATTGTCAAGAGGTTTGGCATCCCCACTTCAAGTAAAACTTGATCTTTGACACAAGACAATCCAGAGTTTGTTGAAAACTTTGTGCGTTTAAAACAGAAGGGGAATACTAATGTGCTTTTGATGTGAACTAAAACAGAGCATACCTTGTCTGCCATGTGAAAGAAAAAGTTGAATTCTTGCTGAATAAGCTATTCTACGTGGCTAAAATCTGAGCACTTCTTGTAGGACTGCAAGCAACTACCTGACATTAGTTTCCTCCAATTCTTTTCAAGTTTACATTGTTCATTTATCTGGAACAAAATGTAGTCATTGTATTTGTTTTGTCTTTTTTAGCATATTTGGAATTGGAGTAATCCAAAAGTAATTGAAAATAATCAAGTTACATTACCGAAATTTTATGTTATTGGGATTACGTTACTGATTACATTTTTTAACAAGTAATTTGTAACTGTATCGGATTACATTTTCTAAGTAACCCTGATGGTCTTTTCGCCAGATATCGTTGCTGATAGCCGCAAAAAGATGTTTTGATGTCATTTAGAGTACACATTTTCAGACTTGGTGACGTAAACGATTGACCAGAATCTGTTCTTTTTGGAGTGTGTGTATTTATATGATTTTGTCATGTCTGTTTGCTTGTGTGTGTGCTCAGGGAGTGGAAGGGACAGGCCTGGCTTTCATAGCCTTCACTGAGGTGATGGCTCTGTTCCCAGCCAGCCCCTTCTGGTCGGTTCTATTCTTCCTCATGCTGCTCAACCTGGGCATGAGCACCATGTTTGGGACCATGCAGGGAATCCTTACGCCACTCATGGACAATTTTCCGCTGCTTGGACGCCATCGCACCTTACTCACTGGTACATTTGGATGCAAACGTGTCCTTTTTCCGTAGGCCCAGGTGTCAGGGTTTCTTCCCTGTTTTTGCCTTTTAGTCAGCAGCTGCGCTCTGGGAGTCCTGCTCGGACTTCTGTTCACTCAGCGTTCGGGGAACTACTTTGTGGCCATGTTTGATGACTACTCAGCCACGCTGCCCCTAGTCATTGTCGTCATCTTTGAAACCATCAGCGTCTCTTGGGTTTATGGAACTGATCGGTGAGTAATTGAAAACTCATTGAATAATTCGTCTACAGTGCATATGTGAGATGTTTCATGAAAAAAGGGCAATTCAGGCGCCGCAATTTACACCAAAAAGACATTTCATTTTCCCTGGATTTAGACAAACAGACAAACAATTTACAAAAGAGATTAGAATTTTTTTTTTTTCAATTTCAAATCCTAAATGTCAACGTAGGGAGACATTGTATGCAACGAAATTAGACTTGATTTAGAATTAGACCAGGGTAAATAAGTTCTGCATTCATATAGCGCTTTTCGAGTCAATGAAGACCTCCCAAAGCGCTTTACAATGTGCTTCATCCTTTCCCTTTTACACACACTAACTAATATAGTAGCATCAGCCATGCAAGGCTACCAGCTCACTATTAAGTGCCTTGCCAAGGACACTTCGACATATAACTTGGAGAAATCGAACCTGCGATCTCTTGATCTCAAGGCGAGCGATTTACCTCCTGAGCTACCTCCACTGATGAACACTGCTCTAAACTGGGGCTGAGGACCAGGACCACCTAATGTGGCCGACGGAACAATGAATTCCAGTGTCCACCAGACGACCCTGAAAAATGTCCAGCCATCGGTTTCTGCCCTCCAACTCAAGTGGTCATGCAGGTGGACAACGATCCTAAACACACCAGCAAGTCTACCTCTGAATGCCTCAAAGAAAACATTAATTAAAGTTCTCAAATGGCCATGTCAAAGTCCTGATTTATATCCAATTGAGATGCAGTGGTGAGACTGTAAACAGGCAATTCATGCTAAAAAAAAGGCCTCCGATATAGTAGATTTGAAACAATTTTGCAAAGAAGAGTGGGCCAAAATTCCTACACAATGTTGTAAACGACTTATTACCAATTATTAAAGGTCTGATTTCTATTATCGCTGCCAGTGGTGGTTCAACTCGCTCTTATGTTCAGGGGTAAATACGTTATAGAAACTTTAAAGGGAAAAACAATACAATGCCAGGATCAATAGGCAAAAATGTAGTCCGTAGAGACAAGTTGTTATAATACAATGAAGTGTAGTGTGATACCATTTAGCAGCAACAAAATAAGCTGGGGGTACCCATTTTTCAATGTAATATATTGAAAAATGGATGGGAATTTTGGCCCACTTTTCTTTGCAAAATTGTTTCAAATCTGCTATATTGGAGGCTTTTTTTTAGCATTAACTGCCCGTTTACAGTCTCACCACTGCATCTCAATTGGATATAAATCAGGACTTTGACATGGCCACTTGAGAACTTTAATTAATATTTTTTTTGAGATATATTTTTCACAGTTTTGGGCACTACTTTAGGGTGGTTAATGGCCCTAGGGAAGAAACTCTCCCTGACCCTCATTGTCCTTGTTTTAAGAGACTAGTAGTGACTACCAGAGGGACAAGGTCAAAGATGTGGTGGCCAAGGTGAGAAGAGTCATTTTTAATGTTGATGGCTCTGCTTTGGTATTGCAAGCCGGCAATATCTCCCAGACTGGGCAGAGAACAGTCAAATATTTTCTGGGCTGTATTAATTATGAAATGAAATGAAATGAAATGATCTGCATTTATATAGCGCTTTTCAAGTCAAGACTTCCCAAAGCGCTTTACAGCGTGCTTCACATTTCCCAACAGCGGCCGTGCAGCCATGTAAGGCGCTAACCTGCTTATTGGGGGTATTAGGGGTTCAGTGTCTTACCCAAGGACACTTCGACATGTAACCCGAGGAGCTGGGATTCGAACTGCGATCTCTTGATCCCAAGACAAGTGCTCTACCTCCTGTATGTTTTTTCTGTCTGTTTATTTCTGAGATTATTTGATGAGCAGGGTTGTGTTTTTTGAGTGAAACTCTTTGCCTATGTAAAAACATCCATTCAGCTGTCATTCTGTCTATCCGTCTGACCATTCATCCATCTCAGGAGATTGAAAATAAATGGAAAAAACATTTCTGCATATGACAACTTTCTAGGACCTATCGGGAAAAATCTTCAAACCCCAACACATTTGTTTTCACATTTAGATAGCCCTGATAATAAAAGAACCATTAATATTTTCCATGGTGCAATAAGGAAAAAAAGCAAACAACACATTTTAAAAATATTTCATAATCAAAATCTATAACAATGTGATTCCCAAGTGCCAGACATGCATACGAGAGGGATCTGCTATATTTGGAATGTTACTTTGGTGTAAAAACTAAATAAAAATGAATAAAAAAATTAAACCAAATGACAAAAAGAAAACGGGACAAAAGAAAGAAAAAAATGGAAAAATCAACAACTATCACAAATTATTTTGATGGAAATAATCAAAAAACATCATCAAACATGAGCAACAACAGATGCAGTCTTCGGGGTACTAAGGGGTTGCACACATTTTAATTTAACAAGCGCATTTTTTCTGTATTTGACTGGATTATTTGAAATGTAATCGAGGTTGTGTGTGGTTCTCAATTGCAGTTTCCTAGACGATATTGAAGACATGCTCAAATGGCGCCCCCCAGTGATTTATAAATACCTCTGGAAATACGTCTGCTTGCTGGCTATGATGGGACTTCTGGCTGCCAGTTTGTTACGAATGGTCTTTAAAAGCCCCACATACACAGCTTGGAATGAAAGCACGGTAAGATTGTTTAACTGCTGCAACATATTTAGGCCTTACTTGGAGGGGTCACATTTTGAAGACCACGGGGGTGGCAAAGCATAACCATATTTGATTCAAAAACTATTCATCTTCATCTGGTCAGGGATCTGAGATGACATTGGAGTACCCGGGCTGGGCTCTGGCTATGATTGTCGCGCTCATTGTTCTGGCCAGCTTGCCGGTCCCCATTGGTTACATCCATTCCACATTGCAGCAGCGCAGACGGCATGGAACTGATGCCGAGAAGGACGAGGACAAGGTGGTTCATCGTGACTTGTACAACAAGTGCAGCTCGGTGGAGCTGCTAGACATCAACTCCCATCAAGATACCCCAGACGAAGACCGTGTGCATCCCAGGACCACCTTCCTTCCGATGGGTGGCGAGCACTATCACCTCCTGCCCCAACAAGAGGACGAAGAGGACGATGAGGAGGAGCACGACACTGGGGTGTGACGATCTCGATCTCTGTCAGGTTTAAAATTGTGTCTTCAAACTGGGACAAGACGAGACACTGAGAAAGGGGACAGCAATAAGGGAGGACTGCAATTAACTAGATCGGTATTTAAGTCTCAGAGCAATGAGGTGTCACTGCTGAAGGGACAACCAGGTGGAATATCATCAATCTAAAACAGGGGCGTCAAACTAATTTTCACTGAGGGCCACATAGGTGTAATGACTGCCTTCAGACGACCTTGATATAACATAAATGAAACTATATGGTATGTAAACTAAATGTTACATCTTTACTCTTCTGTAAATGAAATAAATGTGACCTTATTACCCATTGAAGCTACAAACATTACAGTTGCATTGAAAACCAAATAGCTACAATTACAGGTTTGTAATACTGTATGTTAAATGTGGAACACAGGACATGAAAACGTAAGGCTGCAATCATGACTTTAAGTCAAGAGATGGCGGCAGAGTAACACATGAATTGCGTGCATTTCTTAGACCACTCGAATAAACTCTTCTTTTTTGTCTTTTTGGGGGTTTGCTCTGCCCAAACAAGCCTGAAAAGCGTAAAATAAAGGTAGGTACAATGGAAAATAAAGCTAAGGTCTCTTAGAACGTAGTCAGGCATCGTTAACACATACTTAATAGAGAAAATATTTAACCTTCAACTTTTTAAGGACACCTCAAACTACACACCCCACCTTTAAACACTAAATACTACAAAAATGACAACCTTTTGGACATTTTTGGGAACATTTCTCAATTTCACTCATTTGCATTTATAAGGAAAAACTGCCGTGTTGTGGGTTGTTCTTCAATTGTCCACTTCATAGCAAAGATGTGTTCCTGCGGTAACAACAGGGTTACAGTACTTCAGTAGTTTTCTTTTGTTAGTCATGTACAATGTATATATGCTTTTTGTTATGTTTTTTGATTTTATTTCAACTGTAGAGTATGATTGGGTTTTTTTTATTATTAATTTTTGAAATGTTGTTTATTTCTTATATGTGACTTATAAAACCGTTATTATGAGTACAGTAAGAAATGTGCAGTTCCTGAAGTTGCTTGTCAAATTCAATGCATCAGTATCCTTTAGGGGACATTGTGTAATATTAATCATCTCCTCGTCATTAAGAAAAACAATTAATAAAAAAAAACAATAATGGTTTGAATAATGAGCAAAAATGAATGAACTAGCATATAAACGTGCTTTTTTTTAAAATGCTCACAGGGCAAGAAATTTGCATTTATTTTACATAACATGAGTCTCACCTGGAGGGAGCTGATATAATTATCCGCCATCTTGCTACTGTGGGGAAAAAATGTGCACTTTGGTTACTTTAAGTCTCCGCAGTTTGTGTTCTTCTGTGTGCTTTTTTTTTTGCACTGTACCGTGACAACTAGTGGTCAAATAAGACACACTGTCCCCTTAAAGGTTTTTAAAATGTAGCACCATCTAAGAGTGAAATAAATGTTAAAAAAAGCCACTTATTGTTTTTCAATACTGACCAAGAAAATTGTCACATCTACATTTGTTTGTAATATGGTCGTAGATCTACACATGCATTTTAATTACATAGGAAACAGCCCTGGTGGTTCCTTTAACCGGTTTTAGACCCAATGGGTGAAATGAGGCTCACTCTCTGCAGTTGGGTCCTTTCCCGGTAGAAAGTCGGTGGCTCCTGTGATGTTGTTTGTCACACTTTAGATTGTGATAGAAAGCGTTTTCTCATTTTTCCTATTAGCTTCTCTGAATTTACCTCAGTGATTGATAGCCTGCGCATGTTGGGCTGCACACTCCACGTATGCAAATGATAATCTCGCAAAAATTCTCTGAGACAAAACAGTGCACTTGCTTCTCCACGCATGTACATTTGCTGCATTCTATTAGTTCAACGCTAGGTTGCACTATTTTTTTACACTTTATAGCTTTACGCTAGTACAGTATGTTATTGTTCGTTTCCCTCTATTGGCAAGTTGACAAAATCTAAAGCAGATTTTTGGTTCAATTTGGTTGTAATGTGTACTAGCCTGAATTGATTTTTAATTTTTTTGTTTAGGTTGAACATTTTCTCAAGAATTTTCCAATAATTGATATAGATAGTGAAAGTTGTATAAACGTAAAAAATGGTTCTTTTTGAAGCAATTTGTTTTAATTTTATTTTAGCAACATTGTTTATGATAACGTTTTTTTGTTGTTGTTTGTCTGTTTTTAACATTGGATTTAAGGCAGTGAAATGAGTCTGGCATTGTGCAGTATACAGTAGTCCTCTTAGTAGTGCGAATATTTGCTCGCCCTGATTTGCACCACGTTTCGTACAAGCTTTATGCTCTTCATGCAACCGGAGCCAGACTGTCACAGCAACCTTATAAAAATCAACATTCTGCCAATTGTTATCAAGGCAAACACCATGCACTTCATTTTTAATTTGCTTTGGAACAGCATCACCAAATAAAAATGACATGGTGACCACCCAAAGTAACGATCTCGTCTAAACGTACACATTTTCTCTGCTCAATGGCAAGGATCGTCATTATTAATTAGTGCATACATTTATTAATTCATTTTGAAAACTTTTGGTTCGGAAATGGCATCAAGCTTGGAGAAAAAAAACGAAATCATTTCCTATGCATGGATTTTTTTGTATGACAATTTGACTCCTAGGTTTTTATGTTTCATACTCTGATTTCAGACTTGGTTTTACTGAGTGGTTGGGAATACCAGAGGAGAACTTTAAAGATAATATGCTGATGACAGTTATTAGATGTAATAACTTGACTGCAACTATGGTTTTTACTTGTATGCTGATTGAAAGCCCTTACAATAAATTTGTTAGCTTTTGTATTGATTTCGATTTTCTTAACCATTCTTGATGGCACGTTGACCTTATTTATTTGACTGGTTTACTACTAACGTTGGGCCTGCTTCCCAAATAAAATAGTTTTAGCAGATAATTGTTAGATTTTGTTTTTTAGATTTACAATCGTTTTTTCTCATTTAAAAAAATCTGATTATAATGAGAAATGAAAGCAGTAAAATGATTAAGAAAGGTTATATTGAGGAAACATGCCTTTCAAAATATATATATATTTTTACTGCGTATGGTTTTAGTTTATTTTTCTTTTAAGTAAAAGTCAAAGTCAACTTGTCAATTCTGCCGCCTAATCAGAGAATTGAAATGATGTTACTCTTGACCTTCAGTGTCCAGAAGATAAAAAAAACACTATGCTAGGAGATGAATTACTACAATCTAAAAGAAGTATAGCCTATCACCCCTTAGTTTAGCATTTTGAAACGTGTTTTAACTCTAATGATCTAATTAGATTACAATGAAAAATAAAAGCGTGGAAATAAGAAACAGATCACATTGAGCAAAGTTTTTTTTTGTCAAAATAACAACATATGTTTGACTATGTAGGGTTTTAATTCATTTTCATTAAAAGGTGTTAAGTTTACTCTTTAGAACTTTAGAAGACACTTTAAATCAGGAGAGAAAACGTAAAATGATTTTAAACTTGCAAGGAGATGCAGGGTGAGGAGCCTTTGGATAAATGAATTCCTTTCTCCATGTCTGGTGCTTCCCCTCAGCTTTCTTTTTTTAAACTTTCAAGGTTAGAAAAAAACAGATCAGCTCAAAGGGGGTGTGGGTATCAAAGAACAGCAACATGATTGGCCGATGGCGACAATGATGTCAAAACAACAAACTACAGAGCGTCACATATAAACAACAATAGTCAAATAAGGAAGTGGCATGCTACAAAATCAGATTTTCATTTGTCCAATATTAAAAACAAAATTATCTGATCAATAAGCCAACGCAAATAATATTTTCAAGGGATACAGCCTATATGAAGTCCATTAGTTTAGCATTTGGGGTAAAAAAAGTTTTATAACATTATTGAAAAATAATGGACATTTGTACACTTAGCACATTTCTGACTTTTTTATTCAGGGGAAGTTAAAAAAATCTCAGTCTTTTCTAAAAATACTATTCATACTTTATCCCACTTTAGTACATTATAACGTGTAAATAATTCTGCCACAATTCATGTGTCTTCTCGCCTCCCAGTCGGTAAGCACTAGAGCGCGGGCGCAAGCGTGTGCGCGTGTGCTGTGCGCGTTCACGCAAGAGAGGAGCAAACGGGCCGTTTGCGCGCAGAAAGGAGGATGGAGGTCCGACCAGATAGGTTCAAGGCGGCTGCGGCCAAAACTCTGGGCAGAATTAACAGGTATTTAAACTTCTTCTTTTTCATGTGCATGTCAATCAAGATATCTAACCGAGATGTCCACATTCTTTTGCGGTGGAAAAGTTACTTTCGAGATGACTTTGTCGACTCTCTTAGGCTGATAAAAATGTGCCAATGTCGTCAAAAAGTGACAAATAACTCGATGTTGCGTAATAAATGACCGAAAGGTGAAAAAGTCACAAAATTGTTGGTTTGTTGACGAAAAACAGCATGCGCTAATATACTTTTTTTACAAAATAATTGTTCAATAACTGATCTGTGATTTGGTTAATAAACTGCACCTCCACTCCCCTTTTTTGGAGGCAAGAGTCAAAAAGCCATGATCTGAAATAAAAAATGACAATTTTATTTTTCATTTTTGTTATCGACCTATTACTTTAATAATGAAGTATGCAGTGATTCACAATCTGGGTGAACAACAATTGAGTATTTTCGTACCAAACACAAATGTTTTTCCGTATTAATAATTAATATTTGGAAAAAAAATATTTGAATGTGAATAAAAACAGTGATGGATATCAATGCCAGGAGCTCATGCCCTAACCTTTACTTTAAGCTTTCGTTCTCTCTGGATTGAGGTAGCGAGCAAACGTATAAATCCCGTCCTGAAATAGCCTGTTTTTCAGTCCAGATGTTGAGCCCGGCAAATCCCTCAACTCTCCTCTCCTCCCCAACTCGCGCCACCCTCGCCATGTCACTTCCTGCGGCCGCTCCCTCCTCGTCCATCCGTTCGTTCAGGGAACTTTCATCTCACCGTGCCTGCAGATTAACAGACATGCACATCCATGGCCGGGTGCATATACCATCCAAACAGGAGACATTGGGGGGAATCAATTTAATGCAGATGTTTGGGTGTGTTTTGAGCGAGCGCCTCCCACTCTCACGCCTTGCTACAGTTAGCAATCTCACCGACTCACAGACAAAAGCGCGATCCCACCACGATGAAAGCAGCCAGAAGTTCATTTATTATTTAAAGATTTTCTCCATCAGAATGCATCTCCTGTTTCTATATTAAACTCCTGTAGGTAGGAACAAGCAGCAGCGCCGGAGGGTCAAATGTGTGCTTTGCTGTACACACTTTTCAACATGACAACCAAAATCTTTCTAGTTTTTAGCGATTATGATAGCATCGCTGTTAAAAAGTTTCCCCTGACAATTGACACAAGGACAGGTTTGTTTCATTAACAGACAAGGGAACACAGAAAGTAGCAGTTAATCCATTTTTAATCCATTTTACATCCACCAGAGTGCTACAATTTCATTTATGATGCACAGGGGCTTGTTGCTTTGGTGGTTTTGATAAAATATTCAAATTATGGTTGAGTGCGGTAATAATTTTTTAACCTTTTATTGCACCTGTGTCCTGACGATACTTTGGATGGTCAACTGTATCGAACATGTGATTACTTGAAATGATCCTGACACTTGGTCAACCTTGTGTCACTCATTCACGATTGCCAGACAAAATAGCCAATTTTCTCAAAGCCAGCATATTGAGCAGACGTCTTACCCATGATGCCACATTGTCGCTCCAATTCGTGTCTGTCGTTTCAGTTTTGTACAACCTTTTTTAGTGAAGGGTAGAGCATCTGTGTCAATAGTCAATGACCAACCGTCGATTAGCATAGTCTTCGGAGTGATTACTGACACGTTGTATCAGTCTCAATACCACTGTGCTTTTGTAACCAGTACTCAGGATTGGAGCCAATATCGCTATTTAAAAATCTGGATCTTGCAATGAAAATAGTAAAAATGCCTTAAAATATGCAAACTGATTGTTGCTAAGAATAATATCTTAATGTAAAAAAACATGTATGTCATTTTTTGTAAAGATAAACCAATGTAGTAATACCTATCATGTGTGAGATGTGATCTCTAATATATATGGTATCAAATGTATACCTATCTCACATTCTCAGTCTTCTGCTTTGACAAGATATATAAACTACAAACGATCTTCTGGCCATACTTGCGGCTTTTATAAATTCAAACTGTTCACATACATGACATCCATACTGTTAATGCAGATTAGAGACACTGTGACACGCACACATGCAGATTACATGTAGACACATATTTCATTGCATTGCAATCCAACCATATGCAATGCAACCTTTTAACAAAATGTTGAAGATTTTTTTAAATATAATTTAGAAAAGTTTATATCGTGGCTGGTCTTTTAGAGATTTATCTTGGGGATTTTTTGACATTTGTATTTTTTTCATGAATGGACTTTTTGCATGGGGAAAAAAAGGTGCAAAACAATGAGGAAAAGAGAGCCAAATAATAGAGATACATTTTTTTTAAATAGCAAGAATATAATGTATTACACAGTAATCCTTCGCTATAACACAGTTTACTTTTCAAGTCAAGTCATGTTTATTTGTATAGCCCTTAATCACAAAGAGTCTCAAAGGGCTGCACAGACCACAGATTATTGCAAACCACAGACTATTATTACACCATCCCCTGATCTAAAACCTACATGAGGGCAAGGAAAAACTCAAAACCCTCAACATGAGGAAAATGAAGAAACCTTGAGAAGGGACCGCACATGAGGTAATTCCCTTCCAGGATGACCAGGCTGACACTGATTTTGCAAAAATAAATAATACACAGACATTGTCAACATGAAATATAGGTTATCAATAGAGGTGTTTTTTAACAATTTCACAATTACTAAGATATGCATCGTGCATTGTGTTCTGCATTCTGTTTGAATAAACCGGAGTCTCCAACCTTTTTTAATTTGAGAGTAACTTTTTGTTACTGATTGGCATGAAGGGTTACCAGTTTGATGTGCATTTGACAATGTATCATGTAATTACTAGGTTATTACTGGGTTGTAATTATTAGAAAGTGAGTTAAAATAGGGTTAGTCAATCACTAAAACATCATGCCAGTTGGA
This sequence comes from Urocampus carinirostris, assembly GCF_059441175.1. NCBI lineage: Eukaryota > Metazoa > Chordata > Actinopteri > Syngnathiformes > Syngnathidae > Urocampus > Urocampus carinirostris. Next base: position 27,815,368 of record NC_142349.1, read on the forward strand.
AATCAAATTTCATAGGAAAATCACAATGACCAATCACTGGTGAGGTTTTTTTTAACCTGTCTGCAGGCTACTCAGGTGTTTTCAGAGGGCTACCTGGTGCCTGTGGGCTCAACATTTTAGACCCCTGGCTAAACAGTCTACCGCTTATCATTATTTGACCATACAGTAGTTATTTGTAAATAAAATATATTAAAAAAAACATTCATATTGTGCTTTCAATTGTTAACCAAAACATGTTCTGAAAACCTGTCAACCTGTACAGTTTTGCCGTACAAAGTACGTTTTTTAGGCATTTTAAAAAGAATACGACGTACAAGGAAATCCGTACGGAAAAACGCAAGTTTGTCAATTATGGGTACCATCCAGTAAACACAGACTATCATGAAACGGCAAATCAATCAAGTCTAACGAGTTCGCCGCGTAAGCCTCTATCTTGGTATCGTTTTTTTCGTTGCAAACGAAGCGAGCGGTTTGATGCTAATGTGCGCATGCGCCTGCCGCCTGGGGATTTCCCATCATGCATCATTCCGAAAAAAAAAAAAATATGGTGTACGATTATTTTGTATTTTACACAGGAAAATACGACAGTTTGTACGGCCATGGTGCCGTGGAGGTTGACAGGTATGTGAAAACCACAAAGAAAAATACAAACTACCAATACTCAAACTGATTGAAACACACTATTTTACGTATCATTTCCCCCCCAGGCTTTTTGAGGTTTGTGGGTACTTCTAGCAGCAATATGGCTGACGTTCATGTCAACTTCCATTAGGTGAGGCTCAAGTTATGTAAAAACAAAAGCTAATTTAAAAAAATGCATGTTTGTAGGATAGTTGATGTGCTTTTGCTTATTTTATAAAATAGATATATTTTTTTAATGAACAGATTAGTTTCATCACAAGGGGGCACTAAATAATACAGTGTCCCTTTAAGCCTGTAGGGTTTGTTCTTTGGTTTTAGTATATATAGCATATAATAATAGTAAAAAAATGAAATAAAGGTTTGAACTTTTTTGCGTATCACAGATTATTTTTGGAACGTAACCCTTATGTTAAGCGAGGAATTTCTGTATATTGCGAGACTGTTTCTATCAAATAATTTTCGGTGTATCTTTGGTTACAGCAAACTGTACTCCATAATGTTAAAAATGATGGAAGGATGGACCCTTTCACCATTGTGTTATTCAAATAAAAGCTATAAAAGACTACATATGTAACGTGTTAAAGGGGGATGCTGAGTTGGTGTGACAGGATGAGAAAGGAAGGGTTTCTCCCTGGGTGATATATTCCCACCGAGACCCAATCTGTTCACTTCAGGGAGCGAGCATGGCGCTCGGAAGCAGCGCCAGAGACATGCCAACCAAGAAAAGGCGCAGTATGAATTTGGCCACCTGAACCATATTTGCCTCGCGAGTTGAGAGTTTATATTGAGAACAATGTTAATCAATTGTGGCGACTAATCAGGAAGGCGCCCGCTGTTACGTAATGTGCTTGCTGTCAGCCTTCCTGGCTGTCTCGCTCTCTCCATCATCCTCTTATGCTGTGAGGATTACAGAGAACACTCAGTGAATTCATCATTTAATATACCGGAAAACAAAGGTCGGAGGTCAAAAACCAACATGTTGGTCACAGTTAACGCACGATTTTGTTTCTGCTAATATTCGGCACACTATTATTTGATGACTATTACATTATGATTGCAGTTTGAGCTTGTTGATGGTATTGGAATAGTAACTTTCTTTCGGACATTGGATATCATCTTGTGGTCTGGTGGTTCAGAGAAAAATTCCTTTTTTTAACTTAAGTCACAAGTTCTGTGCCGACCTATATCCAAGGAAAACAAACGTGGACACAAAATACTGTAAAATTTATTTAAATCATTCAAAAATGTATTTGTATAGCACTTTTCAGACAAATTGCAGCTCAAAGGTATGTTTGAAAAGCATTCCATGAGCGACATAAGAATAATATTACTCACTTTTACACATGTAACCAACCAGAACCCCGAATGCACAGACACACACATTTGTTTAAAATCAAATACGAATGAAATAGTTAGACATAAAGCTGAAATCGAACCCTAGACCTCTGCACCGTGAGGCTGCGCACTAACCACCAAGCCGCCGTGCCACTCAGCTTTATTATGTCATAAAACAAAAATCAAAACACCGAACATTTTCTGTCCGTTGTTTCTGCAAAACAGTACAGGACATTGCGTCAAATCAACCCAAGTATTGGGCTGATCTGCTTTTGACCCAATTTGGGGGATTTTTTGAGAGTAAGATCAGCGCCAGTTTTATGCATATCCATCCCAGCCCCAGCAGAAGTTGAATGCAAATTTTATGATTGAGCGTGCAAAAGACGTCCGTTGGTGGAGTGGAAAGCTGAGTTGCTCCAGGCTCTTACTGTTGTGATAATTATGAGGATATTCCGGAGGGCCTTAGGTCAGAGGCCTCCTACCTTGCTCATTAGTTGTGACCAGCTGAGAAGAAGCTGCTAGTCTCTTCGCTAACATAACTGCTTGAGTTCCCAGTCTAGAATGCATTATTTTGCTCATCACTTTGGTAAACATGACTCAAGACTATGAGTATGGATGTTAAGAGGGGACTGTATGAGAGTGTGATTGTTCCGACTGTGTTGTATGGTGCAGAGACTTGGAGCCTGAAGGCAGATTTGAGAAGGAAATTAATTGTTTTAGAGATGAATTGTTTGAGGAGTATGTTAGGAGTGACAAGATGGGACAGATTGAGAAATGAAATTGTGAGAGACAGAACTGGAGTAGTCGTGGAACTGAGAAAGATAGATAGATAGATAGATAGATAGATACTTTATTCATCCCCGCAGGGAAATTCACATTTCCAGCAGCATCCCTGAGCTGAGAACAGTACAAAAATAAAGCCAAAAAAATACAATATACAAATACCCAGTGTGACGTGCAAATGCCCACTGTAGCGTGTTATATAGAGTAACTAAATAGTGCTACACAGAATACACATTGCAGTAAGATTCGGTAAAGCATGTGGATAAGCGAGTACTCGGTTGGTTTGGACACATGGAGAGGATAGATGAGGAGCGAATGTTGAAGAGGATCTACCGAGCAAAAGTCAATGGGAAAAGACCAAGAGGAAGGCCGCGATTGATGTGGATGGATGGTGTTACGAGTGCTCTGCAGGAATGAGGTCTAAATCTAGTGGAAGCTAGAGCTCTTGTTGGTGATAGGAATGTGTGGAGAGGTGTTGAAAGGATAGTGGGATGTTTAGACGTGTTCTAAGGGATGGGCAGGGCACCCGTATGATGCGGCAGGGGTAAACCAGTGAAAGATGTCGGGCCCTGCTGTTGAACAGAAGTGTGTTGTGTCACCCTGACGTGGCTGCTTTCTCGTGTCCTGTTTCATCTGGAGGGACGAAAGCATGACCAACTTCGGTGCCGAGGTGCCCAACTTGTTTGGGTGTTCGGACATTTGGGTTGGCCATGGTCCAAAAATTTATTGTGTGGTGTTTTTTTCTCTATTTTTTCCCTTTTTATTTTCTTTTTTTAAATGTTCTTATTGTATGTGTTTGGCTTGCTGTTGGTCACCCCTCTTGAGGGATATGACCAAGGTAGATAGATAGATGGATAGATGGATAGATGGATAGATGGATAGATAGATAGATAGATAGATAAACTTGACTGCAATGATTGATGAATACTGTTTTTTATTTTGTTGTTTTTGTACCATAAAAAAAAGTTGATTCTAGTCTTCTACTCTTGTATACAGTGGTACAGGGGTCGGGAACCTATAGCTCGTGAGCCATATATGGCTCATTTCATTGATTCCTATGGCTCTTCGATAAAATTAAACTTATGCAAATCACATCTAGCGTTTTATTTTTGATAGGCCCAGAGTCGAGTCTAATTTAATTTTGTCTGGAGAGCGGGTTTGGCGGTTTGGCTGAAATTTGTCTTAGAATATATGGTATGGCTCTCTTAGAAAAAAAAATCTTAATGTTCTGCTATTACGGCTCTCTGGTTCAAAAAGGCTCCTGACCCCTGCAGTTGAATCTTGTTCTCACATTTTTTAAAAACATCCACACATAAATATAAAAAAATGTTTTGATATTACCAGTGTTGGGGCAAACCTGAAATAAGTAATAAGTTACAGTTACTCTATTTTAAAAAGTGATTGCTTTTTTTTTCTCCAGGCATGGTGCATTGCAAAAAATGTTTTACAAAATAAAAGGACCAAAATTCAGCACACTTTTACTGTAAATTCTGTGCCTAAGTTTGTTGCATTGGTTGAGTTGGCACGCTGTTCCTGGAAAAGATATGATTCCCTCCTGTCACACTACCTACCATTCGTACTGGAGACACACATATATATGCATAGAAACTGACTTCCAATTTCAGTATTTTATTTTATAGTTGGAAATACGGCTTGGATGCAAGTATATAGGTTTTGGAGAGTATCTCCATGACGAAAAATTCAGTGTGTCCATGTTCTGTTCTTGAGACAGCGCCACCGTAACTGTAAAAAGCTGTGTATACATAAATTTGATTGTGTTTACTAATGTTTTGGATTTCCAGTTATTAGGGGATGTTGTCACTCAAGATCTGCCCTCTGTAAGTAGCAGGGTAACACACCCTTTATTATTAACGTGTTACAATACTTGTTACCGAGAAAAATAATTGCATTCCAGGAAAACCTTCCTTTGTAAAGCTTTAGTCCCAATCAGAAGTGGGTAGTAACGAGTTACATTTACTCCTCTACATATACTTGGAGTAAGTTTTGGGACCTTTTGTAGTTCGAGGAGTACCGTACTTTTAAATCACTATACTTTTTCCATCCACCCATCCATTATCTGCACCACTTATCCTCAGTAGGGTCGCGGGGGTGCTGGAGCCCATCCCAGCTATCTTCAGGCAGTGGGCAGGGGACACCCTGAACTGGTTGCCAGCCAGACGCAGGGCACTTAGAAATAAACAACTTACTCGCTTATTCGCACCTAATTTGGACAGGCCAGTTTAACCTGAAATGCATGTTTTTGGAATGTGGGAGGGAACGTGAGTGCCCGGAGGAAACCCACGCAAGCACGGGGAGAACATGCAAACTCCACACAGAAAGGTTTGATCCCATGATCTCAGAACTGTGCCTCACTTGTGCTAACCATTGCTCTGCTGGGCTGCCTACTATACTTTTTACTTAAGTATATTTGTGAAGAGGAAAGTGTACTCTTTCTCCGCTACATTAGCCTACATTGAACCCGTTATTTAAATACGTACGTATGCGTCTGTCAGTCAGTCAGTTTAGACTTCACACGAGTCTGATTTAGTGATTAGTGTTAGTTGTTGAACAAACAGGCTTAATTAGCTGGTTTGTCCATGAACGACATATTTGTTCCAGGGATACTGTGTTGTTGACTGTGTAAAGGTTGAAATTGTTTTGAATTACTTTTTATTTTACATCTGCAAACATTTGTGGGCCTGGAGAGGGATGTGTGCCACAAGGCTGTACTTTCCCAAGACACACCACAGGTAATGGTGCACCTACAGCCCTAGTAGTTAAGGGAAAAAACATCCACCCACCCACATCTGTAAATGTTTTAATTCAGGTTCGGTGTGCTTTTCATTTAATGTGTTTTAAATAACAAATGTAAAGTGTATTCTTGTGTTGCATTGTTTAATTGTGGTTGCACTGAATAATCAATATTTTTACTCAACATTTGGTTGTGTGTCCTTCAAAAATTCAGAGTTAAAATCAAATTAGCTTAGTATAAAAGGTTCAAAGTTCTAATGAGTTACACAACACAGTGACATCTTGTGGTACGGTGAAAAAAATGCTACGTATCATAATTTAGTCGAAAATTTGATTTTTTTCCTAAAATATCAATTCAGTTTGTGCATAGTTCTACATTATTATTGGTAATGTACGTAATTTTCCCTTTTTCACTCAGACTGAGACACACACAATTGATACGACTTCATGGGCTAGCTTGTTGATTTGCCTGCAAAGCCTGTAAAAAAGTACTGGGGCTTAAATATACTACTTGTTCTTTGATTTATACTTTTAATTTTGTTTTGTTTATTAAAGTACTCAAATTTACCTTGATTATTTAAATCATTCTTTGGATTAAATGTAATTTATTGTCGATTTTATGATTTTTGATGATTTGATAAATTGATTGAATAATTCTTGTTGTTTTTCAAATCAATATATAAGACGTTACTCAATGCTTGAGTAGGTTTTTCTACCAAGTACTTTTTTGCTTTGACCCATTTTTTGATAACTGCTTTTTCCTTGTACTTGAGTCACATTATTCTGAATCTGAAGTAACAGTACATTTACTTGAGTAACATTGTTGGCTACTCAACCCACCTCTGGTCCCGGATAATCCATACATAAGTTTAGGTACATTCCAGACCACACTACTGTACACTACAATGAGGCTGAGTGAGACGCAGCAGTAATTAGAGGTGGTTTTGGCTGTGGGCTAGCCTCGTTAGCTGGTAGCATATGTGCAAGTGTCAGGCTGCAACCTGTCTCTATGACTAATGAGGGGGCTTGCGCTGCACTTCAGTCCGATTTCAGGAGGTCTATAGTTTGCACAGGAGAAGGGCAGCAGCGGGGTGCTTCGTTGTTTGTTCATAATCATCGAACTTATTAAACCTTTTTGCAGTTTTTTAGGCCTATAACAGTAGGTATGTAACTCTTACCCTGGAAAAAAACATTGACACACATACGGATTTTGTATTCCAATGTACACTTATATTCTCCAAAACTTGATACAAATTAAATTCAATGTTCTAATTGAAACCTGCACGGTTCAGGCATGGCTTGAGAACTATATTCAGTATCACCTTTCCCGTGTATGCTTTTTACTTGCATAAAAACAAGGAACCCTCAATTATCGCAGGTTACGTTCCAAAAACAACCCGTGGTCGGCAAAATCCATGAAGTAGAAACTTATTTCCATATTTTTATGTTGTTAAGTACTATATTATACATTGAAGCCAAATATATTAATAATAATATTACTACTCCAAACTAGATAACTATTTATCTATCACTAATTGTGATGACCGGATACAACAGAATACTTGCATGAGACTATTTCAGCTTTTTTGGGGACCATGATGGAGGTAAAGATTTCATTTTGTGGTATTTAATGTCAAGTCAAGTCAGGTTCAGTTTGTTTGTACCACCTTAAATCACATAGTCAATATATATATACATATATATATATATATATATATATATATATATATATATATATATATATATATATATATATATATATATATATGCAGTGACACAGTTTAACCATCCATAAGAATGACTTTGAGTAAAATTCACAAATGAAAACCCCAGCTAAACCAACGTATCTTTACATCAGAAAACAAAACACAAAACTGTATGACCTTGAGATATGGGGTCACATTTTCTTTTTTTCTTTTTAAAAGCCACAGCCAAAGCAAAACCAAAATGATTGAAACTTGGGCTGGAATATATATGTCGTCACAAGGGGGAACCACGCCCTGTACCACTCCATATTCATTTCCGGAACTACATCATTTTTGTAATCCTAATCTCAATGTTGTGACAGATTAAAAGGAAAAGCCTGAGCGAGGAAGAGGGAGGCGCAGTTGTAGATAATCTCCTACAATTTCTAAAATGCAGCTTTTACAAAGTACATTTTTATTCACACGTTTTGTTCTTGTAGTGAAGATGTAAGGTTATAAAAATGAAAAAAAGGAGGTGAGTGATGCTGAGCAGGCAAGTGGAGTTAACTGCAGATGTGAGTAAGAAACAGATTGACGCATAGTGACACATTACTGTATAAAAAGCCATGCTGAATTATTTAAGTCATCCAAAAACACATCAATAATGAACCAGCGTTGGACTGTGACTTGCCCCATGTTGTGCGCTCAAGTAAGAAGAGCCCGGCAGAGAAATGTTTCATTCTCTACCACTGATTGCTTCCCGTGCAAAGATAAAAGATAATTCCTAATTCCATGAAGTCATACTCGAGACGATTGCACTTATTTCTATACAACAGCCTCCAGCTCACTGGTTAACTGGATGTGAGCTCAAAGCAAGGTGGGCACACGGTACACCAGCAGGGAAGCACGCATACCCAAAACGTACAAAAATAACAAAAAGCGGCGGTAAATTATGGGTCTGTTTTCATATACAGTAAACCATTTCTCTTTGCTGACTTCAGCGGTAAAATAAGCAAGCGCAACTGTTGTGTTAGCATTGGTCTGCTAGTTTATTCAGTTACCTTGAAAAGTTACTGACAGATGGACATCTTTTAAAAATAAACCAAATTGTCTTACTGATTGCAGTGAGAATCCGACTAACGACCAGGATTGGTTTCGACCAACTACGGGTAATTCGTTAAAATGGCGCCATCTGCTGCTGATACGGTATTTAGTTACTGTGTTGAGTTTAGCAGTAGTTTGCTGTGCCAGTTAGCAGACACAATTTTCCCGTTTATTGCCGGGTGGCTACACGCAGCAGTATCAGACATTAAATCAAAAATATGGACATCTGCTGGAAAAAAAAGAGAATGCACAAAAAAAAATGTCTGTGGACGTTAGTCAGGTATTAGCTCTACTTGGTTTTAAAAGTAACTAAGTTATAGTTCAAGTCACTTATGTATTTAAACTCTACAAATGCCGCTTATACAAAAATGAAAAAAAGGGTTCAAATGACTTTGTTGGGTTTTTAATTTGGAAAATGTGCACATTTAAGTTTTTACTAAAGACTAAATAATCATTTTTGATTTTCCATCACACGTTCTCTGTATAAAACATAATAGAAGAATGAATATAATATTTTAAACAAATAATAATATTAAGTATGACAAAAGTATAATATGCCCCTTCTTATGAAGGCTTCTCATGAAAAAGTCCTCTCTTACTAGAGTTTTTTGTGTGCGTGTTTTTTTGTGGCTTTCTGGGCACAACAACAAAAAATACAACCACCAATAAAAAAAGGGCATACATACAATTTGCACAAAAAAATAGCTGTACAATAAGGTCTTTTAAAAGGTTCTTTACATAATACATAAACATGTGCTAAAAGGTGTGTAGGCTAAAGCAGAAGCTTCAAAATAGCACCTCGTTTTTTAAATATAAAATAAAGACAGTCATTGAAAAGACAATGTCGTGGAAAAAATATAACATATGTGTAGATGTTACGTAAATATCTCCATTCAGTCATTAACGTCTTTTCATCTAGCTTCAGATCGCCGATAATAAACTTTTAATTGATTTAACACACATTTTCTGAACATCTCTCAGCTGCTAAGTGCAATCTGCACGTTTTTAGTTTAAGCTTTGCAAATGAATATTTCCATTTAAGTTGACATTGTGCTCTGAAAACTTGATAGCACGCTGCTGCCAGCTCATTCAGTTTTACTGAGATATAAATCCTAGATCACATCTATAAAAGTTAAGGCATGTGGGCCACATCCCGCCCCAGAAAAGGTTTCCTTTGGCTCCTAAGGTGATCTTGATTCGTTATTGTATCATACACCAGGAATCGTTGTGTATTTTTTTTTCAGTTTCCGTTACTTCTCCTGCACTCGATTGTACTGTAGTTGAGTGAAGGATGGAAAATAGTTTTTCTTTGAAGTGATTTCAACCAAAATATAATGTACTGATTGATGGTGCCTGAAAAACTGGCTTCTTTAATTTTATGTTCGTTGGAGGAGGTAGACCCAAAAGCCCGAATGGAAGAAGGTGTGCTCAGCAAAGGATGTTATTTATAAACAAAACCAGGAACAACAAATGCAAAAAAACTGGTCTTAAAATAACTAGCAAACCTGAAACAAAAAACAAACCTGACATGGTGACAGAAGACAAGCTCAGAGTAGCATGGAAATGGCAAATGCAATGACCCAACCCTTTGTGCTGCCCCAATAGTCAATATAAAGGCTTGGAATAATTCGGAAAAAGGTGTGTGCTGATTGGGTTTTAGTGTGTTCAGTTTCAAACCCAGTTAGCGCACTCTGGGGGAAGGTCGTGACAATTTTTATATCCAAGTCGTCTGTCTTTTGTGCCAGTTGAAAATTAAAGATTAGTGATAAAGCCATAAGAAAATATATCTTTATTCATCTGATCATACTGGAATATATTTGTTAGCTTGTCAGCAGATTTAACTAGGTACACGAGGCCAGTGTTTCTCAATTGGTGGGTCGGGACCCAAAAGTGAGTCGCGGGCATGTTTTTTCGCGCTTTGGCAAAATAATACTTAGAAGAAAAAGACGAAATGCATGTAAATAACACTCCTTAAAAGAAAATGAGATAATACCCTGCTCAATCTCTTCTTCCTGTTCAGTCAATAGGCACCGTGTGTTTGAGAGGAACCTCATCTCATTTTACTGTGAACCACAAGACTTTATGCATTTACAAGAATGTCACCATTTGATCAGTCCAGCCTTCGGCGTGTAGCTTAATTTTGTATTTGGCCCTTCCATCTGTTTGACTTTCACAATCTGTGCTAGATAATTACCGTAATCCTATTTCGAAAGTACAAATGGTCACCCTTTCTCCATTGTGCAGCGAGCTCAGTGTACACGTGAGTCGTGTAGGTGCTCAGAACGAGACTTGGTTTATGACATCACTACCCTTAAAGTGGCGCATCGCAGGATATCAGTTATTATGTTCATTAATTATTTTGATGGTGTGTTGTCTCTTGATACCCTTGCAACATTCGTTGGAAGGGGAATTACCCCATGTGCAATCCCCTATCAAGGTTTCTTCATTTTTTTAATCCTGAAGTTTTTGAGTTTTTCCTTGCCCTCGGGTAGTCTTCAGATGAAAGGATGTTGTAATGGTTGTTTGTGCAGGCCTTTGAGACTTTTTGGTGATTAAAGCCTATACAAACAAATTGGGCTTAACTTGAAGGTGTTGCCTCAAGTGCTCCTTTTTATTTGTAGCAGTGCAGGATTTTGCATTTCATCTGATATACAGATGGTTTTACATTGTCACAGAAACGGTCACAATTTAGTTTAATTTGCAACAAGGATGTCAGAGTGGATTAGAGCCTATAACTAGATTGGTCTAACAAAAACCGAAGGGTTTTTTTCCGTACAAAGAGTGTTATACGGTGTACACAATTTGAAATGGTCAAAAAATGTATAAAAAGCGAGGAAACCATATAAGTAGACAAGTATGTATACTGCTTCGTGTAGTGAGCAACACTAAATTTATTGCATGTGGGAAAAATAACTAAGAAATATGCTGAAATGATTATTTGTATTAGTTGTTTGATATGCTGTAAAAAAAACATGATTTACACAAACTATCCATGTTTTTATTCTACATAGTATGTGTTGCTGTGTTTATGAGGTTTATTATCGCTTAATAGGGGGAATCAAAATCAAAAGGAAGCAATTGGCTGGGATTGAGAGGTATGATTTTCTCAGGTTGATTGACAAGCAGCAGCCCAATGGAGAAACCATCGAGCTGTCCGCCGAGGGTCGTCCCGAGTTGGTGCAGGAGAAAGAGCTTCCCGTTGTGGACTGCACCTGCTTCGGCCTGCCCAGACGCTACATCATCGCCATCCTTTCCGGTCTCGGCTTCTGCATCTCCTTCGGCATCCGTTGCAATCTGGGAGTGGCCATCGTGAGCATGGTCAACGACCACACAGTCTACAAAGGCAACAAGGAAGTGCTTGTGGTAAGTCCCATCCGGTGTCTAGTTCAATTTTGATGACTTTTCGTTTTGTATTCTGAAAGTTGTGTGGGGTTCGCTGTTTGAAAATGAAAAATTTCTATTTGATCTAAAGTCATCGTTGCCTCTGTTCAGGCTGCGCAATTCACTTGGGATCCAGAGACGGTGGGCATGATCCACGGCTCCTTCTTTTGGGGCTACATCGTTACGCAGATCCCGGGAGGTTTCATATGTCAGAAGTTTGCAGCCAACAGGTGATTTTTTTTCCTTCAATGGAACCACCTTGTACGAGTAGAACAGGCTGAACTCAAAGGGGCATTGTGTATCATTTAGCACCTCCTATTACTAAAAACATCATTCATCAAAACAACAAAACTAATTTGAATCATAAGCAAGATGACATGAACTGTCATATGAATATGTTTTTTTTTTTAAATACTTTTAGGTCAAGAAATGTCTATTGATTTTACATATCTTTATGCTCGCCTAGCAGGAGCTGACATGATTGTCCACCATCTTACTGCTACGGGTAATCTTTGTGGAAGGCTGGGCAAGAAAAAAAATTGTGCTTTATGGTAACTTTGAGTTTCTATAGTTTGTGCTATCCCTTGTGCTTTGTAGCACCTATTTTTGCTTGCACTAAAAAATATAATGACATATAGTGGTCACACACTGTCCCTTTAAAGCATTGGAACGTGATCATTGAAAGTTTCTTCTCAGTTGTGAAACCCAACGCTTTGTGCAATATTATTGTAATGAAGATTTTCATTGGTAGTAGATAAACATTGAAACAATATGGGATCAAGATGGGCATGTGGCATTTCTCATGAAGTTTTAGAACAAACAATGATAAGAATGAAAGAAAAATAATTTCGTTATAAGGTAGATACTAAGAAGGATAGTGAATTTATGATATGTTATATTTTCCATCATTATTATTGTAAGAATAGAACAAATGTTTTTTTATGATCTATGAAATATTACTATTACTAGATGTAATTTAGATCCATACACATATTTTAAAGAGGCATTGTGCATTAGTAGTATCTTCTACAGTACTTGTTGAAAAAACAGTACTGATTTGAATACTAAGCAAAAACACGAGAAGTGCACAAAAATGTGTGTTGTTTTTTTTTTTTATTACTAATAGGTAGAGGAATTTCTATTTATTTTAAGTAAAATGAGGCCCACCGAACGGGAACTGACATAATTGTCTGCTATTTTTCTGCCACCGGTAAACAAAACAGAAACCTGGGCTAAAAACTGAGAAGAAAAATGGTGCATTTTGGTCACTTAGAGTCTCCGTAATTTGTATTCTTCCTTGTGCTTTTTTGCGCTCGTTTTGGATTACACAACACAATACAGTGACATCTAGTGGTCAAATATTACACATTGTCACTTTGAGTAAACTATACAAATACATGAAATATAGATTCTGGTCCAGATGATTTTGTTATGTGCAACCTTCAATGAAAAAAAAAAACAGTACATTAAACCCATCGGTGCAATTTTTTTTCCAGAGTATATAGATGTTATCATATTTACTAAGACTAAAATATATAAGTAATATTTCATATATTTTAATATTAAAATATACATATACATAACATTAATGTTTTATGTATTTTAATACTTATTATGTTAATTTATGAGAGTTAGAGTGTTATTCTAATTTGATGCTTTCAGCCAAACAGTATTAATTGTATTAATCATTTTTGTGATCTTTTTTTATACTCAATATATTAAAAAAAAAAAAAACACAATACTACAAGCAGTGATAAACTAAACAAAACCGAAGCACTTGAATTTGGTTTAAAAGTAATATAGCTGCAAGAGCAACCAATTTATAAATAACAACTAATGTATTTATACTGAGTTCATACTTTAATCGATTTTTTACAATCATAGGTACATTGCAGAGGTTATCATGTTTTAACTCGCAACTGCTACCTCTGGTCTAAAGCGTAACTGCAGCCTCAGGGATAAGAGGTTGCATGGCATTTCTCCCCTTTCAAACAAAGACTAGAGTTTCGGAAACAAATTGATCCCAACACTTTTTAGACAGCTTTGCTTTTTCTCTTGTGTGTTGAAGAGTGTTCGGCTTTGCCATTGTGGCGACCTCCACGCTCAACATGCTGATACCATCTGCCGCTCGCTGCCATTATAGCTGCGTCATACTGGTCAGAATATGCCAAGGCCTGGTTGAGGTACGGTGGTTGACTGTGTGATTGGGAACTCGTGTTGCGGGGCTTTAATCTTGGTCCATGACAGCCTCATGTCCGTCTTGCAGGGTGTGTCTTACCCGGCTTGCCATGGCATCTGGGCAAAGTGGGCTCCTCCCCTAGAGAGAAGTCGATTAGCCACCACCGCCTTTTGTGGTAATTTTTGGGTAGTTTGCAAATGTTGACTGTTGTGGGTTCAATGTTTTTTTTCACTTGCAGGATCATATGCAGGGGCTGTGGTGGCCATGCCTTTAGCTGGAATTTTGGTGCAGTACACTGGGTGGCCTTCTGTATTCTATGTTTATGGTGAGCCTCACAAGTCGGTGCACTTACTGTTTATGTACGTAGAACTGGTCAGTTCTATTTTCTTCCTACACATTTCAACTTTCCCCAGGCAGTTTTGGGATATTCTGGTACCTGTTCTGGATTCTGGTTTCTTATGAGAGTCCGGCTGCCCATCCCACTATCACACCTGAGGAGAGGAAGTACATTGAAGAGGCCATCGGAGAGTCGGCGACTTTTCTCAACCCTCTTCAGGTTATTTTTTAAGGAGTAGGATAATGCACACATCCAAAACTTGGGAATACATGTGTTGGAAAAAGAAACACACATAAACAATCACGGTATATATTTTATTTTCATTGGTGCTAGAAATTCAAGACGCCGTGGAGGCAATTCTTCACTTCCATGCCTGTCTACGCCATCATTGTGGCCAACTTCTGCAGGAGTTGGACCTTCTACTTGCTTCTAATCAGTCAGCCAGCCTACTTTGAAGAAGTCTTTGGCTTTGAAATCAGCAAGGTGAGCTAGCAGTAGACCAGTTTTGGGTTTGAATGTCGATTTTGGCCATTTTCTTCTGAGGTTTATTCCAGAATCAAACAATGAACTTTATTGATTGAATGGGAGTGACCTTTAATTAAGTCTCACCAGAGTGTGCCATGTGTGTGGTGTCAAATGGCCACACGGATGATGACGGTTTTGATGATGAGTCCCACTTACAATGCGGATCGAAGTTAAGAATGATTCCTATTTGCCCTCATTCAGGTGGGCATGGTGTCAGCTTTACCACATCTAGTGATGACCATCATCGTTCCTGTTGGGGGCCAGCTGGCCGACTATCTTCGAACCCACAACCTGATGACCACTACCAATGTCAGAAAACTCATGAACTGTGGAGGTGATTCTTGCATTTTCTATTTTTTTTATTAAAATGGGGAAGGCAAAACGCCAAAACATTTATCTGCAAAAATATGTTCTGTGCATCTCACATTCTGATTAATATTGTGTTTGTGGAATTTGATTTGAACAGCAAAAGGAAATGTCTTATTTTTGGAAGGTTAAATTAAAAACATTTTTTCTACTGATTTTTTCTTTATTTCAATAAAGTACTTTTAAACTTAAAACAGGGTGATTATTAAAATATTTCACTGAGAGTGTCTCTAAAACTGAAAAAATATACAGTGAGATGCTGCTCAGGATAGGAATCGTAAGCATCACCCCATAACTATGCTTTATTTGCTATGCACGTGTATAATAAAGAAATCAAATACAGTGGAACCTCGGTTTTCGAACGCTTCTCAGTTCGAACAAATCGGTTCTCGACCCAAAATTTCGAGAAATTCTTGCTTCGCTTTTCGTTCATAAAATCGGAGTTCGAACGCCGGTACGCTAGTGGCGATGCTGAGCGGCGTACGGGTGTAGATTGCCCCCACCCATCGTGAAGAACTGTTGTCACGTGAGCGCGCACTTCTTTTTGCTTTTTTTTTGAATATCGGTGAACGGAGTGTTTTAACCCCTAATTATGCCTCGGAAGAAGTTCGGTGCAAGCATTAAACGTTGCTACAGGTGAAAAAAGAAGAGTAGTGCGTACAACTATTGCATTTAAGAAAGAAATAATAGCAAAATATGAAGAAGGTGTGCGAGTTTCCGATCTTGCTATACATACAGCATGGCTTCTGCTGAGCACCACAAAGGTAAGAAATCCTATTCATAATTCTTTTCTTTATCCTTTAACCGCTTACCACTTGTTGTGGAGACCCGGGTGCTAAATGACGTGTAAACGACCTAATTTTTTAATTTTTACACGTTCATGTTAGCGTAATCTTTCGTACAGAAGATTACGCTAACGCGAACGTACGATTAGCCTGGGTTAGCTTCATGTTTACGTTCTTGCTAAACATTCAGGGTGTTGGAACGGATTAAAACTATTTTACATTACTTTTAATGGGAAAAACGATTTTACGTGATCGACCAAATCGGTTTTCGAACAGGGTTCTGGAACGGATTATGGTCGAGAACCGAGGTTCCACTGTACACCACAAAAAAATAATTCTTACCCAATCCGGATAATTTTTTTTTTCTCATTTTAAGAATGATTTTCTGCTATGTTTTGAATAATAGTACTACAAATTCCTTTACATCAATTTTGGACAATTTGTCTTAAGGCCCGGTCACACAGCCTTTCACGGGCGTATCGAGGCTGAATCACGGCCAGAAATTTCTGCCCGTGAAGCAGACGCTGTTGGACGCTTTAATAATGGCGGGTGGAGCACGGTCATAGCACGTTTGTTCTGCGCCTGTATCGCGGTGTTATCACGTGCATTAGCGTGTGTACCGCGTGTAAGCACGGTCAAACGCGATGCAGCCGCGGTTACCCGCGATAAGGACGCGGAACAGTCGCCGGCGTCTGTTTCGCGGGCATACCACGGGTAAACAGCGGGTTTAGCCAATTTTGCACATTTTCCACCGCGTCTGCTTCACGGGCAGAAACTTCTGGCCGTGATTCAGCTGCGATACGCCCGTGAAAGGCTGTGTGACCATGCCTTTACCTCAGGTATTCTTGTGTTACTGTAAAATACAAGATATAATGTATTATTACAAAAATAATATCTAAAATAAGTTTTATACTACTAATTTGGTAAGCTACTTTTCAATTGAACCTTTTGATGACAAGATAATGATCAAATAAAGCAATTGTAATTTGTTTCTCAGGTTTTGGCATGGAAGCCACCCTCCTACTAGTGGTGGGCTATTCGCACACAAAAGGCGTCGCCATCTCCTTTCTGGTACTTGCCGTTGGCTTCAGTGGCTTTGCGATCTCAGGTATGAGTGAGATGACTGTGTATAGTAAATTGCACTTGTAATTTGAATGTTTTTAATAGAACTTATTTGTTGTTGATGTCCGTTCCATTCAGGTTTCAACGTGAATCACTTGGACATTGCACCAAGATATGCCAGCATATTGATGGGCATCTCAAACGGGGTTGGAACATTGTCGGGGATGGTGTGTCCTCTTATAGTGGGAGCCATGACCAAGCACAAGGTTAGAAGTGGTATCTTTCGGTTGAATTGGGCACAGTTGCGACCGGTATTCCTTTTTCATTGCAGACAAGAGAAGAGTGGCAGGGTGTCTTCCTCATTGCATCCCTGGTTCACTATGGAGGAGTCGTTTTTTATGGTAAAGATTTCACAACCCGCCTTTTAAAGGGAATGTGTTGACAAGTTTTGTCATAACACAGTGATACCCTTACATAGGTGTTCATATCTAGAATTTCTGGTACCTCGAGCGAATTTTCCCAAAACGTAAAACAGAAAACCAATGACCTTTTCCCGGCCTTTCAAAAGCTTTCAAGTTAAACTTAAGTAGCTATAAAACACAGGAAAACAGGTGGATTTCTGTCCTGGGGTCTTCTCAATGTTGTCTACGTGTCGCGTCCGCTCGGTTTCTTCCCCTGCATTACGCTTGCCGTAGCATAAAGCGCTGAACTACGTGCACAGACATGCAGACGCGCTACAAAAAAACACACACAACATAAGAGCACAGGATCAGGTCTGTATGGCAGGAAACACATTTGCGAACTGGGACGAGATCATTGTAATGGTGAGCGGTCTCGAACAGTCTCTTGTGATAGCGTCTGGAAATTCTTGTAAATTGGATTTGATCTCGTATGTCAGGCAGGATATTTGCTCGAAATACATCTCCTATCTTGAATTTCCGTATCTCGAGTATCTCCTATGTAGAGGAGCCACTGTATTGATAGTTTCTATTACTTAGTCTAAAACCAGGCAACCCAGGTAGCGTAGCCGTACTGGATGGGTTTAAGTTTACCTTGACACTTGAAATATGGGGATTGAAGTTCTAGTTTGGCTGTTGTTAAACGTTCCGGGCTTAGTTCAAATGTTCACTAATGTACAAACAAGACCCAAATGTCTAGAGTGTGTGCTGTAGGGGTTGAGGTTCAAATAAGTAAAACTTCAGCCAGTGAACAGCGCAAGGCTTTTTAGTGTACGCGGGCCGTCCTCGGCAGTCGCATTGCTTTAATTCAGAGACTATTTCTGCCTTCTACTCACCGAATAAGGAAGCAATCCTTTTCGGCTAGGCTTTTAGGGACACTCTGGGCTTTCTTTGGAGCTCGTTTTGGCCGTGAAACTGCACAATATTTTCACCTAGGGTTTTTCAGGCGTGCCCACAATGTCCGAAGGGCGCATTGCAATCAAGGGTCTTGCCATTGCCTCCATTTACCAGGTAACGGAACTTGCAAATAAACAGTAGAGTTGCAGAAAACAATGTCTTACCCATTCCTGTTTCATTTGAACATCCAGCAACATTAGTGTAGACTAGTGACTACATCAAATTTCATCTGGTGGACCCATTCAATCAGACCGACTGTTTACGTTTAAGGATGCGCGTGAAATCACGCGAAAACTATCAATATCCTTGTTGTTTGCGAATAGTATGACACGTCCAATTCCCCCTTCCAGGGATTTTCGCGTCGGGAGAAAAGCAGCCCTGGGCCGACATTGAAGACACCAGCCAGGAGAAGTGCGGCATCATCGACGAGGACGAGCTGGCCAACGAGACGGAAGAACTGTACCTCACCGGTGGCCAGTATGGTGCCATGCGCCAACAGGTGGTCGGTTCCAACGGCGGGGGGTCCGGAGGAGGTGGAACCGGGTGGGTGTCGGACTGGGATAAATCTGAGGAGTACGTGCAGCCGCCTGGATACAACTCGCACAAGAGCAACGGGGCAGAGGAGATGAAGCTAACGTAGAAGCGACACCTGCCGCCGTCCAAGTGTGCACAAACAAGAAGGAAGGAAAACTTGGATTATTACAAAGTATGTTGATTTGTGTGTGTGGTGGAGGGCAGTGTTTCCCTTAAGAATATATCCCAACACATCAATTATTAAATTGGTCAGCTCATCCTCCCTGATGCCTGGCTCACCGTGATTGGTCCAATTCCATCCGTAGGTGAAATTGCAGCAGGCATCTCCATTTTGTTAGTCTGATATTTCAAGAAGCACTCTTACTTTCCCCCATGGAATGCGTTTTTAAATGACAACAGTGATGAAGAATGAAAAACTCCGCAAACATGCACACATGTTTGAGCACACACTCAGATGTATTCTTAACAACTGCCATTGACGGCTACAGATGTGATTGTCAGTGAAAGATTTAAAGGAGACATATCAAGCTGAATCAACTGTTTGGAGCTTTTGGGCACAATGAAATTCAAATTCCTCACTAAAACCAAGTCGATGTGGTGTTTTACTACAATCACCCTTCAGAGAGATCCAATCGGCATGCCGTTCGTTTCACGAAACAGCTGGGTATATATAAACATGGAGACCATTAACTGTGAGTTCTTTTTTCAGCTCTTGATAGCTATACAATATTCGATTACCAAGTGAAGGTCATTCGGAAAGCAGAATTTTAAAGAAAGATATCTGACAACAACAAAAAATTAGACGCTAGTGTTTTCTGTTTGAATATTTGAAACTGGGTTTCGGGTCTTTCAAATCACCACAAGTCCAGTGCAGAATGTCAGGGGGTGCATCCTACTTCCTCGTAAGATTGGTCTCCGCCAAAATCTTTTATTTTTAAGAAAATAAATCAATATTGCATCAGAGATAAAATATAACAGTATCGATATCTATAGTTTATTATAAATTATGGGAAATTTTTCATTTAATTGAACTTTGGTAATTACCCTTAGCGTATATTTGATATGTATTGTCAGGATGGAGCTCACCAGCGTCTAACCTAACTAGGTCATGCCCATCTAAGCTCATGGGTCACAAAACACATATGATGAGTAATCAGCCGACAATTCAGTGTTTTGTCATCCAACTGGCGCACAATAGTCAAAACATAATGTGTGTCTTGTTTGTAAAATTTCCCGTCACCTTTCCAACTGTTTTCGCTTCAGTGCTCCTTTTTCGGTCGTCATTCCTGAAAGACAACGCTCTGAAATCCGTTGTCATGAATTTGCTGTTGTGTCAGTTGGGTACAGGTGCTGAAATGTTGTGCAGTGAGCATGTTATAATGAGCACAGCAGTGCACTCCCCCGTCAGCCCTCCTTTCACACACAAGGTGCTTTTTCCTCATGATGTGGGCCACTTGAATGCCAGGCAGACTGCAGAAGTGCACTACTAGAGCAATAGAGCGTGACAATTTGGTGATAACACGTAAGGAGATTTCTTTTAATTACTCCAAAGTGACTGCTTATGCCCTTTAAATAGAATACGGACGCATTGGCATGTGGGTAATGAAGTCCAAGGGAGCTCTGCGTCGTCATCCGAGCCAAGGGACGCAGTTTGCGTGCACACACAAAACGCAAACTCAAAGATGCACTCAGCATGTACTCACTAATTTAGCAATCGTTTGTTTTTTTTCTCAGGTCAATCAATTTCTGACTTTGAAATTATGATTTTGAAGGGACGTCATGTACGCTACTGCTGGAATGTGAAGAATTTCGAGTAAAATGTTGGAAAATAATATATGAATGAATATTGCTGTGATCGTTTTCAGTGTTGTATCAGTGTGATTTTAAACCACGTTATTCTTTGTGTCAATTTTTGGCCATTTCAATGTTGTTTTCCTCGATCTCAATTCGATGTGTTAAAACGTGATGGGAGCTAAGAATTCCATTTTGAAATTGGAAAAAAAGTGGAAAACAATTAGTGTACAAAGGATGTATAATGTGAAATATCCTTATGTTTAATAAAACCCAAGCGGCTATTTTACATGTGTGAGCGTTCTGTCTCTTTGAATTGTTTTCCCTTTGGTTAGAAGATTTTGTGTTTGTGTTTCAAAGAAAAGATAAAGCCACTTTATGTCTCTTTTTTTTTCAGTTTATGCTTTTAGCATTGTTTTCCAAATGCTAGTCATTGTGTTAGCCACGTGCTTTCCAAAAAAACCTAAGTCGTAGTTTTTTTATATATATATATATATATATATATATATATCTCATCTCATCTCATTAGCCGTACCGCTTATCCTCATTAGGGTCGCGGGGGGGCTGGAGCCCATCCCAGCCATCTTCGGGCAGTGGGCAGGGGACACGCTGAACTGGTTGCCAGCCAATTGCAGGGCACACGGGGACAGACAACTCATTCGCTCATTCACACCTAGGGACAATTTGGACCGGCCAATTCACCTGAAATGCATGTTTTTGGAATGTGGGAGGAAACCGGAGTGCCCGGAGGAAACCCACGCAAGCACGGGGAGAACATACAAACTCCGCACAGAAAGTCTGGAGCTGGAATTGAACCCACTACAGGTTCCCATGACATGAACTGTGCCGCACAAGCGCTAAAAGTTGCTTGCCCAGCCATAAAGTTACCTGCCCGATTTTTCACATCTTGAAACACAATAAGACGACTAATCGCAAAAAAAACCATTGTTGCATTAAGTATTAAGGATTGATAATGAGAATATATAACAGAACAACACTTAAAAATTAAGTTTGTTATAAATCTACTCATAACATTCATTGCATGTATATGACATCGCTGTTTTCCATCTGCCCTCAGGATGTACCTGTATTTCCTCATCTTCATTCATGCAATGTTTGCGTGTCGTCGTCTGCTACAAGCCACATGAACTCCCCTTTCCGCAATGCTTTTAATGTACCTTTACGTTTTGTAACGTCATAAATGTTGTTGGCTTCTTTTGAATATTTCTTCAGGGGTTGTTGTTTTGGCTTGATTCTTAACCACTTCTCAATTTTTCTTGTGTTCTCTGTGCATCTACTTTGGAAAATTATATGCAAATGCACGACCTTATAACGCTGGGAAAAGTCCAGAAGTACGAAGTTATTCGATGCAGGCTTCTGATCGCCTGCCGAGTATGCAAATTGCCAAACAAACCGAAATTCCGAAATTTCCAAACCAAACCCAAGATTTCGAAATCGGAATAAAGCAAAGGTTTGATTTGAAAAAAATTTAAAAAAATAAAAATAAAAATGAAAAAAAAATTTTCTAGAAAAAGTTGTCGGCTACCCGGGCAGAGACCTTGTGTAAATTGTACGCCCGACGTAAAAGATGCACGCCCGGCCAGATGTTATTTCAGACATTATATATTACCAATAATCTGTGGTCTGTGCAGCCCTTTCAGACTCTTTGTGATTAAGGGCTATACAAATAAACATAACTAGACTTGACTTTAAAAGGATAAATAATTAGTCAATCTTTTTCCAGCCATTGGGAAAAGTCTGCTTCCTGATTTTGTCTCTCACGGGGCAGATGGAAACGGGATTATCGCTGTGATTTTGGGCAAAGCTTAGATAAGAGAGCAGATGCACGCTGTGGGGAAGTGCAGCAGAAACACGAACGTCACAATGCGACGTAAACGCCTGCTTTGTGGGTTCCAGGGCCAACCGTCGTTCTTCATTATGACCGCGAGAGGGCAGTAAAATAATTTTCATCCAGCCATCCATTTTCAGTCCCGCTTATCCTCACAAGGATTGCCCATCTGTCTTCGGGAAATGGCCTAAAGACACCTGCCAGTAGGGTCGTTGGGGTGCTTAAGCCCATCCCAGCTATCCTTGGGCAGTGGGCAGCGAACACCCTGAACTGGTCGCCAGCCAGTCGCAGGGCACACAGAGTAGAGCCGGCTCAAGACATAAGCGAGCTGAGCGGCTGCTTAAGGGCCCTGCAACCAGTAGGGAGCCCCCTAAGAGTAGTTAACTTTGTTAGTGCCAACTTTGTCCCTATTGTCACTTTGTATGTACACTCAAAAATACTTCTACAAAAGTACTACGCAACAACTACAACAATAAATATCAAATATAGTGCTAAAAACCATGGACCTAATATATTATTTTTGCTTTCTGAAAAGTATAAATTGTATAGAATTACTACAAAAACATTACTACCATAAAAATATATTAAAAAAATACTACTACAGAATTATTTACTCAAAAAAATACTACAAAAAGACTACAGTAATATTACAAAAATACTAAAGAAATGTGACAAAATTACCTTTATGGAAATACGACAAAAAATCTTCAAAAATACTACAAACATACTGTTTTGGAAATACATCAATTATACATACATTAAAAATATAAATGCATAATACTATAATATAGAAAACTACTAGAGAAATATTACAACAAAAATACTACTACAAGAGGTTTACAACAGTAATACTGCAAATTACACCTATACCGATACTACAAAAATTATCCAATGGAAATATCACAAAAATACTACAAAAATACTACGGATATACAACAAACATTATTTTATGGATATACAACAAAATAAAACACAGATAGTACAAAAATACTAAAAAAATAATACTACAGTAATACTAAAAAAATACTATAATTGTGAAACTAATGTAACGATATAAAAAAACTCTGAAAATACTACAGAAATATATAATCTACTTTAGAAATACAACAAAAGTACAACAGAAAAAAATACTACTATGGAAATATTACATAAAAATACTACAAAAATAGTACAAAAATAAAACTACAGTAACACCAAAAAAAACTACAGAACTTCAATAAAAATCCGACTTCAGAAAAACTGAAAAAAAAAAACTAGAGTAAAACTTGAAAACTAAATAAAAAATGAAGTGCTTAAAACTCGGACCTAATGTACTATTTTGCTCTAATTGTGGTCGGTTCAAAACCAATTTGATGAAACTCATCTATTTAAAAAGAAGTATAACGTGACTCCAAATAGTTGCCCACCATGAGGTCTAGTATGGATGTAAAATATCAAGTAACAGGGGGCTTAATTTTGCTTCGGGCCACATGAGGGCTTGGGTCGGTGCTGACAAAGAGACAGACAACTCACTCATTCACACCTAGGGACAATTTAGACCGACCAATCAACGTGACGTGCATGTTTTTGGAATGTGGGAGGAAACTGTTGTGCCGGAGGAAACCCACAAATGAGAGAACATGCAAATTTAAAAAAAAAAAAATATCCAAATTTATTGAATGGAAAGATTGTGCAGTTTAAATCAAGCTGTATTAGTATTTATATTTAAAAAAAGTACAGAAGTATTCCGGGCGTCACGAATGGCAGCCACTCCAGCAGCTCACGTGTTATTTTCGCTACTTTTGTGATTTATTTATTTATTTATTTATTTTTGCTTACTTTATCAGTGCCTTGCAACACTTGGATTACTTTCTATCCTATGGATATGGGTTTCAACTCGCAAAAGTACGTATATTCAAGAAACCTACTCCTCGACCTGAGGAATTCTCGAGCCGGCACGGTCCCCCTTTTA